>NW_027223754.1:108695788-109384538 GCF_028538775.1 Myotis yumanensis | reverse complement strand
TTTCAACCTCCAGAATATAAAAATATTTTCTCATTTACTTTGTGGCATCATGTTTGTTTTTCTTGAGCTCTAAAAACAAAAATGCCAAAAATAGAATCAATAAGTTTTTTTTAAGCCAAATTGACATAGTCAGAAATATATTGTAAGAACAGTGAGGTTTATGAAGGTTGAAAGATACACTCACTTGTGTGGAAACCCCAAATATAAACACCTCCCAGTACTCTGAATAGTTTTCATGGTTTATATTTTTCAGTTCTGGGTTGTAATCTAAAGATAGCTTTACTCTAGGAAATGAATAAATAGTAACCATTTATTTTCAGGCTTTGTTACTTTCCCACATGGCCCTTTTCCTGCATGGATGGAAGAGGCCAGTAAACAGTCCCGTGGAGAGCAGTCACAGCAAAGAAAGAAAAGAAAAGAAACAGGACCAGGAGTGAAGGAGAGAGGAGGACAGGGAACGGGAAGTCTTAAAAATAGAGGTGGTGGGCCTCCAGGGAGTGTGCAGAAGCAGGGAGCCCTGGGCTGGGCCAGTCCTCCCGAAGCAGCCAGGGAGTATTTGGCAGGGGCCCAAATCAGGACAGCCCAGGTGCTGGGTGGGCCATTAGTAAACATCAGAGAAGCTGATGTCTTCCCAAGCAAAATCGAACTTGGCACCACTCTCTGTTCCCAGAACTTTGGGCAGGTGACTTTGAGGAGCCTATATGGGTTGGATGAGGTCACCGCCTAGGCCAGGCCAGTGATGTCCACTCACTGGGATGACCTTCACAGTCTGAGGTCCGCTAAGTCCATCATCAGATACTTAGCAGTGCTTTATCGGAGAAAGGTTTTTGTCAGGACAGGATGAAATAAAAGGATATTTTTGCCTCACCCTCCTCTAACCCATACATTTGGTTTCTCCAGGGCATCCGTCACTTCCCATCCATCTAATAGTAACCAAGCGGGGCTGGGTGCCCAGAACACAGACCCTGGTGCCTTTCTCCGAGAGCACACCAGCTTTTCTTCATCCTATTTTAAAGTTGTAAAAGGACTATAATATTAACTAGAGAAAGTTGGAGAAGTTGGGAGTATAATGTCAGAAAAAGTTATCCCCACTGCGGTGATTCATCTCTCTTAATGTTTATCTCTTCCAAATGCACCCTCCCCCTGTGTGCACTCTCATTTGTCTCCAGCCCTAAGAACAAAGGTTTCCAGGGTCGGGCCCTGTGTGGTCTGACCCCGGGAAGGTGGGAAGCTGGCTGTGCCTGCCCTGCTGTAACCTGCAGGCAGACTCACCCGCTGTGGCGTCTGTCTCCCAGAAGTGACAAATGGAGACTACAATGAGGACAAAGGCAAAGCCATCTCCTCAAAGCTCTTCTGGAACTTGCTGAAGAGTCTAGACTTGTGTGTGATATTAACTCTTCCTCATAACCAAGTGTGACACAGCTGGTTCACTTCAGATCAAGGTGGGCTTCTCCTCTTTGCCCCAGGGATGGACACATCAAAGATAGCTCCGCAAACATGGTGTGGGCCTGAGCTGTTCTTCCTTTGAAGAGAGTGTCCCAGCTGCACGAATGGGTGGCATCTGCCATGACAAAGGGACACAACTCCAGGAGGATTCTGGCTCTGGTCTCATTGCTCTTCTCTCTTCCCTTCTGTAAAGCATTTTTCTGAGTTACTTTCCAAATATTTTTACAAGCCAAAGTGTCTCTCCTGGTCCCTGACCTTCCAGGAGGGCAGATTTTACATGGTATCTGCAGGTTTCCTACTTTTAGCTTTACCACTGGCCAGGCATCTAGCTAATTGCAGAGCAATTGTTCAGGGCAGTATGGCTGATGGAAGACTCTGGACATGCCCCTCCCCTGTTGGTACCTCAGTTTCCTCCCAGTATAGGGAGAGGGCAGGCAAGCTGGGCCCGTCCCCGCTGACAGCCTAGAGCTGCTAAGAAGGCCCTGCCTCATGGCTCATCCTCAGGACTGACCTTGATGCCAAGTTTAGGATCAGACCAACGTCAACCTCAGGTCCCACCCAGGGGTAGGGCTGACGCTTAGCTGTCCTTGGCCCGCAGAGAGGGCCCGGTGGAGCCCGCTGGGACCTGGCTGCAGGCGTCTGTGTCTGCCACTCTCTGGGCAGTTTTGTTCATGAGAAATGCACAACTGATGTTTTCTTGTGGGGCCAGGAGAGCATTTTCCAGAGCTCCTGGCAGCATGTGCTGAGATCTGTGACTTGGGCTCAGCGAGTGGAGAGGGGGAGCTGCCAGCACGCTGGGCATCACGGCCTGGCACAGGAAAGGTGTTTTAGTCTTCATGTCCCCAGTTACTCCCTGGCCAGCAAGCCTCCCGACACCAGCCTGTGCTCTGAACCCAGCTGCAGGCCACTGCCAAGAGGAAAAGAGTCTGGAGGGTTAACACAAACCCCTGCCCTAGTGACTCTTTCTCAAACCTGGGGACCAAATAACCTACCAGGCTGCGTGCTGGAATGATCTGGGGGCTTTAAACCCACCAACACCCTGGCCCACCCAGAGTGTGACTTTGAATCTCGGGTCAGGGGTGGATCACTGGTTTAAAAGCCCACTTGTGTGCCTCGGTGAAGGACAACTGACACCTCCACACCATCTCCTCTGCAATGCCAAGTGCTTGTTGGGTTGGCAGTGACTCCTCAGCATATGGGGTCCAGGGCCAGTAGGATCATGAAATTCGGGCATATTTGGGAAAATGCAATCACCTCACTGTTTCCTGTGAGCTGAGTCGGTGTGTGTATGGGGCCAGCTCCCTTGTAGAGAAACCGCCCAATTTCACTGCTGACTGTGTGACTGTCGGTGGTCCCCAGTTTGTGAGCAGACAGGGTGGGGGAGATGTGAGGATATGCGTTTGTCACTGAGCTGCTCACGGCTCTGATGCAGGGGTCTGAAAACCACGTTTTGGAAATCTTGTTTGTGATTTTTTATTGCCCACATCCCAGACAAAGACAGGCATTTTTCAGAGAAATCTTAGCTGTTGGAAGGGAAGTTGCTTCTCCCTCCACCTGCCGGGGGGTCCAGCTGTCTTGTATTACCGTAACCCCATGATGTCTTGGTATCTGGTAAGTGAGCCCCTCCTTATCCTTTTCCACGATGGTCTTGACTCTTCTTGCCCTTTTCTCTCTACACAAATTTTAAGATCAGCTTGCCAGGTTCTAAGAAACATCTGTCGGATTTGGGTTAGAGTTGCACTCACTTTCTAGATTAATTTGGGGATTCTCCAGTATCTTGGAGACTCAGTGGATTGCAAGAGTCTTTTCTAAGCAGAAGATACAAATTCAGACCATCAATCCTGCCGTCAAGAAGTAGGGGAGTGGCCTGGTCATCGGTCCTCCCCTTCACTTTGCAGAGATGAGCAGGGGTAGTGGTTTGCCTGATGCCGCTGGTTGGTAACTAAATTGGAACAAAATTTCATGGAAGTCTGTTGGGTTGAATTCACTTAAGAACCAGGACTATTGAGGTGGTTTTGTTTCCACTTTACACAGTTCAGTACTTGTGGGTTTCCAGTCAGAGCCCAAGAAGTCATATCCCTGCTTTGTTCCTGGGTTTGGGTCTTGGATTGCAGTAGACTTAGCCTCTGCTGCTTGGAAATTAAAATAATGTTATGTTTGGGGAAATGGGAGGTTGAGCTAGGTCTGTGAATCTGTGGCAGTAAATTCCTAGCTCTCGATACTGGGCCTCAGCTGGGGCGCACGGGAGCTGCCACTGGGTCTGCTGGGTTCCCTCATTGTTTCCTAGTGGCAGTGCTCCACGAACTATTCCTAATTTTTTCCTGCCGAGTTCAGGATCCCCGAGGGCAGTGCTCTTTTTCTTCTCTGCTGTCATTCGCATTCCTGCCCTGGCTGAGTTCCCCTCACCTCCACTCATTCCAGGAGGGCAACCCTTTGCTCTTGGATGAAGCAGGCCAGCTGTCCCTCCAGCCAAGTGCCACACGTGGCCCCCGGAGCACTTCTGGGATCCAATCAGAAGGGGAAACTTGATGTGTTTCAAGTGTGTGTCTATGCCAAGCTTCTGTGGAGCAGCATGCAGAACATGTGAAGACAGAAGAATTATTGCACCCTAGCTGGTTTGGCTCAGTGGATAGAGCGTTGGCCTGGGGACTTGGGTCCCGGGTTCGATTCCGGTCAAGGACACATCCTGGGATGCAGGCTCGATCCTCAGTGGTGGGCGTGCAGGAGGCAGCCGATCAGTGATTCTCTCTTTATTGATGTTCTATCTCTCCCTCTCCCTTCTTCTCTAAAATCAATTAAAAAAATATTTTTTTAAAAAAAGAGTTATTGCCCTAACCGGTTTGGCTCAGCGGATAGAGCGTCAGCCTGTGGACTGAAGGGTCCCAGGTTCGATTTCGGTCAAGGGCATGTACCTGGGTTGCAGGCACATCCCCAGTAGGGGGCGTGCAAGAGGCAGCTGAATCAATGTTTCTCTCTCGTCGATGTTTCTAACTCTGTATCCCTGTCCCTCTCCCTTCCTCTCTGTAAAAAATCAATAAAATATATTTTTTTAAAAAGAGTTATTGCTTATGAGGAGGAGACAGCCACACAGGTCTCTCCTCGGTCCTATGGCCATGTTTAGTCCCTGTTGGAGTATCTTCATGTTTCATTTTCATGGCAGCTTTCTTTATACAAAAAGCTCTCTAGCTGATAGTTTTCCCAGAATATCAAGGCTGGAGGTTGGGCTGATGGGCTTTAGCGCTGTGTCTGTCACCTGGCTGCCCTGAGGCTTCTACACCTTCTTTCCTAGTCTCTTCTCCATCCCAAACCCATGTCCAAATAGACCATATCTGTCTGTTTTCTGTGGGAACCGGTGGCATGGGTACCCTCGGCACGGGGTGTGGGGGTGATGTGAGCATTGTATTCCTGCCCTGGTAGCACACTTCTAAGAGAACCTCCTGGTCATAAAACCACAATTTGAAAACCATCGAGCCTTATGCCTTCTTATTATGTCCCTCATTTCAGACAGCGGGTGTCTTTTTGTCACAATGCCTTAGCCCAGAGGTGTCAATGTGATTGATGGAGGTGAGGTGTATATTTTTAGTCAGATGAGCCTTCTGACCTTGGCAGCACCCAAGCCACTGTGGTTCTACTGATAAAGTAATGGGTGACACGTGGCTTGGCACCTGCACATGCAATGCACAGAAGAACCCCACCTGTTTAGGAACAGATGAGGAAACTGAGTCTGAAGAAGGTGTGCTTGACCTTCTTACCTTCCCTCCCAATCTGTCCTATAATTGAGTCTATACCACTGTCAGAATGGTCATGTCTCTATCCCTTCTGTGGCCTTCCATAGTATTCAAGGTAATATCCAGACTTTTCTCTGGTCTTCAAGGCCCCATACACTTCTCACAGTTCTCACTAAATTGCCACCCAACCATGTGTACACATGCACACGTCACTCCAGCTACAGTGACCACTGGCAGCTCCTCTCCCCGCCCCCCATGGTCTTCTGCTTTCCTGGCTTCTTTGTTTAGCCTTTCCTCACCCCTTCTTTGCCAAGGTCAGCCCTCCTTGGCCTCCAGCTTCACCTCAAACTTCCTTGGGTGTGGCAGTGGGCCATCGCCCCTGTGTACACAGTGATCTGTGGCGCATGTGTGAGGTTTGTCCTGACCACTGGCAGTGCATTCATGAAGTGGCCACACTCTCATCCAGTGCCCACCTCGGGAGCCTGACAAGTCTGCTGAGTAATGACCACTACTGTCCACTATGTGACAAATTCAGGGGCACTTTGTAACTAGCATCTAGCACTGTGTGTATCTGTATACACTCTCACGTATTTGGTATGTATGTCTAAAAGATAAGAACTCTTTGTTAAACAAAACCACACAATACCATGATCACACCTAAAAGTTAATATTTCCTTAATATTTTCAAATGCCCAGTCGGGTTCAAATATCCCTGATTGTCTCATAAGTGTTTGTTTTTTAACACTTTAAAATATTTTTCTCTTTATTTTTTCTGCTTTATTATTTAACTCCTTTTTAAATAATTTCAAACTAATGAAAAAATGTGAATTTGTGATGGGGGGGGGCAGTAAGAGATCAACCAAAGGACTTGTATTCATGCATATGAGCATAACCAATGGACACAGACATAGGGAGGTTAGGGCCTGTGCTGGGGGGTGGGAGCAGGCTGGCAGGGATCAATGGGGGAAAATGAGACATATGTAATACTTTCAACAATAAAGAATTAATTTTTTTTAAAAAGTGAATTTAGTACAAGGAAGTCCGGGTACCACTTAACCAGATTGCCCAAAGGTCTGCATCACAACTAAGCAGCATTCTGAAGGTCAGGATATGGGCTGGCACAGGGGTGTCACCTACTCCGTGGCCCACTAAGTCCCCTTTTCTTCTCCAGCACCAGCCCAGGCTCACAAATGGTTTCTGGTGCTCAGAGCTCTTTAGCTGCCTTCAGTCTGTGACAGTTCCTCAGTTCTGTATCCTCCATGGCTGTGACACTTTTTTAAAAAAATTTCTTTATTGGTTAAGGTATTACAAATGTGTCCTCATTTCCCATTAATCCCCAACTCCCCGCCCCCGCCCCCCCATGCTCTCATCCCCCTGTTGTCCGTGTCCATTGGTTTGGCTTATATGCATGCATACAAGTCCTTTGGTTGATCTCTTCCCCTTACACCCTCCCTCCCCTAGTTTCCCTCTGGGGATTGATAGTCTGATCGCTGTTTCTCTGTCTTTGGATCTGCCCCTGTTCATCAGTCTATGTTGTTCTCTATATTCCACAAATGAGTGAGATCATGTGGTATTTATCTTTCTCTGACTGGCTTATTTCACTTAGCATAATGCTCTCCAGTTCCATCCATGCTGTTGCAAATGGCAATAATTCCTTCTTTTTTACAGCAGCATAGTATTCCATTGTGTAGATGTACCACAGTTTTCTAATCCACTCATCTGCTGATGGACACTTAGGCTGTTTCCAAATCTTAGCTATGGTGAATTGTGCCACTATGAAAATAGGGGTGCATATGTCCTTTCTGATTGGTGTTTCTGGCTTCTTGGTATATATTCCTATAAGTGGAATCACTGGGTCAAATGGGAGTTCCATTTTTAGTTTTTTGAGGATGCTCCATACTGTTCTCCACAGTGGCTGCACCAGTCTGCATTCCCACCAGCAGTGCAGAAGGGTTCTTTTTTCTCCACATCCTCTCCAACACTTGTTGTTTGTTGATTTGTTGATGATAGCCATTCTGACAGGTGTGAGATGATACCGCATTGTCATTTTGATTTGCATCTCTCTTATAATTAGTGACTTTGAGCATGTTTTCATATGTCTTTCGGCCTTCTGTATGTTCTCTTTTGAAAAGTGTCTATTTAGGTCCGTTGCCCATTTTTTTTTTTTTTTTTAAAGATCTTTTTTTTTCTTTTTTTAATATATTTTATTGATTTTTTACAGAGAGGAAGGGAAAGAGATAGAGAGTTAGAAACATCGATGAGAGAGAAACATCGATCAGCTGCCTCTTGCACATCTCCCACTGGGGATGTGCCCGCAACCCAGGTACATGCCCTTGACCGGAATCGAACCTGGGACCTTTCAGTCCGCAGGCCGACGCTCTATCCACTGAGCCAAACCAGTTTCGGCCGTTGCCCATTTTTTGATTGGATTGTTTATCTTCCTTTTGTTAAGTTGCATGAGTTCCCTGTAAATGTTGGAGATTAAACCCTTATCGGTGATATCATTGGCAAATATGTTCCCCCCTGCAGTGGGCTTTCTTGTTGTTTTGTTGATGGTTTCCTTTGCTGTGCAAAAGCTTTTTATTTTGATGTAGTCCTATTTGTTTATTTTCTCTTTAGTTTCCATTGCCCTAGGAGCATTATCAGAGAAGAAATTCCTTCGGTATATGTTTGCGATTTCCTTGCCTGTGGATTCCTCTAGTATTTTTATGGTTTCCCGTCTTACATTTAAGTCCTTTATCCATTTTGAGTTTATTTTTGTGTATGGTGTGAGTTGGTGGTCTAGTTTCATCTTTTTGCATGTATCTGTCCAATTTTCCCAAGGCCATTTATTGAAGAGACTGTCTTGACTCCATTGTATGCTCTTGCCTCCTTTGTCGAATATTAATTGGGCATAGTGGTTTGGGTCGATTTCTGGGTTCTCTATTCTATTCCATTGATCTATATGTCTGTTCTTGTGCCAGTACCAAGCTGTTTTAAGAACAGTGGCTTTGTAATACAGCTTGATATCTGGCATTGAGATCCCACCTACTTTGTTCTTCTTTCTCAGGATTGCTGCAGCTATTCGAGGTCTTTTTTAATTCCAGATGAATTTTTGAAACGTTCGTTCTAGATCTGTGAAATATGCTGTTGGTAATTTAATGGGGATTGCATTGAATCTATAGACTGCTTTGGGTAGTATGGACATTTTGATGATGTTGATTCTACCAATCCATGAACACGGTATGTTCTTCCATCTGTTTATGTCCTCCTCTATCTCTTTTTTCAGTGTCCTGTAGTTTTTCGCATATAAGTCTTTTACCTCCTTAGTTAAGTTTATTCCTAGGTATCTTAATTTTTTTGGTGCAATGGTAAATGGAATTGCTTTTTTAGTCTCCCTTTCTGTAAGTTCACTATTGGTGTAAAGAAATGCCTTAGATTTCTGGCATTAATTTTGTATCCTGCTACATGCTACATTGCCAAATTCATTTATTAAGTCTAATAATTTTTTGATGGAGTCTTTAGGGTTTTCTATGTACAGTATCATGTCATCTGCAAATAAGGACAGTTTTACTTCTTCTTTTCCAATTTGGATTGCTTTTATTTCTTCTTCTTGTCTGATCACAATGGCTAGTACTTCCAGTACTATGTCGAACAGGAGTGTTGAGAGTGGGCATCCCTGTCTTGTCCCTGTTCTTAGGGGAAATGGTTTTAGTTTTTGCCCATTGATTATGATGTTGGCTGTGGGTTTGTCATATATGGCTTTTATTATGTTGAGGTATGATCCTTCTATTCCCACCTTGCTGAGAGTTTTTATCAAGAAAGGGTGTTGAATTTTGTCAAATCCTTTTTCTGCATCAATTGATATGACTATGTGATTTTTATCTCTCAATTTGTTTATGTGATGTATCACGTTTATTGATTTGCAGATATTGTACCATCCTTGCATCCCCGGGATAAATCCTACTTGGTCATGGTGTATGATCTTTCTGATGTATTACTGGATCCGATTTGCTAGAATTTTGTTGAGTATTTTGGCATCTATGTTCATGAGGGATATTGGCCTATAATTCTCTTTCATTGTGTTGTCTCTATCTGGTTTTGGTATTAGGGTGATGCTGGCTTCATAGAATGAGCTGGGAAGTGTTGCTTCCTTTTGATTTTTTTGGAATAGTCTGAGGAGGATAGGTTTTAGTTCTTCCTTGAATGTTTGGTAAAACTCCCCTGTGAAGCCGTCGGGCCCCCGGGCTTTTGTTTGCTGGAAGCTTTTTGATGACTGCTTCAATTTCTTCCATAGTTATTGGCCTATTGAGATTTTTAGATTCTTCTGGATTGAGTTTTGGAAGATTGTATTTTTCTAGGAATATGTCCATTTCCTCCAGGTTGTCTAGTTTGTTAGAGTAGAGTTGTTCATAGTATTTTTTAACAATTCTTTTATTTCTGTGGGGTCTGTTGTTATTTTGCCTCTTTCATTTCTGATTTTGTTTATTTAAGTCCTCTCTCTTTGCTTCTTGGTGAGCCTGGCTAGAGGCTCATCAATCTTGTTTATCCTTTCAAAGAACCAGCTCTTGGTTTCATTGATCTTTTGTATTGTTTTTTTGGTCTCTATGTCATTTATTTCTGCTCTGATCTTTATTATCTCCTTCATTCTGCTCACTCTGGGCTTTTCTTGTTGTTCTCTTTCTAATTCTTTGAGTTGTAGAGTTAGATGATTTACTATCATTTTTTCTTGTTTTTTGATGTAGGCCTGTAGTGCTATAAACTTCCCTCTCAGGAATGCTTTTATTGTGTCCCATAGATTTTCGATTGTTGTGCTGTTATTGTCATTAGTTTCCAGGGTGTTTTTAATTTCTTCTTTGATCTCATTGGTAACCCAATCATTATTTAGTAGCATGCTATTCAGCTTCCAAGTGTTTGAGTTTTTTGGATTTTTTTTATTGTAGTTTATTTCTAATAATATGCCATTGTTGTCTGAGAAGATGCTTGGTATGATTTCAATCTTCTTGAATTTGGGGAGATTTTGCTTGTGACCCAATATGTGGTCTATTTTTGAAAATGTCCCATGTGCACTTGAGAAGAACGTATATTCCGTGGTTTTGGGGTGAAATGTTCTGAAGATGTCAATTAAGTCCATTTGATCTAGTGAGTCATTTAGGATTGCTGTTTCTTTGCCGATTTTTTGTCTAGAGGATTTATCCAGTGATGTCAGTGGTGTATTAAAGTCCCCGATTGTATTGCTGTCCATCTCTCCCTTGATATCTTCCAGGAGTCTTTTTATATATTTGGGTGCTCCTGCATTGTGTGCATATATGTTTATCAGGGTTATATCTTCTTGTTGTATTGATCCCTTTAGTATTATGAAGTGGCCTTCCTTATCTCTTATTATGGCCTTCACTTTGAGGTCTATTTTGTCAGATATAAGTATTGCTACCCCAGCTTTTTTTTCATTTCCATTTGCCTGAAAGATTTTTCCATCCCTTCACTTTCAGTCTGTGTGAGTCCCTTGTTCTGAGGTGGATATTTTGTAGACAGCATATATATGGGTCATGTCTTTTTATCCATTCAGCCACTCAATGTCTTTTGATTGGAGCATTTAGTCCGTTTACATTTATTTTTATTTTATTTTCCACCTGGGAATCTTTTTATTTTATTTTTTTAAATTAAATCTTTATTGTTCAGATTATTACATTAGTTACTCTTTTTTCCCACCATAACTCCCCTCCACCCAGTTCCCACCCCACCCTCCACCCTCACTCCCCACCCACTGTCCTCATCCATAGGTGAGGCTCCTTACACTAATCTCTTCACTCACCCCCACACCCCTCCCCCCCCCCCCCAAGAATAGTCAGTCCATTCCCTTTCTATGTCCCTGATTCTATTACAATCACCAGTTCATACTGTTCATCAGATTATTTATTCACTTGGTTTTTAGATTCACTTGTTGATAGATGTGTATTTGTTGTTCATAATTTGTATCTTTACCTTTTTCTTCTTCTTCCTCTTAAAGGATACCTTTCAGCATTTCATATAATACTGGTTTGGTGGTGATGAACTCCTTTAGCTTTTTCTTATCTGTGAAGCTCTTTATCTGGCCTTCACTTCTGAATGATAGCTTTGTTGGATAAAGTAGTCTTGGTTGTAGGTTCTTGGTATTCATCACTTTGCATATTTCTTGCCACTCCCTTCTGGCCTGCCAAGTTTCTGTTGAGAAATCAGCTGACAGTCGTATGGGTACTCCCTTGTAGGTAACTGATTTTCTTTCTCTTGCTGCTTTTAGGATTCTCTCTTTGTCTTTTGCTCTTGGCATTTTAATTATGATGTGTCTTGGTGTGGTCCTCTTTGGATTCCTTTTGTTTGGGGTTCTTTGTGCTTCCTGGACTTTTAAGTCTATTTTTTTCACCAAGTAGGGGAAGTTTTCTGTCATTATTTCTTCAAATAGGTTTTCAATATCTTGCTCTCTCTCATCTTCTGGCACCCCTATAATTCTGATGTTGGTACACTTGAAACTGTCCCAGAGGCTCCTTACACTATCTTCATATTTTTGGATTCTTTTTTCATTTTGCTTTTCCGATTGGGTGTTTTTTGCTTCTTCGTATTTCAAATCTTTGACTTGATTCTTGCGACCCTCTGGTCTGCTGTTGGGTGTCTGTATAATATTCTTTATTTCAGTCAGTGTGTGCTTAATTTCTAGTTGGTTCTTTATCACAACATCGAGGGTCTCATTAGATTTCTTGAGGATCTCACTACATTTATCGGCGGTCTCACCAGTCTTCTTGAAGATCTCACTACATTTATCGGCGGTCTCACCAGTCTTTTCGAAGGCCTTATTAAATTTATCGGCAGCTTCTAGACAGTTCTTTAAAGACCTTAAAAGTGTGGTTTTGAACTCTATATCCAACAGTTTGCTTTCATCCAATTCTGTCATTTGTGTCCTGTTTCTTTGTCTCGGCATTTTTTATGCTTCGCTGTGTTGATAGAGTGCCTTTCTGTGCTAAGTGTCCCAATTACCTGAGGTAGACACTCTTGGTGCACCCACTTGTGGGCTTTGTGCACAGTCTTGCTGTAGTTAAGCCTTGATTGTTGTAGTTATCACTGTGAGGAATTGACCTCCAGGCCAATTGGCTGTGAGAATCAGCTGTGTCTGCAGTGGGAGAACTTCTGTGCTGGAGACACCCTTCTGGGGCTAGACTTGCTTCGATGGGGCTTTGGTGCTCACTGAGTCTGCCCCCTGAGTGTGTCTTTTATGGTTCCACGGAGCTGCAAACTGCTACATTTAAAGTTATTATTGAAAGGTACTTGCTTGTAGTCATTTTTATTTTTGTGCCTGTGTTCTTTCTTACCTTTATATTTCTTCTTTTTACAGCATTCCCTTTAGCATTTCTTGCATTGCTGGCTTGGTAGTGATAAACTCCCTTAGCCTTTTTTTTTGTCTGCAAAGCTCCTGATTTCCCCTTCAATTTTGATTGATAGTCTTGCTGGATAGAGTATTCTTGGATTCAGTCCTTTGCTTTGCAACATTTTGTATACCTCCTTCCATTCCCTTCTAGCTTGATGTGTTTCTGTTGAGAAATCATTTGATAATCTTATGGGGGATCCTTTGTAGGTAACTCTCTGTCTCTCTCTTGCAGCCTTTAAGATTCTCTCTTTGTCGTGTACATTTGCCATCGTTATTATGACATGTCTTGGTGTGGGTCTTTTGGGGTTCATCTTGTTTGGGACTCTCTGTACTTGTGTAACTTTTTTCTTTCCCATATCTGGGAAGTTTTCTGTCATTATTTCTTCAAATAGATTTTCTCATCCTTGCTGCTCTTCTTGTCCTTCTGGCAGCCCTATTATGTGTATGTTACTTCGTTTCATGTTGTCCCAAAGCTCCCTTAGGCTCTCTTCCTGTTTTTTTTTTTTCTCCAGTTGCTGTTCAGATTGAGCTTGTTTCTCTACCTTATCTTCTAACTCACTAATTCGGTCCTCTGCTTCTTCTAGTCTACTGTTGAAACCTTCCATGGTGTTTTTGATTGTAGCTATATCACTTTTCATTTCTTCCTGATTCTTGCATAGGTTGTTGATTTTCTCATCCATCCAGTGAATGAATTGTTCAACCATTACTCTGAATTCTTTTTCTGTTATGTTGCATGCTTCAATTTCATTAATTTCCTTTCTTGGCGACTTCTCATTTTCTTTCCTCTGGGGATTGTGTCGTCTCCCCATTCTGATTATCTCCAGATGGTTCAAACGTCGAGTTGCGTGGGCCTGGGCCGTGTGCAGTGGGAGCGTCGCACCACCCTAGTGTCACTGAAGAGCTCTGACACTAAGATGTGTGGCTGTGGTTGGTTGGTGGGAAACAGGCTCGCTCAGAGTCAGCGTTACCAGTGCTCAATGTGGCCTTGTGTGCGCACTTAGAATCAGGGACCCTGCCTGCACCGCGCTGAAACAGAGACCCCCCTGGAGTGTGTTGAAAATCAGAGCCCCCTAGCGTGTGCCAGGAGTCAGAGTTCCCCAAGAATCCCATATCAGAGTCTCTGTTGCTTCGTGCAGACTTGCATTGAGAATCAGGGTCCCTGTGTGCACATGCACCAAGAATTGGAGTCACTGGGTCTTAGTATGAATGCACAGGGAATCAGGGATCCCAGGCGCAGGTGATAGAAACAGTCAAGTCACTGGTGCTTGGTGTTGCCTCCCGCCGGGAGAATCGGGGTCCTGGGGCCCGTGCTGCGAGGAACAAGTTCCCAGTGTTCACGCATTAGCTCCCAGGCCAAGGCTCCCCTAGCCTGCGCTGCGCTGGACAAGTCCCCGGTGTTCGCGCACTTCCAGGCCAAGGCTCCCTTAGCCTGCACTGCAAGGCACAAGTTCCCGGTGTTCGCACACTTCCAGGCTAAGGTCCCTGTAGCAGCACTGAGGCCCGGGCAAGAGGTGGGTCTGTCAGTTACTATGGCGCTGCCCACGAGCCTGCGGGGAGGGGGATGGGCTATGTTACTCACGGATCTGCCACGGGGATTTCTGGACTCTTGGTGTCTGTGGCTCTGTAGCTGTGGTCGCAGGTCTCTGTCCCCAGTGGCTGCAGGGTCCTGGTTTGCATCTGAGACCAGACTGGGTGGTGCTGAGGCCAGAATCCTAGTCTCAAACAGCTCTGTTTCTCAAGATGGCATAGTCTCTGTTCCCGTGCTGGCTGCCCAGGAGTGTCCGCGCTGGGAGTGGGGCTCCGCCGTCTAAGACTGCCCGGTTTAGCAGCCCCTTAGAAGACCTGCAGAATCTAACTGTCCCTAGCTCATACAAACACACACCACACACGTCCACACACTCCTCTATCACTCCCTCGCGTTCTCACAATCTCTCCCTCCGTGTCTTCCTGCCGGTCGCCATCTTCGAGTCCCCCTGTGACATTTTTAAGAGTCATTTTGTGGGGTGTCCCTCAGTTTGGGTTTGATATGATTTTTAAGCAACCATATAATTTCTCATCCAAACAGAGACACTTGGGAATACAGGGGTCTCACTTCATAACTGCACAGCAGGTATAAGTGGTGCTCTGGTAGTTCTGTCACTGCTGGATGCTCTCTTTTTTCTTTTTTACTGAGATACAGTTGACATACATTGTTAGTTTTGGGCGAATAACGTAATGATTTGGTATCCTAATATATAAAAGCCTGGGGTCATAATGACCAATCGGAAGGCTGACCAATCCCAGAAGTTTTTCAGTCAGCGCTGGGTTGCCATGGTGACCCAGCACTCACTGCCCCGCTGCAGCCTGGCAACCTAGCACTGACTGCCCAGGGGGCCGAGACCCAGAGAGAGAGGCAGGGTCTGATCCACAGCCTCAGTGGCAGCTGTTGATGAGTACTTGCCTCTCTCTTTCTCTCCCTCTTTCTTTCCAGGCTTTTCCAGCAGCTGGGCCTTTCTCTCCCAGCCTTCATGGGGTCTGCTGTTCAGCCTCGCCTCTCTGATCAGGCCCAGAGATAGGCCCAGAGATGCTGACTGGCATAGGAACCGACCAATCAGAACCAAATGTGGGTGCTGTGAAGAACCAATGGCAGTCTAGGAGGCAGAGCTTTTGACGCTGACTGGCATAGGAACTGACCAATCAGAAACAAATGTGGGTGCTGTGAAGAACCAATGGCTGTCTAGGAGGCAGAGCTTTTGACGCTGACTGGCATAAGAACCGACCGATCAGAACCAAATGTGAGTGCTGTGAAGAACCAACAGCTGCCTAGGAGGCGGAGCTTTTGACATTGATTGGCATAGAAACTGACCAATCAGAACCAAATGTGGGTGCTGTGAAGAACCAACGGCTGTCTAGGAGGCGGAACTTTTGACACTGACTGGTATAGGAACTGACCAATCAGAACCAAATGTGGGTGCTGTGAAGAACCAATGGCTGCCTAGGAGGCGGAGCTTCTGATGCTGACTGGCATAAACACCAACCAATCAGAACCAAATCTAGGTGCTTTGGGGAGCCAATGGCTGCATAGGAGGCACAGCTTTTGACACTGACTTGTATAGAAACCGACCAATTAGAACCAAATCTGGGTGCTATGGGGAGCCATTGGCTGCCTGGGAGGCAGAGCTTTTGACTCTGACTGGCATAGAAACCGGCCAATCAGAACCAAATTGGCCAGCAGAGGAGGGCAGTTGGGTGCAAGATCAGGCCTGCAGGGGAGGGCCGTTGGGGGCGAGATCAGGCCTGCAGGAGAGGGCAGTTGGGGGCAACCAGGCCAGCAGGGAAGGGCAGTTAGGGGCAATCAGGCAGGCAGGCAAAGGGAGTTAGGAGCCAGAGGTCCCAGATTGCGAGAGGATGTCCGACTGCCGGTTTAGGCCCAGTCCCTGTGGGATCGGGCCTAAACTGGCAGTTGGACATACCCCAAGGGGTCCCCGATTGGAGAGGGTGCAGGCTGGGCTGAGGGAACCCCCCTCCTCCATGCACGAATATTGTGCACTGGGCCTCTAGTATGTATATATTGGGAAATGGTCACCACAGTAAGTCTAGTTAACATCCATCACCTCACATAGCTATAATTTTTTTTCTTGTGATGAGATTTACTCTCTTAGCAACTTCCAAAGACACAATATGATATTGTTAATTGTAGTCACCATGCTTTACATTATATCCCAGGACTTACTTACTTTATAACTGGAAGTTTGTACCTTTCAACTCCCTTCACTCATTTCATCCTCAGATCCCTCCCTCTGGCAACCACTAGTCTGTTCTCTGTATCTGTATTAGGTTTTTTCTTTTTATATTCCACATATGAGATCATATGGTATTTATCTTTCTCTGACTGGCTTATTTCACTTAGCATAATAACCTCCAGGTCCATCCATGTTGTTGCAAATGGCAAGATTTCTTTCTTTTTTATGTATGAGTAGTAGTCCATTCCATACATGTATCACATCTTCTTTATCCAATCATTTATTGATGGCTACCTGGGTTGCTTCCATGTCTTGGCTGTTGTAAATAATGCTGCAGTAAGCGTAGGGGTGCACTTATCTTTTCAAATTAGTGTTTTTGTTTTCTTTGAAAATATAACCAGAAGAGAGATTGCTAGGTCATCTGGTAGTTCTATTTTCAATTTTTTGAGGAACTTCCATACTGTTCCACACAGCTGCACCATTTTACAATCCCATCCAAAATGCACTAGGGTTCTCTTTTCTCCACATCCTCACCAGTGCCCGTTTTCTGTTGGCTTTTTGATGATAGCTATTCTGAGAGGTGTGAGGTGATATCTTTGTATTTTTGATTTGCATTTCTCTGATGATTAGTGATGTTGAACATCTCATGTACCTGTTGACCATCTGTATTTCTTTTCTGGAAAAATACCTATTCATTTTTTAAATTGCATTGCTCGTGTTTGTTTGGTTTTTTTTTCTATTGAGTTGTATGAGTTCTTTATATATTTTGGATATCAATCACCTATGAGATGTATGATTTGCAAATATCTCTCCCATTCAATAGGCTACCTTTTATTTTGTTGATGATTTTCCAACACTCTTCAATAGACTGGCCCCCCTCCCTCTTTGTTCCCCATTGGAATGAAATGTCTGCTGAGTTTCCTGCATTCTATATGCTGTTGGTCATATCCTCATAGTACTTTTGAGTGTGTTCTCCATACCTATATTAATAGTAAATTGGCTAAATCAGATATCAGTTGGGTTTCAATCTTTATTGTTTAAAGTATTATACATGTCCCTCCCCCCAACCCTCCATTGACCTCTTCTAGCCTGCACCCCACCCCAGGCCTTCACCACCCTATTGTCTGTGTCCATGGATTATGCATACATGCATACAGGTTCTTTGGTTGATCTTTTCCCATTCACCCTCCCCAACTTCCCTCTGAGGTTCGACAGTCTGTTACATGCCTCTGTGTCTCTGGATCTATTTGTTCATCAGTTTATTTTGTTCATTAGATTCTATATTTGAGTGAGATCATGTGAACTTACCTTTCTCTTACTGGCTTATTTTGCTTAGCATAATACTCTCCAGGTCCTTCCATGCTGTTGAAAATGGTAAGAGTTCTTTCTTTTTAACAGCTGAGTAGTATTCCATTGTGTAAATGTACCACAGCTTTTTTATCCACTCATCTGTTGATGGGCCCTTGGGCTGTTTCCAAATCTTAGCCATTGTAAATTGTGCTGCTATGAACATAGATGTGCATACATTCTTTCTGATTGGTGATTCTGATATCTTGGGATATATTACTAGAAGTGGAATCACTGGGTCAAAGGGGAGTTCCAGTTTTAATTGTTTGAGGACACCCCATACTGTTTTGTACAGAGGTTGCACCAGTCTGCATTCCCACCAGCAGTGCACAAGGGTTCCCTTTTCTCTGCATCCTCACCAGCACTTGTAATTTGTTGATTTGTTGATGATAGCCATTCTGACAGGTGTGAGATGGTACCTCATTGTCGTTTTGATTTGCATCTCTCTGGTGATCAGTGACCTTGAGCATTTTTACATGTCTCTTGGCCATCTGTAAGTCCACTTTATTTATTTATTATTATTATTGTTGTTGTTTTTATTATCTGTTAATCCTTACCCAAGGATATTTTTTCCATTGATTTTTAGGGAGAGTGGAAGAGAGAGGGAGAGACAGAGAGAAACATCGATGTGAGAGAGACACATTGATTGGTTGCCTCTTGCATGTGCCCAGACCAGGGCCCGGCCAGGGAGGAGCCTGCAACCGAGGTACATGCCCTTGACCGGAATCGAACCCGGGAGCCTTCGGTCCGCAGTCCGATGCTCTATCCACTGAGCCAAACTAGCTAGGGCTGTAAGTCCACTTTAGAGAAGTGTCTATTTAGGTGCTTTGCACATTTTTTTATTGGATTGTTTGTCTTCCTTCTGTTAAGTGGTATGAGTTCCCTATATATTTTGGAAATTAATCCCCCATTGGATGTGTCATTGGCAAATATGGTTTCTTTTGCTGTGCAGAGCTGTTTATTTTGATGTAGTCCCATTTGTTTATTTTCTCCTTAGTTTCCTTTGCCCTAGGAGATGTATCTGTAAACATATTGTTACGAGAGATGTCTGAGATTTTCCTGCCTATGATTTCTTCTAAGATTTTTATGGTTTCACGTCTTTCATTTAAGTCTTTTATCCTTTTGAGTTTATTCTTGTGCATGGTGTAAGTTGGTGGTCTAGTTTCATTTTTTTTTGCATGTATCTGTCTAATTTTCCCAACACCATTTATTGAAGAGAGTGTCTTGACTCTATTGTATGCTCTTGCCTCAGCCCTGCCCTAAGAGTCCCGGGTTCTCAGTGTCCTGTGGTAATCACTGCAAACACCTCTGAGAGAAAGCCACCCTCGATTTCCGCCCACTGCCAGACAGTCCAGTTTCTCCCCGTATGAATCTGGGTCCCCAGAGACTTGCCTGGAACTGGAGTTCAGAGCAGTCGGGAGCTTGTGTCTCCCTCCCGAATGAAAAAGACAACCGTGTCCTCAGTTGCCAGCCCTTTCCGCGTGCACCTCCATAACTCTGCACTTTACTTCCGCACCTCCTCTGAGTCTCAGTGTGCTTTTCTCTTTCCTTCTAGTTGTAGAATTTCCACTCAGCCAGCCTTCCTGTGGTTCTGGATGATGTCCGTTTTGTCTTTTAGTTGTATTTTTGAAGTGGTTGTACGAGGCAGCAATTTCAGGTATTTACCTTTGCCGCCATCTTGGTTTCTCCCTTGAGTGTTTTTATTGTAGTTGATTTCTAATTTCATACCATTGTGATCTAAGAAGATACTTGATATGCTTTTAATCTTCTTGAACTTGTAGAGACTTCATAAGGATACTAACATGGGGTCTGTCTTTGAAAATGTCCCATGTGCACTTGAGAAAAATGGATATTCTGTGGCTTTGGGATGAAATGTTCTGAAAATGTCAATTCCATCTGATCTAGAGTGTTGTGTAGGATCAATGTTTCCTTGTTGATTTTTTGTCTAGAAGATCTATCCAGTGATGTCAGTGGGTGTTAAAGTCCCCTACTACGACTGTATTGCTATCAATCTCTCCCTTAAAATCCTCCAGAAGTTTTTTTTATATATTTAGATGCTCCTGTATTGGGTGCATATGTTTACCAGATTTATATAATCTTGTTGTATTGATCCCTTTAGTATTATGAAATGGACTTAATTATCTCTTGTTATGGTCTTCACTTTGAAGTTTGTTTTGCCAGATATCAGTATTGCTACCCCAGCTTTTTTTTTAAATTTGCATTTGCCTGGGAAATATTTTTCCATTCTTTTACTTTCATTCTCTGTTCTGAGGTGGGTCTCTTGTAGACAGCATATATATGGATCATGTTTTCTTATCCGTAGAACTATCCAAGACTTTGATTGGAGCACTTAAGCAATTTACATTTAAGGTTATTATTGAAAGGTGTGTATTTATTGCCATTCTTATTCTTTATGCCAGTGTTGTTCTCTTTCTATTTCTTCTTCACATTACAGCACTTCCTTTACTATTTCTTGCAGTGCTGGTTTGGTGGCAATAAACTCTTTGAGTTGTTTTTGTTTTTGTTTTTTGGGTTTTGTTTTGTTTTTTGGTCTGCAGAGCTCTTTATTTCACCTTGGATTTTGAATGATAACCTGTTGGATAATGTAATCTTGAGTTCAGTCCCTTGGTTTTCAGTACCTTGCATACTTCATACCATTCTCTTCTGGCCTAAAGTGTTTCTATTGAAAAGTCAGATCACAGTCTAATGGAAACTCCCTTGTAGGTAACTTTCTATCTCTCTCATGCAGCTTTAAGATTCTTTGCCTTTAATGTTTGACATTTTTTTTTTTTTTTAATAATTTTTATTTCTTAAAGTATTACAAAGAGTATTACATATGTCTCCTTTTTCCCCCCCATGACATTCCCCCGGCCCCTACCCCCCGCCCCCCCCCCCCGCCCCGTGTCTTGTGTCCATTGGTTAATCTTATATGCATGCATATAAGTCCTTCAGTTGGTCTCTTAATCCCCCCCCTCAACCCTCCCCAGGCTCCCCATTGTAGTTTAACATTCTGTTCAATGTTGCTCTGCTTCTGTATCTACACCTGTTCATCAGTCCATTCTGGTCCCCTTTATTTGTCCCAACCTCACTGGAGTAGTCTCAACCTCACCAGGGCCGTCTGAGCCTCACCAGGGCCATTTCAACCTCACCGGGGTCGTCCCTACCTCACGGGGGCCGTTTCAACCTGACCGGGGTCGTCCCTACCACGCCGGGGCCGTTTCGACCTGACTGGGGTCGTCCCTACCTCACGGGGGCCGTTTCAACCTGACCGGGGTTGTCCCTACCACGCCGGGGCCGTTTCGACCTGACTGGGGTCGTCCCTACCTCACGGGGGCTGTTTCAACCTCACCGGGGTCGTCCCTACCTCACGGGGGCCGTTTCAACCTGACCGGGGTAGTCCCTACCACGCCGGGGCCGTTTCGACCTGACTGGGGTCGTCCCTACCTCACGGGGGCTGTTTCAACCTCACCGGGGTCGTCCCTACCTCACGGGGGCCGTTTCAACCTGACCGGGGTTGTCCCTACCACGCCGGGGCCGTTTCGACCTGACTGGGGTCGTCCCTACCTCACGGGGGCCGATTCAACCTGACCGGGGTTGTCCCTACCACACCGGGGCTGTTTCAACCTGACCGGAGTTGTCCCTACCACACTGGGGCCGTTTCGACCTGACTGGGGTCGTCCCTACCTCACGGGGGCCGTTTCAACCTGACCGGGGTTGTCCCTACCACGCCGGGGCCGTTTCGACCTCACCGGGGTCGTCCCTACCTCGCGGAGGCCGTTTCAACCTGACCGGGGTTGTCCCTACCACGCCGGGGCCGTTTCGACCTGACTGGGGTCGTCTCTACCTCACGGGGGCTGTTTCAACCTCACCGGGGTCGTCCCTACCACACCGGGGCCGTTGCGACCTGGCTGGGGTCGTCCCTACCTCACGGGGGCCGTTTCAACCTCACCGGGGTTGTCCCTACCACACCGGGGCCGTTTCAACCTGACCGGGGTTGTCCCTACCACGCCGGGGCCGTTTCGACCTGACTGGGGTCGTCCCTACCTCGCGGGGGCTGTTTCAACCTCACCGGGGTCGTCCCTACCTCACGGGGGCCGTTTCAACCTGACCGGGGTTGTCCCTACCACGCCGGGGCCGTTTCGACCTGACTGGGGTCGTCCCTACTTCACGGGGGCCGTTTCAACCTGACCGGGGTTGTCCCTACCACGCCGGGCCGTTTCGACCTGACTGGGGTCGTCCCTACCTCACGGGGGCCGTTTCAACCTCACCGGGGTCGTCCCTACCACACCGGGGCCGTTTTGACCTGACTGGGGTCGTCCCTACCTCACGGGGGCCGTTTCAACCTCACCGGGGTTGTCCCTACCACACCAGGGCTGTTTCGACCTGACTGGGGTCGTCCCTACCTCACGGGGGCTGTTTCAACCTCGCCGGGGTCGTCCCTACCACACCAGGGCCGTTTTGACCTGACCGGGGTCATCCCTACCACACCGGGACCGTTTCAACCTCACCGGGGCCATCCCAGCCTTACCGGGGAAACAGGATGTTTGGCCCTCTCTCCCCTGCCGGCGGCTCCCCACCAGACAAAATCTCCAGGCGTTCCTGGTGGTTGCACATCCAGCGCTCCTGCCCTCCACCAAGTGCACAGACTGCCTGTCTGCTGTCCCGCAGTGCCCCACCAGAGACTGGGACCAGTGGGCATGTTTGTGCGCTTGCTGGTACAGTAGTTCCACAATGCCGGCCGAGTCAGGCCCAGCCCTGGCCGGCCCCGGACCCGACTCTGCCCCCCGATTGCGTCCCTCCCAGATGCAAGGAGCTGAAATCTGCAGCCTGCTGGGATGGGCTCTGTACTTGGTGCTTCAGCACATCCTACTCAGTCTCTATGCGCTTCTTTCTATGCGAGGAGTTGAAATCTGCAGTTTGTTGGGTTGGGCTCTGTACTTGGTGTCACATCCTACTCAGTCTCAATGATCTTTCTCTCCTTCCAGTTGTAGAGCTTCCACTGGGCCAACTTTCCCATGGTTCTGTATGATAGGTGTTTGTCTGATATTTGGTAGTTTCGATGTTGTTGTGTGAGGTAGCACGCACAGGTCTCTTCCTTATGCCGCCATCCTGGTTCTCCTGGGTCTGCTTCTTGAGTGTGTCTCTCATGGCTGCGAGCAGTTGAAGTCTGCAATTTGTTGGGATAGGCTGCAAAAGCGCAGGTGGGTCTTTTTGTGCACCTGGCACAGCTTGGATGGGGATGTAAATTGATTAAGGCTGAGACTCAGGGAGTCGCCATGGCGGAGCAAATAGCACTGGCTGAGTCTCCGCGGCCCCTTGACTCTCTGCCAGGGCTTTGTGTCCCCCAGTGCCGGCGAGCAGCTGTGCAACAGAGTCTCCCTCGCTTTCTGATGGCTGCAAGGCCGTGCTGCCTCTCCCCGTAGGGTCTGGTGCTTCATGATCCCGCCTGAACCAGCTCAGTGGATTTGAAAGTTTGCAGAGGAAAAGGCGCTTCTACTTGTGGGTCTGGCACAGCCCAGATGGGAATGTAAATTGCGTAGGGCGGGGTCACAGGGAGTCGCCGGGGCGGAGACTCAGCGGCCCCTTGCCTATCCAGGACTCCAGGACTTTGTGTCCCCCAGTGCCGGCGAGCAGCCGAGCGCCAGAGCCTCCCTCGCTTCCTGACCGCTGGAAGGCCGTGCCGTCTCTCGCCTTGGGGCCTGGGGCCTCAGAGACCCGCCCGAACCAGCTCAGTGGATTTGAGAGTTTGTAAAAGCACAGTCATTCCCTCTTGTGCCTCTGGCACAGCCCTGAGGGTAGGGCGCGGTCACAGGGAGTCACCAGCATGGATGAAATAGCGATGGCGGCGTCTCCGCGCCCCTCGCCTCCCCGGGACACCAGGACTTCTTGTCCCTCGGTGCCGGCGAGCAGCCGCGTATCAGAGCTTCCCTCGCTCTCCGACCACTGCAAGGCCGTGGCCGCCTCTCCCTGTGGGATCTGGGGCCTCAGAGACCCGCCCCGAGCAAGCCCAGAGGATTCGAGGGTTCGTAAAAAACCGAGAATCCATTTGCAGCCCGCGTGGCGTGTGACTGCGTACCTCTGGTTTTGGTGCCTCCGTAGCTCCCACTCAGTCTCACTGCGCTTCTTTCTTTTCCTCCAGTTGTAGATCTCCCACTGGGCCAACTTCCCCATGGTTCTGAGTGGCGGTTGTTTACTTCATAGTTGATAGTTTCAATGATGCTGTGAGAGAGCAGCACACACAGGTCCGCTCCCTACGCCGCCATCTTGGTTCTCCAATGTTTGACATTTTTATTATGTGCCTAGGTGTGGGTCTTTTGGAGTTTATCTTGTTTGGGACTCTCTTTGTTTCCTGAACTTGAATGACTTTTTTCTTCACCAGGTTAGGGAAATTTTCTGCTATTATTTCCTCAAACAAGTTGTCTATTCCTTTATCAGATTCTGCTCCGTCTGGTATCCCTATAATGCAAATGTTGTTATGTCTCATATCCAAAGCTCCCTCAAACTCACCTCATGCTTTAAAAAAATTTTTTTCCCCATTTGCTGCTCTGAATGAATATTTTTTTCTACCTTGTCTTCTACTTCACTGATTTGGTCTTCAGCTCCTTCTAGACTACTGTTGAATCTTTCCAGGGTGTTCTTTATTTCAGCTATGTCATTCCTCATTTCCAGTTGATTATTATTTATTGTTTCAAGCTCTCGTTTCCTGTTGGTGTAGCTCTCATTAAGAACCGTATGCTGCCGAAACCGGTTTGGCTCAGTGGATAGAGCGTCGGCCTGCGGACTGAAAGGTCCCAGGTTCGATTCCGGTCAAGGGCATGTACCTTGGTTGCGGGCACACCCCCAGTAGGAGGTGTGCAGGAGGCAGCTGGTTGATGTTCCTCTCTCATCGATGTTTCTAACTCTCTATCTCTCTCTCTCTTCCTCTCTGTAAAAAATCAATAAAATATATTTAAAAAAAAAAAAAAAAAAAAAAAAAAAAAAAGAACCGTATGCCCTAGCCGGTTTGGCTCAGTGGATTGAGTGTTGGCCTGTGGACTGAGGGTCCTGGGTTTGATTCTAGTCAAGGGCACATGCCCAGGTTGTGGTCTTGATCCCCAGTAGGGGGTGTGCAGGAGGCAGCCGATCAATGACTCTCTCTCATTGATGTTTCTATCTCTCTCTCCCTCTCCCTTCCTCTCTGGAATCAGTAATTTTAAAAAAAGACTCTTATAGTTCTTATAAAGTTGCTTGTAGTTCTCACTGAATTGTTTGAGAATCCTTATTACCATTACTCTGAGTTCCTGATCTAACAAATTGTTTACTTTCATTTCATTTCGTTCCTTTTCTGGCAATTCCTCTTCTTTCATTTGGGGGTTGTTTCTTTGTCTCCACATTTTTTTATGTCTCCCCATTTTTGCTGTCCCTTTGTTTTTGTTTCTATGTATTGGATTAAACTGCTATGCCTCCCAGATTTTGTGGGGTAGTTTTATGTAGTAGGTGTTTTGTGGAACTTGGGAGTCTCTTAGATCTCCTGAGCTGGGTGCTCTAGGAAAGCCCCCTACTTTAGTTATTTGGGTTCTCTTGCTGTAGTTGTGTCTTGAATGTTATTGTCCCATTTGTAGCTGGAGTCTCCTCTCAGGCTGGCTATGTGGCTCAACCCCAACTACATTGAGTGAGCTGTTGTGGAGGTGCTGACCAATCAGGACAAAATAAAACAAAACACAACAAAACCTGAAACAGAATTAATAAAACAAAAACATACACAAGTCCCCTACAGCACCAACAAAAGCAACCACCAGAGAAGAAAGAATTAGGAAAGAGAATAGAAAGCAAGAATAAGAGAAAAAAATAAAGAATGAAAAAAAAAATGAGAAACAAAACAAACAAATTTTAAAAAGCACAAACAAAAAACAAGAGAAGGGGGCAGAATATGTTATGTGCAGAGCTGAAATAAAGAAAATAAGAATAAAGAATTAGAGGAAAAGGGAAGGGAGCCATTTTAAATAAAGGCGGTGGAAAAGAAATGAAAAGACAAGAAAATTTTTGAAAAGGAAAATAGAGGAGAAAGTAGATAGGCCTAAAATAAGAAAAATAAAAAAGATGTGCAAGCAGGAGAAAAAGAGAGGGAAAAAAAATGAGTAATGAAAGAAAATTGCGTAAGAAAAGGGAAGAGGAAAATTAGATATATGAACGAAACAACAGAAACTAGAAAAATAACAAAACAGATAAAGAACATAAATTTTAAAAGGGAAAAAAATTAAAAAGGAGAGGAAAAAAGAGTAGGGGAAAAAGTTTTAAAAAAATAACCCTGAGCCCTGACTGGTTTGGCTCAGTGGATAGAACATCAGCCTGCAGACGGAAGGGTCCCAGGTTCGATTCCGGTCAAAGGCATGTACCTTGGTTGCGGGCACATCCTCAGTAGGAGGTGTGCAGGAGGCAGCTGATCGATGTCTCTCTCTCATCGATGTTTCTAACTCTCTATCTCTCTCCCTTCCTCTCTGTAAAAAATCAGTAAAATATATTTCAAAACAAAACAAAACCCTGAAGTGGCATTTGTTTCAGCCAAGTTTAGTGCCCCCTGGGAGCTCGCTTTGGATCCCACTCTTCCGTTCTGTCTGTCAATTCTGGGCTTCCTGTTAGGTACTTAGGTGGTAACCACAGTCAGGTACTATCTTTTGGCTTTCAGCAACCTGCTTGATGTTCCTAGCCATCCACCAATCCACCACTTGTGTCTGTCTCCACAGGCCTTGGCTGCAAGCAGGAGGGGTTAATTAGCCCTCTGAAGTAGGTTTGTTAGCAGCATGGGGCCCAGGGCTGGATCAGTGCACTTCCCCTGGTTCCTCAGGCTCCACCTCTGCCTGCCTTTGTCTGCTAGCCACCTGTCAATCTTAATAACTCAAAGGTCTGTTTCTGTTAGAGCTTTAGGTGGGGGAGGTGCTGTTTGGTTTTCAGAGAATATGGTGGGTGTGTTTCCCTGTCCCAGAGCTAGTCCTCAGCCTTGTCTGAACATAGGTCCTTGTATGGAGACCAATGGGGTTGGCTGGAAACCTAGAGTTTTTATCAGTTCTCCCGTGAAGGGAAAGTATTGCTCTGGTTCCTAGGATACTGGAGGATAGCCTCTCCCCCAATCCAGTCACTGAGGGCAGCCCCCCTCCCTCTTTTTTCCCCTTTGGAATGAAATGTGTGCGGAGTCTCCTACATTCTATATGCTGTTGGTCATATCCTCATAGTACTTTTGAGTGTGTTCTCCATACCTGTATTAACAGTAAATAGGCTAAATCAGATTCCAGTTGGACCAGCCTCTTCTCAAGCCTCTGCCCATCTTGGCTCCAGGGAGGCCACTGCTGCCTCTAACAGTCTCCACAATTAGACTTCTTGTCCCTTAAAAGTTGATTTTCCTGCCTTTTACTTGATATGTCTTCACATAATGCCCTGAACAATTTCATTGAACCACCTTCTATATCAGGGGTGGGGAACCTTCTTTCAGCCAAGGGCCATTTGGACATTTATGACATCATTTGCAGGCCATACAAATTATCAACTTAAAAATTACCTATATTAATAAAAGCCTAGGTGGCCCTTGCGCCCTTGCACGATGCCCTCACGTCATCACAAGATGGGTGCCACAAGATGGCCGGCAGAGGAGGGCAGTTGTGGGTGATCAATCAGGCCAGCAGGGAAGGGCAGTTGGGGGTGAACAGGCCTGCAGGGGAGGGCAGTTGGGGGCAATCAGGCTGGCAAGCAGAAGCGGTGAGGGGTGATCAGGCAGGCAGGCAGGTGAGTGGTTAGGAGCCAGCAGTCCAAGATTGTGAGAGGGATGTCCCAGATTGGAGAGGGTGTAGGCTGGGCTGAGGGACACTCCCCAGTGCACGAATTTCATGCACCGGGCCTCTAGTCCTGCTATATTTGGTCAAACATTTCATTAATTCATCCCTAATGCCTTGGCAGGGCCAGACCAAATGATTTCACAGGCTGTACGTTCCCCACCCCTGCTCTATATGCTAATAATTTGAAAATCTCTACCTTCCCACCAGTACCTCTCTCAGCTCTAGATCATCTTCCATCCCATTGTCTGAGGGATCCACTAACATACTCTGATCAGGACACATCCCTCTCTAACACTCTTCTCATCACCTTCAGAGTTAAACCCCAAGTTCCCTGCTATGAATCAAGACTCTTACTGGTCTAGTCTCCACAGTCACCCCAGCCCTATCTTGCCTTCCTTCCTTGCAGTTCTAACTGTAACTTGGGCCCTCAACTCTCAGCTTTGGCCTCTGCCCTAACAGCCCTTTTTCCTTCCTCTGAACAGATGCACCCGAGAACCACATTTGCCAGGAAGCCTCCCCTGGCTGCCATGCAGGGTCAGCTGTCTAGGTGTTTCTTTGCACATTTATCCCCCAAATGAGTCCTTGGATAGATGATTCATTGACACCCCACTGCCCCAAACGTTATCGGCATGCAGATCCTTGTGGAATAAATGTTGAGAATGACTGGAGATTTTAGAAATTTCCTTTCATTCAAATGTTCAGTTAGGGTCTTATATTAACCTCCAGGTATGAAGGATGGGAAACCATCATCAGCTCACCAACTTTTTCTCTGAGAGGTCCAAGGTGTTATGAGAATATGGGGAAAGAGCAGATTAAATTCAACTAAGGAAATTGGAAAACTTAAGATATTGGCTTGAATTGGTCCTTAAATATAGTGGGTCTTCACTGAGTTGATATTGGTTTTGGGAAAGAGCACCCTGAGCAGAGCTGAGCTGCAGTCCATGCAGGGCACATCCCGCTGTGGGGTGCCTGGGGGTATGCACGGAAGGGAAGATGGTGAAGAGGTGTGGGGAAGGTACCAGGAAGGACCACGTCATGCAGGCCTCTGAAAGCAAAGCAGAAGACTCTGGATTCTTCCTGATGTGAACCCCCAGCATGAGGGAGTCCGAGGAAGCCTGTGCCTCAGCACCACAGTTGGGTAGGAATGAGGTATTTCAGAGGAGGTGGGAAGGTGGGGAAGGTAGGGATGGACGGCTTTGTCAGTCCTCATAAGGATAGAGTTCACTGTACTACAAAAGCCTGGACATCAGTACCGAGGGAACAGCAATGATGAGAAGCTTGAGTCTAATTTGAGTGCGAGTCAGAATGTGAGTAGTGGAATCTGTAAATGTAAGGGTCTTGGTGGCAGAGACACTTGCATTTTGTAGGCAGCCCCCACTGCACTCATGTTTGCACATAACACAAGTATTAGTATTCATGGTTGAGTCTGCCTCTCTCCCCATAGTGCAGCAATGAGAAGGAAATTAGTAGACCTCGCCTGTGCGCACACCACCAGCAGGGTTGCCTGTGCCTGAGGCCTCCTTGCTCCCCCATTACTACCTTCATCCTTCTGGTCACCCCAGTGGGAGTCTTGGAATCCCTGATGACTCAAACAGGAAATGTGCCTCTCAGCTTTAGAATGTTCTAGTGGCAGGTCCTCCAGTTGAACCGTGACCCACCCTCTCTTCAGGGCAACCTGCCCTCCCTCAAGTCCTCTCCTTCCACAAGTGTTACCCCCCAGGTGTTAACCACCTCTGAGACATGGACACCCACACAGCACCTCCCTTTAGGCAAAACTATCTTAGCTCTCTCCCATTCTGTAAATGGCACATAGTTGGCATTGAGTAAACTTGTCATTGCATGGAGATACCATTTCTAGACTCTTCTCTGCCCAGCCATCCTAGTCATCAGTGTCTGAAGATGTTTGGTCCAAGCAGGACTCATGTACCCTCTTTACCCGTCCAGGGCCATCCATACTCTTTGGGCCTCAGTGGCATGGTCTCTAATCCTGTTCTTTAATCCTGTCACGCCCTCCCTGGCCCCAGCACCGGCCCAGCAGCATCTTCCACTTCGTTCCTGCAACAGCCTCAGCTGTCCCTCACCCACTCCACCCCTCCCACTCCCTGCTGCTCCTGCCCCCTTGCCTCCTTTACTAGACAGTCCCAACATCTTAACTGGAAACCTCTCAACCTGGTTGATGCATTTAGTCATTAACAGTGAGGACTAGTCCACAGAACCAGTCACTTGAAGGACCTATGCAAGGCACAAGGGTCAGAGGAGCCCTGGCCAGGCCCTTCCTGGGATGCCTAAGGTACTGCAGCCTCACTGCTGCCAGGAGCACGCAGTAAAAGAAATGGAGGAGAAACCATGCACACCTCAAGTTCTAGGATTCAGAAACTTCTAAGCATCTATCATTTTTTCCATTTATTTCAGGCTCCCATTGGTCAGCACTTTGGGGGCCTTCCTGGACTGGCACATGGTAGGTCTGCAAATAGGGGTGTTGCTTGAGTGGTTGGAGAAGTCGTAGCTCTGATTCTGAGATTTTAGGGTCCCCAGCACTAAGCTCCAGAAGAAAGAAAACCATTCATAAGACAATCACACAAGTTTTAAATGGGCAGACTAATGGAAATGAGAACTTGGAGTCATGGCAATCCTGTGAGAAAGGGGGCTAATCCCACCCTCTGAAAAGAGAAACTATGGAGGAGTCCTAGGTCCCCATTAATGGCTTCCTTGCTTTGGGGAGGAAGAGGCAGAGGGTAGAGAGGGGCTTGGGGTTTTTCTTGTTCCCCCAGGGAGCACCAGACCCTCTGCAGTGTGGGAGCAGGCTGTTTGCTGGTGTTTGACACTTGGACCTTTGCATCTGACCTGAAAGTAGGAAAGCCTGGATCAGGATGAAGATGACTAAGTTTAAACCTTCCCGCACTTTTCAAATGTTCCAGACTGGCCAGGCCTGACATTTCCTGATGTCACTTCAGCATCTTCACAGAGGAGGGCACATGGACCCTGACAGATGGACATAGGGCTCACGTGTGGCCTTCTGGACAGGTGTCTTTGCTCGTGGCTGTTAGAGTGGCCAGGTGACCAGTGTCTACATGGTCTATTGCCCAGGTCAGCTAGCCCCATGCACATCGCCTGTCCTGGGGACCTGTGTGGGCAGTGCCCTGGCAGTGTGGCCTTTTCTGAGGCTGCAGAGCCTGGTGGGATGGAGCAGGCACAGTTCTGCTCAGGGGTGGCCCCTTAGAGTTGGAGTTGGGGTCCTGGCACAGGGAGGGTGTCTGATCACACACTCAGTGGCTGTGTGGGTCACCTGTTGGTGCATGTGCACAGTGTAGAGGTTATTTTTCTAAGGGCACTAGTTAAGAGCCTGATTTTAGGGAATGGCCCGAGGCCAGCTGTAAAGCTTGTCTTTGGGATCTGTAGATCCGAGTCTCGCATGGACACTACCTGGGGTCAAGTGTCCAGCCAACCTTCCTGCTTCATGTGAGCGGTAACCTCAGCACTGCCTAGGACCCCTTAAGCTGCCCGCTCAACAGGTGGCGCTCCCTCCACCCGAGTTTGCACTAAGGCCCTGCCGGCTGACCCCATGCGAAGTGACTGGGGCTGTTCACTGAACCCGGGGCACTCTGACCCGGTGTGCAAAAACTGGCACTGATCCCAAAGGCACTGCACAAGCTTGCACTGATCCCGCCTCTCTCCGCAGGCTGTCCTACGACCCCACCCGCTACCCTCGGCTCCTGCCGGAGGCCTACTGCCTGTGCCGAGGCTGCCTGACCGGGCCGCGCGGAGAGGAGGACCTCAGCCTCCGCAGTGCACCCGTGTTGCTGCCCACGGTCGTGCTGCGCCGCACTGCAGGCTGTGCGGGGGGCCGCTCCGTCTACGCGGAGGAGTACGTGGCGGTGCCCGTGGGCTGCACCTGCGTTCCCGCGCCCGACCACGACGTGCCAGCTGCCACCGGAACGGACCGCGGCGGAAAAGAGCGGAACCAGGAGCCCGGTCACGAGGAGTGGGACAGGGACCTACGCAGGCCTTTCCGCTCAGGAGCAGGACAGTGACCTGGGCAGGTCTTTCTGCCCGGGGCCCCGCAGGGTAACCTCTCTGTTGTTAGGGCTTCTTCTATTCTAGGCGGAGTCAGCGCCCAGCTGATGGGACTGAAAGGAGTTGGCTTAGTGTAGGGACCGGCCTCTGGGACAGGACGGGCCACCACCACCCCTGAGGCTGCTGACCCCACCCCACCGCGTCAGTGTACCAGGTGGCACCGCTGCTCGGACAAGCAGGCCACAGCCTCCACACGTAGGTGATAGATGCGTTTTAAACTATCTTTTTATAAGCATATATAGCTACTTATTTTCAATAAGGGCAGAAACTATTTTTATATTAGTGATTTTGAATAAAAATTTTTACTTGTTTTATAAACCATGTTTTCCCTTCCGCTAGCTTGTAGAAGCACAGTTGGAATCCTCAGATAAACCTTACCTGGTGCTGTGTCCTGAGTCTCTGCAGCCAGCCTGTCCTCATTGCTGGCACAACCAGATGGACAGGGTTGAACCCGACATGCCCAGCTGTCAGTCTCCAGGAGCTGCTACAGGGATAAAAGGGAAGTGTAATAGGCTCAGGTACCTCAGAGCCATCCCAGAAATCCTAAACTTCGGTTTATTTACTAGCATATCAATGGCTGCAGGTTTACTGAATTAAAATCTTTTTTTTTTCTTCACTTTTCAAAGTCAGTGGGCCAATTTGTAGGTAAGAGGTAATGAGATAAAGGCGACAGGTGGAACGTGACATCTTTGCCAACTCTCAAGAACTTAACTTGGCTGTTTGAAGGGCTTCTGGTACTAGTCACATATGAGGGGAAAATGAGCTAACTTACAATTTCAAGAAAGCAGTATTGAGCCTCTTTTTCTATATGTTGCATTGTGAGCTAAATCCTTACTTCTTTAGCCTGGAAGTCTGTCCCTGAACATAATGATTTGTAAAAGTAAGAGGTACTTTTTAAATCTTTAAAACAGTTGCTGGTGAAGGTATATTGCTTGTGTGTATTTCTTTCTCATGGGCTCAACTGAGTTTTAGAGGAAACAATATGTTTATTAAAGTCTTTGTCTTAATTTTATGGTGGAAGTTTAAGATTAAATCAAGTAGTAACATAAAGTCAATCTCTTTGCTCTCCTGTGACACCCCAGCCAAGCCGAGAAGTGCCCTTTCTTCATGTGTTTCACTCCCAAGTTTCAGCTGCCATAGAAGTACACAGTTGAAGTACACAGTTTTGGCTGCCTGAGTCACCATCAGTCTTTATTTGATCTGGACGCAAGGTTCACTGAGAGGACTTTCAACTTTTACTATGTGGTGACAGAAGTTGTGCATGAAAATACCTTGCTGAACAGGATCGGGATTTTCCAAGTAGCCGTGGATAGTTCTATATAGTTTGGGATTTTTTTTTTATAAAGGTAGCCCTAGTGGAGGTATCTCTAGAGTATATTGTCCAGAAACGGAAGGTTCAGAGCAACCTTTTGTTACTAGTTCAGATAACAACAACAAAATCCCTGCCCTGGCCAGGTACCTCAGTTGGTTAGAGCAGCGGTCGCCAACCGGTGGTCCACGGACCACTGGTGGTCCATGTGGTCCAAAAGGTTGGCGACCGCTGGGTTAGAGCATTGTCCTAATATTAGGAAGAAACTGGCTTTCCATTCTAAGATCTATAAAGGCAACTTTTGTACTTTTTCTCTGAATGGCACATTCATCCACTTAACTATTTATTGAGCACTTGCCCTGTTCCAGGTGCTGAGCTCCTGGAACCAGCTGTGAACCACACCAACTCTGCACTCAGCTGAAAGTGGAAACTGAATTGGCTGTCAGCACGCTGGGCATGCTCAGGCCTCTGCTCACCTCACATATTGCCCAAGAATCAGAGCTAGTTTGCTCATCTATAAAATGAGGTGGTGCCATCCACCTCACAGGTATTGTGATGGCTGATCACCATTGTGAAGCACCTAGCAGTCTTGCCCACACACAGTAGGGAGCGAAAACACACTGTCCCAGTGACTCATGAGTTACATTGAGAATAAGTAGTATCCAGCTCTTATTTGAAGTGTTTATATTACTTCAAAGGGCCTGTTTGTTTGTTTTTAAGTATGAAAGGTAAGTTTAAAATGAAATCTATCCATGCCCTGGCCAGGTAGGTCAGTTGATTAGCGCGTCGTCCCAATATACCCAAGGTTGTAGGTTCGATCACTGGTCAGGGCACATACAGAATCAACCAATGAATGAATGCATAAATGAGTGGGACAACAAATCCATGTTTCTCTCTCTCCCTTCCTGCCTTCCAATCTCTTGAAAATCAATAAATAAAAATTGAGATAAAAACGAAACCTACCCCTAGACAGCAGCAATTAGAGAGAATATATTGAAATTAGAGGGCTGTGATCCATTATGGGGAGATACTGCTTCAATGAATAGTTTATTGAACAGAATTTTGTTCTCTTGTTAAAATTAAAGTTTTTTATTTTGGAAGGGAAGGGGTTAGTATTGTGTTTTAATGACAACTAGGGAAATATACTGGCTAGAGAATTATGCCACCAAAGTTCAAGGACATCTTTTCCTCCTGATCCTGGTAACATCGTTAACACAGTTGCATCTTGTTGATATGGGCAAGTACAATAAATTCTAGCAGCATTGGACTGTAAATTTCATAGCTTCTTCCCCTCCTCTTAAAAAGTGCCACCATGCCTACTTTTCCTTCAAGTAATTCTATTTTGAGGGTTTCATGGCAATGCTCGGAATGGAGGTACCTTACTGGTCATTGAAGATTTTTTCCAACAGACAATATTTCTGTTGTGTACTTATTTTGTAAAAATGAAATCATTTGGGAAGAGCCCGCAGAAGACACTGGCTCCTGCCAGCTGTTCCACATTCAGAGGCCAATGACCCAGACTTCTGGTAGGACTGCATTTCTTCTATTAAGGCAGAAGGGACAAGAGGTCAGTTTTAGTAACTGGTTCAGGCTCAGACTGCAGAAAGGAAAGGAAAGGAACCAGCATGGGATTCTCATCTGAAATGGGGTTTCACTTCACCACACATTTCATCTGCTCTTACACACAGCTGAGTAACAACATGGAAATATCTGAATTGCTAACAAAACTGCAATTATTATCCCTCCCCTTTCTACTCACATTATGGTTGTCTTGGTGTAAATGCAAACTTTTGAATTAAGGACTTACAAATATGTCTATTAAACATCCTCTTTGGTTTTTGCGGTTCTATGGTAAAAATGTCAGAGATGAAGTCACCTCCTGAAAACCCCCTGCTTACAGACAGACTTGAGAGCATCGCCCAGCCTTCCTTGCCATTCAACAGCTGGTGGCCATGCGCACTCCACCTGTCTGGAGGGAGACAGACAGACAGGAACACATGCAGGCTTACGTCAAGCTTTTCAGGTTGCCAGGCTACAGCTACAAGTCATTCTTGAAATCCAGACACCAATCACAAACAAATACGGGCTTGTTAAAATGGAATCACAAGCCCTGGCCAGGTATCTCAGTTGGTTAGAGCATCATCCCCATAGGCCAAGGTTGTAGATTTGATCCCTGGTGAGGGCACATACAAGAAACAACCAACAAATGCATAAATAAATGGAACAACAAATTGATGTGTGTGTTGTTTTTTTCTCTCTCTCTCCCCTTGCCCTCTGTCTATAAAGTCAATTTAAAAAAACACAAAACTTGAATCACAAAGGGTCCAAAGCAAAAAAGACATATTGGCTGCTTATTAAAATACATTTTTATATGAGTAAAGCTTTGCCTCTTCCTTCCTCTACCCCCATGGAGAAAAGGTTTCCCTCATCTTACAGGCTAGATTTATAGACCAACTAAAATTGTTATTTCTATACTGCTACTTGCCCACCATTCCTAAATTACACATTACATTTCTACACATGATTTGTTATAGTATGTGTTACCTCCTTAGTTAATTTTTAGTAACCTTAAGGAAATATTATCGTAGGGGTTATTTTTTAAAAGAACATTTACTGAATATTTAACATCTCAGGTTAATGATAAAAATATAAATGTCTCAAAAATACTGATGATCTTTTTTTATTATCTTTTAATCCTTGCCCGAGGACGTTTTTTATATTGCTTTTAGAGAGTGGAAGGGAGAGAGGAGGGGGACAGAGAAAAAAATCGAACCTGCAACCCAGGTACGCATCCTGGACTGGAAACCAAACCCAAGACCACAGACCAATGCTCTAACCACTGAGCAAGCCAGCCAAGGACAATACTGAGTGATCTTTTAAGTCAATTTTAAATTATCCAAAAGTGTGATGACCGAGTGCATAGCTTCACAACCTACTAAGAAAATAAAGAGGGGAATGTCACACAGTGTCCTGTCCTGCATTATACACTGTCTACATTTACACATCATGGTCTAGCTGAGAGTCATAATTTACGTAACAGCGAAACTCATTTGCCAAGGTCCGGGTGTGCTTTGGAATAAATTTGCACGTCTTCACACCAAGAAGTTTTGTTGCCTCTTCCTCCATGACAGCACCTGAAGAGAACAGACCAGATGAACCAGAAGATAAATACAACCATGCACCCTGGGCCCTGGCACAACGTGACAATACCACTCAGCAAATGAGGGTGGAGGTCAGTTCTTCATATTCCTCTTTACTTTTCCAACATTTTTGAAATTTACTTACTTTCTTCCTTTTCTTTCTTATTTAATAGTTTTCCTGTCTCTACAAAGCTAAGACACTTCAAGTGTCTTGGAAATAGATTATATCCTACTAAGTAATTTAAGGAAAGCAAGAATAAGTATTAAAAACTGTTGGTTTTGTAACATGGAAACCTGCACCTGAAACCTATCTGTTTCAGGTGCAGGTTTCCCCAATGTCACCCCAATAAATTTAGTAAATAAATAAATAAAAACTGGTGTTGCCCTAGCTGGGTGGCTCGGTTGGAGCATTGCCCTGTACACCAAAAGACTGCAGATTTAATTCCTGGTCAAGCACATACCTAGGTCGTGAATTTGATCCCTAGTTAGATGCATACGGGAGGCAACCAATCAATGTTTCTCTCTCATATTGATGTTTCTCTCTCTCTCTCTCTCTCTCTCTCTCTCTCTCTCTCTCTCTCTCTCTCCCCTCCCCCCTCTCTCCCTCTCCTCTCCTCCTCCTCCCTCCCTCCCTCTCCCTAAAATCAATAAAAACACATCCTTGGATGAGGATTTTAAAAAACAATACAAAATAAAATAAAATATTGTAATGCCTTTTAAAAAGAAAGAAAGAAACCTGGTTTTCCACTTTGATCAAGAATCCCCTTTTCAGAACCCTCTTGCACTACTGGTGGGAATGCAGACTGGTGCAGCCACTGTGGAAAACAGTATGGCGTTTCCTCAAAAAATTAAAAATGGAACTGCCATTTGACCCAGTAATACCACTTCTAGGAATATATCCCAAGAAAACAGAAACACCAATCAGAAAGGATATATGCACCCCTATGTTCATAGCAGCACAATTTACAATAGCTAAGATTTGGAAACAGCCTAAGTGCCCATCAGCAGATGAGTGGATTAGAAAACTGTGGTACATCTACACAATGGAATACTACGCTGCTGTAAAAAAGAAGGAATTCTTACATTTGAAACAACATGGATGGACATGGAGAGCATTATGCTAAGTGAAATAAGCCAGTCAGAGAAAGATAAATATCACATGATATCACTCATTTGTGGAACATCATAAACTGATGAACAAAAATAGATACAGAGACAAAAAAGCATCGAACAGACTGTCAAACTACAGCGGGAAGGTTGGGGGGGGGGGGGGTGTAAGAGATCAACCGAAGGATTTTTATGCATGCATGTAAGCATAATCAATGGATACAGACACTGGGGATGGGGGTGGGAGGGAGGTGTGGCATGTGCCAGGGGGTAAGGGAGGTCAATGGGGGAAAAAGGAGACATATGTACTACTATTTGTAATACTTTAAACAATGTTAAAAACAAAGAATCCCCTTTTCAGTAATATCCAATCTTGTAAACTCATAGGAATATATTCACATCAACCTTTGGATGACCACACTGTTTCTCCCTCAGACCCCCTTCCTCACCCCACTGCCTGTCTTGCACTGCCCACCGCTGTGGATATCACCCCAGATGCTGCCAAGCACCTGTTCCTCGACGCCTATGGTAGCAAGTGCTGCACAGGTAGGAACCCAGGACTCATCCTGGATTCTCCCCTTTCTCACTTCCCACATGCAGAGCACAGCACATTCTTTTAGTTTCCTCTCCAACCTCGTCCAAAGCTACGTCCACTCACCCCCATAAATCTTTTTGGTATAAAGTTAAAGTGAACTTGTTTAGACAAACTGGATCTTGTTCCTTTGGGGCTGGACACTGTAAAAGAAAATTTCAACTCTCACCAGCACCTGCTGGGGCCCTCTCATCGGACTCCCCTTGAGGCCACTGCTGCAATGCAGCTCAGCCCAGAGAACTCGTGGATCTGAAGTACAGCCCCCTGCTTCTATGCCAGCCTGTCTTTCTCTGATTTTTTCATATACTTATCAAAATTAGGAATTCATTTCTTCTGTTGTATTACATTTTTTAATCTGTCCCCTAAAACCAAATGTATGCTCCATGAGGTCAGGCAATCTGCCTGTCAGCTGGCACAAAGGGCTAGTCACTGCTATGAATTAATTAGTAAATACTAGTTGTGTGAACAAGAGTTGTGTTTTTGACTAAGTCTACAACTCGACAACCAGAAGAACAGCTCCACTGCTCAGCCCAGGGTGCTCCAAGCAGAAGCACGGCCACAGGCTAGGTACAGGAGCAGGGGACTGCACTCAAGGCTTGGACACCAGGCTGCCCAGACCATAGAGGTAGTTATAGTTTTAGTTCTGTGTCAGATTTCACTACATCCATCTTAAGAAAATAGTGTATCTCAATCTCCCCAGAAAGAACACTGTTCTGCTATAACAAACCCGAACCAATGCCTAACTTGTAACCCCAGGCAATCCACGTTAACTCCACAGATTCAACATCAAGTGCAGAGGCTACTTTAACTACTGATGACAACCATGATGAATATTCACCACATGCAATCCCACCCAATGTGTGTCAGGCACTCAGTCCTCCAACACTGGAAGTCAGGCAGCATTACCAGCCCCATATTTACAGATGAGGAAACGGGGGCAGAGAGAGGTTACAAATCCTGTTTATGGTCACACAACAAGTGGTAGATTCAGGATCTGAGTTCTAAGATCTTTCAACTCTTGACAGCTGAGGCTTGAATATCCACCATTATCAACCTTTATGAGATGGCAGGCCAGCACCTACCTGTGCACAGCAGAATCTTGCCCTGAGTCAGGTACTTGATGGTTTCTGAGGTTTTCCTGAGACATTCCTCAGAAAGATAGGGGGGATCCGCTATGACAATGTCAAAACTATGATGGGCAATATTTACAGGGAAGTCCAGTGGATTATTGTAATCATAGAAGATAAACTCCTCTCCATAAATGGAGAATCTTCTGTCATACTCAAAGAGGTATACAGCCAAGTCTTCTCTGTGCAGCTCTCTCAGTTTCTGGTAAACACTAGGGGTGCTCACACAGGCCACCCTGGAAAACAAAGTGAATATGTGCACAAATAGCTCCGGTAGACAGCTTCCAACATTAGACAACTTCACTAAACACCAGAGGTCCTAGGCACACATCTTCCTAAAGGAAATAACACTGCAACTAACGTGACAGCAGTAAATTGTGAGAGAAAACAAAATGCCTCACTTTTAAGGAATCTGGTATTTAAAAATCTGAAACTCATAATGTTAAGGTACGAAAGTGATACACGTGCTCTTTATAGTAAAAAATGTAAAACATTAGGAACATATAAAGGCAAAATTAGGTAGCCCAAAGTCTAAATTTACCTATTTCATGTTCCTTTAACATTTACGTCAAATGCTGTTAATCTCAAACTAAATATTTTGAAGTTACTTCGTGATATTCATAATCTTGAGAGGAAAACCCCCCAAATAACTGCTTTAGCAACTCCAGTTTTCAAAAAAAAATACATTAAAATGAGGTCTCAGTACAGAAAAGCTACTTTAAATTTCTGCAGCTTTTTAAAAATATATATATTTTTATTGATTTTAGAGAGGAAGGGAGAGGGAGAGAGATAGAAACATCAATGATGAGAGAGAACCATTGATTAGTTGCCTCTTGCACGCCCCCTACTGGGGATCGAGCCTGTAACCCAGACATGTGCCCTTGACCGGAATCAAACCCAGGACCCTTCAGTCTGCAGGCTGACGCTCTATCTACTGAGCCAAACCAGCTAGGGCTCTGCTGCTTTTCTATATAAGGAAATTATTACCAGCAGCCTACAGTTTATGAACAGGTAAGCACTGTCCCAATAGTTAACTCTTTTTTTGTTAATCTTCATTCAGGGATATTTTTCCATTGATGTTTAGAGAGAGTGGAAAGAGAGGGAATGAAGAGGAGACAGAGAAAAAGAGAGAGATGAGAGAGAGAGGGAGAGAGAGAGAGAGAGAGAGAGAGAGAGAGAGAGAGAGAGAGAGATGGGAGAAAGACATCGATTGGTTGCCTCGCTCCAACCGAGGATTGAACTTACTACCCAGGTACATGCCCTTGACCAGGAATCGAACCCGAGACTCTTTGGTGCGTGGGCTGACACTCTAACCACTGAGCTCACCGGACAGGGCCCAATAGTTAACTTTTAAAACCAACTGCGAAAGAAGCTAGAAATAAATACTGAACTATTGAGTTGATTGTGGTCCATCTGTTACAATGGAATGTTATGTAACATCACACCCCCAAGACACTCCAGGAACACAAGGGGCAAAAAGACATTTGCATGAGTGTGAGAAAATATGCTCAGAGGCACAAGAGCCAGAGACCATGGCTGCCTCACAGGAGGAGAACTGGGGGCCTGGAGATAATGAGGAAGGAGGATAACATTTTCTCAATCCCCTTTAGAACTTTTAGATATTTATCATGCATATATATTATCATTCAAAACAGTACTTTTAAAAATTAAACTCAGCCTTAAACCTGTGAGGGTCATTTCTGTACACGTGCACATTAGGCACCCAAGCTAGCTAGATAGGCTGCTTGGTCCAAAAACTCTTTTTTTTTTTTTTTTCTTTAAATCTTTATTGTTCAGATTATTACATTTGTTCCTCTTTTTTCCCCCCATAACTCCCCTCCTTCCAGCTCCCACCCCACCCTCCACCCTCACTCCCCACCCACTGTGTTCATCCATAGGTGCATGATTTTAGTCGTCACTTCCCGAATCTCCCACACCCCTTTTCCCCCCAAGAATAGTCAGTCTATTCCCTTTCTATGTCCCTGATTCTATTATAATCACCAGTTCATTCTGTACATCAGGTTATTTATTCACTTGATTCTTAGATTCATTTGTTGATAGATGCATGTTTGTTGTTCATAATTTGTATCTTTACCTTTTTCTTCTTCCTCTTCTTAAAGGATACCTTTCAGCATTTCATATAATAATGGTTTGGCGGTGATGAACTCCTTTAGCTTTTCCTTATCTGTGAAGCTCTTTATCTGACCTTCAATTCTGAATGATAGCTTTGCTGGATAAAGTAATCTTGGTTGTAGGTTCTTGGTATTCAGCACTTTGAATATTTCTTGCCATTCCCTTCTGGCCTGCAAAGTTTCTGTTGAGAAATCAGCTGACAGTCGTATGGGTATTCCCTTGTAGGTAATTGAGCCTCTTTCTCTTGCTGCTTTTAAGATTTTCTCTTTGTCTTTTGCTCTTGGCATTTTAATGATGATGTGTCTTGGTGTGGTCCTCTTTGGATTCCTTTTGTTTGGGGTTCTCTGCGCTTCTTGGACCTGTAAGTCCATTTCTTTCTCCAGATGGGGGAAGTTTTCTGCCATTATTTCTTGAAATAGGTTTTCAATATCTTGCTGTCTCTCATCTTCTGGCACTCCAATAATTCTGATATTAGTCCGCTTAAAGCTGTCCCAGAGGCTCCTTACACTATCTTCACACTTTCGGATTCTTTTTTCATTTTGCTTTTCCAATTGGGTGTTTTTTGTCGAATCTTTGGTTTGATTCTTGTGCTCCTCTGGTCTGCTATTGGGTATAATATTCTTTATTTCAGTCCGTGTATGCTTACTTTCTAATTTCTTTATCGTAGCATCGAGGGTCTCATTAGTTTTCGTGAGGCTCTGCACAAATTTATGGCAAGCCCTCAAAATTGCGATTCTTAGCTCCATATCCTCCATTTCTGTCATGTTTTTTTGTCTCTGCATCTTTTATGCTTTCTTGGTGTACCCCCTTGTGGTCTCTGTGCGCAGTTTTGTTCTAGCCAAGCCTTAATTGTTGTAGTTAACACTAGAGGGATTTGACCACCAGGCCGACTGGCTGTAGGAATCAGCTGTTTGGAAAGCATCTGTCTTCTGGGGAGGCGCTAGTCCAGCCCTTGCCTGAGGCGATCGGCAAATGGCTGTGCGCAGGGTTTGGGCGGGGCGGGCTCAACAGGGCGGGGGGAGGGAGCAGCTATGGCCGCTCTCAGTCCTGTCCCAGCAACTGCTGCAAACCTCGGAGGGGCCGTAGCCAGACAGTCCCGCTTCTCCCGTTTGAGTCTGGGTCCCTAGAGACTCGCCCGGATCTGTAGCCCAGAGTCTGAGACTCACTCCTGAGTGAAAACGACAACCGCGCCCTCAGCCACCAGCCCGCTTTGCGCGCGCACCACCTCACCACCGCACCACCGTACCTTTAAATTTTCCACACTGCGCCTCCTCTGTGTGTCGGAATGCTGTTGTTTTTGCTTCTAGTTGAAGAGTCTCTCCTCAGCCAGCCTTCCTGTGGTTCTGGTTGATGTCCGTTCCGACTTTTAGTTGTATTTTTGAAGTGGTTGTTTACGGCGGCAGTCTCCGGTGTTTACCTATGCTGCCATCTTCGATTCCTCCCCATGTATTTCTCGGTCCAAAAACTCTTGAAGTATGTAACAGCCTGATGATGGCACATATGCATCTGTGGAAAATGTGCATGTCCGTCTGGGTGACAGGGGCAATCAGAGCTTCAGCCCAGGATGCTGCCAGAGTTTGGGGGAAAGGAGGGAGAGTGAAGGTAGAGGGCCAGATGTCTTCACTGTGCTGGGATAACAAGCAGCAATCATATGCACAATGAACTATCACCCAAGAAAGAGGATGAAATAAAGGTAGTTTCAGACCAACTAAATCTGAGCTTGTTGCCAAGCAGAATTCCTCTAAAATATTCTGAAGGATGTACAAGGCAGCAGAAAAGTGTCTCAGATACAAGAAGGAGGGAGCAGAGTGTGGTGAACCCAGGGGGACAATGGGGTTTGTCATGGTGGGGTCCTAGGGCAATTCACTCCTGAGTTCCCTTGTTCAAGTGGCTGAATCTCTTGAGCCTCAGCTCTGTCTTTAGAATAGAGAATATAATGGTAACTACCTCACAGGGGTGTGAGAACTAAACAAGGTGACCCTCATAAACTGCTGACACAGAGGACAGGACAGGCAGCAATTACTCAATAAATGCTCCCACTTTTACTCATCTTTAAGATTATTGCCCTAGCTGGTTTGGCTCAGTGGATAGAGCGTGCGCCTGTGGAGTGAAGGGCCCCAGGTTCGATTCCAGTCAAGGGCACATGCCTGGGTTGCGGGCTCGATCCCCAGTAGCGGGGGGTGTGTAGGAGGCAGCTGATCAATGATTCTCTCTCATCACTGGTGTTTCTATCTTTCTCTCTCCCTTCCTCTCTGAAGATGCCTGTCAGAAAAAATTAAAAGTTGCATCCGAAGCCCTCATATTAACGGAAAAAAGAAAAAAAATGTATAAAAAACAACTGTCATTGAGAAAAACCTAATAAACAAGTACATGTGATTTAAAAAGAAAACAGAAAAAAAAAAAAAGAGAAACTTGGGACTTCTAGTTAAAGATGGTGGATGGGAATGTAGATTTGCACCCTCATGAAGTCCACTCAATATACCACAAGTAAGATTCTGTTTTGTTGTTGAAGCCAAGAAAAGAAAGAGAATGTGAGAAGAGACAAAAGAAACACACATAGAAAGCTGGAAAACAGCGGAGAGTGCTATCTGACTTGGCAGACCCAAACACCAAATCCTGAACTGGCAGCCAGGAAAGCTGGGGAGCAACCTTATCTCCATCACCGCACCCAAGGCTCAGGATCTGCAGACCAGTAACTCAAGAAGCTGCTGAAGGTCCATGTAGGCAGACAGTAACTCCCAAGACTCTCCTCCTCCTCCCAGGAGATAGAAACCTGGAGGGATGGTCTCTGGATTGGGGGACAAAAAGGGAGTGCCAGCACAACTAGTAATGTGGTACAGTGTGGCAATGACAAGGATTAAGTTAAACCCACTGGATGCTAGGGCCTTCAGCCCTCTCAGTAATGTGGTCTCCCAGATGATGTCACAACACACATAACTTCCAGGGAAGAATTAGAAGACTCTTCCTAGAGCTCTGACCAGCCCCAGAGGAAAAGACTCAGAGTGACACTGGGATTCCCTAGGAATAGCTCGCCCAGGTCATCCAACTGCAGAGATTAAGCAAGAAAGTTCTGCCATGTGTCACAGCTTTCCGACATAATCTGAGCGGCCGGTGAAGGTCAATGGACATTCAAGGAAAACCTTTAATATTAGAGACCAAAATAAATGAACAGAAAAGGCACGTTGTAGTAAGTAAATTAAGTGGGGAGAAGAAAACTTTTTAAAAAATCTTGTAATTAATATCCTCAGAAGGATAAACAAGATAAAATAATGAATATTCATCACAACCAATGAATGCAATAATAAGTGGAACAATAAATAGATGTTTCCCTCTCCTCCTTCCTCTCTTTCTAAAAATCAATCAATAAAATTTAAAATAAATAAATATATATTCAGAGACCCCAAAAGAGAGCTGTAAATGAATATGTATATGACAACAGAAATGGTAAACTCAGCAGAGAATTTAGAAAATAAAGTTGAGGTGAGAGGCGCCAATATAATCAGGTCAGAGAGGTCAAGGAACAAACGGCATCAAAGCGTTACCAGAGTGTTACATTTAACAAGCACCAGAGCAATCAGGAAGGTTAAGAGGGGGAGATGGAACAATCAACTTTTATGGGACACAGCTGCAGCCAGGGAGGTTACGGAGATGGCTGCAGCCCGGGAGTAAACTGAAAAGCAAGCAACCTGATAAGAAAGTGGACAGGCATTAATTCACAACGGCGCCAAGATTCCCAGAAGAGTGACCCCTTTGCTTCCCCCGTTTGCTCCCCCCGTTAGCTAGAAAAAGTATATAACCTATGCCTGAACCCTTAGTCGGGGCTCACGGCCACTGCTCTGCCGCGTTCAGAGTAAGTTGTGGGCCCCGACATATGTTGGAAGCTAAATAAACCCCTTGCGTTTGCATAGAAAGCGTCTCTTGGTTCTTTGTAACAGCGGCTTGCACCCCGGATTTTACATTTGGAGGTTCCACCGAGATACCGGCGGGGGTGAGAGGGACCCCTTATTTAGGGCTGGAGGCTCTCCCCCAGCGGGGAGGAGAGGGACCCCCTATTTAAGGCAGGAGGCTCTCCCCCACTTGTCGCCGGGCACGCAGCGAGGTATTTGTTGCAGCCGCCTCTGGGTTCCAACAGACGCTTCTTGGGGTAAGTGACGGCGCCTTTCTGAATAGCGATCGCTTAGATATTGGAAACACAAATTTAGTTAGAGCTGGCAAATCTGTTTGGTCGGGTGGCTGTCGGGGAGGGGCGTGAGCCTCCCCCGACTGCAACAGACAGACGTGTCGGGAGGTCGCAGGCCACAACCCCGGGGGACGCCCTGGTGGAGTCTGGAGAGGACCAGGGACGCCTGGTGGACTCCTGTCTGTTCCGTCAGTTAGGTACGGATTCTGATTCTGGTTCTGTAGTTCTGTTGCCAGCTAGGTCAATTGGTTCTGTAAAACCTTCTTTTTGGATCCTTCGATTTTTGTCTCAACGCGTTGTGTCTGTCTTTGTCTTTTGTTCTTTGTTTCTTGTCGTTGGTATGTTGGTGTGTGTGTGTTCTCTCCTCCACCCTCTGCTCCCTCCCTCTACCCTCTGCTCCTCCTGGATGGACGCTGTGGAATGGACTCAGACTGCTCCTTTGGGTATTGTAATTGATCAGTTCAAGGAGATTGCGGAGGCTTTAGAGCTCCCTCAGAAATTGGGAAGTTGTTAAGAATTGAATGGATTGTTTAAACTCTGAATGAATGTCGGGTGAAAGTATGTAAGTATAAAGACGGGGAGGGAGGGGGGAGGGGGCAAGTGTGCTGGAGCGCGGTGCGCGGTGACCGCAGCCCTCGCCCCGGAGCCTGACCGCGCCACGGGCCCAGGCAGCTGAGCTGCAGCGGCTGAGGCCCGGTCGGCGGCGGGTGCTGGGCCGGAGCTGGAGCCCGAGCTGCGCAGCCTGGAAGAGGCCGGAGGCCGGGAGAGGCGGCGGCAGCCCAGGCAGCCCGAGCCCCGCAGCTTGGGCCTGCGCTCGCTCAGCGCCATAGGCGGCGGCGCGCCTTCGGGGGGCGGCGCTGGGGGGCTCGGGCCGGGCGCGGACTCGTTCGCGGAGCCTGGCGGCGGCGGCTGCGGCCGGCGGTGGCCGGCGTTGGCCCCGGGCTTGTGTGGAGCGCGGTGGGGCGGGGCCGGCGAGTCGCTTGCAAGAGGCCGGAGCAGCGAGGCCCCCGGCGGCGTCGGGTCCGGGGGAAGGTCTGGAAAAGGTCCCGCGCGGAGCCCACGGGCCGGACAGCTGGGGGGGGCGCGGCTACTCTGGACGGGAGCAGGGCTCTTCCCATGGAGATCGCGCCAGCTAGATGACAAAAAGTCCTTCTTGTAATTGAAAAGTTTTAAAATGTGTCTGGTATTTCTGTTCACATATAAAGAGAAAAACTGGTTTAAAACTAATGCGCGCAATTGTCCTGTTTTTGGACATTTAGATAGAGTTTTGAACTAGAGTCTCTTCACACATGTACAGAATAAAACCCAAAACTGATTATTTCCTAAGAAAAATAGCTAATTTTACCCAGGGAAGCAATGCAGGCTTGTTCTAGCAACAAGCCTCCAAAAGAAAATTCAGTAAGATTGCCTCTGTTACAAAATTTGCCAAAATACATGCCTTAATAATAATAATTGAATTTGAATCTCAAGAAATTATGTAGCTACAAATTTGCCTCTTGACTTTCCCAAGAGAAAAATGGTGGTTTTAAAGTCAAGGGCTGGGCCAGGCCTGTTTGCCAGCCTCAGGTGTGGTTTTCCATAGCTGCTGGAAACTTGAGACCTTAAAATTTACTAAGTCAAACAATAAAAAAAAAAAAAAATGTTCATCTAGGTATTATTAATCTGAATGTGCCTCATACAAAATCTAGAGGGTAAAATTGAATCTATTGGTTAATTGTACCTTATATTTTTGAAGTTTACAAGAAGTCGCTGACCACAGAGAGACAGACAGCTATCCCAAGATGACATCAACAAGGCCTGTATACTCACAAACTGATAATTGCTAGCTGTGATGATTCAAAGTTTTAATGGGAAATGTTATCTGTCTTTATTGTTTAAGTATATGTCTTTGTTGTTTAAAATTGTTTAGCTAGTAAAATTTTTGTTTGTATCTCCAAGAAAAAAAAAAAAATAATGAATGTATTGCTAATCTGAGGAATGTTAATTACTTACATGTCACCTTAAAAATTAATTAAGGCTCAGAGTTCTAACTAACTAGAATGTACAACTTTAATATGATGAAGAAAGGTAAAGAAATACTTAATAAAAGGTCTGAGGCATGGTTATGCATTTTTGAAGAACATAAAAAGAAGATTTAAAGACTAACCTAAAAGAATAAAATTTATAAAAATTGTGTATATAATAAAAAAAAAAAAATAAATATTAAAAAAAAGATAAATGCATGATAGACCAGTAAGCTGGGACAAGTAGAATAGGGAAACTAAACAAAAATCCTATTTTCCCTAAACCAAAGACATTTGGAGTAAATGCTTTGCATTTGCCTCCCTAAACAAAGGTTAAATCGTTTATGTCAATCTGATTAGTGTCATTTATTGTCCATGCCCAGGGACAAATGAAGTTAGAAAATAAGCCTTATTTTGATTAGTTCTTTCATTCAGGAGGAGCTAACCCGGTCCCTCCCTGCAACATGAATGATAAAATGTATGTTAAAAAATTTTAAAATTGCTCAAAACTCGCTGCCTTAGGTCCAGTTCTGCATGTATAAAAAGGGACAGAGTAAGATTTAGTAACAGGAGTGGAGAGGCAGGCAGGGCAGGAGCAGGCCAAAAGAAGCTGGCGAGGCCATCCAAACCACCCAGCCGCTATTGGCCAGAGCCGCCTGAGGCAGACCTCCTCGGACTGGCAACAGCTGACTCTGACTAGAACAGGCTGGGCTCTTTCCAACTGGGCCCCCATAAACCAATGGTCAAAATGAAAATCGGGGGCCAGACTGTGAACTTTATGGTTGATACAGCGGCAGAGCACTCGGTAGTTACTCAGAAGGTAGCTCCCCTCTCAGGACAGGAAGTCACCATTATTGGAGCTACCGGGACCACGGCTGCAGACTGTTCTGCCGCCCCCGCCGATGTCAGTTAGGCGGCCATCAGGTGGTTCATAAATTCCTGTATTTGCCAAATTGCCTGGTCCCTCTAATGGGCAGAGACCTTTTAGCCAAAATGAAAGCAGAAACCACTTTTGCCCCAGATGGTTCAGCACAGCCCTACCTAGGTGAAGAGACCTCTTCAATGATCCTGCCCTTAGCAGTGCCGAGGGAGGAAGAATGGAAACTTTATACCCCCCCAGCCAAAGGCCCCCACATCTGTTCCTGTCAGACCCCCATCAGGGGACTTGGATGATGTTCCTATTATCTGCTCAAGAGCCCAAGGCTGTAAAGATACTTGTTCACTAAAAAGATAATTGTCTCTTTTCTTGAGAGGGCTCCAGAGGGCGCACAAGGACATTTGGCTGCGCCTTGGCGCCACCCAAACAAAAGGCACCTCCTGGAGCCTCAATGGAAAGGTCCCTACACCCAACTCCGTGGTGCTGACGACCCCCACCGCTCTCAAGATAGACGGCGTCGTGACCTGAGTCCATCACACCCACGTCCGGTCAGCGGACCCATCCATAATCCGGAAAGACTTCGTCAAGCTACAGCGTGCTCAACCTGCCTGATGCTGGTAACATTGAATAGACTTAGATAATGCCTGCATCTTCATAGACATGGCTCCAAAGAGACAAAAACAATTTATAGAATCACATGTTTAGTAGCAGAAGATGTGGCTGCCTAAAGCGGCCATGATGCCTATATTATATTTCATTGTCACATTAACCTTTAATTCTCTTGCAAGTTTAAATGTATGTTGACTATCCTAGAAGGGTACTATGTGGGGTGAGCCCCAAAAAGTAAAAGATGCCTAGCTGCCAAGAGGGCAGATGCCCACCTAGGCAAGAAACAGTGCCCAACAGATTTTGGTCTCTGTTGAAAGACAGCTAATAGTTGGCAGCCTGTGTACTGCTTGCAGGCCTTTATAACCATGCCCATGTCAGGGGTAATCTAAAAAAAGAAAAAAAAAAAAAAAAAAACCTATTTAAAATAAAAAGTCTAAAGCATAATTATACATAAAAAGAAAATTTAATACCAACAACTAAAAAAAATTGGCAAAAAAAGTCAAAAAATCTTAGAATAGATCAATATATCTTTCTTCTTATGTAATTCCTCCAAAATTTGGCAATGCTAACATAACAATACATTTCTTTGCATAGATTCAATAAAACCGATTCCTAATAGTGGTTTTATTAACAAAAAACTTTGACTGGAGTATCATATTTTAAAAAACCCTGTCTAAACTCTAAAGACTTGAAGCCAATAAAAATGCCACAAAGGAAGCCTAATATTCTGCTTGGAAGCCCTGAAGATGGCTGGCGCTGGAATGTCAGGCCGATGCCCTACCATCACTAACGGTTAATAAAAATAAAAGAGGAGCAGTAGGGATGCCTCTACATTCCTGCGGAGCCCCCACACGCTCTGGGCCGCAACAAGTAGAAGGGCTACTGAAATGGGCTTAAAGCCTGGAGCGTGGGCTCAGATGGAATTGCTACAGGTGAAGAATTCACCTAACTCAACAGATACTACAGGCGGGCCTGATGGCAACTGGATGGCATGGCTTCCTAGCCCTACGGGGCACATTAAAATTCAACCATGAAATTCCAACAAAGGTAGTCAATTACCATTCTTGTTATGTTTATACAAACATCAGAACAGTAAATAAATTAATCTTAATTTGACTTTTTAATAGCCATAGAAAAATTTTAAGAAAAAAAATCCTATTTCAATAGAAGTTGCTAAAGCTAAAATAGTTTCTTTCCTTATCATCAGGCAACAGTACTCAGCCTTAGCTGAGCCTAAGGATCTCTAAAATTAGAAACCATCCACAGAAAAAGGGGGGAATGAGAGGCGCCAATATAATCAGGTCAGAGAGGTCAAGGAACAAACGGCATCAAAGCGTTACCAGAGTGTTACATTTAACAAGCACCAGAGCAATCAGGAAGGTTAAGAGGGGGAGATGGAACAATCAACTTTTATGGGACACAGCTGCAGCCAGGGAGGTTACGGAGATGGCTGCAGCCCGGGAGTAAACTGAAAAGCAAGCAACCTGATAAGAAAGTGGACAGGCATTAATTCACAACGGCGCCAAGATTCCCAGAAGAGTGACCCCTTTGCTTCCCCCGTTTGCTCCCCCCGTTAGCTAGAAAAAGTATATAACCTATGCCTGAACCCTTAGTCGGGGCTCACGGCCACTGCTCTGCCGCGTTCAGAGTAAGTTGTGGGCCCCGACATATGTTGGAAGCTAAATAAACCCCTTGCGTTTGCATAGAAAGCGTCTCTTGGTTCTTTGTAACAGCGGCTTGCACCCCGGATTTTACAGAGGAATATTCCCAGAAAGTAAGGTAAAAAAGACAACAGGTGGAAAAGAAGACAGTAAGGAAAGTAGATCAGGTCCAACATTCAAATAACAGGAGTTCTAGAAAGAGGAAGAGAAAAAACAGTGGGGGAGGAAATAGGCTTAAGACAGTTTTCCCAAACTGAAGGAAATGAGATTGAAAGAGCTCCCCACCCAGCACGAGAGGGGAATACTCTACACCAGGACACATCAAATATTAGGAATTAAGAAAAAAAAACCAAGTTTGCACTGAGCAAGGAAAAAATGGGTTTCCTGCAAGAACTCAGAACAGCATGGGATTTCTTAATAGCACCTATGGATACTTGGAGGCCAGGAAGCAATGTCCTCAAAACCTGGAATTACATACCCAGCAAAACTATTACAATTGAGAGTAAGAGTGGAATAAAGGCATTTTTAGAAATGAAAGGGTGTTTTTAAAAATATTTTTTAATTTATTTCATAGAGGAAGGGAGAAGGAGAGAGATAGAAACATCAATGATGAGAGAGAATCATTGATTGGCTGTCTCTTGCACACCCCCGCACTGGGGATGGAGCCCGCAACCCAGGCATGTGCCCTTGACTGGAATCGAACCCGGGACCCCTCAGTCCGCAGGCTGACGCTCTATCCACTGAGCCAAACCAGCTAGAGCCAGAAATGAAAGGTTTGAAAAATTCCCTTCCCACATATCTTTTTTGTGGAAGCCATTGAAGGATGGACCTAACCCAGATTAAGGCTGCAAAATGAGAACTGGGGTACAGGAAACTGGAAATCCAAAATAAAAGAGAGGAAAAAGGACTATGAGCATGATGGTGAAGAAAGATACCAAGATAAGAACTGTAACAAAGCTAGAAATCAACCAGTCCAGCTTGGTAAAGCCATGAGGTAATATTTTTCAAGGAGTTGAAATATTTTTGCATTTATAGATAGGAGATAAGCATAACTGGGGAAGAATTTGATGATTAATAGGTGATATGGACATAGAAACACATAAAAAAATAGAAAACTTATAATTTTACAATAAGAAAAAAGTAAAAGGTTCAGCTGTAAAGAACAATATGAACCCTGTTATAGCCCAAATCTGGAAACAATACTATTGGGAGCATGGACAGAAAGCATGCACATCTGTGGAAGTAATAAAGTCTGAACCAGCTTTTTAGGACCATTTGATGTTAAATCACATGCATGTAAAGTTTTGTGGATTTTTATCCTCACCCGAGGATATGTTTATTGATTTAGAGAGAGAGGCAGGGAGAGAGCAAGAGAGAGAGAGAAACATCAATGTGAGAGAAAAATTGGTTGGCTCCTGTATGCGCCCTGACTGGGGAATGAACCCACAACCTAGGTATGTGCCCTGACTGGTAATGGAACCCACAACCTTTAGGTGTATGGGGCAATGCTCTAACCAAATGAGCCACTGGGCCAGGGCTATGCATGTAAAGTCTTGATAAAAATAAAAACCAAGTTAAAAAAAAGAAAACCTACATTCTTAAAATTTCAAAAAGTCAAGTATTAAGATTTTTTTCTCTTAAAACAAACTGTAAGGGTATAAAAGTAAGGAGCAGGTTAGCAAATATTAAAATACAGGACAGAGATAAGACATCCTACAATGCATACATTTCTGGGTGCCCCTAAACTTGTTATTATGGCAGTTCTTATTCCTCATATTCTATAAATCATGAACTACAAACTTTGCAGATTATGAGTCAGACTTCTTACAAACCATCTCTCATCGAGGAAGGACATTGAAAATATTAATTTAGATTAAACAAAAAAGAAACAAAATTTGCATCTCACCTTCCACCTTCCCCAGCAGCCGCAGTCACTTCCTTAGCAAGGCGCAAAGCAGTTTCCTGACTGTACCAAAACTGGCTCAATTGCTGTAGCAGAGGGATGAGTTCAGATCATTTTAGAATTAGCATAAATTTGGTTCCTTTAATTTAAACCTGTGCATATACTTAATATTTCCCTTTTTCTTCTTAAAGCCAATTTTTTGAAATTATTTAAAATTTTATTTTATTGTTTAAAATATTACAAATAGTAGTACATATGACTCCTTTTTTTCACCATTGACCTCCCCCCGGCCTCCCCTGCCCCCCGGCACATGCCCTCACCCCCTAACCCCCAGTGTCTTACGTCCATTGATTATGCTTATATTCATGCATACAAGTCCTTCAGTTGATTTTAAATTAATAGACAAACAGGGATCCAAGATGGCAGGGAGTAGGTAGAAGTTATACTCAAGTCCTTCTAGGAACACACTGGAGTTACAATTAAATTATAGAACAATCAACCTGAATAACAAACTGAAGACTAGCTGAAGAGAAGTCTTATAACCAAGGATTTATAGAATAGCTAGATCAAGACTGGTAAGAAGGTCAGAGACACAAAAAGGGCTGGCCCCTACTACATGCATCCAGTCCCAGACAGAAGCAGCCATCACCTGTGGATTGCTTTGTAGCTCCTACCAGGCACCTCAGGTCACACAGGCAGCATCTGACATTGACCTGCACATGAGTCTCTCCCAAGAGGCCCCAGAACCAACACACTCTGGAGCTGGCTTCAAAGCACAAAAGAACACCACCTGATTAGTTCCACAAAAGGCACATCCAAAGGAAGATCTCGGCAAGCACCAAACCATACTGGGACAAATTCTGCTTCATAGGGTCAGCCCCCTGCACAGTAGCTCATATACTGTGGTTGGGGTCAATCCTCACAGTCAGACAGCCTGAGGGTCAACCCCACCCACAGATGGGCCAACAGTAATCAAGACTCAACTACAACAGGAGGACTCATAACCCAGGCAAAGAACACCTGTGGAGCACCCAGCTCAGGTGATCAAGGATACTGTACCACTGGGCCCCACAGGATACCTAATACATAAGGCCACTCTACCAAAACTGGCAGACAAAGCAGATCTACCTAATACACAGAACTCCTACCCCACCACACAGAGGCAGATAAAATGGGGAGACAAAGAAGCATGCCCCAAATGAAAGAACAGGAGAAATCTCTAGAAAAAGAACTAAATGAAATAGAGGCAAGCAATCTACCAGACACACAGTTCAAGACAATGGTTATAAGGATGTTCAAGGAACTTAAAGGAAGAATGGATGAACTCAGTAGTGAGAACTTCAACAAAGAGATAATAAGCATAAAAAGCGACATAGAAACCACAAAAAGAACCAGTCAGAAATGAAGACTACAATATCTAAAATTAAGACTACACTAGAAGGACTAAACAGTAGGTTGGATGAAGCAGAAAATCGAATCAACAATTCGCAAGGCAAGGTAGCATAAAACACCCAATCAAAGCAGCAAAAATAAAAACAATTTTTTTAGTGATTTGGCAGCTCCCTCATCCTGAACATGCCATGGCTTCCTCCTTTCCCACACCTCATTCTACAAGGCCTAAGTGAAATGTTTCCTGCCCTGGAAGGACCCCCTTGACCTTGCGATCATTATGTCCTTATTCTTTTCCTCTTCCATGGCATTGTACTCTATTTTAAGAACCTGCATTATGTTATGTTGCATAACAGTTTCCTTCTCCCACCAGATGATAAATGCCTGTAGTCAGGGATCATTCTATGCATCTTGACAACTCTCTATCCTCTCCCTTCTGATCTGAAATCAATAAAACATTTTAAAAAATAAAAATAAGGGGGGGGGGGGGAAGGACACATATGTAATACCCTTTGTAATACTTTTAGAAATAAAAAAAAATTTAAAAAATTAAAAAAAATAAAAATAAAAAAATAAATAAAAATAAATAAAAAATAAAAAATAAAATAAAAAAATTCCAACCCAGCCAATGTGGCCCAGTGGTTGGGTGTCAACCCATGCACCAAGAGGTTGCCAGTTCCATTTCCGGTCAGGGCACATCCTGGGGTTGGGGAATTGATCCCTGGTGGGGGCATGCCAAGAAGCAGCTGATCGATGTTTCCCCTCTCATCGATGTTTCTCTCTCTCTCTCTCTTCCTCCCTCTGTAAAAATCAATAAAAAATCTTAAAGAAAAAAGTCCATAATACCCAAAGGAATCTATAGATTCAATGCAATTCCTATCAAAATACCAATGGTGTTCTCTACAGAACTAGAAAAAATCTAAAAATTTATGTGGAACCACAAAAGATCCAAATAGCTACAGCAATCTTGAGAAAGGAGAGCAAAGTTGGAGGTGTCACATTATCTGATATCAAACTATACTACAATGCTATAATAATCAAAACAGACACATAGATCAATGAAACAGAATAGAAAGCCCAGAAATAAAACCACACTTACATGCCACTTAATATATGACAAAGGAGACAAGAACATACAATGGGGTAAAGACAGTCTATTCAACAAATGGTGCTGGGAAAAAAGGAACAGATACATGCAAAAAAACTGAAACTAGACCATCTGCTTACACTGTAAATAAAAATAAACTCAAAATGGATTAAAGACTCAAATATAAGCCTCAAAACCATAAAAGTCCTAGAAGAAAACATAGGCAGTAAAATCTCGGACATTCCTTTGAGCCATATATTTTATGATATACCTCAAACTAAAAAGTTTTTGCACAACGAAGGAAACCTTCAACAAAATGAAAGACAACCTACTGAATGGGAAAAGATATTTGCCAATGATACATCCAATAAGGGGTTAATATCCAACATTTATAAAGAAGTAATACAACTGCCCTAACTGGTTTGGTTCAGTGGATAGAGCGTCAGCCTGCGGACTGAAAGGTCCCAGGTTTGATTCCGGCCAAGGGCATGTACCTTGGTTGCAGGGACATCCCCAGTAGGAGGTGTGCAAGAGGCGATGTTTCTAACTCTCTATCCCTCTCTCTTCCTCTCTGTAAAAAATAAATAAAATATATATTTTTAAAAAAGTAATACAACTCAACATCAAAAAAACAAACAATCAAATTAAAAAGTTGGCAGAGGCCCTGGCCAGTGTTGCTCAGTGAGTTGAGTGTCATCCCATGCACCAAAATGTCGCTGATTCAATTCCTGGTCAGGGCACATGCCCAGTTGCAAGGCTTGATCCCCAGTGGAAGCATGCAGGAGGCAGCAAATTGGTATTTCTCTCTCACATCAAGTGGCCAAGATGAGTGGATAAAAAAAGCTGTGGTACATATCTATAATGGAATATTACTCAGCCATAAACAAGAATGAAATCTGCCCTGGCCGGTGTGGCTCGGTTGTTGAGCATCATCCCGTGCATCAAAAAGTTGCCAGTTTGAATCCTAATAATGGTACATGCCCAGACTGCAGGTTCAGGTTGCATAGAGTAGGCAGTTGATGGATGTTTCTCTCTCACGTTGATGTTTTTCTCTCTCTAAAAATCAATAAAACATAGTTTTATTTTAAAAAAGAATGAAATCTTACCATTTGCAACAGCATGAATGGACCTAGAATGTATTATGCTAAGTGAAATAAGTCAGACAAAGAAAGAAAAATACCATGATCTCACTTGTATGTGGAATCTATAAAGCAAAATAAATGAATAAAACAAAATAGAAAAAGACTGATAGACATACAGAACAAACTGATGGTTTCCAGAGGGGTGGGAGAGTTAGGGGACTGGGTGAAAAGGGTGAAGGTATTAAGAAATACAAATTAGTAGTCACAAAATAGTTACGGGGATGTCAAGTAGAGCATAGGGATGTAGCCAATAATATTGTAATAACTAGGTATGGTGCCAGGTAGATATTCAAAATATTGGAGGGACCACTATGTAAACCATATGATTGTCTAACCATCATTCTGAAACTAGCACATTGAATGTAAACTGTAATTGAAAAAAATTTTTTTTTAAAAAATAGAAGGCCCCAACTAAGTATGGAATTGATGCACTGGGTACCACTGGCTGCTCATACCACAAAAGAAGACAAGCAGTCAATGTTTCTCCTGATGGAAGAACACATCCCCATCAGTGTATGAGTACTGCCCAAAACACTAAACCTGAATCTGATTAAGCCTCTAGTCTAGATTCAACTAGCAACTATCAGGATCACAAATACAGAGGATTGGAGAACGTGTGAAACACCACCACAGAGATGCCCAGGCCCTACCCCTTTTCTGTGGCCTCCTGTCTTTACCTGAGGAATGTTTACTGAATTACTTGTTTTTCCCTTAGGGGCAAGTTGTTTGTTTTTCATGGTGTTCCTTCTATTCATGCTGATTATTTCCTTTAAATTTCTAGTGAGCCTTAATTATCTACTCACATTTATAAATTATCTTAATTTAATGGAAAAAGTGGATTCCTCTGCAATGCAAGAGGCCCATTTCTCCCCTGAATGACAGTGGTGTGAGTATGCTGCCAGTGTACACTGATATTTCATAAACCCAGATTTTAAATATTTCCAAAAAATACATGATCATTTCAATAAATGCAAAAAGAAAAGCATTTAACAAAATTCAACACCCCTTTATAATTAAAACAAAACTTAAACAAAAAATAATTCTTTATTGTTGGAAGTATTACAAATGTTCCCCTCTTCCCCCCATTGGCCCCCTGCAGCCCACCGCACCCCGCACCCCAGGCCCTCACCATCCCATTGTCTGTGGCCACGGGCCATGCATATATGCATACAAGGTCCTTGGTTAATTAGCTCCCACCCACCCACCCTCCCCACCTTCCCTCTGAGATTCTGCACTCTGTTCCATGCTTCCATGTCTCTGGATCCACTCCATTCATCAGTTTATTTTGTTATTTAGATTCCACATATGAGTGAGATCATGTGATACTTGTCTTTCCCTGACTGACTTATTTCACTTAGCATGTTACTCTCCAGGTCCCTCCATGCTGTCTCAAAGGGTAAGAGATTCTTCTTTTTTACTGCTGCATAGTATTCCATGGAATAAATGTACCACAGCTTTTTTATCCACTCATCTAATGATGGGCACTTGGGCTTAAAACAAAACTCTTAGCAAATTAGGAGTTGGGAACTCCTTCAAACTTACCAAGGGCATCTAGAAAAAAACAACAGCCAATATCATACTCAGAGAGTGAGAGACCTAACATTTTCCCCATATGATTAGAAGCAAGCAAGACTGTCTGCTTTCAATATATTACTCAACATTCGCATTAACACAAGAAAATAATAGTAAATAAAGAAGTAAAACTGCTAATATTTGCATGTTGTATGATTGTTTACCTAGAAAATATCAAGAAAAAAAATGTTTCCAAAGATGAAATATACATATTAATTTGGATATCTGTACCTATGAACTCATGTCTGTGTACATTTATGTCTACATGTCCATGTCTAACCATTCTTAGCTACTGCAAAAACTCCAACCTCTGATTCCCTCTTTGCCTACAGAAAATCCTCCATGGACGTAGTATGTAGGGCTTCTGCTTCACTTGATTTGGGAGGCAGTAGAGTTTTCTGATGGTTGGCTACTGAGCTGCCCTTCTCCCACATTTTTGTCAGAGCACAGTGATGTGTTTTAGCTGTCCTTGCATCATTTAAAAAAATAAAAATCTTAGTCTTAATCAATGTGTTACACTAATTTGAAAGATATATGCATCCATATATTCAATGCATCATTATTTACAACAGCAAAAATATGGAAGCAACCTAGGTGCCCATCGATAGATAATAAAGAAGATAAATGCCTATATACAATGGCATAATACTCAGCCATAAAAAAGAATGAAATCTTGCCCAGCCAGTATTGCTCAGTGGTTGAGCATCAACCCATGAACCAGGAGGTCATGGTTTGAATCCTGGTCAGGTCACATGCCTGGGTTGTGGGCTCAATCCCCAGTACAGGATGTGCAGGAGGCAGCCGATAAATGATTCTCTCTCATCACTGATGGTTCTATCCCTCTCTCCCTCTCCCTTCCTCTCGCTAAAATCAATAAAAAACGTATTTTTTAAATGAAATCTTAATGATACTGTTGTAATTAATCCAGTTATAAATCAAAGTAAAGGTACAAAGGGAAGGCCAAATAATATAGGCATGTCATTTGTGCAACTTTTGCCAGGAAGCTGCAATTTAATATTACCCAGGACTATTCCCTGCAGATCAATGGGGGAAGGGACTGCACAAGTGGAGAACAGCCACAATCCCAGTAAAGTCTGGGTGAAATAGGGAAGGTACTTGTCTGTCAGTCACACCTGGGAACAGGTCATTGGCCACAGTAGGCATGGCCACTGCAAGCACAGAAAGATTTGAGATACTTAATCTCCTAAACAAAGGAGCTCACTCTCTCTTGCTCTTGGCTTGCTTGCACTTGACTCCTGGCTTGCAGGGCTCTCACTCTCCTACATTCACCCTCCTCTAATGGACTTCAACTACCTTAGTGCTAAACTGGACCCAGCTACAATATGGAACAGAAACTTGGACACTGGTTTTGCTTCTACCTTTATTGAATCCTCAGCTGTACATCTTCTAGGACTGAACTAAGGGAAATGGGACTTTACAAACCCAGGGATATAATTCCACACAAATAAAAATCACTCATCCTCCCATGCGAGTCTCGGAAAATTCTTTTTCTCCAGATAACATAAGGACCCAACCACAAGCACTCAGTGGGGAAAGGGATACCTCACTTTCACCGATAACATTATCATCTGTGATCATATGGATGGACCTAGAGGGTATTATGTTAAGTGAGTTAAGTCAGAGAAAGACAAATGCCATATGATTTCACTTATATGTGGAATCTAAAGAACAAAATAAATGAACCAACAAAACAGAAATTGCTGGGGTCCAACCCCAGCGGGTCCAGGGGACCCCAAAGGTGTGGACAGGGTCGGCAAAGAAGGAATGACACGGAGGCTGCGTTCAGTTGATCATCATAGTCGGGTTCTCTTGTCAGGGTCTCCTGCCATGTTCTGTAGCCATGTTCTGTCCAGGTTCTTTTGCCATGTTCTCTGGCTAGGTTCTGGTTAGGATCTGACGTTTATTGTCTTGTTACATCCGTATTTATACCAGCCGATTTTAATCCTGTCAATTTCTATTACAAAGGTTAGGGTGTTTCTTATCTCCATTACAGGGAGTAAAGATTATGTAGCTTAACTACCCGCCTGGCACTTAATTAAGGGGTTGTATCCCCTCCCTAACCTCAGGGAAAAATCCCCACCTGAGGAAACAACCTTTCTCAGAGAGGTGACCTTGGTTAAAACACATGGCACTAAGGAGAGCAAACATATTAAGAACAATATGCTATATATGCCAGGTCCCTTGAAACATATGCTGTGCAGATGTTTCTTTCCTGCAGCGACTGTGTCAAGCAGCAAGGATGGACCGGCTTCCGGCAAATTCCCCCTTTTTTATTTTTTAAATGATAGCGCGTGCAAATCAGTGGCCACCTCTCAGATTGGGCTGTTTAAGACTCGGAAGAAGACTGGCAAGCAATGACAATAAGCATAGCTATAAACATAGTGGATGGAGTGCACAAGGAGCCTTGTTTCTGTAGAAGGTTACTGTCTCTTCAGTCAAGGGATTTCAGCTGTCCTCAAGTCGGTGGTTTGGTTGTCCTTGTTGATCTGGCTATCGGGCAGCATCATAGGCGACGGGCTTCCCGAAGCATCAGTGAGTTGAAGGGCTGCATCAAAGGGTCCATCAGGGCCGTGCTTGATGGTGGTGTCGGTGTCCGGGGAGGAGTCAGCTGTGCCCTCTGGGTCGGACGATATGGATGATACCGGGGAGGAGGAGGATGAGGCGGAGATGGAGGGTGGTGTGACATAAGGTCGGATTAGACGGTCTGGAATCCACACAGGTGAGTCTGCATCCTGTGGAAATATACAAGCATCTCCTCTCACCCAGGTTAAAAGTACATCAGGTCCCTTCCAGGCTCCTGTAAGTAAGTCTTTCCATTTGACGAAATAAGTGAGTTTCTGCTAAATGAAAGTTTCTTTTGCTGATTTACTCAGAGTCCTCGGACTTGGCTGAGAGAGTAGCTTCCACTTCTTGCTTTTCTACCATCTGTTGGGCCTGTTGTTAACTTCTTCAGCTGACCCCATGTTGGCAACTCAGTCCCTTGCATAGCCTTTCTTTTCTTCTTTTTGCCGTTTTTCTGTCATTGGGGCAACTCTAAGTCTTTGGAACGATGAGACAAGGAGCTTCTCTGGGTCCATTGTGGTGACGCACGTAATGCATTTACTCAATCCAAAGCAGGCATTAAAAAGAAAAACCCCAAATGCTCTCTTGTATCCATTTTAAGAGTAGGATTGGCGCTTTTCGCTATTACCTGAGTCCTGATCTATCACCTCAGGGAGAGCTTTCCAATCCTGCACTTTTCCGGGGTGGGAAGACTGCAGTGGGGTTAAGGATAAGGCTCCTTGGGCCTACCTTCTCCCATGCCTCTACATTTACCTTTCTGGCACCTTTCCTTCCTCAGAAAAGCATGGACATACTTCTTGTATAAAACATTCCGTCTGACTGGGAGTAACCTTAACTCCTCTGCTAGCAAGCATATGTGTTAAAAGATCAATACGGAGTCTTTTTTTCTTTAGACTCAGTATGGCACATCTTCTTAATCTAAAGATCAATACAGATTCTTCTTTCTTTGGACTCAGTATGGCACATCTTCTCAATCTAAGTTCTGTACTATCCACCTTCTTACCCTACTTATCCTCTATAGGGGGGTCTGTAGCACCCTGGTGGAGTCCTATCCGTCCCGAGTGTGGGGGTTCTCAATGGGGAGGGGGCTTACCTAAGGGAATCCTGTTCCAGGGGTCCCCAAAGGTGAGGACGGAGTCGGCGAAGAAGGAATGACACGGGGTCAGCGTTCAGTTGATCAGCATAGCGAGGTTCTCCCTTCAGGATCTCCAGCCAAGTTCTGTCTAGGATCTCTTGCCAAGTTCTGTCTCTAGGTTCTGTCTCTAGGTTCTGTCCAAGTTCTCTTGCTAGGTTCTGTTTCTAGGTTCTGTGTAGGATCTCCAGCCAAGTCTTGTCTCTTCGTTCTCTCTCTAGGTTCTGTGTCTAGGTTCTCTCGCCATTTTTTTGCTAGGTTCTGTCTCTAGGTTCTGTAGTCAGGTTCTGTTGCAAGGTTCTCTAGCCAGGTTCTCCAGCCAGGTTCGGTCGCCAGGTTCTTTAGCCAGGTTCTATCCAGGTTCTTTTGCCATGTTCTGTCTAGGTTCTCCAGTGAAGTTCTATAGCCAGGTTCTGTCCAGGATCTTTTGCCATGTTCTCTGGCTAGGCTCTGGTTAGGATCTGATGTTTACTGTCTTGTTACATCCGTATTTATACCAGCCGATTTTAATCCTGTCAATTTCTATTACAAAGGTTAGGGTGTTTCTTATCTCCATTCCAGGGAGTAAAGACTATGTAGCTTAACTACCCGCCTGGCACTTAATTAAGGGGTTGTATCCCCTCCCTAACCTCAGGGAAAAATCCCCACCTGAGGAAACAACCTTTCTCAGAGAGGTGACCTTGGTTAAAACACATGGCACTAAGGAGAGCAAACATATTAAGAACAATATGCTATATATGCCAGGTCCCTTGAAACATATGCTGTGCAGATGTTTCTTTCCTGCAGCGACTGTGTCAAGCAGCAAGGATGGACAGGCTTCCGGCAAGAAATAGACTCATAGAGATAGAACACATGGTTGTCAGATGGGAGAGGGTTCAGGGGGCTGGGTGAAACATATGAGGGAATTAAAAAGCACAAATTGGGTGTCCCTTCTGTCCGCTGGGCCGGGGCTGTAGGGCTCCGAGGAGCGGCGGCGAGGGCAGCGAGGGCAGTGAGGCCAGCGAGGGCAGCGAGGGTGGCCTGCGGCCCAGCACTGCCGCGGCGGGCGCGCTGGCAAGTGCGGAAGGCGGCGGACTATGTCTGGAGCGAGGATTTCCGGGACTACCTCATGAGCATGCACTTCTGGGACCCAGTAGCCAACTGGAGTCTCCCCATTGCTGCCATCAATGACATGAAAAAGTCTCCGGAGATTATCAGTGGGAGGATGACGTTCGCCCTCTGCTGTTACTCTCTGACGTTCATAAGATTTGCCTACAAGGTGCTGTCTCACAACTGGCTCCTGCTCCTGTGCCATGCCACCGAGGTGGCCCAGCTCCCCCAGGGTGGGCGCTCATCAAACACAAGAGGAGTAAGAAGGCAGCAGCGTAACCACCGGCAGGGAGGGGCTGGCGCCGGGCAGGGAGGCTCTGCCGCTGCTGAGCCACCGGCTCGGCTCCGTCATCAGGACAGTCCTGCTGGGGAAGACCGGCTGAGCACTGTTTTGCTGTTTTTACTGACCCGACCATTTCCGTGAGACAGCGAGAGCCCCAGAGCCCCTGAACCACCCCCGGCTGCCTCGCAAGTACTGACTACTCTCCTCCTCCCCCAAACGAGTAGTCGCACAGGCAGTCATTTCCGTGATTCCCAGCGATGCTTTCTCTGAAGCTGTGTTTGTTCTCTGTTAGAATTTACTGAACGAGCAACGGAAGAGAACAAAGTCGGTGACTCTTAGGACCTGAGTGCTCAGAACTCTTGACTTGTTCTGTAATGACCATGAGACAACCACAGCTGGCTACATCCTTAAGATCTCACACCCAGGGTCTGAAAAGTATTCATTTCCATGCAGTGTGTATTCTGAAATGCTGTAACTTAACAGCAATAAATGATTTAAATATTTGTCAAATGAAAAAAAAAAAAAGCACAAATTGGCAGTTAAAAAATAGTCATAGGGATGTAAAGTACAGCATAAGGAATATAGTCAACAATATTGTAATAACTATGTATGGTGCCAGATAAGTACTAGACTTATTGGGGTAATCACTTCATAAGTTACATAAATGTCTAACCACTATGCTTGCATACCTGAAACTAATAAAATATTGAATGTCAACTGTAATTGGAAATAAGTGAAAAGTGTCAAAATTATAAGAATTGTTAATTCTAGGTAGTGGAATTAGGACTTTTCTTTTTAATCTTTACCGGAGGATATGTTTATTGATTTTAGAGAGAGAGGGAGAGAGAGAGGGACAGAGAAACATCTATGTGAGAAAGAAACATTGACTGACTCCCAAACATGCCCCAACAAGGGATCGAACCTGCAACATAGGTATGTGCCCTAACCAGGAATTGAACCCTCAACCTTTAGGTATACAGGATAACAGTCCAACCTACTGAGCTACCCAACCAGATAGGACTAACTTTTACTTTTTTTTTGTTCATATATTTTGTATAGATTACTTTTAGAATCAGAACAGAGTACATAGTATTTAAAAATTAAGCAGAAGGAAAAGAGAAAGATGACTCAAGAATATTGCAGTTCTTCAGGTGTCTGATGCTTTCTATCTATAGAAGCACCAAGCTAGAAGACAAACACAAAGAAACAAACAGTGGGAAAGAGGCTTTGCGTAGATGGAACATTCAAAGAATGGAGAGAAATATTTTTATCACAGTCAGTTTCAAACAGGTGGTAAATAGAAAAATTTTATATAAGAAACCCAAACTTGACATAAAATGTAAAAGACTGTAGAAAACACACCAATATACAAAGCTTCATTCTAGTTGCAAAGGGAGGAAGACAAATCTATTATCTAAGGGAGTCACAGAAAATTCAAGCTTCATCTAATTCTCAACTATCTCCTGCAAAAAAAATTTAATTTTTTACATCTGAGCTTATGTTAGAAGTTTCCCTCAACTCAACTTTTTTCTCTTTCACTTCCTATTTTTATTTGGACCATACAATATAATTAAAATGCACACTATACACCAGAAACTATTAATATCATCTGAACTCCTTTTCATTAATGTTTCATTACATGTTTAAGTTCAGTTACCCCATTTACTACCATGATATTTTTTCCCTTTCTACAGGATTGCTGAGCTCTATCTATAAAAACAAATAGAATGCATCTGCATACAGGAAGGAGTCACACCTTTGTGTGGGACATGACATGCTATTCCCATCTGAAAAGTCCCATCCACTGATTATCAAGCTTGAAAGTTCACGACCAGGAAAATCTGCATTTATGCCATCTTAAAATATTCCTGGACAGCTTTCTGTCCTAGTTCCCCAAATAGGTTATCAGCTCCCGAATGACAGGTGACAAAGCTTTGGGTATCAGATGAATATAGACAAACCCTGAACTAGGTTCAGAACAGGTTCCACACCAATATTTCTGAATATATATGGAATTCATTTACTCACCCAATTCTCTTCTATTCTCCCAACATTGTATTTGTCATCTCCACCTGGGTAGGCACATTGCTTCTTCTCAGCATAGAATTCCTGGAGAGCTGCTAAGGCGTGGGAAGAAAGCTGGGGGACATCGTCATCTTCTAAGTCACTCATCTCACAAACTATCTATAACCTGCAGATAAAAAAGTAAAAGTGCTTCTTCCCATCAAATAACAATTTAAAAATGTTTATCTCACAGCAAAGATCCAAACTGAAAGTGATCTTTTTAAAAAGGGAAAACATATTTAAATGAGATCAAACATCTACATAGGTAGTCCATTGAACTACAGTTTAACAAATGCAGAGTTTTCCTTTAAAGGTATTCAGTTTTTACAAATGAGATTTTCATAATTCCTTGCTGAAGGAAAATTTAACCATTAAGTATTTAAAGACATTTTGCTTTCTTCTAGTACCCCAATGGCCATGTGCAAACATTTCACAGTCAATTATCTGTGTATGAGATCTTTTTGTACTTGAAAATCACTGTTTAGGTGACCTAAGGCTCCTTGGTGTTATAGGACTGATCTTAATACATTGTGTACCGCATAGAAATCTCTAAGACATACACCAGGGACCGCACGTTTTTGGGCAAACTGCACATTATTTAAATCATCATAATGCACTTTAAGTGTTGTTTTTCAATAATTATAACATTTTTATTTACAAAAACAATTAAACAATTAAAGTTCCTAGTACTTTTTTAACGTATGGTACTGCGTAAGACATTTTCTCTATGAAGAGGGACCAAACAAAATTTACATAAGTACCTAGATTCGCTCCTTTTTCCATGGGCGTGAAAAATGAGAACACTTGAGAAACCAAGATGGCGGCATAGGTAAACACCGGAAATTGCTGCCTCCCACAACAAATTCAAAAATACAACTAAAAGACAAAACGGACATCATCCAGAACTACAGGAAGGCGGGCTGAGTGGAAATTCTACAACTAGAAGGAAAGAGAAAAGCACACTGAGACTCAGAGGAGCTGCGGAGGTGGAGTGCAGAGGTATGGAGGCTCGAGCGCACGTGGCAAGGGCTGGCGACTGAGGACGCAGCTGTCTTTCTGAATCGGGAGGGAGCCACAAGCCCCCGACTGCTCTGAACTCCAGTTCCGGGTGAGTCTCTGGGGACCTAGCCTCATACGGGGAGAAACTGAACTGTCTGGCAGCGGGCAGAACTCGGAACTCGAGGGCGGCTTTCTCTGAAAGGTGCTTGCAGCAATTACCAGGACACTGAGACATGGGGCCCCTTAGGGCAGGGCTGAGGAGCAGCCATAGCTGCTTGCTCCACCCTGTTGTTCCCCTGAGACCCCGCCCCACCCAAGCTGCAGCAGAGGCTTTTGCATATGAATGCCCTGGCCCTTTGCAATCTGAAAATTACCTAACAAACTTCAGCTGGGCCAGACAGACCCAGAACTTCCAAGAGAAGGCCCAAGACCCCATAGCAGCTTGCATTGCTTCACAGCTGGGCCTCATTTGGGCACCTCCAAACCCCAAACAAGGAAGGGGAATCTGCAGATCTCTTTGTAGCTCCTACTGGGTAGCCTCAGGCAGAGGCTAAATTAGCACTTCCTTAGATCCAAGAGCCAGTGTACCCAGTGGTCAGAGTGGGATCATCCAGATTACAACTCCTCAGATCCATAAGGGTCACACTCAGGGGGAAGACACAGTGAGCACCAAAGCCCCACTGAAGCAAGTCTTGCCTCATAAGGGTGTCTTCAGCACAGTAGTTCTCCAACTGTAGACACAGCTGATTCTCACAGCCAATAGGCCTGGAGGTAAATTCCTCTCAGTGATACCTACAACAATCAAGACTTAACTACAACAAGACTGTGCACAAAGCCCACAAAGGGGTGCACCAAGAGTGTCCACCTCAGGTAATTGGGGAGGCTGAGCCACTGGGCCCTATAGAACACCTAGCACACAAAGCCACTCTACCAACACAGGGAAGCATAAAAAATGCGGAGACAAAGAAAGAGGACACAAATGACAGAAATGGAGGAAAGCAAACTACTGGATATAGAGTTTAAAACCACACTTTTAAGGTTTTTCAAGAACTTTCTAGAAACCTCCGATAAATGTATTGAGACCCTCAAGAAATCTAGTGAGACCCTCAAGGTTATGATAAAGGACCAACTAGAAATTAAGCATACACTGACGGAAATAAAGGATATTATGCAGCGTTCCAATAGCAGACTAGAGGATCGCAAGAATCAAGTCAAAGATTTGAAATACGAAGAAGCAAAAAACACCCAACCAGAAATGCAAAATGAAAAAAGAATCCAAAAATACGAAGACAGCGTAAGGAGCCTCTGGGACAGCTTCAAACACACCAACATCCGAATTATAGGGGTGCCAGAAGAAGAGAGAGAGCAAGATATTGGAAACCTATTTGAAGAAATATGACAGAAAACTTCCCCTACCTGGTGAAAGAAATAGACTTCCAAGTCCAGGAAGCACAGAGAACCCCAAACAAAAGGAATCCAAAGAGGACCATACCAAGACACATCATAATTAAAATGCCAAGAGCAAAAGACAAAGAGAAAATCTTAAAAGCAGCAAGAGAAAGACAGTCATTTACCTACAAGGGAGTACCCATACGACTGTCAGCTGATTTCTCAACAGAAACTTGGCAGGCCAGAAGGGAGTGGCAAGAAATATTCAAAGTGATGAATACCAAGAACCTACAACCAAGATTACTTTATCCAGCAAAGCTATCATTCAGAATTGAAGGTCAGATAAAAAGCCTCACAGATAAGAAAAAGCTAAAGGAGTTCATCACCACCAAACCAGTATTATATGAAATGCTGAAAGGTATCCTTTAAGAAGAGGAAGAAGAAAAAGGTAAAGATACAAATTATGAACAACAAATACACATCTATCAACAAGTGAATCTAAAAATCAAGTGAATAAATAATCCAATGAACAGAATAAACTGGTGATTATAATAGAATCAGGGGCATAGAAAGGGAGTGGACTGTGGGGGATGCGGGAAGAGACTGGACAATAATCGTGCACCTATGGATGAGGACAGAGCGGGGTGAGAACGGAGGGGGGGCGGGTGGGAACCGGGTGAAGGGGAGCTATGGGGGGAAAAAAGAGGACAACTGTAATAATCTGAACAATAAAGATTTAATTTTTTAAAAAAAATGAGAACACTCGTGAGCGGTCCTTAACAGATGGCGCGCGAAACACGGGAAAACTCCTGAGCGGTACGAAATGTGTTAAAAAAAAGAAAAGACACCGATAAGGGTTTAATCTACAACATTTATAGGGAACTCATATAACTTAACAAAAGGAAGATAAACAATCCAATCAAAAAATGGGCAAAGGACCTAAATAGACAATTTTCAAAAGAGGACATTCTGAAAGCCAAGAGACATATGAAAACATGCTCAAAGTCACTAATCATCCGAGAAATGCAAATCAAAACGACAATGCAGTACCATCTCACACCTGTCAGAATGGCTATCATCAACAAATCAACAAACGACAAGTGCTGGAGAGGATGTGGAGAAAAAGGAACACTCGTGCACTGCTGATGGGAATGCAGACTGGTGCAGCCACTATGGAAGACAGTATGGAGTTTCCTCAAAAAACTAAAAATGGAACTCCCATTTGACCCAGTGATCCCACTTCTACGAATATATCCCAAGAAATCAGAAACACCAATCAGAAAGGATATATGCACCCCTATGTTCATAGCAGCACAATTCACCATAGCTAAGATATGGAAACAGCCTAAGTGCCCATCAGCAGATGAATGGATTAGAAAACTGTGGTACATCTACACGATGGAATACTATGCTGCTGTAAAAAAGAAGGAATTCTTACCATTTGCGACAGCATGGATGGAACTGGAGAGCATTATGCTAAGTGAAATAAGCTAGTCAATGAAAGAAAAAACCACATGATCTCACTCATTTATGGATAATTAAGACCATTATAAACTGATGAGCAAAAATAGATACAGAGGCAGAGCAACATCGAACAGACTGTCAAACTACAGCGGGAAGGCTGGGGAGGGGGGTAAGAGATCAACCAAAGGACTTGTATGCATGCATATAAGCATAACCAATGGACACAAGACACTGCGGGGCATGGGAGGCTAGGGGAGGGTCAAGGGGAGAAAAAAAAAGACATATATAATACTCTTTGTAATACTTTAAGCAATAAAACAATTACAAAAAAGAAAAAAGGAGCAGAAAAAGAGATATGAAAAATAAAAGGGACAACTAGGAGAAAGAGAAGAAAAGTTAAACATAGGGAGGGAGAAAAGTTCGGTGTTTTTGTAGAAACTGATGACCAGGCACAATTACTTCTTGGGATACCACCCAGAAAGCTGCAAAATTAAGGCATAGTCCTGAAGATAATCATGTCTGCCCAAGACCCCTGACAACAACTGCAAGTTCAGGGGCTTCCCAAACCATCCTTATGTTCAGTAATTTGCTAGAAAGCCTCACAGAACTCTCTAAGGGCAATAATACTCAGTTATTACAGGGAAAGGGTAAAAATTAGAGCCAGTCAATTTGTACCCTTAATTATCTACTCACAGGAGGCACTACAATCCCAGCACCCATGTGTGAGTGTCGGTGTCCAGTTTGTATTGAGGCTTCATGGCATTCCCACGAATGACTGAATTACTGTCCACCTGGTTGAAGTCAGTCCCCAGCTCCTGTCCCCAGGTTAGGCTGATATGGCTTAGGGCCCTCCATGAATAACAAACATTCCTATCACTTGGGAAAGTGTTTGTTTACCTCTATTTGGGTCAAATTCCTTATTATACAGGAACCAACCACATTTATAAATCACTAGAGGCCTGGTGCATGAATTCGTGCATGGGTGGGGTCCAGGCGGCCCTCCCCAATCGGGGTTGATCGGGCCAGGCCAGCCAGGGGAGGGGATGTGGGAGGTTGGCCAGCCAGTCCTGCCCCCAATCGAGGTGGGGATGGCCGATCAGGGTCGGGGCCAGCTGGGGGGGCCACAGGTGGTTGTCCGGCCGGCCCCGCCTCCTGGTGGAACTACCAGTCAAGGGGACAATTTGCATATTAGCCTTTTATTATATAGAAAGTTATTCTGAGCACAAAAACAGCACCCTATTTGTTTTTTAAAACATTTTTTTCTAAATTTTACAGCAAGTGCCTTAGTGGGTTTGGCTCAATGGATAGAGTTTCAGCCTCCAGATTGAAGGGTCCTAGGTTCAATTCCAGTCAAGGGCACATGCCCGGGTTGTGAGATCAATCCCCAGTAGGGAGGATGCAGGAGGCAGCCAATCAATGATTCTCTCACATCATTGATGTTTCTATCTCTCACTCCCTCTCCCTTCCTCTCTGAAATCAATACAAATATACTTAAAAAGATTAAAAAAAAATAAGTGTTATAGCAAGTGATGTTTCGACAGCAAAAATTATTCAAGATATTTGTCATGTTGCTCCCTTCCTATTCCAAGACCTATGTAGGTATATCCAATCTTGGCCTCAGGCCCAAGCCACCAAAGGCAACAGGAAAATCAAGACTCTAATAAGAGAAATTCGCCAGGCCTAGGAGTATCCAAAAGATACAAAGTAGCCATTTAAAATGAGAAATGGCCCAGCCGGTGTGGCTCTGGTTGAGCGTCAACCTATGAACCAGGAGGTCACTGTTCGATTTCCGGTCAGGGCACATGCCTGGGTTGCAGGTTTGATCCTGTGTGGGGCGTGTAGGAGGCAGCCAATTAATGATTTTCTCTCATCATTGATGTTTCTATCTCTCCCTCTCCCTTCCTCTTGAAATCAATAAAAATATATTTAACAAACAAACAAAACACCAGGTGACTTTAAGTACAAAACAAACCATTCTAAAGAACAGTTTAAGAAAACTCTTTTTTATGGTTGTAAAAATAATTAAATTTAGCTATTCCTGGTGTGGCTCAGTTGGTTGAGAGTCGCCCCATACACTGAAATGTTGCCAGTTCAATTCCTGGTCAGGGCACATGCCCAGGTTGCAGGCTCCATCCCCAGTTGAGAAATGGGGGGAGGGGACAAGAGATCAATGTTTCTCACATCAATGTTTCTCTCTCTGTCTCTCTCTCTAGAATCAATGAAAAACATATCCTCGGGGAGGATTTTAAAAAAAAGTTTAGCCCAGCCAGAGTGGCTCAGTAGTTGAGCATTGACCTATGAACCAGGAGGTCACAGTTCAATGTCCAGTCAAGGCACATGCCGGGGTTGCGGCCTCAAGCCTCAGTAGGGACCATGCAGGAGGCAGCCAATCAATGATTTAATGCTGATCAAATGATTCTCTCATCACTGATGTTTCAATCTGTCCCTCTTTCTCCCTTCCTCTCTGAAATCAATAAAAATATCTAATCTAATAAAAGAGAAACATGGTAATTAGCGTACGACCACTACCCTTCCCATTGGCTAATCAGGGTGATATGCAAATTAACCGCCAGCCAAGATGGCGGCCGGCAGGCAGGCAGTTGGAAGCGAACATGAGGCTTGCTTGCTTCAGTGACAGAGGACTCCAACGTTCCCTGCTTGCTGCTGCCGGCCTCTGACCTTGCAGTTTGAAACATTGTAACAAATATAGAAGCTAAACAAAACCCCAGAAACCAGCTTTCAGCCGGCCGGGATCTCAGAGCTGGAGTTATACATTGTTTCGATTATAGAACGCAAACAAACCAGATACCTGCTTTCAGCAGCCAAGGCCTCAGAGCTAGAGCCAGAGCTAAAGCTGGCCCAGAATAAAAAAAAAGAAAAGAAAAAAAGGAGCAGTTGGGAGCTTCAGTCACCTGCCAGCCTGAAAGCAGCCCTCAGCCCCTCACCCAGACTGGCCAGGCACCCCAGTGGGGTCCCCCACCCTGAAGGGTGTATGACCAGCTGCAAACAGCCATCATCCCCTCATCCAGGCTGGCCAGGCAGCCCGGTGGGGACCCCCACCTTGATCCAGAACACCCTTCAGGGCAAACCAGCCAGCCCCTACCCATGCACCAGGCATCTATCCTATATAGTAAAAGGGTAATATGCCTCCCAGCACCGGATCAGCGTGACAGGGGGCAGCACCCAAACCCCCCTGATCGCCCTGCGGCTCTGTGTGTGACAGGGTGTGGCGCCCCAACCCCCTGATCAGCCCTGCTCTGTGTGTGTCAGGGGGTGGTGCCCTAACTCCCCTATCGGCCCTACTCTGTGAGTGACAGGGGGGAGCTCCTCAACCCCCTGATCGGCCCTGCTCTGTGCATGACAGGGGGGAGCTCCCCAACCCCCTGATGGGCCCTGCTCTGTGCATGACAGGGGGGAGCTCCCCAACCCCCTGATGGGCCCTGCTCTGTGCATGACAGGGGGGAGCTCCCCAACCCCCTGATCAGCCCTGCTCTGTGCGTGACAGGGTACGGAGCCCCAACCCCCCTGATGGGCCCTGCTCTGTGAGTGACAGGGGGCAGTGCCCCAACCCCCTGACTGGCCCTGCTCTGTGCGTGACAGGGGGTGGTGCCGCAACCTCCCCATCAACCCTGCCTTGAGTGTGACAGGGGGCGGTGCCCCAACCCCCCAATCGGCCCTACCCTGAGCGTGACTGAGGGTGGCATTGCAACCTCCCGATCTGCCCTGCTCTGTGCATGACAGGGAGCGGCGCCCCAACTCCCCAATCAGCCCTGCTCTGAGCCCGACCAGGGGCTGCACCTAGGGATTGGGCCTGCCCTCTGCCACCCAGGAGCAGGCCTAAGCCAGCAGGTCGTTATCTCCCGACGGGTCCCAGACTGCGAGAGGGCACAGGCCGGGCTGAGGGACCCCCCCTTACCCCCCCCCAGTGCACAAATTTTTGTGCACCGGGCCTCTAGTATAAAATAATTAAAATAAAGTTTATTTTAAAGCTGATCAAATCCATTCATTTAATAATCGTACCCTGAAGCACTACTTTGTATTAAGCACTCTCTTGGTGATGGGAATCAAAGTCCCTATCTCTTAGAATGCACATTCTAGTGAGACACTAAAAGACCATAAAAAATAGAAATATATGCTAGATAATAAGATCAATGGAAGAACATCTGGAGAATAGGGGCTGCAACATTAGCAATCATAGTCTGTTTCCTACATCACTGAATCGAGTTCAAGACTGCATCACTAGGAGAACCAAGACGGTGGTGTAGGTAAACGCCAGTATGTGCCACCTCCCACAACCACATCAAAAGTACAACTAAATTACAGAACCACCATCATTCAGAACGGTCTGAAAGCTGGCTGAATGGAAGTCCTACAAATAGAGAAGTAAAGTAGAAAGTACACTGAGACAGGAGGGGTGGAGGCATGGAAGGGAGGGAGATCATCTCTGTGGAGGATGCCCAGGAGGAGTAAGGGGTCCCAGGCCCACACCATCCCCCCAACCCAGGGTTCCAGAGCTGGGAAGAGAAGTCTCCGAAACTTCAGGCTGTAAAAACCAGTAGGGATTGTGGCTGAGTGACTTGGAGGCTGCTGGAGACCAGGAGTTCCTTTTAAAGGGCAGGAACACAAACTTACTCAGACTCGACCCCTCTGAGCTCCAGCACCAGACAGCTTTGGGGAACCCAGACACATACGCAGAGGAACTGGATTATCTGGCTTCAAAGCAAGAACTTGGAAGTGGCTTTCTCCCAGACAGGGGTGCTCCAGGGGATCATTGTTCCTGTGCTGGGAGCTCCCCTGCTGCAGAGCTGACTGGCAGGGGCCATATCTGAGTCTCCATCAACCTGGCTCATACTCTTTGCCCTGGTGATTCCCTGAGACCCTGAGCCATCCACTTTGCAGCCCTACCCAAGCTGTTTGCAGCAGTTTTTCCATATGAATGGCCTATGCTGGCTCAGGCTTCAGACTCTAAAATCTTTAATACAAACTACAGCTGGTGTCAGCATGCCCCAAACCTATCAATAAAAGCCCCAAAACTGGTACTAGCACCAGCCCACCTTGCTTCACAGTTGGGCTTCGCCTGGGCACATCCAAGCCCAATACAAGTAGTAGCCATCTGCAGATCTCTCTGTAGCTCCTGCCGGGTGGCCCCAAGCAGTGGCTGACTTTGCACCTCCCTGGAGGCCCTAGAGCTAGTGCACCTGGTGGACAACTTCAGACCATACCAGATTACAACTCTACACATCCACAGTGACACACTCAAGGGGCAGACTCAGTGAGCACCAAAGCCCCATTGAAGCAAGTCCTGCTCCATAGCAGTTTTTCCTGATAGCAGCTCTCCCACTGTAGTCGCAAATGGTCCTCAAAGCCAATTGGCCTAGAGGTCAATTCGTCCCGCCGACACCAATAAACATCAAGGCTCAACTACAAGACTGTGCACACAGGGGCACACCTACAGTGCCCAGCTCAGGTGCCTGGGGAGGCTGAGCCACTAGGCCCTACAGGACACCTATTACACAAGGCCACTCTACCAATTCCAGAAGACACAGCAGCTCTACTTAATACATAGAAACAAGCAAAGGGAATCCACCAAAATGCAGAGACAAAGAAACACGTCATAAATGAAAGAAATGGAAGAAAGCAAACTACTGGATACAGAGTTCAACACCATGGTTATAACATAAGGTTACTCAAGGATCCTCATGAGAGCTTCAAGGGACTTACTGAGATTTTCAAGGTTCTTAGTGAGAATTTCAAAGACATGAAAAAGAACCAGTCAGATATTAAGCATACACTAACTGAAATAAAGAATAATTTACAGGGATTCAACAGTAGAGTAGAGGATTCTGAGAATGAAGTCAACGACTTGGAATATGAGGAAGCAAAAAACACCCAATCAGAAGAGCAAAAAGAAAGAAGGATCCAAAAATATGAAGATAGTGTATGGAGCCTCTGGGACAACTTCAAGCAACCAACATTTGCATTATTGGGTGCTAGAAGGAGAAGAGAGAGAGAGCAAGATACTGAAAACCTATTTGAAGAAATAATGACAGAAAACTTCCCTTACCTGGTAAAAGAAATAGACTTACAAGTTCAGGAAGCACAGAGAGTCCCAACCAAGATGAACCCAAAGAGGCCCACACCAAGACATATCATAATTAAAATGCCAAGGGTTAAAGACAAAGAAAGAATCTTAAAAGCAACAAGAGAAAAGCAGTTAGTTACCTACATATGACTGTCAGTTGATTTCTCAACAGAAACTCTGCAAGCCAGAAGGGAATGGCAAGAAATATTCAAAGTGATGAATACCAAGGACCTACAACCAAAATTACTCTACCCAGAAAAGCTATCATTTGGAATGGAAGGTCAAATAAGAGACAAGAAAAAGCTGAAGGAGTTCATCACCACCAAACCAGCATTACATGAAATGTTGAAGGGTATTCTTTAAGAAGAGGAAGAGGAAAAGAAGAAGAAAAAGGTAAAAAACTTGAAGAATAAAATGGCAATACATATCTGTCAACAACTGAATCTATTAATCAAAATAATCTAGCAAGAAATCTAATGAACAAAATAAACTGGTGAATAAAATAGAATCAGAGGCATGGAAACATGGAAAATACTGAAGAATCTGAGGGAAGTGGGGAGGGAGGGCAGGAAGAGAAAAACCAAAGATCTTACCTATGGACACAGACAATAGGGTGGTAAAGGCCTGGGGTGGGGCAGGGTAGGAACTGGGTGGAGGGGGGAAAGAGGGACATCTGTAATACTCTCAACAATACAGGTTTTAATTTTTTTTTTAAAGAGTATATCACTAGTTAAGTGGGGAAAATTGAAATGCTGATGTGATACACATCACTAAAGTTTAAATGAAGTTTAGTGTTAATGTGCTAATATTTTTACTTGTCACTACTTTATCACATCTTTAGCAGTAGTAAAATTCTAAGTGAATTTGTGAAACTTCTGTGAAAGAGATTTTCAGGTACAAAACAGTTGAGAAGTGCTGTGTTATATTATTAAACTGACAGTGAGCCTTATGTGGCACTCACCGAAGAATCAGGCAAGATTTGTCCCTCAGGAAAATATTTGGCAAAGCCTGGAAATATTTTTTGGTTATCATAACTAGGGAGAGTTATGATAACCAAAAAACCTCTACTGGGTAGAGGTCAGGAAAGCTGGTCAACTCCATACAATTGATAGGACAACCCTCCACAAAAAAGAACTATGTGACCAGAAATGTCAACAGTGCTAGGGGGTTAAAAAACTGCTCTACTATGATGATGTGGTGAGTCTGCATTTAGAGCCATGGATCAGAGTAAAGAGCATGTGTGGATGGAGGATAAAAGTGAGGCCACAGGGGGTTTACTTTCGCCTTGAGGGAGAGGATTGCAGAAGGAAAAGCATGAAGATGATGGAACAGCACAGTAAAGTAATGGGCACAATCATGTACAGCCTAAACAGGGGTGAAGAGGATCCTAATGGGCTGTATGGTCACTTTCTATTTCTTTACACAGCATCTGGCTCAACATAAACTAATGTGGTCTACAAAGAAATGTGTAAAATTCTTCAATTTTCATATATGATCTTTGCTTAAAGCAAGGCCTACTCTCCCATCCCCCACTGCATAACTGTACAGGCTCCCACCCTGGCCGGTTTGGTTCATTGGTTAGAGCGTCACCACAGACCAAAGGGTCGCGGGTTCAATCTCAGATCAAGGGCAGGTACCTGGGTTGCAGGTTGTGTCCGCCCTGAAGTAGGCAATCAATGGATGTGTCTCTCTCACATCAATGTTTCTTTCTCTCAATCTTTCTCTTTCCTCCCTCCCTCCCTTCCACTCTCTAAAATCAATGGAAAAAATATCCTCTGGTGAGGATTAACAACAAAAATCATCACCTTCTCTGCAAATGACTCTGGGAAGGCGGTGGGTGCAGAGGAAAGAGCACTAACTCGGATTCTTCCCCAGATTTCTGGTCACCTATGGAGAACCCTCCTCCAACTAGCCCAACGAAGTACCCGCTGTTCACTTCCTTCCCGTCTTCCTTACGGGATTTACCCACCGCCTAAAGCTGTACTCACGTATTTTAAACTAAGATGTAGGTACACCTTGTGTCCTGTGAGATATGATCATGAACGTCCAGTCCTGTCCTGTCCACGGAGTCTACCGACCTCCCGTCATCGCTGCGCAACTTCCCCACGCCTCCCGGCGCCTCCCGTGACCCTCTGGCCGCACAACCCTCTACGGCACAGACTTCGCAGGTCGCCGTCCACTAACTGCCCAGCCGCCAAACCGCACCCAGAAACCGGGAGAAGAACAGCCAACCCCACAGGCACTCGAGTCCACTCACCGCCACGCGCGCACAGTAACCCAGAGGCGGTGGGAGGAGGAGTGGGCGGGGCCTGCCGAGCGGCGCTCGCGCCTGCGCACACCCCCTGGCCCAACGGAGCGCGTCAGTTCCGGCGCTAGCAGTGCGCAGGCGCTGACTCTGGCGGCGCTCTGTTCTTTCCATGAGAGGTGGCAATCCAATGAAAACTTAAGGTTTTTCAAGCGAAATACAGGGAACCTATTTGTTCTTGGGGAGATGTACATTTCACAAACATCTATCAGGGAGGGCTTCGTTGGTCTGTCTACTCAATCTTCTAATAGAAAAATCAAGACGTGAGAGGCCTTATAATGTTGATAGGATTAGAAAAACTTTTTTAGAGTCTCCACTGTAATCAATTTCCTTCCCAAACTCAACGTGGTTACTGGGTCCAGCCATGCGCATTTTCCACTGGGGGTGACAGCGAAAGCAACGTCCAGTGACCAAACGAGATAGAAGCTGTTTTCACACTGAAATAAGGTTAGCTACTGATTTGGCGAGTAATCTATCAGGAAGTAACATTTCTCTATGGAAATAATTCCATATGTGGGAGACTTGCCGTGAACTTCCCAGAACCTTCCTTATTGAGGGCATTCCTTCAGTATAAAAACCTCCAGCAAAGTACTGTTAAACCTGGCAGCATCAAATCATAAGTGATATATGTACTTATTTTCCATTCAAGAAGGCATTCAACCTGTATTATGTTCCTACCTACTTTTCCTTCATTTTTTTTTAACCAACTTTATTATCGTGCTGTTTTATATATTCTGCAGAATCACCTTAAGTCGTTTCTGGCATAAGTTGAGGATATAAATAAAAGACTCAGCTGTCAAATAATAATAGTATATAAAACCGGTTTACAACTTGGGAAGTACCATAATTTCAATTATAAATACCATTTCCTGGTCTATGGCAACCCATGCTTTACTTTTTAAAAAAAATATATATTTTTTATTGACTTCAGAGAGGAATGGATAGAAACATCAATGATGAATCCTTGATCGGCTGCCTCCTGCACACCTCCTACTGGGCATCGAGTCCACAACCCAGGCATGTGCCCTTGGCCAGAATCAAACCTGGGACGCTTCAGTCCACAGGCTGACGCTCTATCCACTGAGCCAAACCAGCTAGGGCTCCATGCTCTACTTTTGACTTCGATGGCTTTTAAGCGATGACAAGTCAATTACACCAAGTATTTCAAAATCAGGTGTAACTTAGCAAAAGAGCAGGAAAGAAAATACATAGAAAACCAAAAATCAATAACATGAACCAAGAAACAAGAACCAACTTTATGGCAGTATATTTTTTTTAACAGAGGTGTAGCGTTCCATACATTGGAGACTGTCTTGGCCTATAATTTAAAAACCATGTTAAAGCAACTTTTGGTTTGAAATAGATTTTAAACTTTTAAGTTTCAATTGTTTTCATAGCATATGAGATGCAATAGTTACCTTCATGTAGTGTGTATTATGATGCTTTTTATCATTAAAGTGACCAGGAAGTCAAGAAGTTCAATTATACCTCCACCACCAGTGCTGATTACTTAGCCAGCCTGTTCACAGTAACACATGAAGATGAATTTTCCTGGTGAAACATTTGCACTGTAATTTAATGGTTCTTGCAAATCATAAAAAATTTAAAATATCAAAGGCAATTTGATTCTCATTGAAGTAAAGGGAAAATCGCTTAAGTTAAACTGGACTTGAAAAGATGCTTTCAAATCTGTTTTGATTCAGGAGTTATTCTGTTTGTGTATTTATGAGTGATTTCTGTCCATCATGCTACTTTTCAGAAAAGGTGCATAAAAGAAATGAAGGTTACTCTGTAAAGATCTAAGATGAAGCCAGACTCAATTTTCATTTTTAAAAAACTGAAACCCACACCTGAAACCTGTATGTTCATGTTGACCAATGTCACTCCAATCAATTTAATTTTAAAAAGTACTAATTACCTATAATTACAAGGACAGATTCATGTGTTTTTCTTCCATTCTTCAAGTGCTTTGTCACCAAATTACTCAAATTAACCTAAGTTGCAAAGGGTGTTCCCATATTCTAGACCCATTGATGTTTGGAGAAGACATAAACTGAGGAAATCTGATTGAGACTTTCTAGGGCAGTGTAGTAAAGCTCTTAACTTCACACAAGATATAAACTTGTTTTACTTCTCCAATTTATTTGACTTACAGTGATACATGAAACTGCCTTTGGAAATCACTGTTAGGGTTTTTGTAGTTGTTGTAGGATTGATATGAGCGTATTTAGCAGAAATACCCTTAAGTAGATCAATTTTCTTGTTTAAAAAAGAAAATACAGTGAACTCTCTCAAAATACCACCATAGTGGCTGTGGCAGGGGCTATACAGTCATATTGTATGTGAAGACATCACAGTATTTAAAAATTAATGACTATCAGTTATTAAACTGTGTAAAGACACACTTATCTAATGGAACAAACTGTGTTCTTAGAAAGAATTTTTAAATATAACAAGATTTATTGAGTATCTACTATTATGTTTTATCAGCGTGTTTAAAATTTTTCCTTTGGGAGAATAACTTACATGAAAAGAATTCAATAGGGAAATGATTTATGTGCTAGAAGTTAGACAGTACATTGTCATTAAGGCTGTATGGAATGTCCCAGCAGGTTTTCTCGTAAATTTCAAATACGCCCTTTACTTCCACTTAGTTTTAAAAGAAAGTAAAACTGAACAAACATTTGAGATTACAAAGAATTTACAGTGACCCAATCTAAGATCCAATATTTACAAAATAAACAAATGATGCATAATCAACACACCAAGGCATCATTTGTAAGCCAGTCAATATAAACCAACTGTATTTTTAGAGAGCACAATTACTTTAAAGATGTCTTTTAAAAGACAATACCAAATTTTTATATTTGGGACCTTTAAGATCATCTATGGCTCTCAAATACCAGGTGACTATTAGCCTGTGTTCCAGGTCCTGCCCTTAATAATTAAAGAGGGAAAACGAAAATTCAATATAACTCTGCTTAGTCCTCTTAAACCTAAATTTTCTATATCCACTCTTGGAGTAAAATCAAATCTCAATACAACCTAAGAAATAGCATTATGAATCAATTAATATTCAAAGCAAAATCAAGTTTAAAATAAATATATTTTCAAAACACATTTTCTTTTTAAAAAAATTAACTTTTCACCCTATTTGGCTCAGTGGTTAGAATATCAGCCCACAGACTGAATGAAGGGTCTTGGGTTTGGTTCCTGGTCATAGGACAAGTACCTTGGTTGCAGGTTTGATCCCTGCCCTACTCAGAGTGCTTATGGTAGACAACCAATCAATGTCTATGTCTCTCTCCTTCTCTCTCTCCTTCTCTCTCTCTCTCTCTCTCTCTCTCTCTCTCACACACACACACACACACCAATGTTTCTCTCCCTCTCCTCTCTCCCCCCTCTTTCCTTCTACCTCCCTTCACTCTGTCTGAAAGTCAATAGAAAAAAATATCCTGGGGTGAGGATTTTTTTTTTTAAATTAACTTTTCAGTGCATATATTTACAAGGTTTAAGATTAGGCAAAGAGTGAAAGTCTGTCTGACACAGCAGAATGGCAATTTTCCACTTTCCCTGAAAGGCCATAAAAAGAATGACCCAAACCACTTAAAATATTTACTGCAAATACGCCCCAACTCCAATGACTTAATTGATAACTCTGACATTGTTTCTAAGACTAAGCTGAAATAAAAATAAATACATTGAATATTATAGAATGTAAACAAAACGTTTTCTTTCCAAATATTCTATCAGGACTGGGTGTTCTCACAGAAGGTAATACAAATCTTATCTATACAGATATATCATTTTTTTTATTTTAAATTATGACTGTATAATGCCCCCAGTGTCAGTCATTCTATGATGGTAAATGAAAGCACCATTTCAATCAGTTTCATAAAAGTCTAAATACCCACGAACAAATCACACACAGTCAAAACAAAAATGTAATAAAAATATTTAGTTAAAAGACACATAACTCCCATTTATAGATTTAAAAATACAAATAAAATTTTATCAATTTGATATTCAGCCTTTAACTGGCTCAATACATAGCCCTGATTTATTTCCTAAAATCGTATTATAGCATCTTTTGAAAAAATGAAATGCAACTTTATACCTTATACCTTCATTAGTAATGTTAATAGAAGCAAATATTTAAGCCATATACTTGTCCCTGGGTCTCTCGAAAAAAACTGAAAAGTCTTAGCATAAGTTTAAATGTTTAATATTTATAAATTTAAAAAATTTTACACATGCTGAATGGTAGCAATGCTAACACTTTGTGACGATTAAACCACACACTCACTGCATGGAGACTCTTTGTTCAGAGAGCCGAATCGCAACACCAATATTTGCAATCTGTCATAATTTTATGTGGTAGATGACACACCATGAAGCCTAGGCTCAGAACTCTTGAGGTCAGGTCCATGTTAGATACATAGTACAGGTGCAGTATTTAATTTCAGGCTAATAAAGTTAGCTAATAGTACATACCTGACAGCTCCTAATAGCTGAGACCTAAGCGTATAGACTGAAAATGAGAAAACCTCTCCACTGCTAGGAAGGCCTAGGAATAGGTGAAGAGCAAACCCCAGGAGGTGAGGCGGACAAACACGTGTGCATGTAGCTCAGTCTTCAGACTTAGATAGGGAGCTAAAGGTCAGAAACAGATCACTCCACCAGTCTTCTAGAGCAGAATGGATGCTCATTATTAACTTTGTGTCTTTACCTGAACCAAATATATTCTTTGGCTAAATATGTCATGAGTCTCCAATATAATCGATCAGAACTACATGTAAATTAAACTGTTTAAAGTTCAACTTGAATCACAGCACTTCATATCAATTTGAGCTCAGAAAATAAACCTAATTTGGACTTTTTTTATTTTAGAAAATCAGTGTTTTCAGAACATAGTTATTACCAAGTCAGAGGATATCCACTTATATTTTAGAATAATTTAAAACATTATATCCTCAAATCAGCTCTGTTGTTTTTTAGAAGAATTTATAGGAAGTTATATTAAAAACTCATATCCAAATCAATTCCTTATTCTCTAGTTAAGAAAAAAACCCTAAGAAGTATTGAGGTTCTTGCTGCCTAAATAGTTAATATTTCATTCAGGAACCAATAACGACAACTATCCATCAGAGACAGCTAACTTAGTAAGGTCTAATGACAACCACCTCTAAAGACAGAGGTGGCAAACAGAAACAAGTAAAACTGTAATAGAAAAAATAGTATTTTAAGGGTTCAATTGACATGGTCTACTAGGATACTCAGACTTGAAATCAACAGCTAGTTCTCTTCAATACTTGAGGGGTTCATACAAGTATTAACAGAAATGGGAAATGTAACATTACAAATATAGACTGGTTATTTTTTTGTAAAAGAGAAAGGTCAAAGATAGTAAGGAGAGCCCTGTCTGGTGTGGCTCAGTGGTCAAAGCATCAGCCTGACCCCCTAAGGGTCTCAGTTGGATTCAGGGTCAAGGGCATGTGCCTGGGCTGCAGGTTCAATCCCCACCACGGTAGGAGCACATGTGGGAGGCAACCAATCAGTGTGTCTCTCTCACATCGATGTTTCTCTCCCCTGCTCCCACTCTTCCACTCTCTAAAAAAGCAATGAAAAAATATCCTTCGGTGAAGATTAACAGCAACAAAAAAGGATAGTAAGGAGTGTTACTAGGGGAAGGTATAATAGAGAGATGCTCAGTTTTGAAATGAAAATTGTGAAAAAGAGTAGTAACCATCTCATTTTAACAGAATAATGTAATAATGGCTTACAATGAAGTAAGACTAAGTTCTTAAAATTAGTTTGAAAAAGATTGCAAAGGTGTGTTGTTTTTTTTACATAAAATGTCACTTTCTACCAGACAAAACTCAATGCAGTGTTGTTAACATGCCATTGTCTTCCAACAGATTAAGAGACAGCAAGTAATAAAGACCCAAATAACTGTGAAGAGGACACTGAAGTACTGTTCCAGAAAAACCATAAAACAAACAAACTAACTAACAAGCAATCCTTTTAACAGAGCTACAAGAGTATAGTGACAAGTGCTGTTACACGAATACCAATTGTGAAAGTACAAGTCCATAGAGATTGTGCCCTGGGAAACAAATTGGCCCAGGAAAATAAAATCAAATAAAGAATGAACTGAAAACTAGACATTAAAGGTTACTATATATGACCAGAAATTTCATATAAGACAAAATTCTAAATAAATATTTGACAATGTCCCTTTAACATATATAAAAAAGGGAGCACAAATAATGTTCGTATTGGACAACAGTCAGTTTTAATAATAAAAATTAATTTACTAAAATTAAGTCAGTGTTCTTGACCCCCACAGGGCAAAGAGCATTAAAACAAAACCTCCAAAAATGAAAAGTCAATAAGCATAGCTAAAGACAAAACAAAAAGAATACTCAAACTAAAATATGTATATATAAACATCTGAAAAAGAATTGGTACATTTACACAATAGAATACTACATAGCCATAAAGAAGGCTTAAAAAAAGAAGAAAATGTGACCTTTTGAGACAACATGGATGGATCTGGAGGTTAATATGCTAAGTGAAATATGCTGGTCAGAGAAAGACAAGTACCATATGATCTCACTTATATGTGGAACCCAATGAACAAAATAAACTGATAAACAAAATAGAACCAGAGACATAGATATATGGAACAGACTGACAGCTCTCAGAGGGGAGGGAGAATGGGAGGACTGGATGAAAGAAGGTAAAGGGATTAGCCAAAAAACATATATGCATAACCCATTAACATAGACAACGGTGTGATAATCAGAGGAAAGGGGGCACAGGGGCTGGGTAGAGGTGTGCAAAGGAGGGGGTTGAATGGGGACATCTGTAATAGTGACAACAATAAAAATAAAGTTAAAAAAAGACAACGACCCAAATTAAGCAAATACCAATCAGAAAAACACATACACAAACACCGGAAAAGTGTCCAGCTATTGCAGTTAAGTGGCATCCCCATTACCTAAAAAATGGTGTCTCTTTTTTCCTGTTTGCCACTAATCACATTCTGGTGATATCTTAAGGCTTATTTGGTCCAATCCCAAGTACATATTGTTTTCCTTAAAAGTCGTCTAATTACACTGCAATATTATTGACAGCATCTAGGATAATTAAGCACATACATTTCCATCTAGATAATAGTTATTAAATACAGATGCCTTTTTATTTCCCAAGGCATCCCTTTTCTACTCACCTTTATTTTTTTTCATCTTTATTTTTAAAAACTTGATTATAGTTTTGTCAAAGCCAGTGGACCTATCTAGTCAGTTGCCTGTCCCAGTACCCTCTGGCAAAAGGACTACACTCATCACACACAGACAGGCAAGGCATACAGCCACTGAGCAGGTGTGCGGAGCTGGGAGACCACACATCAAGAACAATGCAAAACAGTGGTTCCTGGTGCAGATGACTTCATGTTCATTAAGGGGAAATAAAGAAGAAATCTAAAAATGAACACATGGTTCAAAGTATTTTAAAAAATACAATATGCATATTTTATAAACAGTGACATAATTTTTTCCTAGCTGTTTTTAAGATGCTTTGCTTCCCCTCCACTGTTACTAGATGGTGACAACTAAGAGAAATGGTCCTTGAAGTTCTGGCTCATGGCTCTGTATTGGTGCATGTCTCAGGTAGCATGCCAAGCTGGATATAACTTAGATGTTCCTGTTTTGGTAACTGTTAACTGTTAATAGCATCTACACAGTTTCACAAAGCATCACTGTGAAGGTGCATGTGCTCAATGCAATCCCACCACATTCCATGGACAATTTAGCACAGAGGTGTCAAGAGCATAGCAGGACACCCACCCTTTGAAGCAATGTCCCTGTGCCCTGTGACTAGGACAAGGTAGTGGGCAGTTTCATATGCCTGTGGTTTCCATAATTTAAGGGAAGTATGGCAGCAATACAAAATTTTCTCTTAAATTTACAAGACTCCTATGAAATGAGAAAATACCCATTCCAGCATAATTATTTCTCCTAATGCCCCAATGTCTAAAATCTGCAGGAATCAGTCCCTCCCATCCTAAGAATACTGTAGCAATGGATATAAAGCTGGACAGAAACATACTCGAAGAGTTAGACTACATATGGATGAGCCTTTGTTTCACTCACAAACCCACATGAATACACCACCAAAAGGGCACCAAGTTCAGAGTAGCTAACATCCTAACCAACTCCAAAGCATCAAAACTGCATTTCTTACTAAAATAAGTCTGTTGGGTTTTTCGTCCTTTTTTCTTAAAATTAAGGCAATGGAATGGCTACAGTTCCTAAAGTTCATTTTATGGAACAAAAATATACATGCATTTTCCTCAAGTTCAGGTGTCAGAGTGTGACTGGAGGCCTGTACTCCACAAAACCTGCTCACCAGCCCGTTACAGGCCAGTGAGCACCGGCCGGCAGTGCCTTCCCCTCCTGCCAGACTCAAACTGAATCACAGGAAGAAAAGCACCACAGCACAAAACCTATTCAGAATTTTCACATTGATTCAAGACTTTTGGGGTGACAGAGGGGAGGAGTTTATTAAATGAAAAAACCCAGAGCCCACAAACAGGAATTCTGACAATGATGGCCTTCAGTTGGGTCCAGTTCCCCAGCGCTGCAGATGGTCCACGGACGTTTGAGAAACATCACCGAACACAGCCACCTAATATTTCACAACGAAAATTTTAAACTTTGGCTAGTCACCTAATGGTTGACAAAGAGGGAAAAGGCACTGAACATGATTTCATGGTGCCCTTATCTGTTTGCACGTATATATTTCCTTTTGAAAATGTTAAATCACCATTCAAAACCTACAGAATACTTATGACCGACTGTGGTAACACCTACTAGCAGACGCTGATTTGAGGCTGAGCTCTCCTGTCTCAACTGCATTCATTACATGTCAAGCTCTCCAAAACCCCAATGGCCAAGAAACTGAAGGACAGGACAAGACTCAAGTCAACTTTTAGCAATTCAGTGCACTTTGCAGAAAGGATCTAAATTAAGCATAGAGTTTTGTTCTTTATTTTACACAAAGGAGACCACCAACATTTGCCATAAATTCTTCCAAACTCTTTAGAAAAGCCATCTTTTGTTTCCGATCCAGCGTAGGAGGGGTGCTGCTTGCAGTGAGTTTGTTGAAGGCATCTGCTAATCTCTGGTAAATAACTGGGTCTTGTTGACTTGACAGCAATGTTTCAACCAATTCAGAGTACTCGGCCTATTGAAGAGATAAAGTGCATATAAAAACACATCTTCCTCAATCACCAGACAAGTAGGTCATATCAGTTACTGGATGGTGGGATTCTAAGAGGCAGGGTCTGCCAGCTCTTCTTCAGTTAGCACATAATCTAGGTTCCATCCCAGCCTTTGCCATTGCTAATTCACCTACTATAACAACCCTACGAGGCAAGTACTGTTTATATTCCTGTTTTATAGGAAGTTTATATAACAGTGAGATTAACTAATACATCCAAAATCATACTGCCTCTGAGCAAGAATCCAGGCTGTTTGGCTCCAGAAGCAATGTATTACCAATTTCGTTGTGTTGCCTCTTTGTGTTTTCAAAGCACATTATTCATGTTTGTTTTGCATTTTATATATAACCTAAGTCTGCAACCTTTGGACATTTTCCAAGAGGTTTCTACAGACACTATGTCCACGCAGTTCTACAGAGAGCGGGTCACACAAATGCAGGTGAGAGGTGGCAGAGTGGGAGAAGGGTATTTCGGTCCTTTCTCAAAGTGGAAGTAGAAAATCTGAATGACTGTGCACATGCAGCTCAAACCAGCGTTGTGGCTCAGCGGCTCCGGAAAAAAGGACAGGAGGAGCTTAACAAATACAGGGATATGATGTGTGTATCTTTTATATTGTTAGTGCCCTTCATAATATAGCCTTATACCAGCGGTTCGCTACCCCTTTGGGGGTCGAACGACCCTTTCACAGGGGTCGCATAAGACCATCGGAAAACACATATATAATTACATATTGTTTTTGTGGTTAATCACTATGCTTTAATTGTGTTCAATTTGTAACAATGAAAATATATCCTGCATATCAGATATTTACATTATGATCCATAACAGTAGCAAAATTACAGTTATGAAGTAGCAACAAAAATAATTTTATTGTTGGGGGTCACCACAACATGAGGAACTGTATTAAAGGGTCACGGCATTAGGAAGGTTGAGAACCACTGCCTTACACAGAGGTGTGTGGGTGAGGCATTAAAGGAAATGAAAGCAGGGCAGCTTTCTAAAATAAACTCTCTCTTTTTAAAATCCTCACCGAGGATATGTTTTCAGAGAGAGGAAGGGAGAAAAAGAGAGAGAGAAAAACATCAATGTGAGAGAGAAACATCGACTGGTTGCCTCCTTTCTGCGACCCGACCAGGGATCGAACCCAAAACATGGGTATATGCCCTGACCACGAATTAAACCCGAAACCTTTCTGGTGTACAGGATGATGCTCCAACCAACTGAGCCACCCGGCCACTGCAATAAGCTTTCTTGAAGAAAGCTGGTCTGCCACTATTTTTCATTAGCTTCTTGGCATATTATGATGGACCAAAATGGCAAAACCATGTTAGTTACAATTGGAAAAGAAGAGCAGGGGACAGCACCCTACCACACCCAGGCATGGAGCCAGAATGGCTGCCTTCACTGCCCCCTCCAAGGGACAGGCCTGTTCACAGGGGAACAAGAATAAACTCAAACCATGTCCCTGCTAATGTGTACTGGCTGTGTCACTGGGCCAAAACAGTAGGACATCATCCTCACCAATCCCAAGCTCCTGTTCTCTGTTCTACATGTATGAATATGTTTTTGTGTTTTTTTAAAAATATATTTTATTGATTTTTTACAGAGAGGAAGGGAGAGGGATAGAGAGTTAGAAACATCGATCAGCTGCCTCCTGCACACCCCCTACTGGGGATGTGCCCGCAACCAAGGTACATGCCCTTGACTGGAACTGAACACGGGACCCTTCAGTCCGCAGGCCGACGCTCTACCCACTGAGCCAAACCGGTTAGGGCTGTATGAATATGTTTTTAAAAAGGCAACCAGAGCCCTGGCCAGTTTGGCTCAGTGGATAGAGTGTTGGCCTTTGAACTGAAGGTTTGATTCCGGTCAAGGGCACTTACCTCAGTTGCAGGCTTGATACCTGGCCCCGATCGGGGCGCATGCAGGAGGCAACAGATCGATGAGTCTCTCTCACATCAATGTGTCTCTCTCTCACTCCCCTTACCTTCCAATCTCTAAATCAATGGAAAAATATTCTCAGGTGAAGATTAACAACAGCAAAAAAAGGCAACCAGAATATAATGACTTATGTATTTTCCTAGTAAGAACAGGAAATCAAATGTCAAAAAGGCCCCTTACTGGGATGGGCATCATCTCAGGAAGTGAACTTCTGAATACCTGCACAAACAGTACAGAAGCCTGCCTAAAGGCGGCCTTTAAGTACTTTGACAATCGCTTTGAAATCCTATCTTTCTAAAAGAGAAAATAAATGAAGCCCCAAGGGTCAGTCATAGCAGATGCTATGGCCTCTACACTTTTTTTAAAAAAAGATTTTTTATTGATTTTAGAGAGGAAGGGAGAGGGAGAGAGAAGCATCGATGTGAAAGCGAAATATCACCCATGTTCCCTGACCGGGAATTGAACCAGCAACCTTTCAGTGCATGGGACAATGCTCAACCAACTGAGCCACACCAACCAGGGTGGCCTCTACACTTTTTGAAAAAGTCTTAGTGACCTGCTGGTTTGGGTCAGTGGTTGAGCATTGACCTATGAACCAGAAAGTCACAGTTCGATTCCTGGTCAGGGCACATGCCCAGGTTGCGGGCTTGATCCCCAGTGCGGGGTGTGCAGGAGGCAGCTGATCAATGATTCTCTCTCATCACTGATGTTTCTCTTTCTCTCTCTCTCTCTCATCACTTGGTCATGCTGGGACATGTGTGAGGAATGGGGGGGGATACGTTTTGGGAAACTGATTCTTCACATACACTTGATGGGCATGTACAATAGGGACGGGAGATGGGTGAGCCAGCATAACTTTTCCTCTTCTGTTATACTGGCCCCACATCAGTGACTGCTTCAGTCTTTAAAGTCTCAAAGAAGAAGGAAGGGAGGGCAAGGGAGGTGAAGGTAAGGGAAGAACATTTTCCATATTGTAGTATGGAATAAATACTGTTGTTGCCCGGCTCTCTGAAGGCAGTCTCTTCTGGGTACCCCGTCTCATTCATCTTGTTTTTCTTACAAAACTGAGTTCCTCAAGGACAGAAGCACATATCCATTATCCTCTCATATCTGATTCCTGGTTCCTAACAATCGTGTAAAGATAAGCTTTAGGGCAAAGGACGGGTCATAACAGTGCAGAAGGGATAATAAATGCTTATTAACTGACAAACAGCTTTTCCAGTTAAAAAAAAGCCAGAGCTAATGAGGTTAAGAAACAGGACTACACTGCAACAGAACTGCAGCTCTGAGCCAGAGATCCCCTAAGATCTGGAGGGTTAACACCCACCGTGGATCTGAATCATCTCCTTCTAACAGACCAGTGCCCCAAGGAGCTGCGGCCCGTACCTGGTGCAGGCACACCAACGTGTAGAACGCCTCACCGGCTGCTGTCGTCATCTCAGTGTTGTGCTTCTGCAGAACCAGCATATCAAAAACCAGCTGAAAGTGCACAAGGAAACCGCTAAATAAAGACACACAACACAAAAATCACATAGTCCTCCAGCTCCTCCCTGCTCCAAAATAGAAAGAGAGGGCGGTATGTGTTCATTAAATATATCTGAAAATTAAAGAAAATGTTTTTTTTTAAAAGTCCAAGAATAAGATATGGATGTGACTACCTGTGGTATAATAATTAAATTATCCCACTACCCATTATATTTACATCGGTTTTTAAGAATACAAAGTAGAAGTGGAGAGTTACATGTCCAGAAAGTGGATCTCCAGAAAACACAGTGAATAGAAAGTGACTATTAAAGAAAGTAAGCATTTCCTGATTTGGAAGATTTATGTGTACTGACAGTCCTTATCAAAGCAGGTGACCTCACAACCTGCTATCCAAGCACCTTACCTTCAGAAAGTGCCGTGTCGCTAGAAACAGTGGTGAGTCTGTATCTTGAGCTTTTGCACACTGTTCAGCCAATGGTGTCAGGGCCTCCAGGCACAGCTGGCAAACCTCCGAGCTCATTCTGATCATGAAGGTCAAAGAGCAAATGCAAGGAGACAAACTTGATATATTCAAGACCAAAAATTACAGCTATTATCACATGGAGTGCATTTCTAGAAATGAATGCAGGTAAGCTAGAGCTCGAACAATATGCCTTTACAGAGCTAAGTGGAAAAAGACTCCCAAGGTTTTGAGGTGATCCACACGTGTTTGGGGTCTGCAACTGGAGACTTCCAGCATGTTTCTGATTATGAGGCACACATTGATAAAAGCCTTGCTATTTTCTACCATTGGGTAACTAAGATCAGACACCCAGCAACAGTATGTGAAATTATTTGGGAAGCAGGGGCCAAATGTCCCTGGAATCTGTGAAAGGAGAAAAAGAATGTGATAAACTAACAACAACAAAATAAACACAGAATTAGGGCAGTTATAGAGATGGTGGCTTTTTAAAGAAATAAAATTGAAATACAAAATAAAAAGTTTTAAAACTTCAGGTAAGATCTTTTCCCCACGTGATAAGTGGTAACAATGCCTATTTAAAGGATACGAAGTCATTCCCAGTTCTAGAGAGCACATCAGACTTTTAAAAAGGTCTTCAGGAAGCTGTGGTATTTTTTCAGGAAAAATCTCACAAATAAATGTAATTAATTTGTAGTACTGATTACAAAGTGTTGGAAACTGAAAAAGAAAAATTAAATATTTAGATACTTAATGTTATCTAATTTTATTTTCTTTAATACAAAACAGTAACAGTAACAGGCAAGCTTCTAAGTATAATGATTTTTAAAATTATTTTTAGAACAAGAAAAGAAAGGAGAGGGAGGAGGGAAAGAGGGAGAGAGACAAACATTGACTTTTTATTCTACTTATTGATGCATTCACTGGTTGATTCTTCTATGTGCCCTGACCGGGACTGAACCCGAAACCTTGGCATATCGGGACTACTCTCTAACCAACCTGGCTAGTGCATAATGATTTTTTAAAAAACACATACAAGATGCCTGGTCGGTGTGGCTCAGTGGTTGAACATCGACCTATAAACCAGGAGATCACGGTTTGATTGCCGGTCAGGGCACATGCTCGGGTTGCAGGCTCAGTACTCAATGGGGGGCAGCCAATCAATGATTCTCTCTCATCATTGATGTTTCTAACTCTCTCCCTCTTTCTTCCTCTCTGAAATCAGCTAAAACATATTTTTAAAAAGAGAGAGAGAGACAGAATAGGAAGCAATGGTCTGGAAATCTATGGCCTTCTCATTCTGACACTCGTACTCTTCCCTCCCCCCCTCTCACCCCCACTGTCTGTGCACATGTACACAGGCGAACACACCTCCCTCTTCCTCTCCATTCATGTCCTTGTCCTCAGCTTCAGACTCCTATGACATCTCATGAAAAGAGGGGTAAGAAAGGCAGCCTCATTACCATCACACCCAATACTGAGTGGTAAAACCAAGGTACCGCACAGTCCGAAGGTACAAAATTAAAAACTGTATGAGTCTTGGTTTCTTACCATCCTATTTCTACATGGAGGGACTTATAAATTCCTTCCACTGTTTAATCCCTCAACCTGAGAATAATGTTCAACAAGTACCAGAAGAATGTGTACACCTGAACATCTAACATAACTTTAATTGCTTAATGACAAATGATGAGGGAATCAAAACTGCTAACATTAAAATGCAGTTTCTAAAAGCCCCATTTTTTCTGTAGTAACCTATTTTGAATGCAGGACTCTGGGGCAGGAGTGAGGGCCTGTGTTCTGAGCTGTAAACATGAGTGTTAATGACACTAACAGTAACTCAAATGTTTTATTTCCATGTGTACTTATCAGACAAACAGGTATTCATATCCCATAGTTAAATCAGAGGCACATTCTTGTCTAAAATATCTTGAAACTTAGAGCACACACATTTTAATGTTCACATTCACTTTCTTTTCTTCAATTACCTTCAAAAGATCTTGTGACATCAAGGGCAGAATTAGGTTGACTCCATATAAAACAACATCCGCTGCTGACACAGACCTGCTTGCTGCTTGCCCCGGCTCATGTCCCCTAAACACTTCATCTATAAACAGAAACCACGCAGTCTTATAGCCATAACATCAACAAATTTGCAAAGTTGGATATATTCTACCCTTGAGAAAGAAAAACAGATTTGAATCCTAAGCCACAATAAATCTGACTGGATAATAGGACACCTGGTAAGCTTGCCTGCGTCACCTTTCTGTATTTCACTTTTTAGGGTCTCAGAGTACTCTATATAGATGGTATTCTGTGTTTACATCAAATATTACTCTTCAATAATAAAAGAAAACTGCCAGGCCAGCATGGCTCAGTGGTTGAATGTCGACCTATGAACCAGGAGGTCAAAGTTTGATTCCAGATCAGGGCACAGACCCGGTTGCGGACTCAATCCCCAGTATGGGGTGTTCAAGGAGGGAGCCGATCAATGATTCTCTCTCATCACTGATGTTTCTATCGCTCTCTCCTTCTTCCTTCCTCTCTGAAATCAATAAAAAATATATTTAAAATAATAAGAGAAAACTAAAGCTAAATCAATGTTGTGAAAAGTAAATCTACTCTACTGACACACTAGTCGCACTATGAATTAATTAATTTCCACAATAATATCTATTTTATCTCTTACATGTGTGGAATTTTTTTTAGCTGAAAAGGAATGGGGGAAAATATGGAAATTAACATGTTATATAAAAGAGAAAGTCATTTTTTTTAAAAAAAAGAGCTACCAAGATGAAGTGTTTATTATCCTTAATCCATGCCTATAAATTAATAGGAATCATAAGACCTAAACAGATAAGCAAGCAAAGTCCATAAACAAACATCTAACGAAACCACCAATCCAATGAAAAACAGTTCATTCGAATCAAGCAATGCAATTTTTTTAAAAAAAATCCTTCACCCAAGGATATTTTCTCCATTGATCTCCAGAGAGAGTGTGGGAGGGGGGGAGGAGAAGAGGGGAGAAAGAGAGAGAGAGAAACATCAGTATGAGAGACACATCAACTGGTTGCCTCCTGCACACGCCCCAACCAGGACCGGGGATTGAACCTACAACCAAAGTATGTGCCCTTGACAGGGAATTAAACCCTCGACCCTTCGATCCAAAGGCTGATGCTCTAACAACTGAACAACTGGCCAGGACTAAAGTTACTATTTCTGATTCATTAAATTCAAGATGACTTTTTTTGTTGTTGTTAATCCTCACCTGAGGATATTTTTCCATTGATTTTTAGAGAGAGTGCAAGAGAAAGGGAGAAACAGAGAGAAACATCAATGTGAGAGAGATACATTGATTAGTTGCCTCCAGCACGTACCCTAACCAGGGCCAGGGAACCTGCAACCAAGGTATGTGCCCTTTGCCAGAATCAAACCCAGGACCTTTTAGCCCGTAAGCCGATACTCTATCCACTGAGATAAACTGGCAAGGGCTCAAGATGACTTTTAAAGGATAATATGTACATGCTGGTCAGGACATAGTGTGATAGTTACCCTTAAGAGCTATATAGTAAAAACCTTTTGAGCACTGTATATACTAAAAGATATAATCAGAAATTCAGACAGAGATTTGTCCACAGAAATGATTACTATATCTCTATTTATAACAGTAAAATCATAAATATTTCAGAAGTCCAATATCAGTGAAATTGATTAAATTCCCAAATGTGGAAAACCATTCAGCCATCAAAAAGTCATAAAAAAATTTTAATAAAGAGAAAAGGGCCAATAATCCTATCTAATAATAGACAAACATGGTACTTGACCGTACCTTTGCTACACCTCCCATAGGCTAATCAGCACAATATGCAAATTAACCGCCAACAAAGATGGCGGCTAATTTGCATACTGCAGGCAGGGCAGGACAGCACAGCCGCCAGTGCGAGCCGCCATCCCAGGCTGCAGGCCGGCCCCAGAAGCCCCCCAGAAGCCGGTGATCCGGGGGCGATGGGGGTCCCCTGCCCAGGCCTGACACCTCTGGCGGAGGCGTCAGGCCTGGGCAAGGGGCCGATCCAGCGATCGGAGGGTGATGGGGGTCGATGCCTCTGGCTGAGGGTGGAGCCGGTGATCGGAGGGGGGGGGCGGGTGGGGGGTGGGGAGTTAGGGGTCCCCTGCCCAGGCCTGAGGCCTTGGCGAGAGGCCTGACTCCTGGGCCAGAGGCGTCAGGCCTGGGGCGGGGGGGTGGGGGCAAGCCGGGGATTGGTGTGAACTACAGAGGAAACACCTTTTCTGACCGCTCATTGGTTAAGCTCTCTGTATGCCACTGGTAATATTCTTAGTAACTTGGGTAATAAGAATCCAAAAAGGTGATCTAGGGTTTTTCACCACACTCCTGGCGAAAAAAACAAAGGTCCGCTGCTGGAGGGCTAAGAAATGTCTTATCTTGCCCTAGCCAGTTTGGCTCAGTGGATAGATAATGCCTTGGCCTGCCGATGGCAGGGTCTGGGTTCAATGCTGACTAAGGGCATGTACCTAGGTTGCAGGCTCCTCCCTGGCCAGGGCCCAGGTCAGGGCTCATGCAGGAGGCAACCAATCAAAGTGTTCCTCTCACTTTGATGTTTCTCTCTGTCTTTCCCTTTCTCTTCCACATTCTCTAAAAATCAATGGAAACATATCCTCAGGTGAGGACAAAAAAAATAATAATAAAGAAATTATTATTATATGAAAGACACATCTTGAAAATGCCTAAAGAAAGTTGTCATTTTTTCATGGTGAAGGGACTGGAGTCCGTGTTGATGAAAAAACCTTGCTGGCTGCGGTGACTGGCAGTGGCTGCAGCAGCGGGGTGATAGGGCTGGTGCCTTCCCCTGATCAGCCCGGTCACCTCCCACAAAGGGAGGCCAGACTGCAGCTTAGGCCCTATCCCCAAGGGGAGCAGGGAGCGGGCCTAAGCCATCACTAGGACATCCCCTGAGGGCTCCCAGTATGTGAGAGGGGGCAGGCTGGGCTGAGGGACACCCCCCCGCCCCGTGCACGAATTTCATGCACCGGGCCCCTAGTACATTAATAAAAAAGGCAGAATATAATGCCCAGCCAGTGTGGTTCAGTGGTTGAATATCGAGCCATGAACCCAGGAGGTCACAGTTCGATTCCCAGTCAGGGTACATGCCTAGGTTGTGAGCTCCATCCCCAGTGTGGGGCGTGCAGGAGGCAGCCAATCAATGATTCTCTCTCATCATTGATGTTTCTATCTCTCTTTTCCTCTCCCTTCCTCTTTGAAATCAATAAAAAGTATATATATTTTTTAAAAGGCAGACTATAAAATTATACAACTGCAAAGAAAATTGTGCAAAAGAAGCAAATGGGAAATTACCAGTTTACTCTGGATTATGTCAAAGTACGGGTGGTTTTTCTGCCTCTGTACTTTAAAATTTTTCTATTAAGAGCATACTACTTTAGAACAAGGGGGAAAAAGATAAAATGGGGTAAATAAAAAATTCTACTTCAAAACCGCCTAATTCTGAACTTCTCCATAGGGGTCTCAGTTCCATTTGGAAGAATCCCATCTTCCAAAGCAAGGCATACAAACCTGAGGCCTGTCTGGGCTGTGAGGCTGTTCTGGCACTGCCCGCAGGCTTCCCTAACAAAACAGGCTCTCTACGTGGAGGCTGTGACCTGGGGCTTGATGGGCACAGCTCTCCAGCCACGAGCTCTGCTAAGGATTCAAAAATGGAGAACAAAGACACATTGCTAGTTATGCATTTAATAGGCCATCCAGCATGTTAATTCCATTTCATAATTCTTAAAATATTTTGTTTTTATCTCACCTATTAGCTTTATTTAAAAAAATAATGACTTAAAAATATTATCTTCCTTTTTACCATCTATTTAAATAGTTAATGCTGTTTATCATTTTTCTGTTTTAACTGTCTTCATTTTTCTATCATCTGAACTTCAATCCTATTTACCTTTATTTTATTCTTTCCCCCCTTACTTTGTACTTTCAATCCTGAGCATTTTAACCTCAATTTCTTTGCTTAATGTTTAATTATAACTTGAATGTTTTTGCTCTTTTATTTTGAAAACTTCCTCTCTTCTGTTTAACTGTAGTGTTTGCTCTCTCATTTGTTGTAGAACAGCAAGATGAAGTACAACTTGTATCATAAACCTGGGAGACTGCAGGGGCTTTTCCCTCTAATGCAGTGGTTCTCAACTTTGGCTGCACATTAGAATCACCTGGGAATTTTTTTTTAAATCCTGATTTCTGGGCCTCATCCTCCAGAAATTGTTTCTTTGTTACTAGTGTTGTGGCCTCACCCCATAACAAAGAAACAGAATTTCCGGAGGATGAGACCCAGAAGTCAGGATTTTAAAAAGATTCCCAGGTGATTCTAATGTGCAGCCAAGGTTGAGAACCACTGCTCTAAATGCTTTTAACAGCTCTCCCTCCCTTTCAGTATCAGCTCTGATTTTTTAGTCAAATTACTCAGGGTACTGAGCTCTGACAGGGTGCTTACGTCCTGGAAAGTCTACAGAAAAGTTACCAAGAGCCCATCAATCAACAGATACAGTGTGTGGAACTGCAGGTTGGTATAAAACTAACTTTTCAAGGAAAAGGCTCAGTAACTAATTCAGGATTTAAAGGCTCACAACCTAGAAAAGGTTGAGAACTCCTGAATTAAAGACTGACCTAAAGAAATCAGAAAGCATGGGAATAACACTCGTGTGAGAGGTGGGCCTGGCACCTGGCAGAGTGGCCATTTCAGCTTTGGTATAGGAAGGAAGCACTGAGGGGATGTGGGACAGGGCCTTGAAAACGGTTTCACTTGGGGGCTCATGAATACACAGACACCGAAAAGAATTATCCAGTGAAAAAGGAAACAGAGAAAGAACAAGCTCAAGAATAGGGCATAATAAGGAAAGTGGAAAGTTATAGCACCCAGCTCAAAAAGAGAATCTTATAAGGAAGAAGTGTCCACAACAATAAATATCTGCAGAACTTAAAAGGAGATGCTCAACAGGATTTGTTTTTCTCTTAAAAAGCAAGATTTCTTTTGTGTTAAGGGAAGGTGAGCCGTGAGGTAGGAGGGAGGTAAGAGAATACTCTACAAATACATAAGGTTTCAATTACTGGTGAAGTTCTCACCTACAATAACTCCAGGCTACCAGGCACCAAGCTCAGGACCAGAGACTTCTGAGCTCATCCATGAACACTCTACACTCTAAAACACACCCACTGAAAAGTTAAGAAAGTTAGTGGAAGGATGACTGACTTCCCCAGGGTTCTGCTGTCCGTGAGCCACTGTTACTCTCCCAAGGGTGGCCTGTGAGCTCGAGGTCAGCATTTCCCACCCCAACACGGATTCCCAAGCCTCACTCTGGAAGGCTTTCCAGGGCAGCCACCTCAGGACATGGAGGGACCAGTCACTAAAGCATAACTCTGAAGTCTGGTGCCAGGATGTGATCTAGTCCTGCAATTTACTGCTCCAGATCTGTGGGCAAGTGTTTCCTGCACCTGTTTCTCATCTATAAAATGAGTGTAACAGTGGTACCTACTTCACGCCATTTTGATAGGAATAATACCTGGCATTTGGTAAGAACCTAACAGGTGAAAGATTTTACTATTCTTCTTACAAGAGGAAAGCCAAGCAGGGAAGACCGGGGGTTCCGCCCTCACTTTAGTGACCAGAGATGACATTTTCATCTATTCCGAAAACTGAACTTCCTCATAAGATTTTACTTAACGAAAATATCCTTTAACAACAACAAAAAAAACAATAATAACAAAGTTCACACCCTACCTGTATCACTGAAGTCTATGAACTCTTTTGACAGAAGGTTTGTAAGAAGTTCCATAATAAGAAGTAGGTCCTGATATTGTTCCTCCTCCGCTGTGACATCCACTCTCTGCCGCCCCAAATTATTCTTAGAATATACTTGCAACAAAGTGAGGCAGGCTTCATATAAGTTCATCGCTTTGGACTGTAAGAAAGCATGCAGAAATTAGGCTACCAAAAAAAAATATAAATATTAAATTTAAAAATATAATCTAATACATTTACTCTAAATCCCAATGATCTCAAATGCTTGTTTTAAACTACATTAAAAAATTAATAAAAATGAAAAATTACACACTAATTAGTCATGTTTAAAATATTAGCAGTTTTCCAGCAATAAAATATAATATCCATTTTTTTTATTCACTTGACTAGAGATAAGACTTTGGCAACAGAACTACTTTATTGCTGCTATTCAACTTCTTCATTGATTTTAAGATTTAAAACTGTATAACTTGCAAAAACACAGAGTACCAAACAGTGGTCTTAAACATGAGAATGGCACTGTCATGCCCTCTCAATAATTTAACTGTGACTACATTTTTAATATTTTAAATATAACCTCACTTTCAAGTAGGTTCCTTTGATCTAATTAAAAAAAAAAATACAAGTCAGGAGCCCATATTAAATGATTTGGATAAGATTTAAGCTAATCTGCTGCTAACAAGTACAAATATATGTTTAAGGCTGTTTTTAAAGAGCTTTCTAAACAATTTGATGGAACAAAAATACATCTTTGCTTAATAAATATAAAATAATTTAGTATGTCGAAACACTTATCTGATTTACAAAACAGATTATACAAACTGCCATTAAAATTTTTAGGCCTGCCCTGCCAGCGTGGCTCAGTGGTTGAGCATTGACCTATGAACCAGGTCACAGTTCGATTCCTGGTCAGGGCACATTCCCGGGTTGTGGGCTCGATCCCCAGTGGGTGGTGTGCAGGAGGCAGCTGATCACTGATTCTCTTTCATAGTTGACGTTTCTATCTCTCTCTCCCTCTCCCTTCCTCTCCGAAATCAATAAAAAAAAGAAAAAAAAAAGAAAAAGAAAAGAAAAAAAAGAAAACCCTTAAAAAATATTTTTAGGCCTTAGTGTTCTACCATAGAGAAATTGGTCAAAGTTCTCTACCATAATTCATTTGTTTTATCAAATATTCCTCATTTGAATGATTTGATCTAATAGCATATTAGCCCAAAGAAATTACTAATTATTAACATGTGCTTAGGGCAAGAATTTATATTCATTCAACATGCCTTACTCTGAATTCTAATTTCTTTTGAAAACAGTATTTTGAAAAACCTTCTGGAGGCATAAAAACATTTCAGATAATATGCATTAAATTTGAAGGCAAGTACCTATTATTTTGTTATAGCTTTAAAGGAGTTTTAATCCTGAAGGAATAAACTTTGAAAGCACTCACCTCTCCAAGATAACATATCTGTTTATGTGCAACTTCAACAAAAACTTCTATTATGAGATTGACAGTCTCGGGGGTATTTTTGTAAACTTCCATCAATCCAATGCAATTGGTAAGGAAGTCCATTAAGAAATTAAAAAGGATCGCGACGTTGTCAATCTGGGTAGCCTCGGCAATGCCACACAGGGCCTCTAGCGTGGCAGTGATTTCCTGCTTGACCTCCTCTTGCTGGCACATCTGCTGAAAGTTTTCCTGATTTATCACCCTTAAGAATCGCTGCTGCAATGGCTGAAGAACCTATAAAAACAAAGCATGGATTTTCTAAAAGGCTAATTCACATACCTTATTTTTTTCTTCATCTTTATTTCCTCAACTAAGAAAAACAGTCACTTTCCAAAACATTTTTAACTGCTGGAGGTAGAAAAAGCACAGAAAACAAAGAATTCTGAACCACATGTTATATTCCCCATTTTGAGGGTCATCAAAACTTCTGTACCAAGTAGACATTACCTCATGCCTGTTAGAATAGCTGTTATCAAAAAGACAAGAGATAAATACAGAAGGTCCTCGGGTTACGTCGGAGATCCGTTCCTACGGCACGTCGTAACTCAATTTTCGCCGTAAGTTGGAACCCACCTACATATGCACCTACGTCACTCACATGGAGCACATACACAGCAGGAATGAAGTGAAACAGTAAAAAAAGTTTAAAGAAAGATAACACTTCCTGACCTTTACTTGTGGTAAATAAATAAACATAAAGTACATATGTACATACGTCGAAATGATGGAACTTTTTTTTTATAAATAAATGGGAGATGATGATGTAACCACGAAACGACATACGTCGAGTCCGACGTAACCCGAAGATTGTCTGTACTGGTGAGGATGTGGAGAAAAGGGAACCCTCCTGCAATGTTGGTAGGTTTGTAAACTGGTGCAGCCACTATGGAAAATAATATGGAGGTTTCTCAAAAAATTAAAAATAGAACTACCACATGACACAGCAATTCCACTTCTGGGTACATATTCAGAGGAAATGAAAACACTAATTAGAAAAGGTATCTGCACCCACATGTCCATAGCAGCATTATATACAATAGCCAAGACATGGAAACAGTCTAACTTTAAATGTCCATTGATGGATGATGGATAAAGAAAGCTGTGGTGTATATACATCATGGAATACTATTCAGCCATAAAAAAACACACGCAAAAATATCCTCTATTGAGACAACATGGATGGACATTTAAAAAAAAAAAATTTTATTGATTTTTTACAGAGAGAAAGAGAGAGGGATAGAGTTAGAAACATTGATCAGCTGCCTCCTGCACACCTCCTACTGGGGATGTGCCCGCAACCAAGGTACATGCCCTTGACCGGAATCGAACCTGGGACCTTTCAGTCCGCAGGCCGACGCTCTATCCACTGAGCCAAACCGGTTAGGGCAACATGGATGGACCTTGAGGGCATTATACCATGGGAAATAAGTCAGACAGAGAAAGACAAACAATGTATGATTTAAATTATATGTGGAATCTATTTAAAAACACACACACACAAAAAAAAACAAAAGCACCAAACTCACAGAAAAACTTTTATTATTTCCAACAGTAGGGGTGGAGGGAGGGGGATTTGAAGACAAGTGGTCAAAAGGTACAAACTCTCAGTTATAAAATAAATATAAGCACTAGGGATGTGATATACCAGCAGTCGCCAACCTTTTGGACCTCGAGGACCACCTGTTGGCGACCGCTGTGATATACAACTTGATGATTATGGCTAACACTGTATGACACATAGGAAAGCTGTTAAGAGAGTAAATCCTAAGCGTCTTCACAAGGAAATTTTTCTTTTTTGGTTTTTCTTATATCTATATGAGATATGAGATGATGGATGATAACTGAACTTATTTCACATTATATGTAAGTCAAACCATTATGCTGTACACCTTAAACTTATATAGTGATGTATGTCAATTAAATCTCAATCCAGCAAAAATTATAATTCATGGAAAAATGTAAGTGCATGCTATCATCTCACTTCCTTAAGTAATTTAGCTTTAAGAAAGAAAGAAAGAGAGAGGGAGAGAGAGGGAGAGAGAAGGAAATCCCGTAACTCACAGGACACAACTTCAATGCCATCCACAAAATTCAGCCACTATCCTCATCTCTTTCCAATAAAACATTAAACCTCAAAGTAGGGACTGACACTGTGTTCTACAGGGATAGGCAAAAGTAGTTTTCCAGTTTGAGTACACAAAACAGAGTTTATTCTTAAAATTTTTTATTTATTTATAATAATTTATGTATTAATTGTTATATTATTTTCCATATGAACAACTATAAACCTACTTTTGCCCCACCCTGTATAAAGGGCGAGAGGGTAAATATTTTAGACTGGGCAGGATATGCCACCTCTGTCCCAACTACTCCGTTACAACTATGCTGTCATTCAGACATAGCCATGGACAACATGTAAACAACTAAGAGTAACTGTGTTTCAATAAAACTTTATAGGAATAGACAGCACACTAAATTTGGTCTGTGTGCTACAGTTTTCCAACCTCTGTTCTACAGGGTCAAGCCCAATACAAGGACCTGCCTGGTTTTTCCCTTTTCAACTCCTCATAGTATAGGACATAACTACGGATACTCAGTTATGCCCTGAGTATAAGAGTCAATAGACATATTCATGAAGGTAATATCTTAATTCTATTTAAACCTGTACATATAATAACACAATTATTTCAACTAAAATACATGGTCAGCCTGGTTTTTCTGGTTCTGAAGTGACAACGCCCTAATGTCTGCCCCTTCTAGTCTCAAGGACTATAGGTCGGTAACCTACATACAATGGTAAGTCTTGGTTCCCAATTTAAAGCTTATTATGTGAGGCAATGTCCATGGTGGTTGTTATGAGTTGAATTATGTCCCCGCAAAATTGTTATGTTGAAGTCCGAACCCCGAGAAACTCAGAACATGGCCTTATGTGGAAATAGGGCTGTTTTCAGATACAATTAGTTAAATTAAGATCAGGTCATTAGGAAAGACTCCCTAATCCAGTATGACTGGTGTCCTTATAAAAAGGGGAGATTTGAACACAGGCACACAAAACATGGAAATTTTCATGTGAAGATGAAGACAGAGGTAGGAGTGGTGTGTCAACAAGACAAGGAATGCTGAAGATTGCCAGCAAAGCTCCAGAAGTTAAGAGAGGCCTGGACCACATGATCCCTCACAGCCTCAGATGTAACCAACCCTTGGACACCTGATCTCAGACTTCCTGCCTTCAGAGCAGTGAAATAATGAATTTCTGTTTAAGCCGCTAAGTTTGTGTTACTCTGTTATTGCAGCCTTAACAAACTAATACAATGGTTAATTTGTATCTCCTTGTTGAAGACAAAAGAACATTTCACTGATTCTTAGTGAATAATTAATATACCACTTCAGATTCTCATTTGAGTTGGGGAGAAAAATATACCTAAACTGCAGAACACTTGCAGAATAGTGATAATTAACATTCAATATCATCACAAGCAGATACAAATAAATCATAAGATGACATTTACAAAATAATAAGCTTCAACCCATACATTAGAAGGGAAAAATAACAGAAAAGCAATGACCAATGTTTCTATCTCCAGTGACTATTTTATGGCAATACATAGATAAAACAACAAAGTTCCACCAGAGGGTGCTATCAGTGTCAGGGGAACTGTTACCTCAGTCCAATATTGTTGTTTGGTTTCTGTGTCCATCTGTGCAAAACCTCCCAGGACAAGGGCCTTCATCAGCGTCCTCTGCACCGGACTGGACAGAAAATTCAGAGGAGGGCTTCGGGTTGCAAACTGTTTAGCTAAATTCCACCAGTTTTCACACTGGATTACTAGGTTTGCCCTATGGGCAAAAACAACAAAAGATAGATGTACCACTTAGATTGTATGTAAACTAAGTAAACAAAATGGAAGGTGCCAGGATTTAATTAATTTTATTTATTTATTTAATTTTATTGATTTCAGAGAAAGGAAGAGGGAGTGACAGAAATATCAATGATGAGAGAGAATCACTGATCAGCTGCCTCCTGTACGCCAACCTAAGCATGTGCCCTGACCGGGAATTGAATCATGGCCTCCTGGTTCATGGGTCGATGCTCAACCAGTGAGCAACACTGGTCAGGCTGGATTTAATTGATTTTCAAGTATAGTAAACTGGGCATAGAATTTGAAGACCCACAAGCTTGCATTCAAATCCCATTGGTAATCTGACTATGTAAAATGTATTTAATCTCTCTTATTAAATCAGTCTCCTGATCTGTAAATAGGGATAACAATAGTAAAAACAACATTACATCTCTTGGCTGAGATTGATGTGATTAAATAGGATGCTTTATATGAAATGCTTGGAAAAGTACCCAGTATATTATAAGAAATCAGTAAGTAGTAGCCAATGACAATAGTAATAATAATAATCGTATTCCTATGCAGTAAGAAAAATGAAAACATTTCCAAAATCTGTTGTAGAAAGCAATTTTTAATTACTAAATTATCAGCTTTTCTCATCTTCAAAATGGGATAATACTAATAGGATACCTGAATAATCAAATGAAACTATTTTATTATAAAGTTTTTTAAAACTTTAATATATAAATAAATTACTAAATTAAATACGTATGGTACTCATAAGATACTTTCATACCAAATCCTTGAACAGTCAATGCAATCCTCACTTGTAACACAGGGAAGCCCTATTTGCACTTGTAATAATAACCTGACACTGTTTTTTAAACGCACTGCTCCAAAAATGCAGGATCTACCTAGACCTTAGGACCAATTGTTGTCACTTGCAAAGTCTACAGTAAAAAGCAAGCTCATTACACACACACACACAGCCTGATTCTTACAATCAGCTTACCTTTCTCTTCTTTCCACCAAAGTGACAAGGAGCTGCACAGTGTCACTTGCAAGGTCCTGCTCACTACTCCACACTGAGAGGTTGCTGATGACTTTCTGTAAGAGGTAGCCAATAATCCACTGAGAACCCTCAGTATCTGCTCCAAATGCTGTACTGAATGGTAGACTTATCTTAAAGAGAAAACCAATTTTTTAGGTCAGAAAGAATGATCAGCTAAAAAAAAAAAAAAAAAATCCATAGAAAAATCAAACTGAAATTAGCATCTAAATATGAAGTGCTGCTCACTTCACATCATTTTATAAATTCATATCCGTAAGTCCAAAAGAGACATCCTCAATCCACTTAATGTTTTCCAATGTGATTTTTAAAAATTTATCTTTATTGCTGGAAGTATTAGCCAATGTGATTTTATTGTTCACTTTAATTTATTGTTATTAATACACTAACATGATATTTACACAAATTCAAAGAACATAAGTTAATCTGTTCTCAAACCGTAATCTATAACTTAACATCGGTTAAAGTACACTGAATTAAATGATGTGCTCCAAGAAAAGTTATTAAAATAGCATGTCACTAATGCAGTTCTCTTCAATGTGGAAAATGTTCAGCTTAGTCACATTTTGATAATAAAATCTCCAAGAAAATGTTCTCATTTCTGTAACTGCCATAATCATAAATCCAAATCAAGTTAAATAGTTTTACATTCTGACCTGATCATATAGCTTCTCATCCACCAGGAGATAAGTCTTTGCCCAGCGTTTTAGAAACCAAACAATATCTTTGCCCATTTGAGGGCTTAGCAGATCAGTGAGATCTGCTCTTATTGCTCGAGACTCAACTTCCGAAACTCTGAGAACAGCAGATAACAGCCTATGGGTACAAAAAGAAGTCATTATTCTTCGTTTATTAGTTAATTTCTTCATAAAAGTCCTTTTTTTGTTTCCCAGCTCTCTGGATTTAGGCCAGGTTATTCTTGAAATTTTCATTAATAACGCTGTAGACAAATGCCCTACTTTGTTGCTGATCTTTCAGGAAGCAGCAAACAAGACAAAGAAATGGAGAGGAACTGTGGCCAGAGATAACCTTCTGTTGAAGTTGTGCCTGCATTACTATCTAAAGAAATTTTTCAGATTCAAAATGGAGAAATACATAAAATTAAAAGTTCAGAGTAGCCCTGGCCAGTGTGACTCAATTGGTTGAGCATCATCCTGTACACTAAAAGGTTGCCAGTTCGATTCCCCATCAGGGCACATGCTTGGGTTTCGGTTGCCAATCAGTAGGCAACCGATTGATGTTTCTCTCTCACATGGATATTTTTCTTTCTCTCCCTCTCCCTCTCAAGTCAATAAAAATATATACAATACAATAAAATAAAATTTCAGAGTAGATGCTAACATTTTCAGCACACCATCACTACCTAACAGTGACATAATTAGCATTGGTCATTTTATGATGCAGGGTCTGGTAATAGACTTATCCAGAATGTTTTGAATATTGAGTCCTGTCTTTAAATCTGATAGTCCTGTCCCAGTCAGGTGGCTCAATTGGTTGGAGTGTCATCCTGTTCATCAAAAAGACTGCAGGTTCAATTCCCGGTCAGGGTACATACCTAGGTTGCAGGTTTGATCCCCAGTAGGGATGCTTACGGGAGGCAACCAACCAATGTTTCTCTCTCACATGGATGTATGTTTTTCTCTCTCTCTCTCAAAAACAAACAAACATATCCTTGGATGAGGATTTTTTAAAGATCTGATAGTCCTATTCATTTCCTATAAAACTTGATTCTTAATGGTATTATAAAATTAAAATCTTACTGGAAAAATCACCTACATGGTGTATGTAATGTCCTTTTCTATACTACATAATTAACAATGCAGCATGACGTGCAGATAAATAAAAAAAGCCTTTGTTTCAGAATGGGATTAAGTGAACACATAACTAGACATGATATATATTTAAGTTGCCTTTAGCTAAAGGCAAAGAAGCAAAGATTTAATTGAAAGAACCCATTACCACACCATTTTGTGAATATCAGTGCTAAGAAAGGGGTTTTAATCACAGGAAGTCTGGCCACTACCTTCCTACTACTCTCAAGATAACTGAACTGTCTCTTTGTAATGAAATCATACAGACATTTCAGTTCTTTATCCAGTTGGATGTCCCAGAAATACCAGATACTACTGATCACTCTGCCCTTTTGAAATGTCTTCCCTTGCACCATATTTTCCATATTTCCCCTAATTTGTTTCTTACTCTTCCTCGGGTTATGACATCCTCTTGTCCTCTGATCTCCTTCTTCTTTTAAACAGTTGGTTTCTAAGGTTCTGTCCCTAGAACCTCTTCTTTTTCACTATATATACTCCCTTCACCACCAGTGTTCAAACTTTAAAAAAATTATTTTAGGGTGCATGTAAACAATAATATCCTGACAACTTCACAATACATTAAAATTTTCATATAAGAATAAATAGTTTTGGTGAGACAGAATTTGATGTTTTTAAGAGGCTGTTCTTCTCTAAAACAAAGAAATCTCATTAAGACATCTAGTAGAATTTTTTAAAAGAATAGTTTTAAATATTATAATTTTCAGCCTAATAGAATTTGAAATAGCTGGAGTAGCCACTTAAACTTATGCACTGGAATTTAATTACCATGCTGTTGCGATACTCACCACCATCCATTTGAAAAATAAACAAGTTTTTAACAGTTGGAAAACAGATATGTCTAGCTACTAAAATATAATTTTATAAAATTTCCAATGAACGTAAGACTTTTAAAATGTCTTCTATATTGAGTTATTACAATACTTAGTAGTACACAATTGCACAAAATATCAACACAATTTAAATTATTAAACATAAATATGTCTGAATGAGATTGATGTAGCAGGGTTTTATTTTTAAAATAAATTTATGTACCTGTGAAAAAATATTTCTTATTGCTAAAATAAGACAGAGTTGAGTATAATTTGGCTCGTTTTTCATTTTAATAGATAAAAAGACGTGAAAACTCATTCAACTTCAAGGAAATTGAAGGCATTTAAAAAATAGCAGAGCCCTAAATTATCTGAACTTATTGCAAGTTATATGCCAAAAATCACTAGAGCTCTACCACCAAAAACTATTTTTAATAACATGATAACTGACAGCTTTATTAAGTCACTCTTTAGTGGTATTTAAGGCAAAGGACTGAAAACCTCCTGACTTATAAAATTACTGGTTTATCATTACACCAGTCACTCAATCCCAATACCACACTATCTGGAACTCTGCAGGTTTCTACACACCTGCCAACCCATCACAGTAAGACTTGGAACAAGGAAGAGTTTGCCCTTTTTTTTTGTAAAATGGGAGCAAGGTCAAGAAGAGTACCACAGGAAGATGAACCCTGGGCTCCGGGAGCCTGTCCTCATTCCTGCCTCTCTTACCACTCTTGATCAACCCCAAAGTCCCCAAGAGCTGCCCCTGAAACACCTGTTATCCATCTGCCCTTCCCCCATCTTCACTCCACTAACGGAAATGCTTCCTAACTTACCAGCCATCCTTTATATCCAGCTTCCACACTGCAATCTTCTAATAAAACAATTTGATTAACTCACTTCCCTGTTTCAAACCCTTTCAACACTTTTAATCCAACTTCTTTGGCCCACCCTACTTCTCTACCTTCAACCAATACCTCTCCCTTCAAGTGTGCACATGAGCCTCCTCTCACTTCTGGACTCTTTGCTAGGCTGCTGTCAGTGCCTGGAATACTATTTTCCTTCCTCTTTATGCTGCAAGTTCCCATTCATTCTCCAAGTGTCAGTTTAAATGCCAACTCTTGTCAGGAGCCCCTCCCTTGGTCCTCCTGCATCACTCTATATCACCCCTCTACCACATCCTCAGAGAAGTTGAAACAACTGAAAACATCACAATGTTGTTTTAGTTGTTGCTATCCCAAGATTGATACCCTGGTCCTACTTCAGTTTCTTCAGCGTGCTATCTGAACATACTTTACATTTCAGACAGCATTCAGTGTCCCAAATAACCCAGTCCTGGTATTATGGGAAACATGGGATTACCTTCTCAATTCATAAACCAGAAGTCAGCACAGTGAGTCAAAGAGAGCTTTCTTTAAAGTCTCCCAACCTCTACTATCACTCTGGTCTGGAACAGCATCTTTCTCTGGATGACAGCAAATAGCCTCTTCACTGATCTCCTGCTCCCACTTCTGCCCCAGGTAGTTTACCCTCAATGCAGCACGGTCACCTCAAAACCCTACAAGAGCACCCACCCCATTCAGATCAGAAACTACAAAGGCCCAAAGACTTCACTGATCCCCTCTACTAGTATTTTCCTCTCTAACTCCATCTGCTACACAATTTTTTCTCACTCTGCTCCATCCACAGTAGCCGTTCCTGCTGTTCTTGGATGACTGCCTGCGGTGGGCCTCGGCATCTGCTTTCACTGTTTCAATATTCTTCCCGGCCTCCCTGGCCTCTCACCAACCCTAAGCCTTGGCTCACCAGACACCTTCTAAAGAAAGCCAACATTGACTCACTATTTAACGTTACAAGCAGTCCCTGAGTCTGCACTCCTGATTCCCGACCCTGCTCAGCTTCTTACCACAGCACTTATGGTCTCCTAACATACAACATAATTAACTGATTATCTCTCCCCTACAAGAAGCTTCAAAAGGGAAGCAATTTGTCTGTTTTGATCACTAATGTATCCCAAATGCCTTGAACAGTACCTGGTATGTAGGAGGTATTCAACTATTTGCCAAATAATTTCAAGAAATGTAAATTAGTTTTTCAATCAAATAAGGAATATTTGTCCAATATACCATTTAATTTCACATTAATTTTCTAGACTAAAAAAAAAAAAAAAGACAATTTTTTTGGTGGTTGTTCCAACTCTCACCTTCTCCCTCCATAGTCTGTGCTCTCAGATACCAAAATGTTTTGCTCCCACAGTGATAACTGGGACTGGCAAAAATTGAAAAAGCACTGAAAATACAAGGAAAGCATTCCTGATGGTACTGCCCAGACAATAAATCTGACAGTACTGCTCAGGCAAAAAATATGACAAAGAATATCATGTGACAGCATGCTGAAATGAACTGCCTTTTAATTATCATTCACCATGAATCAAACCAAAGCAAAAGCAATGATTTTCAGACTTAATCCTATGCCTATAGTCATTCTAAAAGGAACAGAAAACTTTTTCAATAGATCCTTAATATTTTATTTCGAACAAGAGAATGCAAGAATAAAGGAATAAATTCCCAAACATTTCCTTGATATTAACTTATGAGTTCAATTTTTTAAAAATCATATTTTCTACTGCACAAGCTTAGTGATCTCCATGTATTTGGGCATTAAGTAAAAAGAATAAGGGGGCCCTAACCGGTTTGGCTCAGTGGATAGAGCGCCAGCCTGCGGACTAAAAGGTCCTGGGTTCGATTCCGGTCAAGGGCATGTACCTGGGTTGCGGGCACATCCCTATAGGAGGTGTGCAGGAGGCAGCTGATCGATGTTTCTCTCTCATCGATGTTTCTAACCCTCTATCCCTCTCCCTTCCTCTCTGTAAAAAATCAATAAAATATATTTAAAAAAAAAAAGAATAAGGGGGACAGCACCCTGTTTGAGTTACTGACTTTGCAACTGACAAAAAACCAATGTTATTTCATTGTTGACATTTCTGCCTGAAACCTAAATTTAAATAAATACACTGAAATTTATAATGCTGTTTACAAATTCACTTTTCGGAAGACATTTAGTTCAGATTTATCCCTCCTTAATGTCACCATTAAGAAGTAATGAAAAAGTTGCCATTACTATTAGAAAGATCAAAGTGAATTCTTTCATTTGAGGCACATAGTCTTTTACCTTCACTGACAGGGCTTTTAAGTTTCACATATTCAGGGTAAATATTTCTATTTTGTAAGATAATAATCCATTTTCCTTAAGAAAGACACTAATGTGAAGTTTTAACTTTATGAACAATAAATACTTATTAACATTCATTGGGTCTCTAATAATCTCATATTCTGTTTCTTGCATTTAGAGTGCCTGTACCTGTATCAGTACTGCTTTCTGATGGATATAATCACAGTGCATTAGAGCAAATGTCCCCTCAAAGTCTCCCTGTATTCAGAATAACTGAATGCTTGTTCTCCTCAGTACTGGGTATGGCTGTCAATCTCACCAGAGTGGCATTGCTTAAATATACTGAGTACTTGCCGTCCTTGTTTATTTCAAGGCTTCTCCAAGTTTTATCTTCTTTCATGTATCAGATTTATAACGTACCTATCACTTGAGTCATCTACCCATCAACTCAGAACTTAATAAGACAGTATAAATTACAAGAGCACAGCTATAGAGTTCATATTACCTAATCACAGAATCTGTTCTGTTGTACCCTGGGATGGAAGAAGCCTTTTCTCCTGGAGATCCCAAAATTTGAAGTGTTGTATTAATGTCAACTTCAGATGAATGCTTAATGGAATATTCCATTATTTCTGGAGGTATTAGCGGAGTCTCTCCCTGAGTATCATCAGCTAAGAGGTAGCCTTCAGTTTAAAAAAAATTAAAAATGAACACTTAACAAATCTACATTTATCAAATTGCACTATAAATGTTTTGTTTTATTTGATTTACATACATCATATAAATTGATGTAAATGTAAATTATAAATGTAATATGTTATTTCAAGTTTGATGAGAAGAAACGTTCTATTTCTTAGATAATTAACTCTCAAAAAAACAGGAAAAACCAAAGGACAAGTGTTTTAGTCAACAATTTTATCACTCATACTGATATGTAGGCTTTTTATTTTACTACCTTTTAATAATTTTCAGTAATATATTCTGTAAAGTTAATAAGAATGCTACCATTATCTATGTCAAAACTTAATATTTAGGGATGCCTTTTCAAAAATTAAGATTTTTTCTGATTATTTAAAATACAGAAACACTGACAGTATGGTTACAGAAGAAGACTCTAAAAGTCAGACTGACTAGATTTGCATACTGGCTCCAAAAATTAATAGCAGTGTAACCATGGGCTAGTTCCTTACAACTCTTTAAGTCTCAGATTCATTTATAAGAAGGGGATAATAATAATGACAATAATAATACCTAAAAATAACACCAATTCAGTGGGCTACAATGAGCTCTACATAAAATATTTGGTATGCAATTGGCACTAAATACATGTTAGCCAATATTTTTTAAAAAAATGCATTTGTAGCTGTAACATAGCAGCTGTTGCCAAATTTCATCCAATACTATGTATGGACTATTATTTTTAATACATGAAATTTATTTTTAAGGCTTAAACTGCTCAGCTGGCAATTACATTTTTAAAAATAAACAACCAACCAACCTGTAACTAAAATAAGCCAGTGAATATCTTCATATAGCTCATCAAGTATTTTGCTGTCAATGGTGCTTGAACCAGGTGAAGCAAGTAACTGCTGCTGATGTCGCTGTAACTGACCGTGGAGCCTTGTTACTCTTTCTTCTAATAAACTAAAAGAAGAAAAAAATAATAGTTTCATAAAGTTCAGTAAGCAAAGACCTAGAATAACATAATTTCCATATCCTATCTAATAAAGCAGGAATATGATAATTGACCCTCACACCATCGCAAAAGATGGAGGCACCCAGAGCCAATAAAGAGAGAAAATGCTAATTGACTGCCCCGCCCTCAAAAATGGCAGTGCCCACAGCCAATAAGGAGGGAATATGCTAATTGACTGTTCTACCCTCAAAGATGGCAGCGCCCACAACCACAAGATGGTGGCACCCAGTCCCCTCAGCCCCACCGGGGTGGCAGACACATGGCAAGGCTGGGCCACCCCCAGGCGGGCCCAGCCACTCTGCATGCCTGTCTCCAGAGTCCCCCAGTCCCCTCAGCCCCCAGTCGCCCAGGGCCAGCTCAAGGCACAGGCAAGCCTTGGATGGCGGCTGCCCAGCTGTCCAGGGCCACCCGAGGCTCAGGTCACCAGGCCGGCCGAGGCTTGCGCTGCTGGCAGTGGCAGCAGCAGAGGTGTGATGGGGTGTCGCCTTCCCCTGATCACCAGGTCGCCTCCTGCCCCTGAGGGCTCCTGGACTGTGAGAGGGGGCAGGCTGGGCTGAGGGACCACCCCCCCGTCCAGTGCATGAATTTTCATGCACCGGGCCTCCACTATTAACATAAATTTAAGATGTTGCACGAAAAGATATATACAAAAGTATTTATTATTATACACAGCTGTTCTCACAGCACTACAGGAACTGTGATTTATCATTTATAACAGAATTAAAATAGTGCTTTTCAAATAATCAAGGTTTAAAACAGGCATTTGAAAGCTGGATATTCCAAGTTTTTATTGATATGGGTCAAATCATGTCTCACACCATGTTTCCATAATCTCTCTGCCATCTATGCTGTAGTACCTGGGCTCCAATGTAAAAGCCAAGGACTGCAGCCATGAGTGTGTTTCTGTCCATTTGCTCCAGTGTGCAAATCGGGTAGGGGTGTATAAAGTGCTCTTCAAGGAAGTGTAAGTACAGAGTATTTGCTCCATGGGTTCTCTGGCCTGTGTGTACCTTGTCAGAAGAGGTATACAGTGCTCTGCGGCAACTCTTCCTAGCATTCCTACACTGGCTAGTTGATCTGAAAACTGGTCTCGGTCATCTTCTTGAAGTTCACTTATTTCCTCTTCCTCACGAGAGGTCACACCATTGGCAGTCTGTTTTCAATGAGAGAAATAATCAGTAAGGAGCTGTATGCCCTCATCCCGTAAGCCACGCATTTCTGTTGCACTATGAAATACCTTCCGCACTTCACGTGAGAAGGGGAGCTGGCCAGAGCTAACCTTCAGGGCAGCTGTCTAGAGACCCGTATCTAACTGTGCCGACAGCCTTATAGTCACCCAATGAGAGGGAGGGGAAAACACAGAGGAGAAAGAAGTGAAGGATAAAAACCCGCAGAACACATGTAAACACAGTTGACTGCCCACTAACAACCCACCTCCCACACCACAGAATTTAACTTCTGTCACTAAAAAGATCTGACATCTTTAAGATCCACGATCCGTGTAAACACGAAGTCATTAATACTACTTGAAAACTAGGAAGACAAAGGTGGGTAACTGAAAATTGAAGAGAAAAAAAGTTAAACTACTAACTACATACCACAAAACATGGTACACTTAGACAAGGGACCACTATAGCTCTCTAATGCTCTCAGCAAATATTTTGAAGAAGTTCAGTTCAAATTTCTAGCATTACACAACGTACAAGAGGATAAAAACTGACAAAATAGAGCCTATACTGGAACAGATTTTTAATCACAATCTGGCTTAAAACTTACCAAATTCCTTGTGCCATCTGGAGCGGCCAGGTGGCACTGAATATAGGAATTGAAGACTTGAACTGCATGCTGGGTAAAAAAGCCTTTATGGAAATGTTTGTCATCTTGGACCAAAGTCAGCCAGGACTCCAGCAACTTGTCATATGCTTCCATGTAGACCATGTCATCTTTATCAAGCTAAGAGAAAAGAAGTTTTACAAAATAATGGCCAGAAAAATAAGGTGGGCATTATAACAAGAGTCAAATAGCTATACATATAGTTTTATAAGTTTGTTTTATAAGTTTTTCCTTTACTAAAGGTTCTCAACTATCCTATATAATAAAAGGTTAATATGCAAATCGACCAAACAGCAGAATGACCAGTTGCTATGATGTGCACTGACCACCAGGGGGCAGATGCTCAATGCAGGAACTGCCCCCTGGTGGTCAGTGTGTTCCCACAGGGGGAGTATTGTTCAGCCAGAAGCTGGGCTCACAGGCTGGTGAGCACAGTGGCGGTGGCGGGAGCCTCTCTCACCTCCGGGGCAGCACTACGGATGTACAACTGCCAGCTTAGGCCCGCTTGGACATGCTCTGAGGGGTCCGACTGCGAGAGGGCACAAGCTGAGAGACTCCCCCCCACCCCGAGTGCATGAATTTCATGCACTGAGCCTCTAGTTATTCAATAATCTAGCTGAGTTCAGTCTAAAATTAATCAATTCAAACATTGCAGAAAATATGTGTAGGCTTTGAATTAAACTTTCTAAAACCTAACTTAATCTAAATAAATCTTCACAAAAAGGAATTGATGTTTATTTCTTAAGCCCTAACCGGTTTGGCTCAGTGGATAGAGCATTGGCCTGCAGACTGAAAGGTCCCAGGTTCGATTCCGGTCAAGGGCATGTACCTTGGTTGCGGGCACGTCCTCAGTGGGAGGTGTGCAGGAGGCAGCTGATCGATGTTTCTCTCTCATTGATGTTTCTAACTCTCTATCCCTCTCCCTTCCTCTCTGTAAAAAACCAATAAAACATATATATATGTATATGTGTGTATATATACATACATACATACACATATATATATGAAAAGATTAGCTAGTTCAGTGCCTTTGTAGAATGTTTTTTCAAATGAAAATATTAACATTTTTCTGTAGTTAAGAGACCTGTTAGAATGAAAATATAAAATGTGTACTTACTACACACTTTTAAATAATTTATTAACACTCCGGTGTGGGGTGAATTTCCCGCCAAAATATAAGATGGCCCGGGCAATTATTGGCAATTATTTAGGTTTCCCGCGCAAAATCAGGGATTTTTATGATACCTATTACCCCAATGGGTATGAAACGGTTCGCATACGCAGGTAGGTATCTTTGTGAACGGCAAACAAACAAATATTTGGTAATACGCAGTTACAATCGGCCCGAGTTTACACGTTTCCCGCACTCCACCGCAAATCTATATGAACCGAGTTAAGACGGCTCCCGCGGAGTACGCGCAATTCACGCGAGCCGACTTAACTCGTTTCCCGCACTCCAAGTGTTAAAAATGGAGCATGAGCCCAGCAGGTGTGCTCAGTGGTTGAGCACAGACCTATGAACCAAGAAGTCACAGTTTAATTCCTGGTCAGGGCATATACCCAGTAAGAAGTGTGCAGGAGGCAGTGATCAATGATTCTCTCTCATCATTGATGTTTCTATCTCTCCCGTCCTCTCTGAAATCCATAAAAAAAATTTTATTTTTATTTTTAATGGAGAATGAGCCCTGGACTCTTTTGCTCAGTGGATAGAGTGTCAGCCTGTGGACTGAAGGGTCCTGGGTTTTATTCCATTCAAAGGTAGATACCTTGGTTGCAGGCTTGATCCCTGGCCCTGGTCAGGGCATATGCGGGAGAAAACCAATCATTGTGTCTCTCGCACATCAATGTTTTGGTCTCTCCCCCTCCTTTCCACTCTCTCTAAAAATCAATGGAAAAATATCCTCAGGCGAGGATTAACAACAACAACAACAAAAACGTAGAATGACTAGCTTAATCAGCATATTTAAGAATGTGGTGAACCCAGCTGGTGTTGCTCAGTGGTTTAGCATCAACCCAGGAACCAAGAGGTCACCAGTTTGATTCCCACCAGTTTGTGGGCTCAAGCTTCCATAGATGTGTGCAGGAGGCAGTCAATCATGACTCTCTCTCATTGATATTTCTATCTCTTTATTCCTCTCCCTGCCTTGTTCTCTAAAATCAATAAAAACATATTTTTTTAAAAAAGGATGTGGGCCCTACCCAGTTTGGCTCAGTGGATATAGTATTGGCCTGTGGACTGAAGGGTTCCGTGTTTGATTCCGGTCAAGAGCACATACCTTGGTTGTAGGCTCGACCCGGGAGGCAACCAATTGATGTGTCTCTCTCACATTGATGTTTCTCTCTCTCTGTCTTTCCCCCTCCCTCCCTTCCACTCTCTCTAAAAATCAATGGAAAAATATCCTTGGGTGAGGATTAATAAAAAATAAACTTTCCCTCATAAAAAAAAAATTGTGGGGAGAACGTCATTTTATAATTTTTTTAAAAAAGCAATAGGGCATACAGAGGAGTCTGAGGAAGATGCTGAGACCTTCCTACTTAATTAATAATCTAGATATATAATTTAATTTGTGTATCAATTTCTTCATCGCAAATTCACTAAATGACCATTCAATGAAACGCAGAATACTTAGTGTCAAGCACTATGCTTAGCGTTAAAAACATAAATAATGTACCATTCATGCTTTTGAGCTTTGTCCAATGGGGAAGAGAAACAAACAGAAAATACAATAAAGGCCATTAGAAGCAAATAAAGATTTCCAGGTTAGTTTGTAAAAACAGGCATCTCTCATAAATAGTTACAAATAAAGAAACAGAGTCTTTGAACTATGTATATATGCACTCTTAAAAAGGTTTTGGGCCGAAACCGGTTTGGCTCAGTGGATAGAGAGCGTCAGCCTGCGGACTGAAAGGTCCCAGGTTCGATTCCGGTCAAGGGCATGTACCTGGGTTGCGGGCACATCCCCAGTAGGAGATGTGCAGGAGGCAGCTGGTCGATGTTTCTCTCTCATCGATGTTTCTAACTCTCTATCTCTCTCCCTTCCTCTCTGTAAAAAATCAATAAAATATATTAAAAATAAATAAATAAATAAATAATAAAAATAAAAAAAAAATAAAAAGGTTTTGGCACAAACCACCATTTCTGACATTCTGTTAATAGGCACTAAACCTAGAAATGCTAAAGGCCTAGAGACCTAATCCGTAACTTGCTTTTCTGGTTTCTACAGCAAATAGACTGTCCTAACCTACAAATGCAGAACTCTGGAACCTTCCTAAGAGAGTACTTTCATCAGTTTGTAAATAACTCAAAAAAGAAAAACGCTGGAAGATCTACGTCAGGAAGTACTCCAGATTCAGCTGGACCACCAAAATACTACCACTAGCTCATGACCTCTAAGCATCAGGTGAACTGCTGCCAGTGAATTATTTCCTTGTGCCTTCAGCTTTTATTAACCCACAGCCTACAAAGAAAAATGGTTATTTTCTGGGTCAAATAAGCCTACAAAAAATTTAAAAAATTTTAAGTTATTTTGTAAAAATTTACTTAAGAATGAAGGGAAAGTTAAAAGAACTTCATTAGATAATTTTAATAAGAACTTAACATAACAAACCCAATTTTTATTCAATATTTTCCTGGCCCTGAAAGTACATACAGGTTACCAGTATGTCACCAGTAGGTTCTGCAACTTTCAGTGAAATCACGTACAACAAAACCAATTTACCATAGGCTGACTGTATGAAACAATGTTATTCGAGAACTTGTTGTATACTGAAAATGGACAACATTCTTTTAATGTAACTGGAACATATTCATCCCGTAAACCAAGAGTCCTCAAACTACGGCGCGTGGGCCACATGCAAATACAAATATTGTATTTGTTCCCATTTTGTTTTTTTACTTCAAAATAAGATATGCGCAGTGTGCATAGGAATTTGTTCATAGTTTTTTTTTAAACTATAGTCCGGCCCTCCAACGGTCTGAGGGACAGTGAACTGGCCCCCTGTTTAAAAAGTTTGAGGACCCCTGCTGTAAATAGTCGATTCGTATTATTTGTGGTATGTATATATCTACAAAATTGCTGCAAATTCTGAATTAGTGAGCACAGGGTTAAGAGTTCCTTCTAGCCCTAACCAGTTTGGCTCAGTGGATAGAGCATCGGCCTGCAGACTGAAGGGTCCCAGGTTCAATTCCAGTCAAGGGCATGTACCTTGGTTGCAGGCACATCCCCAATAGGGGGTGTGCAGGAGGCAGCTGATTGATGTTTCTAACTCTCTATTCCTCTCCTTTCCTCTCTGTAAAAAATCAATAAAATATATTTTTTTTAAAAAAGAGTTCCTTCTATTTTTCACCAGATACAGGTAAACAAATCAACACATCACCTTGTTTTAAGTGTTTGTTTATAGACACCTCATTTAATATACATTGTTGATTCATAAACAATGAACTCATAGCCAACAATGCTGTAACTTGTGCATGAATGAAGCTTGTCTAATACCTGCATTTGTCCACATCACAGCCTCCTTGCTCTCTGGAACACCAGACAGCATTCAGCACAATGCAGACGGGCATTTTAAAAAGTGAAAACACTCAGTCACTGCACAAGAAAAACTTCAATATCTTATGACAAAAATAGGGAATAGCCCATTTCACACAAAAATGCAGAAAATGTATCACTGGAGACCATGAAAAAGGACACCTGTTTGCAGGATACTAGTAAGGGCCAAAACAGGAAGGCAGGGCACCAAAAATGAAACTGCCTTATTAGACCTCAGCAGGAAACAAGCGAGCCAGGAGATTCTTATTATTCATCACTCTGTGTGCACCTGCCTGTGAATGATGGTGAAAGTGCTACCAGCTCTGATTTTGGAATTACAAATAGATTTTAGCAATGGGGCAAATGTGCAAATATGGAATCTGCGAAATATGAGGATTAATTGTACTTGTCTCTAATAGGTTCTAACTGACTGCTGGTTCTTTTTGCACATATATCATCAACATGCATTACCCTTTTGAAAACTTTGATAGCTTACAATTTTCTTGAAGGACAGTCAAGTTCTTGGTTCCATAAATGTGATAACATATTTATTAAGATATATAAATACCAATGAAAAGGATTAATTCAACCAATTTTTTCATTTCTACATCATATGTTTCCTTCCAACCACTATACATACTGCTATAAGCACTAATCCAATTACAAACATAGTAAGTAGGTTTTGTTGCATAAATATAAAAAAAAAATAAACACTGTCAACATCCTTCAGCAAAATATGACGGTCCAGCCCTGACTGGCATGGCTTAGTGCTTAGAGTGTTGGCCTGCACACCAGAGGGTCAGAGGTTCAATTCCCCGTCAAGTGCATGTACCTGGGTCACAGGTTCAATCCTCAGCCATGGTCCAGGCTTGTGTTGGAAGCAACCAATCGACGTGTCTCTCTCACCTCTTTCTCTCTCTCTCCCCACTCTCCCTCCTCCTTCCCTCCCTTCCACTCTATCTAAAAATCAATTGGGGGGGGGGGGGGAGGGGGGGGGGGAGACGGGAGAGAATATCCTTGGGTAAGGATTATAAAAATGAAATAAAAAATAAATAAATAAAATGTGATAGTCCAAATTCTTGTCACCAAATATTGAATGACGCTTCCCTGTGCAATGGCTTTGGAAATATACTGTCTGCTCATGAATTCTTGGTGATAATTTAGGGTACAGTCAGCTAGAACTCAGATTTCACTTATCCTATCAACTTCACCATCATTAAAGAGCCCAGAGTGCTGCTACCTCTTTATATTCATCTTCTGATTTGTTTTTCTCACAGTTAAATGTCTTATTCTGGCAAATTTCTTCTTTTACTCTGAGCAGAAAATGAAAAATTCTTAATTCCATAGAGTGGAATTCAATGAAACTTAAAAAAAAAAAAAAAAGGCTTAAAAGATAATATCTCCAGACATCCTTTATAGCTTTTTGAAAGGTCATGCCATACTTTGGAAAATGTAAGTCAAAAGCTGAAAATAACGAATAGCAGCTGTTTATTTCATTGTAGTGACTGAGTTCACTATAGTCATCCTTGTAGGTGATTTCATCATTCTTCCACTTTCTTATTATTTTAGACTTTTTTAAAATTATAGCTGGGAATTGATAAGTGATGGTGAAATACTTCCTGAGGTAATAAAACAGCAAAACATTTCAAGATACAGGAGAAATCAGATCACTAAGATCCATAATGAATTTTAGACTTAAGGAAGAATCTGAAATATCCATAAGGCAATTGAAAGATAGTAAATGCTCTTTTTGTCCCAAAGGCTCCAAGAAAGAACAATATTTAAATCAATATTTAAAATAGTTAGAACTGTTAAAAAAAGAAACTAAAAACAAGCCCCTGGTAGTATACTGAGAGTTAAAGAATGTAAAAAATCTGTTCAAGCATCATCTATGGTAATGAAATAGAGGATTCCATTCATTGTCTCCTAATTGAAGCTTAGCAAATGATTTTTTTTTAACTTAAATTGAGAAAAAATGCCCTAGCCAGTTTGGCTCAGTGGATAGAGCATTGGCCTGTGAACTGAAAGGTCCCAGGTTCAATTCCAGTCAAGGGCACATACCCAAGTTGTGGGCTCGATCCCCAGTGGGGGACTTGCAGGAGGCAGCCGATCCATGATTCTCTCTCATCATAGATATTTCTATCTCTCTCTCCCTCTTCCTTCCTCTCTGAAATCAATAAAAAAAATTTTTTTAAAAAATTGCCCATGCAGGTGTGGCTAGATGGTTAAGCATCGACCTATGCTCAAAAAGGTCGCAGGTTTGATTCCTGGTCGGGGCACATGCCCAGGTTGCAGACTTGATCCCTGGTACAGGAAGCAGCTGATAAATTGTTTCACTCTTGCATTGATGTTTTTCTCTCCCTCTCCCTTCCTCTCTGTCTAAAAATCAATTAAAATATTTTGGGAAAAAATTAGGAAAAATTCCTGACGCAAGGTGAGCTTCCTCTTTTGGCAACAGATCTTCAAAAGGAACTATATCTCCCATCCCACACTTCAAATATAAAAAATCGCCTAGCTGGTTTGGCTCAGTGGATAGAGCATCGGCCTGCAGACTGAAGGGTCCCAGGTTCGATTCCAGTCAAGGACACATGCCCAGGTTGCAGGCTCAATCCCCAACAGGGGGCGTGCAGGAGGCAGCCGATTGGTGATTCTCTCTCACCATTGATGTTTCTATCTCATCATTGATGTTTCTATCTCTCTGAAATCAATAAAAATATATATTAAAAAAAAAAGATGAAGAAAAAAATCCTATCGTTAAAATAAGTCTAAAAAGTCACTTATTATCCTATAAAATAAAGAGCTAATATGCAACTGGTCATCACGCCCTTGTGACCTCATGCCAGGGCACCTCAGGCCGTGTCCCCCCACCCCGGCGCTGGGGCTGGGGGACCTGAGGCCGCAACCCCTGCCCCGGCGCCAGGGGACCTGAGGCTATGCCCCCTGCCCTGGTGACGGGCCAGGGGACCTGAGGCTGCGCCCCCCCACCTGGCAGGACTTGACGGGGGACCTGAGGCTGTGTCTCCCTGCCCTGCGGGGCTTGACGGGGGTGGGGCCGGCTGGGTCTGTGTCTCGAGCGATTTCGAGGCACGTGTGGGTGTGTGGGGACGTCTGGGTCCCGCGACGCACCCCAGACTCTGACAGGAGGGAGATTTTCAGATACATTTTACTAATTTTCTTTCATCTCTGAGACTTCTATTATAAAGGGCAAATAGCAATATTAAAATACTTCCCCTAATTAATTCCCTTTTAATGTGCATGAATTTTGTGCACAGGGCCACTAGTATACACATAAAATTATACCTTATATATCAAGATTGCTCTTTTTCTCTAGTCTTGACTTTCTACTCTTGTTTAATTCTGATGGCCTTTTGCAAGCTGTAAATAACCATTTCATTTTAAATGTTCTTTTTATAAGCCAACAGAAATCTTATAGGAAACAAAGAGAGTTATGAAAAAAATAAAATAATTCCTAAAGTTTCAACTGTTATGCTCACTACCCTTTGTCTTTCTCTCTGACATATTCACTCTTCTAAAGTCCGCCTGATTCATAAACATTAGCTGTGAAGAGTGGCCTTAGGTGAAACAAGACACCAGTTGAAAGGTTAACTGAAAAGGAAACTGACTTAAGAATGTTTACTAACAGGATATTTGCTGAAGCATTACTTAAAACAGCACAAATAAATTCATTGAACCATTTCTAACACCAACTGCTGACATAAGAAAAGCTCATCCTATATAATAAAAGGCTAATATGCAAATCGACCGAACGGCAGAACGACTGGTCGCTATGACGCGCATGACCACCAGGGGGACAGACGCTCAACGCAGGAGCTGCCCCTTGGTGGTCAGTGTGCTCCCACAGCCGGACTCACGGCTTACAAATGCAGCAGCGGTGGCGGGAGCATCTCCCACCTCCATGGCAGCACTAAGATGTCCAACTGACGGACATCTCCCGAGGGCTCCCGGACTGCAAGAGGGCGCAGGCTGGGCTGAGGGACCCGACCCCCCAAGTGCATGAATTTCGTGCACCAGGTCTCTATTAATAATATAAATAAACATAATGATGTTATTTTATTTAAGTCTAATTAGTATGCCTTAAAATATGGGGGGGGGGGTAAAAAACATTAATATAACAAGTTTCAAAAGGAAAACTACAAATGATTTGGTTTACTTCTAATTTTTTGCCTTTTCAAAAAAAATTTTAAACATAATGAATTAAGTATTGAATGTCTATAACATGGGTGGGGGTGGGGGGAAGGTATTATATAACTGTATGTATGATTAAAGAGATAACAAAAAAATGGAAAGTGATGGGATTGTTTGAGTTTTAATTTTATGCACTATCTGAACTACTTTACCAATGAACATACAGTTCAAAACATTAAAACTGCAATCTGAAGTGATCTTAGTAATACAATTGTTATTATAACTGTGAAGAAAAAAGTAAAAATAAAAACTTAGCCTTCAAGAAACAAACACATTCCTAAAAAAATGTGGCTTGTTCTTTGGAGAAAAACTGATACTTCCATAATTTGTAGTTAGTTTAAATGTCACCAAAATTTTTAGTTTAAATCTCCCCCCACTCCCCAAAATACCAGCTCAGTCAATTCACAGGTGAGAGCTAGTCAACTAGTCAAAACAAAAAACCCATCTTATCTTATACAAACTGATTTTAAGAGAACAGAAAAAGAGGACAAGCTGGAGAGTGATCTGTGAGGCTGGTATAACGGATACCAAACACAGTTCATAAGGGACCGCGATACATGGTCATCAAGTTGGGTTTAATTCAGAAATGCACGGGTAATTTTAGTGTTAGAAAATCTATAAAAGCAATGTATCACATTACCAGATTAAGCATAAATACATTTAATAATATCCAATACTCATTCATGTATTTAAAAACCTATTAGCAATTCTGATAAAGAATAGCTCAAAAACCTATAACAAACACTATTCCTAATGATAAGCCAGAAAAAATGTTTTCAGTATTCAACATTGTACAAGAAAAAGAAATACAAATTGTGAAGACTGCAAAGAAGCAAAATTGTCATTATTTACAGAAGATATAATTGTCCACAGAAAACTAAAATGACTAAAGACAAATTATTAGAATCAGTAAGAATTTTTAAATTTAGTACATATCAGACCAATATAGAAATACCAACTGCATGCATTCCTCAATGCCAGGAACAACCTGAAAAGTCAGGTTTAAAAAAGATATAATAGCAACAAAAATATAAGGTACTAAATAAAAAGTTGTTCCTTTATTGGAAGACAATTAGAACTAAATTAGTATAAAAAACACCACATTTATGTATAGAGCTGATATAGTAGTGATGTCCATTCTTCATTAAAGGTTCCCTATAACCCAACTTGACAAACAGAAGATTTATATGAAAGAATAAAAAGCAAATACATCCAAGACTCTTCTGAAGAATTGGAGGGAGGACAGAGAGAGGGAAAGAATGACATCTGTCCTACTATATCCAGACATCCCCTCAGAACAAAGCAAAATATGCGTGCAGAAAGACAAACTGACCAATCAAGAAAAACCCATTTATATGTGAAAACTAGACATATGACAGCAGTACTCCAGAAAATTATTGAGAAATGAAGGGCTATTCAATACGGGTTGCTGGCAGGAAAAACAAAGTGAAAAGACAACCTACAAAGAATGAGAAAAAATATTTGCAAACCACATTATCTGATATAGGTTCATATCCACAGAAGACATACAAGTGGCCAACAGGTACATGAAAAGGGGTTCACCATCACCAATCATCAGGGAAATGAAAATCAAAGTCATAATGAGATGTCCCCTCACACATGTTGGAATGGCTATCATCAAAAAGACAATAAATAACAAGTACTAGTGAGGATATGGAGAAAAGGGAACCCTGTGCACTGTTAGTGGGAACGTAAATTGATCAACCACTATGGAAACCAGTATGGAAATTCCTCAAAAAAATTAATAAAAGAACTAACATTCAATCCAGAAGTTCTACTTCTGGAAATATATCCAAAGGAAACAAGAACATTATCTCACAGAGATATCTGTACATCCGTGTTCACAGCAGCATTATTTACAATAGTCCAGATATGGAAACAACCTCAGTGTCCATCAATGAATTAATAAATTTTTATACACACATACGAACAATGGACTATTACTCAGTCATAAAAAATGAGGCCATCATACCATTTTGACATAATGGATGGACCTTGAAGACATTATGCTAAATGAAATAAGTCAGGCAGAGAAAGACAAATACCATAGGATCTCACATATGGGGAGGAAAAAACCAACACCAGACTCACAGACTTGTGGATTTGTGATTACCAGAGCTAGGGATCTAGAGGAAGGGGGTCCAAAGGTCCAAGCTTACAGTTATAAGATTAATAAGTACTAGGGATGTGATGTACAACTTGATGACTATAGTTAACATAGCTGTGTGCTATGAAAGCTGTTAAGAGAGTAGATAATATTAAGAATTTTCACACCACAAGGGCTTTTTTTTTTCTTTTCTCTTTCTTATATCTATATGAGATGATGGATGTTAGCAGAACCTATTGTGGTTATCATTTCACAATATATACCAAGCCATCATTTTATACACCTTAAACTTATAGAATGATATATGTCAATAAAACTGGGGTGGGGATGAGGGGGGCTAACTGGTTTGGCTCAGTGGATAGAGCGTTGGCCTGCGGACCAAAGGGTCCCAGGTTCAATTCCGGTCAAGGGCACATGCCCGTGTTTGGGCTTGATCCTCAGTGGGGGGCATGCAGGAGGCAGCTGATCAATGATTCTTTCTCATCATTGATGTTTCTCTCTCTCTCCCCCGCTCCCTTCCTCTCTAAAATAAAAAATATATTTTAAAAAAAAACTGGGGAGGGGGTGGGAATAGAACAGAAATGAACGAATGAATGCTGAAAAAATCTCAGGGTCTCCTGTGTGTGTCTCGGAGATTCTTGTCATTAGACAAGAGGGTCCTCCATAGGTCTTTCCTATTCATGTTTTTTAAAAAACTGTTTCCAATTCTGATAAAGGATCACTCAAAATACTTTATTAGCCATATAGAAATAAAATTAAATCTTGATACCAAAATTAAATTCTAAAGTGGTAGTCATGAAAGGCAAATGGCTTTAAAATTATTTTTGATTGATTTAGTGAGATAGAGAGAGAGACAGAGAGAGAGAGAGATTTGTTGCTCCACTTATGTATTCATTGGTTGCTTCTTTTTTTTAAAAATATTTTATTGATTTTTCACAGAGAGGAAGGGAGAGAGATAGAGAGTCAGAAACATCGATGAGAGAGAAACATCGATCAGCTGCCTCCTACACATCTCCCACTGGGGATGTGCCCGCAACCCAGGCACATGCCCTTGACCGGAATCGAACCTGGGACTCCTCAGTCCGCAGGCCGGTGCTCTATCCACTGAGCCAAACCGGTTTCGGCGGTTGCTTCTTCTTGTATGTGCCCTGACCAGATATTGAAACCACAACCTTGGTATATCGGACAACACTAACCAACTCAGCTATCCAGCCCGGGCATGAAACTTTTAGAATATTTAGAAGAAAACACAGGAAGGGTAGGTATCTGAAACAAGAAGCCAATAATGCAAATCATAAAAAAATGACAATGAGCTCAACTAAGATGAAGAACACCTGTTCATCATAAGATACCATCAAGTCTAAATGCAATATGGTATCCAGGGACTGGATCCCGGAATAGAAAAAGGATACTGGTGGGAAGTAGGTGAAGTCCAAATAAAGCATGTAGTTAATAAAAAATGTAATGTTATTACTTTGTTAGTTCTGACACATACCATGGTTATACAAAGTGATAATATTAGGGAAACTTGGTAAAAGATATATGGAAATTATACTGTCTTGGCAACTTTTCTGTAAATCTAAAGTGATTCCAAATTTAAGAAAAAAAATACCATAAAGTGAGAAGAGGGCCACAAGCTGGGAGAACAGAGCTGCAACAGTATATATATAGAGAATTTCTACACATCAGTAAGAGAAGATAACCTTATAGGAAAGGGGCCATGAACTAATCCAGCCTTTCATACGAATGACCATGAGAATTACACATTTACAATACAAAAAGATGCTCAATCTTATTAGAACTTGGGAAAGCAACTTAAGACTATGTTTCATTGCCAAAACCGGTTTGGCTCAGTGGATAGAGCGTCGGCCTGCGGACTGAAAGGTCCCGGGTTCGATTCCGGTCAAGGGCATGTACCTGGGTTGCGGGCACATCCCCCATGGGAGATGTGCAGGAGGCAGCTAGTCGATGTTTCTCTCCCATCGATGTTTCTAACTATCTATCTCTCTCCCTTCCTCTCTGTAAAAAATCAATAAAAATATATTTAAAAAAAAAAAAAAGACTATGTTTCATTTATTTTTATTTTTTTGCACGTTCATGAGGCAGCCAATAGACACCAATGTGCTCCTCCCCCGCCTTCCTCTCTCTAAAATAATTTTTTTTAAAGTGCTTCTGGTGATGACTCAGAAGGAAATAAGGAACATTACTGGAAACTGGAAGAAAGACAATCCTTTTTGAAAAGTGGCAAAAAAGTTAACTGAATTATATCCTACAGTTGTGTGAAAAGTACAATTTATTAGTGAGGAACTTGGATATTTTAGCTAGAGCAATTTCCAAGAACCATAATGAAAGTGGAGCCTGGTTTCTTCTTGGTGCTTATAGTAAAATGTAAGAGGAAAGCTATTTTAATGCGTGAAATGTTAAAAGAAACCAGGAGTTGATGATTTGAGAAATTCCCAGCTGATTTACATCACAAACAAAACAAAAAGAGGAATGCTAAAATAGAGGAGGTTAATTATAAGAAAGCATTGCTATAGAGAGAAAGCCAAGAGTAGTGCTGAAGAGATTACACATGTAACTCAAGGATCCCCTGAACCAACCATCTAAACAGAAACTAGGAAGAGACATGAGAATAGGAGATCTATGGAGGACCCTCTTGTCTAATGACAAGAATCCCCAAGACATACACAGGAGACCCACAAGAATCTTGAGAATGTTATATCAGCAGAAACACTGACAACTTGACCTAAAAGGGTGAGAGAGAGAATGAAATAAAGGAACTCTATTGGACTACCAAAATTCTACTGGTAAGAACAGGCCAATCAGCTGCAAACACGTGCTACCCTTCAAAAGAGTAAGGATAAATATCAAAAGCAAAGGTTAACGAAAGTAAAAAACAAATGGCACTATGTCAAAGCTTTTGCACAGCAAAGGAAATCATCAACAGAATGAGAAGGCAACCTAATAAATGGGGAAAAAAAATATTTCTTATATTTTCAAATCATCTATCTGATATGAAGCTAATATTCAAAATATATAAAAAGCTCGTACAACTTAATAGCAAAAAAAAAAAAAAAAAGACCTACAAATGGCCAACAGACACATGAAAAGATGCTTGTCACTTATCATCAAATCCACCAGCTTCACTTCATACCGACTAGAACTGCTATTATCAAAAAGACAATAAACAACAAGTTTTAGTGAGGAGGTGCTGAAAAGGGAACCCAATAACCCCAGTACTGTTGATGTGAATGTACCTGGGTTGCAGGTTTGATCCCGGCTCCTGACTGGGGATTTCACCAATATGGAAAACAGTATAAAGAAAGGTACCTCAAAAAAATAAAAATAGAACTACCATCTGATCCAGCAATTCCACTTCCAGATATTTATCCAAAGAAAACAAAAACACTATTTCAAAAAAATATATGCCCCCTGCCCCCAATGTGTTCATTGCAGCATTATTTACAACTAGAGGCCTGGTGCATGAAAATTTGTCCCTCAGCCCGGCCTGCGCCCTCTCGCAGTCCAGGACCCCTTGGGGGATGTCCACCTGCCGGCTTAGGCCCACTCCCCAGGGGATCGGGCCTAAGCTGGCAGTCAGACATCTCTCTGGCAGCCCGGGAGCACTCAGGGGATGTCCAACTGACAGCTTAGGTGCCCCCAGGGGGAGCGGGTGTAAGCCATCAGTCAGACAACCTTAGTGCTGCCAAGGAGGCAGGAGGGGCTCCCGCCACTGCCGCTGCGCTCACAGCCATCAGCCCAGCTTTTGGCTGAGCGGAGGTCCCACTGTGGGAGCACACTGACACAAGGGGGCAGCTCCTGCATTGAGCGTCTTTCCCCGGTGGTCAGCATGTGTCATAGCGACTGGTCATTCCACCGTGAGGATCAATTTGCATATTACCTTTTTATTATATAGGATGGCCAGACATGGAAACAACCTAAGTGTCCACCATTGGATGAATGGATAAAGAAAATGTGACATATTCACACACACACACACATACACACACACACACACACGAAACATTAGTCAGCCATATAAAATAATGAACTCTTGCTATCTGTGATAATATGGATGGACTTTGAAGGCAGTATGCTAACTGAAATAAATCTGACAGAGAAAGACAAATACTGAATGATCTCATGTGTATGTGGAATCTAAAAAATAAAATAAAACAAAAAAACAAACAAAACTGAGATCACAGATACAGAAAATGGATTGATGGTTACCAGAAATGGAGGTGATAAGGTGGACGAAATAGGTGAAAAGGATCAAAATGCACAAATTTCCAATCTATAATAATAAAAGTGTAATATGCTAATTAGACCAGACGTCCTTCCAGACGACCTACCAAACGAAGCCGGAGCTGTGAGGGAAGGCCAGGTCCTGGGTGCCTGCCGGCGGCCGGAGGGAAGCCTGGTTCCCCGGTGCCAGAGGGAAATCAGTGCCGGCAGCAGGAGGAAGTAAGGCCTACTCTTGCACGAATTTCGTGCATCAGGCCTCTAGTTATAAAATAAATAAGTCATGAGGATGCAATGTACAGTATGGTGGCCATAGTTAATAATACTGTACTGCATATTTAAAAGTTGCTAAGAGAGTAAATCTTATAAGTTCTCATTATATGATGAGATTTTTTTAGACTTCTGAACTGATAATATTTAGCTGAGATCTTGGCTTAAGGTGATGCTTCAATGGGTTGAGACTCTGAAGAATGTTGGGATAGGATGAGTGTATTTTGCATGATGGACAGATGTGAATCTTCAGGGGCTGAAAGGCAGACTGTGGTAGACTCCAAAATGGCACCCAAAAAGATGTCCATATCCTCCAGACCAGTGGTCGCCAACCTTTCGGACCTCACCACCAGTTGGCGACCGCTGCTCCAGACCATGTTTTATACAGTACTTGCAAGTTTGGCAAGAACTGTGATGTCAAGACATGGTAATATTAGGGAAACTTGGTAAAGGTATATGGAAATTATACTGTCAGTGGAAGGGGCTCATCCTGGCCGGTATGGCTTTATTGGTTGAGTGTTGCCCTGTTGACTGAAAGGTTGTCAGTTTGATTCCCAGTCAGGGCACACAACCAGGTTGTGGATTTGGTCCCCTGTTGGGGTGTGTATGCGAGGCAACCAATTGATGTTTCTTGCTCACATTGATGCTTCTCTCACTCTCACTCTCCCTTCCTTTCTCTGTAAAATAATTTTTTTTATTTTTGTTAATCCTCACCCGAGGATATTTCCCACTGATGTTTAGAGAGAGTGGAAGAGGGAGAGACAGAGAAAGAGAAACATCAATGTGAAAGAGACACATCAACTGTTTGTCTCATGCACATGTCCCAACCAGGGCCAGTGAGTAAGCCTGCAATTGAGGTATGTTTCCTAGACTGGAATTGAACCTAGGACCCTTCAGCCCAAAGGCTGACACTCTACCCACTGAGCCAAACCGGCTAAGGCTCTAAAATCAATTTAAAAAACCTTTTTTTAATGGGAGGGACTTACTAGTACCATCAACTGTGGTACCGGTAATATTCTTGCACTGGGTTGTGGATTCACTCATGGTCAATTTATTATGTTTCAGAAACTATGTGCTTTATTTTATGTCTGTATCAAATATGACGTAATAAAATCACCTATGATGGTTTTGAGGACTAAAGAAAGATAATGATCAAACACAATGTGAAAAAAGGTCAACACAATGCTCAATTTGTTATTAGCAGCAGCAGAAGGTGGTTTTACTCATGAACAAACAGTTATTGAATGCTAAGAGCTAAGCATGTGGAATATGAAGATGAATAAGATCGTTTCTTCCCACAGAAACATCTGTGGCCTGTTTATATACTTCACAAGCATGTGCTTTGCAGATATCATTTGTTAAGTCTTAACAGTTTCTCTTGCCAAAATAAACAGACTGGTAATGCATCTTAAGAGGAACTTAGGGAGTAGCATCTCTGACCTCCAGTGTCTCAAGGAAGAAGCAGGGCATTTTCCAAAAACTACCTTCATTGTTCTTCAGTATACACATCATGCATGGTATTGTAATTTACTTATTTATATTCAGAAAAGTAGAAAATATAAAAGTCTTTTTGTTGTCAGAGAGTTCAACAATCCCTCCCATAAAGCCCTGATATAAGACAAAAGAGAAGACCTCAAGAGAATGTAAGAGCCTCTATTCATTGGATGGTAATTTAAAATAAGAACTAAAAACTGCTAAAGAGGCTTCTGGCTCCTTTTGAACACCAATACAAGTAATTCATCAAGCAAAGTGTGAGATATGTAGTTAATGACAATTGGCAACTAGAGCTTTCAGTCTAATCATGGTGAACTGAAACCTAACCGTGTGCTTTTTCATAAATCTTGGCCCTGCTCCATGGCCACCCTGGCCAACACCCAGCAGCCAAGCCTGAGCACGTGCACAGTGATGATGGAGGAGTCCCAAGTAGACACTATGTGCTCATGCCCTAAGTATTGATAGGCCTGCTGCCAGAAAGGCTTTGGAAACGGGCTTAGAGCTTATGAGACTACTTGACCCCACTTTACTCCATTTGGGACTGAAGTGTGGGGAAGGTGATTAAATATGATATCAGCACTTACATTTCAATGCCCATAATTAACTTGGAAGTGTATAGGGGTGAATCTACAGCTCTTCAGCTATTAAAAAAAAAAGTCTGCCTTTGTCTGATGTAAATATATAAAAAGTCATTAATTGTATTTATGAAGATGCTGCCAAACAAAGCTTTGGAAAAAAACTTTCAGTATGTAAATTGCTCCACTTTTTTAAATTTCAGAAACTGAATCTAACAATACTGTTTGATTCCAGCTATATAACATTCTGGAAAATAAAAAAAATATATTGAGACAATAAAAATATCTGTGGTTGCCAGAGGGTGAAGTAGGAGGATACATAGGCAGAGCACAGGATTTTTAGGGTAGTGAAATTACTCTGTGTGAGATACTGTAACAGTGAATACATAACATTCTACATTTGTTCAACCCAAAGAATGTGCAACACCAAGAGTGAGCCCTAGTGTGAACTGTGGACTTTGAGTAATATGGACATGTTAATGTTGATTCATCAACTTTAATAACTGTACTATCTGGTGGGGGATGTTGATTTTATAAAACTGTGTTGGCAGGGATATAAGAGAATTCTGTGTTTTCCTCAGTTTTGTTGTGGATCCAAAACTGCTGTAAAAAATATAGTGTGCGTGTATACCTAATATCAGATACTGCAGAAATGTACAAGGTAAGTCTTGTATAGAAGATAAATCTCAAGTAGAGTAGGTCTAAATCCAATTGCTATGCTGCAAACTCCAAAAGTATTCCTATCCACTACAGTACTAGTTACTAGCAGGTTTTTGGTATAAGCCATCCCCCATTAGATGTTTCTCTACAACTATCAAATAACCAACATAACAACTTCCAATCTTTTCTATGAAATTGGAAAGCTCTATCTTTGATCATTAGTAATGTCTTCTTATGTAAACATAAATTACATGACTTAGTTTTTAAAAGCTTTGAGTCATAGACATAAAAAAAAGGGCAGTAAGATGGGAATGGGTGATTAATTCTCACATGGAAGAGTTTATTCTAAAGAATAACCACCTTTAAGAAGTTCCATGAGAGAACTTGGCTGGAGATCCTGGCTAGAGAACCTGGCTAGGCTGCTGATCAACTGAAAAAAAAAAAAAAAGAAGAAGAAGAAGAAGTTCCATGACCTTAGACTTTGTATTCTCATTTCCAGCTGGAGGTTACTGCTGCCATACTGCTCTTCACAAGGATTTGGGAATGAAAACACAACAGAGCTCACAGAGAATGAAAAAAAAGTGCCAAGGACACTGGCAGAAAGTTTACTGACAGTGTTCATTTGCAAACACGATGAAAAAAATCATTTGACAGAAATAGCTTATGCAACAAAAAATGTGCTGAGTGTAACAGAACGGGTTAAACACTCCAGGTTTTACCAATATACTATTTCTTAATCTGGATGGTTGGTACACAGTTGCTCATTTTATTATTCTTAGAATTTTTATATAAAGTTTTTCCCTTATATAAATGAAACATTTCACAGCCAGTTGAGCATTTACAGGCATTGGCACAACACCCAAACCTCAATGACAGGTCAAATAACACATTTAATGCACAGAGCAAAACATTCACGAGACAGGATAACGCAGGAATGGAGACTAGAAGAGCTGTATTGGTGCATGCTATTATTCATCTGTGTAAGTACTGAGATTCTTTCTCTAGGGTAGCAGTATCATTTAAGGCAAATATGGCAATTTGGGGAAATGTAACAGTAATAACATAAGTAAAACTCTCCATTTTAAGAAAGAATTTAGAAGTCTTTGAATGTCAAATACAAAATAAAATTAATTCCTTCTCTTGTGATTTTTATTTAAACTTCAAAGTACCTGTGCAGCTGACAGTATTCCTGGCTTCTGAAATCCCCCAGGAGAAATTGATTTAGTGGACAAACAGTGCAGCTGTTCAATGAGTCCTATAGATAGATTACTTAAAAATATACCCCACAAGAACACCATGAGTTCGAGTTGTGACTGACAAGTTTTTTTAAATGATGCATTCCTAGATTAACATACTTTCTTCCTTTTGGAAATGCATAACAAATTCCCAAATTCTTAATATTAAAGAATACATATGAATTAAGCACCATGCCAGGCACATGGTAGATATTCAGGACACATTTATGGAAGGAATTAATCAGCAGCACTCCCACTGGAGTGATATCTCAGGAATTCCCCTGGCATACGTGGGTAGAAAGATCCCTTTCTCTACTTCATTGAAGTGTTTCTTTTGAACCCCTAACCCATTACATCTGGTTGTTTCTAATGCCATATGGAACAATAGTTATATTAGTAAATTGGCTTTATTTTAAATCCACTATTCTCTTCATGTGCCAGAAGTCTGTAACACTTAAACAATCAGTGATTGTGTGCTAGGACTGGTGCAGCAAATTGAAAAAGTAAGAACTGACAAGTCAGCATTGGTAAAATTGTAAACCAATCAGAATTTAAATAAAACACTAAAATTATTTTTAAAGCCTTTTTTCAATGAGAATCTATATTTAAGATGCAATAATAACAAATTGTCTTCCAAATATCCTAGTAGAGCTAAAATTACTGTTCGTATTAAAAAGAAGACCATTGTAAATGCAAGGTTTAAACAAATAATCCAGCATCTCAGTCAATTCTTTGATCTTTCAAGCAGAGGGAGTGAATGCCTATAATGGGCTAGGCTAGACTGTGTCTTGCTCTCATAGTATCATCAGAACCGCTGGGTGGGCGTGCAGTGTGGCTTCCCAAACAGTCCCATCCTCTAAGGAGCTAAGGTTCATTGTACTGACGTCACCATTCCAAAAAGTCAGCTACTGCTTTCCCTCTTATCACTGAAATATCACTCAGGTTTGCTTCCCACTCACAGTTTGTAATTTGGCCTCAATGAACTCCTTTGACCACATCTCTTCTCCACAAAGTAACTGTCCATGGAGCTCTAGAAACCAGTACTGAATTAACAATGCTGAAGCTTAAATGCTGTCATGAGGCATCACACTCTAGAATGAACTTCTAACAAGTTCATCAAGTATTTTTTCTTTACTACCTTGTCCTGATGGTCTTGACAATGGGCCTCAAATGCCCTAAACTTACGTATAAAGTTCTTCCTTTATAAAATGTACCTACAACCACCTCCCTTATGTACCCACTCCACACACCCAAACAAACATATATTTCAGTTTTTAAGTAGCATGATGGCTGTTTCTGAATGAACTCAACCAGTTACCATGGCTTCTGTCTGATGAACCTAATGGGGGCTGAACTTAAAATTATCTACTGACAAAAGAAATCAAGAAACCAGAGTACTGAGTTTGAGTCATATTAGCTTCAAATTTTACTGAATTAAAGTGCATGTGTTTGTAGAAATATGAACAATTATTTTGTTAGGATTTTTAAGTCAATAGTTTCATCCCCACAAACATTCTTAACTCTTCAGTTTGGCAACAGACAATAACTTTATGGGGGGCGGGGGGGTTTGAAAAAGTCCTTGGCTTCAGGAAGTCACAAGTAATAGCAAGAAATTTTAACAGTCAAGAACAATGTGGTTAAAGGCTAGAATTGCTCTTTTGAGCACAGTTTCAGATTACTACAATGTGAGGGTTTGTCACAATCTCTTTACAAACAGACTAAAGCCACTGAGCAAGGATGTACTTCATGAACACATACAAACATCAAGGATTTTTCTTCAGCCCTGGCTGGTGTGGCTCGGTTTGTTGTGGGTTGGACCCCCCATCAGGGTGCATGTGGGAGGCAACTGATCGATGTTTCTCCCTTAGATCAATGTTTTGCTTTCTCTCTCCGTTCCTTCCTCCCTTCCCCTCTAAGATCAATTGAAAAAATAAAATGAACTTGTTCCATTAAAAAAAAAAGAAAGAAATTTTCCTCCCCTTAAGATGCTCCCCGCCCCCCCTACAGTAACATAATCAAGATCAGACACTTGAAATTTCTAAAGAGATACAATCCTCCCGCTGGTATGTACCAGGCCGCATGGCGGGCATATGCACGGGTTTCGGGCTCGATCACCAGTGTAGGGCATGCAGGAGGCAGCCAATCGACGATTCTCTCTCATCACTAATGTTTCTATCTCTCTCTCCTTTCCTCTCTGAAATCAATAAATATACATATATATTAAATAAATGTAGTTATGAAAAAAATATCACAATAAGATAAGTGTATGTGCTGAATGTTTCCCTATTGGGAAAAGAAGTTCCTTTGATATATAAAAAAAGAAAATCAGAAAAAAATCTCACAAAATTAAAATAATAAAGAAAACTAGTATTAAAATTATTGGTTTGCAAGTTAGTCTTACTTGGTAAGACAGTAAAAATAATACAGGCACTCAAAATTTATTATTATTAATCCACATTTTATTATACACATGTGCAGGCACCTTCATATAGTTAATCCACTTTATAAAATATCAGAAGTTATCATTCCAACTATATTGTCTAGGAAACATGCTCATAAAGTGTAAGCAATTTGCCCAGGATTGATTACTTGGCTCATGAGGTACTGTCTCCCTCCAAAGTTCATACTCTTTCTGTTTCATGCTGACTCCCAAAACAGCTTTTTTAATATCCCTCAATTTTTCTATTTTATTTTATTATTATTTTTTAATCCTCACTCAAGGATATTTTTCCATTGATTTTTAGAGAGAGTGGGAGAGAGAGGGAGAGACAGAGAGAAACATTGATGTGAGAGAAACACATCGATAGGTTGCCTCCTGCACAAGCCATGACCTGGGCCCAGGCCGGGGAGAAGCCTGCAAACTGCGGTATGTGCCCTTGACCGGAATCGAATCCGGGACCCTTCAGTCCCCAGGCTGACGCTTTACCCACTGAGTCAATCGGATAGGGCAATCTTTCTATTTTAACTTAAAAGATCATTCCTTTACACATCTTCCACCTTGGCTCAACTCTGTATTATGTGCTGGCACCACAATCACTCAGGGAAACTTTGTCTCTGAAGCTCCACTTTGGTACAAGTACTTTGATGTCTGCTGCACCTATGCAGTCCTTGGACCAGGACATAGGAGCCACATGCAAACAGTGGAAGGATGAGATGACACTAATGAGAATGCGTTCAGTCTTCTGGCAGTTCACCCTGTGGGGTGGCTTCCCACCCCAGCCAAACTTCACCAACCTTGCCAAATTGGCTAGTATAAGTCAAGCAAGCTTTACACATACCTTTTCCCTCTAACTTTTTTAACAGGTAACAAATTATTGTTTAAAACATTTTTAAGTGTCATAAACAGATCAGTTAAGAGAAATGATTAATGAAAAGAAATAACACTTTTCTTCAGTGAAACCTATCAGGTATATCATAACTAGAGTACACCTTCTTGTAAAACAAGCACACTTCTCGGGAAGTGTGTCTAGGGTTTCTGTATTCTAATATTTCTGAGTGAGACCTTGAGCGAAAAACCATTGCCAAATTGTCTGTCTCCTGGTCAAAATAAATAAACTCTAAACTTAAAACTCTGCAAACCAAGAATGTTCTGTATCTTCCAACAATTCTTCTATAAAACACTTAGAAACATCCTTAACCACAAATAGAAACCAAAAGGTAGCTGTGTTTCTAAATATGAGGTGGACATGCTGCCTAATCCATCTGGTTTAGAAAACATACAAAGGAGGGAGGGGGAGGAGGACAAAGTACAACAAAACTGTGTTAAATGAAATCTGACTGACTCAGAATCCGTGATAATCGGAAAGGGATCTGAACAAAGCTTAAATACTTAAAATGTCCCTGTATGTCCATCCTTCAGACATAATTGTTCCCCCTGAGAAAATCACATACGATGCCTTTAAGCTCCAATTTCTCTACTACCTACATTTTTTCCAACATACAAATGTCTGCCTGACCTGGTTCCTTTCTTCATCAAACTACTGATGCCCAGCCACATAAGCATAACCACTCCAGAGTCCTTTATCCTCTGAACTTCTAAGAGTTAAAAAAAAACACACTCCCAGGCTCCCAACAAAAGAACTCAGTTAAGATTTAGCAGGAAATTCTAACAGATACCTATACTCTTTGAACCCTTACAATCTTTGAAAAAGATCCACATTTTGATTCATAAAGAGAATAATTAGATTCTATAATTTAATAACTACTTTGTAGGGGAAAAAAGGCACAATGATTTCCCATGATTAATGTGGATATTAACCATAGCTGTTACAAATGTAGTTGTGTTTCAAGGAGTTCTAGTACATGTTTTCCAAATTAAATACAAAATTTGGAAAATACACATTTGAAAATTTTTACCGAAAAACATCTTCAGTGGCTGTTACTGGTCTTCATTTTAAATGTTATCAAGATATGCTATTAAACTGTAGCAAAATTAAAAAATTAAAGAGCACAGTCTAATCAAAATAAGAAGGTTATAATTATTTGAACCAAATAATATTTACATAATTTCCTTAAGGCTAAATTTTTAAAATTGTCAATAAATATATAAAGTTACACATAATCACAACTACTAGTCTACCACAAAGTTAGCAGCACTATTTAAACATAAAAGTTCTTATTGTAAAATGGAACTTCAACATAATTCTTAGTATAAACGTTTCATTCCATTTCCTACATTCAGGTACTAAATTATCATAAAGTTAAATCTTGAGACCAATACATTTAATCTACTAAAGAGATTTTAATCCACAACATTTAAAAAAAAATCGTGTTTCTAAACACAAATTACTAAGTAATTTGCACATAAAAACAAAAAAAGGGGCAATTTTAACAACACCTAGCACTCACTTAAAATTACTACTTGTCATGAGAAATGTCTCAAAGGCACAGCAAATTTCCTGTGAACAACAGACACCATTAATTCAGAATGGTCACTTACCACTTCTTCCAAAGCAGCACTACGCCCAAAAGAACAAGTGAGGTGTGTGAGGCAGTTCACAAAGGACGAGAAAAGCTCACTTGGAATGGCAGTTAAGACGTTTCGAGGGAACACAGTTATCAGGTTGCTGATAATGCTGGAGATCCCCACAGCTTCAGAATCTTCTATTTCAATTCTACAAACCAGGTAACAAATGTTACTGGTGGTGGAAGACAAGTTACAATAACTCATTTCCCAACATGCAAAACTTTTCACCTATTCATTCATTTTTAAAGGCATGTCTCTGTATTAATTTCAAATTATCATATAATTCAAAATATACAAAGTGGAAAAAAATCACTAGCTTTTGTTCCACCACTGTAAGCATATAGACAAACATGAAAGTTCCTTTTTTGGTGACAAAGGGCAAGTATACCTACCCATTGATAGTACTCAGTAAACCCTCAATGAAGTGTGCTAGGTAGTCAACCTGTGCTCCTTCATCGGGGAAGACAGGTCCGTGCAAAGAAGCTAACTGGGCGAGGCACTGCAGAGAATCTTGTGCCATATCTGAATCTTCTCTGATTTTTCGATGTACCTGTTAGAAAGAATTACTAATCCATAAAAATAAATTCTTCTTTTGTAAGGGTCACATGTCTATCATGCTGAATGAGGTAAGCGAAAACTTCACAATCGCTGGTTATTTCTAGAAAATTAATCCTTGAATTAAGCTAAATTTGAGAATGTCCCTCAGTCCACTTTACATTATAGTCCATGATTTCAAACATATCAATTAATTTTAACTGAGGGCTACCTACATTTTGAACATTGAATTGTCTCCAGCATGCTATGACAAAGAGAGAAACAGATGCTAGCCAGTCAGACATACTGCTTCTTCTAAAAACAGCAACGACAGTCATCTGTATTATGCTAGCTATGCCTCGCTACAGCTCCTTACTAAAGTTAGCAGACAAGTTCAATCAAGAGTATACAGATGCTGCTTTAGTGGAAGTAAACAGTTGCACATGGAGAAAACCAATATACCACTCAATTCCTAGACATTCACTCATTCAACAAACATAAAGCACTTTCTCAATAACTCTTGAGATTGCTTAAAGTTTGTTTCAATCTCATTTTACCCTACATCATTAATATATGCTAAAATATTTAAAAATAAAAATTGTATTTAAATTATATTTAAATCCACCTTAAACCTCATCTAGATTTTATTTCAATGATACAATGTAGATGTGAAACACCCAGTATACATATAGTGTTCCTATATTGCTCCCTACTTTTACAATGTTACTAATATTCTCAGATTTTAAAGATGCTTCATTTTGCCTAGCCAGTTTAGCCCAGTGGATAGATTGTCGGCCTGGTTCCATTCCGGTCAAGGGCACATGCCTGGGGAACATCCCCAGTGAGTAGCGTGCAGGAGGCAGCCGATCAATGACTCTCTCTCATCACTGATACTGCTACCTCTCTCCCCCTTCCCTTCCTCTCTGAAATCAATTATATATAAATTAAAAAAATAAAATAAAGATGCTTCATTTCTGTGAGCTCACCTAATTAAAATTGCCAAGGAAAACAGTAAAGAATTTGTGACCATTTTCTACTTTCCATAAGCATCTAACTTCTTCAGCCTTTCTTTTCCTACATAAATCTCTTTGCTTTCTGAATGTAGCATAATTTTAAACATTTATTCTCTTTTTGGTTTAGGTTATGTTCACTTTGACTCTGCAAACCATAATAATTATTTGAAGTCAGAACATGTCTCTTAAGTATTCACTGGTATAGTGCTGGGACACAGTGAACAAATACTAAAAAAATCCTTATTCACCACTGATTCCGTTAAGATTTAATCCCTGAACTTAAGGTTCTAAGAAACTTAAAATACTAAAAAGTCACCAAGTTAACTGATCTACTGGCATATTTTAAAATGTTACCCTCTTTGGTCTAGAGTAGTGGATGGCAAACCAGGGCCTGCAGGCCTAGTCTAGCGTCCCGCCCATTTTGTATGGCTGTGGTTTTGACATTTTATATGGGGGAGGAAGGGGGAATAATCAAAGAATATTTTAAGAAATGTAAAAATTATAAAAATCCACATTTTTACAGAAGTTCATAACAGTTTTACTTGAACACTGCCACACTTGTCTGTTTGGGTGTTGTCTACAGCTACTTCTGTACGACAATCAAGCTGCCTCAGAGAACACATGTCTGCACAGTCTAATATTCACAAGGGCCTTTACAAAAAAAAGTTTGCCAATGCCTGGTCTAGAACAATGCAAATGTTTTTCAAAATATATTCTATATTTTAAGTTTTATATAGCAAATGTGTAAACTATACAAATTCCTATGCCCACATTGTCTAATTCATGTAGTTTTGAACACAACTCATTTGGAAGTTCCTTGTCTGAAAACTAACTGATTTTCTGTCATCATGCCCTTGCATCTAACATTAAACATGATATCCGGGGATGCATATCAATGGATGCAATGCAATGTAGGACAACAGTGGGTTTCTTCTCTGCCCAGAGAGCTAAATGGTTGCTTGTTCCTGGTCTAGTAGTGACAAATCAAAAGAAAGAATACCTTTAATGAAATAACTAATATTGACTATGTAGTAAAATAAAAATAAGAAACTGTCCTCAGAGCCTACCTGTACTGTTCTCTGAACTATGAGCCACATATAACCCATTGTAAACCAATATTCTTACATAATATAGTAGGTTCATGCCTTCTTCTAATTTCAGCATTACAAAGGAGCTCTACTATATCTGAATTACACTCTACACATTTAAAACTGAATTCATCGCCCAAATAGGAAAGAAGCAGAGGGATAAAGAAAAGCCAAGTCTAGCAGAAAATCCAGAGAAGTAAATAAACTATGAAGCAGGATAAGGATGAAGACAAGGAACAGAGAGAGCCAGTGAGTGAGGTGATGATTCCTATGGAACATGCTGACCCTGAGATGTCTGTGGGCCTTCCAAACACAAGCCTCCAGTAAGCACTAGGATTACAAGGCCCTGGACTCTGGAGCAGCTTGTGCTGAATATAGACCTGGGAGTCAGCAGTGTAGAAGTGGTGCCTGAGGTCCTATGTGGGGAAGGGGCAGCCTGAGGAAAGTGTATGCAGTCAGCAGAGTTCAGAACTGACATAGGAACACTACTATTTATGCGAAGAGCAGAGAAAGAAGAGACCCTAAACGAGATAAAAAAGAACCTGACAATAAGGTAGGAGGAAGAATTAATGAGATTGGTTTTTCCAACACCTTATGGAAGAGAGAAAAATTGAGAAGACTATAAACTTTGGAGGGGCAAATTAATACTTTAGGTTTAAAGTATTCCTAAATTCAGATAATCAACATACTTCAAGTCTTGATTCCATGCATAGTATATTTATGTTTATCTACTCAATAAAGAAATAGTGATATCTCATGGAAAACTGCTTTCAATTAGGTAATGAATCCTATAATAGAAAATAAATTTAACAAAAACTGAATGAAATTTTAAGATTTCAAATGTCATTTCGCTAACAAATAAAATGTAAGTTGCTTATAAACTGCTTAAATGAAAGTGAGAGGCCACAAACACAAAGATGTTGAAATAAAAAAGTGAGCCCTAGCTCGTTTTCTCAGTGGTTAGAGCATCAGCGCGCACACTGAAGGGTCTCAGGTTCATTCTGATCAAGGTAACATACCTCGGTTGCAGGCTTGATCCCCAGCCCTGGTTGGGAAGCGTACGGGAGGCACCCAATTGATGTCTCTCTCTCACATCGATATTTCTGTCTCTCTCTCTCTCTCTCTCTCTCTCTCTCTCTCTCTTCCCCTCCCTTCCACTCTCTCTAAAATTCAATGAAAAAAAATATCCTTGAATCAGGATCAACAATAACAAAAAACCACCACCACCACCACCACACACAAAAAAAACAATAACAAAATGAAAAAGGGTTAACTTTCAAATTCAAAAGTTATCTGCATGTGGTCTTTCACAGCTGACAGGAGCAGCTGTCTGGTTTGTGGAGACAGCTGTTCAGATTTAGAGTCACCATTTCCAGGCTACCAGCAAGTTTTCCACCTTTTCATTAACTGCTGGAGTGGGGTCTACTTTCAGCCAAATGAGCAACACAAGATCTGAACTTGGATCCATATCAAAACAATTTCTGCCAGATGAGAAAGGCAACAGAATTTTCAATTTAGTTACAATGGTCTCTGATACTGACAGTGTTTTTAGTTATTATTTCTGCTTTAAAGAAAAAAAGTAAAGCTAATGCTTAGTCTGAACCTTTCACAGAAAACACCTTAATTTATACACCCATGGATGAGTAACCTTATTCTTGAGATTCTTAAATATATACAATATTTTAAATAGTTCAACCAAAAAAGGGAAAATAGTTGTAACACTAGTACATAATATTTTTAAAACATGAAAAGGCAAGAAGTTATAATTAATGGTTGGAACTAAGCAAAAATCTTTTTTTTCTTTTTAACTGGTCTTTATTTGGGTCTTTACCCTCGTCCTTAGATCTGCCTAAATAATATGCTCATGCTATAAGAGCACTCAGCCTCCAAAACACACACACACACACACACACACACACACACACACACACATTTTCCCCCAGCTTCTGTTTTATTGTGGTTGTGGACAAACGTGGAATATGTTGCTTACTTCTTTATATTTAGCAAATAAGAAATAGCACCATTTAAAGTTATAGTTAAAATAAGTTCTATACAAAAACCCTAACTTCACTCACAACTGATAATTCGTACATAAAAAGTACACTACTCTAGAAGAGCAGTTCTCAAAATGTGCTCCAGGGATCTCTAAGGGTTCCTAGGACCCTGCCAGGTTGTCTTGAAGGACAAAACTGTTTTCCTACAGTACTACGATAATTGTCTTTTCCATCCTTACTGTCACACATGTATACAGTGGAGCTACCCTAAGGTTATATATGGTAATACTGCGACCAACTGAAAACAGAAGCAAATATAAGATCGGCTGTCTTGTATTAAACCTAACATTAGATACAGTTGCAAAAAAATGTACAATGCTACTCTTCTCACTAAACTTTTTTTTTTGTTTACAAAAGTACAGCTATTTGTTCATTAAAATATTATGTCATGGTTTGGTATTGCTATTTTAAAATGAATTAATAAATTATGTTTTAAAGTTTAGTTGAATTTTTAATATGGTAAATATTAACACGTTGCAAACGGATCACGAGAATTCTCGCTCCATATTACAAAGTGTTTTACAAAGTATCATACTTTAAAAAGATATTAGCTTGTAAGAACATGTAATAAATAACTTCAAAATGCAATGGGTATTTAATTTTAAAGCATGCCTTTAACATTTATGTAAAACGGTTTTTGTACTTGTTCAATAGAAACTTATCTGACCACTGGGTTAAGCTAGCAATAAAACTACTGGTCCACAACGTGCTAATAGTTACAACCCACATATACAAAAGCTCTTTGAATCCTTAATAATTTTTAAGAGTGTAAAGGAGTCCTGAAACCAAAAAGTTTGAGAACTTCAGTTCTAGGATATAAGCCCTTCATAATTCTATATACTTTTATAAAATATCAAGAACATTTCTATGTAATTTGTTTGAGTAGAAACATTGATTAGAAGCGAAGACTTTAGAGGACAAAAGCGATCTGTACATTTTTACCTAAAAAAACTACAGAATCATACACTCCTTTAGTGGCCCTTCTGTGACCTTTGCCACCGGAGAGGAAAGGTACAACTTACTGTAAAGAAAAGCTCCATGACTCTGCTGTCCAGAAGGGCCTCCCGCCAGGACTCCGTTGGCTTTAGCAGCACATTTTGTGAGGATTCAAACATGGCTATATAATGTCTGCCCAGTTATCTGGTGTCAAGGTCAACAACAATAACATTCTTACTTTGTCTAAAGTATAAATATACCCGAAATATAACAGGAGCCATCCAGAAAGAATGTAATGGAAACAGTTTAAGCCTCTTCACATATGCTACATAATTCATGCATGAAGCTTAGGAATAAAAGGCATTAAGTGCTGAAAAAAAGAATGCTAAAGGAATGTAAGATAACAGTGTCAGGAATACAGAAATTTTGATGACCACAGATCTTAACAGTGGTGACAGAAGGAAGAACACTAATGCAAAACAAATGCCAAAATATATACAAAAAGAGAGAAATCAATATACAAAATGTGAATCTCACATAGTCTACTTGGAAAAATACCATTTCCCCAAAAAGAAATATATTCAAGAACAAACATATATTGCATTAAAGAAGAAAAACTCCCACACCAGAGTAATCAAATACCAATTCCACACAAATAAATAATTGTATCACATAAAACACTATCAATGCTCATTTTAACACTTGGAGTGGGGGAAACGAGTTAAGTCGGCTCGCGTGAATTGCGCGTACTCCGCGGGAGCCGTCTTAACTCGGTTCATATAGATTTGCGGTGGAGTGCGGGAAACGTGTAAACTCGGGCCGATTGTAACTGCGTATTACCAAATATTTGTTTGTTTGCCGTTCACAAAGATACCTACCTGCGTATGCGAACCGTTTCATACCCATTGGGGTAATAGGTATCATAAAAATCCCTGATTTTGCGCGGGAAACCTAAATAATTGCCCGCGCCATCTTATATTTTGGCGGGAAATTCACCCCACACCGGAGTGTTAAAATCCCACAGACTAAAAATCAGTCTGTAGGTGTTCAGGTGCTCATATCAAACATACTTCTAAAACAATACTTTCTTTGCCATACATAAGTCACCACAATAAATTTACAAGACTTTGTGAATATAACTCTCTCAATGACACTGATATGATAACTGAAGTCTTTCAGAACTGGGGAAGACAGTAATTGCCTATCCCATAGCTCATCAAGTGTCCAGCTGAAATACACCCACTAGGCTACGTTCTCATCATAGCATGAGAAATTGCAACAACAGTTATCCAAAACTACAGCTTGTAAAACTTAGATGTAAGTTCAAAACTGCTGTACTTTATTAAACCCCAAATCATTTATAGAGAACATTAAAGGCTGTGTCAATGTTTTGGAAACCATTTTTTTTAAATATTACTGCTTAACCCCCTTTTTAAATCTCTAATGTTATTTTGTGTCTAAAGAGAAGGGGAACAGTTGATAGTTTGTTTCAGAAGAGAGTCAGATTGCTGGGTTTTGAAAAATCACTCCACTCAATGGATAAATAAAAGTAAGATTCAAATCAGGTCCATCTCAGTTTCTCACCTGCCCCCTTGTGGAGATGTAGGAAGAACCCAACACCAAAAAAAGGTAACTATTGGAACTCAATAAAGCCAGCCTGAATTTAAAAAGAAAAGAGAAATCAGCTAATGAATACTGTTTTGGGCCTTAGCTGGTTCAGCTCAGTAGATAGAATGTCAACCTGCGGACCAAAGGGTCCTGGGTTCAATTCTAGTCAAGGGCACATGCCTGGGTTGTGGGCTCGATCCCCAGTAGGGGGCATGCAGGAGGCAGCCAATCAATGATTCTCTCTCATCACTGATGTTTCTCTCTCTCCCTCTCCCTTCCTCTCTGAAATCAATAAAAATACCTATTTTTTAAAAAATACTGTTTTTGTTTTCAATGTGCTAATCTTTTCTAAAATGATCTCATGTTTTCACTAGACATCTAAGGCTGTTAACGATATCATCTTCACTCATAACACCCTGATTGAACACAAGATGTTTCTACCTGTGGTTTTGTTTTCCAGCTCAGAACCTGGAAGGGGTTTTCTCTGACACAAAGTCTGCATTCCATCAAGAAAGCTCATTTGTAAGGCACCTCACTCACAAAGAGTCATGCTGATTTTCTTTGAAGAACCAACACCCAACCCTATTATGAGCCATTAAAAATATCCTATATAATAAAGAGGTAATATGTAAATTGACCCTCACTCCATCATGCGGTCACAAGATGGCTGCGCCCACAGAAGAGGAAGGGTTCCCATAACACAAGATAGCTACACCCACAGCGGAGGCAGGGTTCCTGTAACAAACCGTAACGAGCCTTAACGAGTGATCAGCAGGGACCTGAGGCTTTGTGGTCCTGGGCCAGGGCAGGGGACCTGAGGCTGTGCCCCCCTCCCGGGAGGGCTTGAGAGGGGATCTCAGGCCACGCCCCACCACCAGGAGGGGCTTGACGGGGGACATGAGGCTGTGCCCCCCGAGGTCGTGCCCCCCCACTCGGCAGGGCTTGACAGGGGTGGGGCTAGCCAGGTCTGGATCTCGCTCAATGAGGGTGGGGCCAGCCGGGTCTGGGTCTTGCACAATTTCAAGGTGCACACGGGTGGGTGGGGACTTGACTCTGGGTCCTGCAGTGCGCTCCAGACTCTGACAGGAGGAAGATTTTCATATACATTTTACTAATTTTCCTTCATCTCTGACACTTCTACTATAGAGAAAGAGCAAATAGCAATCTTATCTAATAAAAGAGAAACATGCAAATTGACCGTGCCTCTGCTATACTCACGAGCCACGCCCACCAGCCAATCAGGAGCGAGTATGGAAATAAACCCAACCAAGATGGTGGCAGCCACGGAGCTGGAGCGAACAGGCTTGGGTTGCCCCTGGCAATGGAGGAAGCCAAGCTTCCCGCCTGCCCTGGCCGGCTGTGGGCTCCGCTCAAGGCTACAAAGTTTCAATTATAGAAGATAAATAAATCCCAGATACCGCTTCCAGCCGCTGTGGCCTCCACTCAAGGAGGGTCTGGGAGCCTGGGTTGCCCGGGGCTGTGGCCAGCCAGCAAACAGCCATCAGCCCCTCACCCAGGCTGGCCAGGCACCCCAGTGGGGAGCCCCACCATGAAGGGGGTGTGGCCAGCCTGAAAACAGCCCTCAGCCCCTAACCCAGGCTGGCCACTCCCCCCATCGGGGACCCTCACCCTGAAGGGGCTGTGGGCAGCCTGAAAATGGCCCTCAGCCCCTGACTCAGGCTGGCCACACCCCCATGGGGTAAGGGTCCCCACTGGGGGGCTTGGCCAGCCTGCAAGCAGCCATCAACCCCTCACCCAGGCTGGCCAGGTACACCAGTGGCCAACATGAAAACAGCCCTCAGGCCCTCACCCAGGCTGGCCACACACTCCCAGCGGGGACCCTTAGCCCATGGGGGCGTGACCAGTCTACAAACCACCACAGGCCCCTCGCCCAGGCAGCCCCATGCCCCAAGGGAACCCCACCCTGATCCGGGACACCCTTCAGGGCAAATCAGCCGGCCCCCACCTGTGTACCAGGCCTCTATCTATACTAATAAAAGGGTAATATGCTAATTAGACTGGGAGACCTTCCAGGAGACCTTCCGGATGTTCTTCTGGACAAAGTCATGGTGGCAGGGCTGAGGTAGAGGTGGTTAGAGGCCAAGAGGGGAGGGGAGTTGTGGGTGATCAGGCTGGTGAGAGGCAGGGCCGTTGGGGGTAAGCAGACCAGCAGGGGGGCCAGTTGGGGGCAAGCAGGCCATCAGTGGGGGTCAGTTGGAGGTGATCAGGACAGCGGGGGGAGGGGGGATCAGTTTGGAGTGAGCAGGCCAGCAAGGGGGCAGTTGGGGGCGAGCAGGCCAGTGGGGAGGGAAAGTGGGGGCGAGCAGGCCAGCAGGGGGGCAGTTGGGGGTGATCAGTCTGGCGGGGGGGTGCACTTGGGGGCAAGCAGGCCGGCAGCGGGGGGCAGTTGGGGGCAAGCAGGCTGGGAAGCAGAGTGGTTAGGGGCAATCAGGCAGGCAGGCAGGTAGGTGAGCGGTTAGGAGCCAGCAGTCCAGATTGCGAGAGGGATGTCTGACTGCCGGTTTAGGCCCGATCCCTGTAAACCAGCAGTAGGACATCCTTCGAGGGGTCCCAGATTGGAGAGGGTGCAGGCCGGGCTGAGGAACACCCCCTCCCCCATGCACGAATTTTGTGCACCGGGTCACTAGTATTAAAAATATTTCCTCTAATTAATTCCCTTTTAATGTGCACAAATTTTGTGTACCGGGCCACTAGTGTTCTCATAATAAAAATGCACAGCCCTAGCTGGTTTGGCTAAGTGGATAGAGCATCGGCCTGCAGACTAAAAGGTCCCGGGTTTGATTCTGGTCAAGGGCATATGCCCGGGTTGCAGGCTCCATCCCCAGTAGGGGGTGTGCAGGAGGCAGCCGATCAATGATTCTCTCTCATCACTGGTGTTTCTATCTATCCCTCCCCCTTCCTCTCTGAAATCTATAAAAAATATTTTTATAAATAAATAATAAAAATGCACATATTCTAGTCTGTATAAGATACACCCAATATAACTTAATTACAAATAATATCTCTGTACTAAAAAATAAAAAATTATCCCCAAAAGCATTTTAATAAAAATTTAAACATGAAAACACATGAAAGAACAGTATTATAATGAATGGAACAAAAATTTTAAGAACAATACAATTCCAACAAGAAATGTGTTTTAGTTAGCAGATTGTGCAGGGAAACTGTTGAAGTTGCCTCTGAACAGGAGACTAAGAGAACTCTTCTGTGTTACCTGAAAGATTACCATGAATGTTCAGGTATTACTTTTCAATTTTAAAACTATTTCAAAGTATATTACAATGTGAACAGAACACTTAAAGACAGCCAAAGAATTAGCATAACAATACCACTACTCCCCCAGGTGATTCTTAATGTAGAATATTATTAAATAAAACAAAAAGACTACCACTAAAATGCAGAAATCTAGGACTTCCTTTTTTTGGGGGGTGAGGGGGGTTGTCAAATGATCTTTAATAGAAATAATTTCCTTTGTAGTTCTTAACTAGCTGGGCACTCCATTGCACCACTGTTTAAGTCATCTATAATGTCATGAGGATGGCAGCCATCAACACTGCAGTCCCCAGGATCTCTCTAAAGGATCCAGAAAGTTCTCTAACTAAAGATCAGTGCTGCATTGGTTGGACAATGTTGACAATATCATCAGAAGTGGTATTTTCACTGTGTTTAATGTTTTTTCACTTCTTTCTGCTCTTTGTGGTTCTTTGATGATCAGGCAGAGGCAGAAATACTACCTCAATCTGGGCCTGTCTGTTCTGAATAGTCAGTTTCACTGTAATCTCCAGACCCTTCCAATCACCAGTTGCTTTGGCGATGTCATCACCAACCAGGGGCTGATGTTGGGGGTGAGGGCAGATGTGGCACCAACTTCCCCACCAGTGCAACTCAGATATATAGTGATCTCCTTGGAGTCAAACTTCAGCAGGATGGTGGAGGCAACTGGTGTCGGATGAATCCAGATATGGGACGACTGGAGAAAGTTGCACCTAAGCCTCCTCTGAGCCAAAAACCAAAAGCTAGTGCTTCTATTCTTAAGAAAATGTTTTTAATGATTTAAAGTGTGAATACAGCAATAGTTTCTTTTAAAAACAACAGTTTTAAATAAAATAGTTTCCTTTTCAAATCTTTCAGAAGTTTTAGTTTATAGTACTACTTTGACATGTCATAATATCTGGACATTATATGGCTGTATCTTTTTTTATGCCACCACTGAGTCTGACTGACGTGGCTCAGTGGCTGAGTGTGGACCTATGAACCAGGAGGTCATGGTTTGATTCCCAGTGGGGCACATGCCCTGGTTTCAGGCTCAGTCCCCAATGTGAGGCGGACAGGAGGCAGCCGATCAACGACTCTCTCTTATCATTGATGTTTCCATCTCTCTCTCTCTCTGAAATCAATAAAAATACATTTTTTAAAAAATGTCATCAGTGAAAGAGAAGTCTAAGTTAAGTGATTATTTAGTAAATTAATCATTTATTATAAACATTATATGCTTGTCAGATTTTAGGAAAGATATGAGTCACAACAGATTGATACTAGTTAAATAGCTATCTTTTACCAAAATTTAAATCAGATTTTTAAATCAAGAATTTTCTTGCACATTTTCTAAAATGAACAATGAACTCAGATAATTTACATGTTATAACAGAATAATTTATTTATAACCAAATAAATGAAATTCTACTAGTGAGAAGCAATACAGAGCTACTTTCAACCTTTTAATAATCCTATGCATTTTTAAAAATTTGTCATCAACATCTAAAATTACTTCACCTTCCCATGTTTCACCAAATTCAAGACTCAGGAGTTATAATACAATGATTTTCTTTCACTATATCAAATCCAAGCCACAACGATCCTATCTACCTCTGAAGTTTTCCATTTAGGAAAACTCACCATCTTCTGAGAAGCCAAAGACACATAAAATGCTCTATAGTTGCATAAACCAAGACAAACAAAACCAGGCTGAGAGCCAGGACAGAGCTTAATAGCATACTGCTACTGACTGTCACTGGAAAAATCATACTAAGTCTTCTGTCTTGGACAACAAACCATATTATCACAAGTATATGCCTCTTAGCAAGAGGAGGAAAAGCCATCTTTGGAAATATATGTGTTCTTACATATGCAATGGGTTCTTGTTCACTTACTAACACCTTCAGTAAGGGTATCATGTGTACTGGTGACTGATAATAAAAAGACAATTAAATGAGTCATATAAAAATCTACAAACTGTTCTGAAGCAAATATGAAGTCTGAAAATTTCCACTGCCTATTCTTACTTCACAATACAGGCTTGTAACAACAATGGACTTTTTACCAAAGTAATAAATAATTTCTCCGTCCTCCCATATTCTTTTTATCCTACCTCATTAGTAAAAACAAAGTTTCAGAAGTATAGTATTTCTTCTTAACAACAAAAATTGCTATTTCTCTTCTGGCATAACACAAAAGCCATGAGCCTGTCTTACACATATACTTAATGCAAGTAACCAGAAGTCCTTTGAAATAAAGGAGAGCTGACCTCACCGGGATGTTTTCCCAAACCTTACCTCCAAATAGTAATGCTGACTTTACTGGAAATCCTAGTGTAGGTGAAGACCTCTATATCCCACTACTATTTTATGATCCAGTTAGCTTTCCCCAAGAGATTGAGTTAAAAAAAATATTTTTTTATCAAAACCAAATCAGATCCACAAAAATAGAATACCAATAAAAGGCAGTGTAACCCAACTAAAAATAGAAACGTCACTGAAGCCAACATACCAAACATACCTGCCAAACATTCTTATTACAAAACGATATTGTCATTTATGATTAGCATTGCCAAAACCCTTAAGCATTTATGGACACCAGATGAACCACTAGCTAAAGAATATTAGCAGCATAAACAGATAGCCAAGAACTGAGATAATACTTCTGAAACACCTCACCTCAATAATTAAATAACAGATACTATTGTTAAGCATCTATTACTATGTCCTAGACCAGCCGTGGGCAAACTACGGCCCGCGGGCCGGATCCGGCCCATTTGAAATTAATAAAACTAAAAAAAAAAAAGACCGTATCCTTTTATGTAATGATGTTTACTTTGAATTTATATTAGCTCACACAAACACTCCATCCATGCTTTTGTTCCGGCCCTCCGGTCCAGTTTAAGAACCCATTGTGGCCCTCGAGTCAAAAAGTTTGCCCACCCCTGTCCTAGACACTATGCAAGGTGCTAACAATATTGTGAACAAAGCATGACCTGTGCTTTTGTGAGCTCCCAAACCAGTGAGTCAATAGATATTATTCAAGTCAGCTAAGAAATGAAAATTTACACCTGAGATGTGAGGCAAGTAGAAGTAAAGCAAATGTAACACATATGAGAAGCCACAGCATAAGAAATCTGACCTGGTCTATGGTACACAACTAGGGCTCAATTAGGAGGTGACTAGGCAAAGAAGGGTACAAGGCATCCAGGCAGAGACATTCCATGTGGGAAGGCACGAGGGCAGAAGGAGACAGGGCCTTTGATTGCAGTTCTAACTAAGAGAGCGTGGAAGAGAGCTTCGAGAGGGAGGCAGAGATCGACTACTCAGGCTCTCAGAGGCCATTTTTAAATGTGGATGATGGACGACAGAGGGTCAGTCATAGAACAAGGACACTCTCTTTGGACAGCAATGACCTAAAACAGAATAAAAACAGGTGGATTTAATCTCAGTCTCATTTGAGAGAGTAAGACAAGCCACAATGGCTGAGGAATTAGATCACTGAGCCAGGGTGATTTTAACATCCACCAAATCCCAGGAGCTATAGACTTTATACCACACCCAAGCCTAAAGGGGAGGATACTTTCAATCACCTTCTACATATATAAAACCAACATATAATAATCCTTTTAAAAAAGAGTTTGCAGATGATATCATGTATATAAGAAACTTTTTAAATCCACTAAAAGTGCCCAGCCGGCATGGCTCAGTAGTTGAAACAAGAGATGGTGGGTTCGATTCCCGGTCAGGGCACATGCCTGGATTGCAGGCTCAATACCCAGTGGGAGTGCATGCAGGAGGCAGCCGATTGAAGATGTGGCTCTCTCATCGACGTTTCTATCTCTCTATCCCTCTCCCTTCCTCTCTAAAAATAAATAAAAACACATTTAAAATAAATAATAAATAAATAAATCCACTAAAAGTATTTGAGCTAATAAACAAGTTTAGCAAGGTTTCATAGTACAAGATCAACATTAAATAATTCTATTTCTATACACTAGTAAAGAACAATATAAAAATAACACAAGTTAATTCTATTTAAAATTAAATTAAAAAGAATAAAATACTCAGGAATACATTCAACAAAAGAAATCCAAAACTTTTACTCTAAAAACTATAGTGGCTCAGCTGGTATGGGTTAGTGGTTAAAATACTTTAAATTTTTTATTTTTGATACTATTACATATATCTCCCATTTCCTCCCCTTTTCCCCCCTCCTCCCAACGCCCACCCCACCCCTACGTCAGTATATAAGTTCTTTGGTTTACCTCTTAATGTGCCCCACAACCCCACATCGAGTTATGTCAGTCTGTTCCATGCCACTGATTTAGAGAGAGTGGAAGGGAGGGGGAGGCATGGGGAAAGAGAAGCATTGATGTGAGAGACACATAGATTGGTTGCCTCCCACACTCACCCCAAATGGGACAGGGATCAAACCTGCAACCCAGGTATGTGCCCTTGACCATGAATAGAATCCAAAACTCTTTAATGCGTGGGGCGCCGCTCTAACCCCTGAGACACGACAACCAGGGTGACATGACAGTCTTTTCAACAAATGGTGCTGGAACAACTGGACATCCACATGTAAAAAAAAGATTATCTAGACCAGGAGTCGCCAACCTTTTGGACCTTGCGGACCACCAGTTGGAGACTGCTGCTCCAAACGTTTCCTTAACACATTGTTTGCGGGTAGTTTTTATCGCGCACTAACAGGTGGAGCGGGCCATTTTTGCTAATTTTTTGCAACGTAAAACATATAAATACGTTTCCCGCATACAATGTGTTAAACAAAACTTATATTCCTAGAAGATAATAGAAAGGAAAAACTAGGTGCGGAAGGTTTGGCAATGACTTTAATATATAATATAAAAGATGTGATCCATGAAAAAACTGACAATCTGAACTTGGTTAAAATTAAAAACTTTTGCACTGTAAAAGACAATGTAAGGAGAAAATATTTGCAGAATCCTATCTAATAAAAGAGAAACATGGTAATTAGTCATACGACTGCTACCCTTCCCATTGGCTAATAAGCAAGATATGCAAATTATTGCCAGCCAAGATGGCGGCTAATCTGCATATGTCGGCTCCAAGCCATGGACTGAGGCTTTAGGCCTGGGTAAGGGAGGAGCCAGCCAGCGATTGTTGATGACGGCAGAGGCGGGGAACCAGGGCGGAGCCAGCCAGCGTTCAGCTGAGGCGGGAGCTGGGGGTCCCTGGTCCAGGCCTAAAGCCTCAGCCAGAGGCTTTAGGCCTGGGCCAGGGAGGAACCAGCCAGCGATCGGTGGCGGCGGCGATGGGGAGCTGGGGGTGCCCTGGCCCAGGCCTAAAACCTCAGCCTGAGGCTTAAGGCCTAGGTCGGGGAGGAGCCAGCCAGCGATCGTTGATGGCTGCAGTGGCAGGGAGCTGGGGGTGCCCCGGCCCAGGCCTAACGCCTTGACCAGAGGCGTTAGGCCTGGGCCGGGGAGGACCCAGCCAGCGATTGTTGATGGCGGCAGAGGCGGGCAACCAGGGCGGAGCCAGCCAGCAATTGTAGACGGCGGCGGTGGCAGTGGCAGCGGGGAACTGGGGGTGCCCTGGCCCAGGCCTAAAACCTCGGCCTGAGGCTTTAGGCCTGGGTCAGGGAGGAACCAGCCAGCGATCATTGATGGCGACAGCAGGGGGAACCGGGGCGGAGCCAGGCAGCGAAGCGATCCCTGGTGGGGCAGCGGCAGGGAGCTGGGGGTGCCCCGGCCCAGGCCTAACGCCTAGGCTAGAGGCTTTAGGCCTGGGCCAGGGAGGAGCCAGCCAACGATTGTTGATGGCGGCGGAGGCGGGCAACCAGGGCGGAGCCAGCCAGCGATCGTTGATGGCAGTGGCGGGGAGCTGCGGGTGCCCTGGCCCAGGCCTAAAACCTCGGCCTGAGGCTTTAGGCCTGGGTCAGGGAGGAACCAGCCAGCGATCATTGATGGCTGCAGTGGCGGGGAGCTGGGGATGCCCCGGCCCAGGCCTAACACCTTGGCCAGAGGCTTTAGGCTTGGGCCGGGGAGGAGCCAGCCAGTGATCCTTGATGGTGGTGGCAGCCAGAACCGGGGCGCAGCCAGCCAGCGATCCTTGATGGCCATGGCGGCTGGGACCTGGGGGTGCCCTGGCCCAGGGCTAATGACTCGCCAGAGGCGTTAGGCCTGGACAGGGGCCAAACCAGCAATTGGTGTGAACTACAGAGGAAACACCTTTTCTGACTGCTGATTGGTTAAGCTCCCTGTATGCCACTGGTAATATTCTTAGTAACTTGGGTAATAAGAGTTCAAGAAGTGATCTAGGGTTTTTTTTACCACACTCCTGAAGAAAAAAAGGAAGGTCTACTGCTGGAGGGTTAAGAAATGTCATATCCTGTCCTAGCCGGTTTGGCTCAGTGGATAATGCCTCGGCCTGCCCAACGCAGATTCTGGGTTCAATTCTGACCAAGGGCATGTACCTAGGTTGCAGGTTCCTCCCTGGCCTGGGCCCAGGTCAGGGCTCATGCAGGAGGCAACCAATCAAAGTGTTCCTCTCACTTTGATGTTTCTCTCTGTCTTTCCCTTTCTCTTCCACATTCTCTAAAAATCAATGGAAACATATCCCCAGGTGAGGATAAAGAAAGAAAAAAATGTCATATCCTATGAAAGACACTTCTTGAAAATGCCTAAAGAAAGTTGTCGTTTTTTCATGGTAAAGGGACTGGAGTCCGTGTTGATGAAAACACCTTGGTGGCTGCGGTGACTGGCAGTGGCTGCAACAGTGCGGTGATGGGGCTGGTGCCTTCCCCTGATCAGCCCGGTCGACTCCCACAAAGGGAGGCCAGACTGTGGCTTAGGCCCACTCCCCAAGGGGAGCAGGGAGCAGGTAGTAGGACATCCCCTAGGGCTCCCAGTATGTGATAGGGGGCAAGCTGGGCTGAGGGAACCCCCAACCCAGTGCACAAATTTTTGTGCACCGGGCCCCTAGTATATATATAAAACTCTAATATGCAAATAGACCGGACGGCAGAACAACGGGTTGCTATGATGTGCGCTGACCACCTGGGGACGCGTGCGGAACATGGCAGGCGTAGGCAGCAGGCAGCAGAGCACGGAACATGGCAGGCATCGGCCACAGCGGGATGGTGGAGCAGGTGAGTCGGGGCACAAGACCAAGGTGGGGTGCCAGTCACTGTCATCGGGGTGAGCCTCTGGTGGTTACTGAAAATTCTTTGCTCCTGTGCACAATGGTCCCGTCGGGCGCTTGCACCTGCTGCCAGTGCTGAGGCCAGCCCCGCTCACACCCACTGCCGGCGCCGGCCTCATTCACACCTGCAGCCAGCACCAAAGCTGCGACTTGCACCTGCTGCCAGCGCCCGGCACCAGTCCCAATCACTCAGCACCATCAGCAGGTGTGAGCAGCAGTTGCCAGCCCCAGTCGCCCCTGAGGGCTTCTCTACCTCCACCTGCTCCTGAGGGACGATCAGGGCAGCAGCTGCCGCTCACACCTGCTGATAGCACCGGCCCCATTTACACCCGCTGCTGGCGCTAGCCCCAATCGCTCTGTACTGTCAGCCGGTGAGAGAGGGACCGGCACAGTCAGCACATGGGAGTGACAACTGGTCACTATGATGCACACTGACCAACAGGGGCTCCCAGACTGCGAGAGGGTGCAGGCTGGGCTGAGAGGACCCCCCCCCCCCCCCGGGAACAAATTTCACGCACTGGGCCTCTAGTATCCTTACTAATAAAAGCCTAAGTGGTCGTCATGCTGTGATACCCTTAAGCCTTCACAAAATGGCTACGTGCACAGGTGGGCAGGGCTGGGCTTGACGCTGCGTCCGAGGCACAGAGCCTGCCTGGGAGTTCCACCTCCGCAAGGCGAGGCCTGCCTGGGGGTCTGGCGAGGGCTGCCTAGGGATGCCCTGGCTCTGCGTGGCAAGGCCTGCCTGGGGGTCCAGCCTCCCAGCTCCGGCCTACCTCTTTGGGGCAATCCATCAAGGAGCCCTGGATGGGTGGGCGGGGCCTACCTCTTTGGTGCGATCAATCACGGGGCTCTCACACTATGACAGGGCACAGGTCAGGCTGGGGGACACCCAAACCACCCGAGTGCATGAATTTCATGCACTGGGCCTCTAGTATATAATAAAAGCCCAGCTACCGTTATGGCAGAACGACCAGTCACTATGATGCACACTGACCACCAGGGGTAGACGCTCAATGCAGGAGCTACCCCTGGTGGTCAGTGTGCTCCCACAGCAGAACACTGCTCAACCAGAAGCCGGGCTCATGGCTGGTGAGCGCAGCGGTGGTGGCGGGAGCCTCTCCCACCTCCGTGGCAGTGCTAAGGAGCGAGCAGGCGGGCAGTTAGGAGCGATGGGTCCCGGATTGCAATCGGGCCTAAACTGTCAGTTGGACATCCCCCAAGGGGTCCCGGATTATGAAAGGGTACAGGCCCAGCTGAGGGACCCCCCCCTCCGGGCCAGAATTTTGTGCATTGGGCCTCTAGTATTTCTAATAAAAGACTTATTCAAAATCCTATATAATAAAAGGCTAATATGCAAACTGTCCCCTCGGGAGTTCAACCGGGAGTTTGTTCGCTTGCTATGATGTGTGCTAACCACCAGGGGGCGGTGTGGAACATGCTGGGTGACCAGCGGTGGTGGCGGGGCACTGAGGGAGTGAGGGAAAAGGAAGTGGGGAGGCCGGGAGGCAGAGAACCTGATTGGCCCTGATCGCTGGCCAGGCCTAGGGACCCTACCCATGCACGAATTTTGTACACCAGACCTCTAGTATAAAAAGAACTCTTAAAATTCAACAATAAGGAAAAAAAACAGCCTGATTTAAAAAGGGGCCAAAGACATTAACAGACACCTCACCAAAGATAAAAAGAAAATACACAGATGCAAATAAGCACATGGAAAGATGCTCCTCACCATATGTCATAATGAAAATGTAAATTAAAGTAAGATACCACTACACAACTATTAGAATGCCCAAAATTCAGAACACTGACAACACCAAGTGCCAGTGAGGATGTAGAGCAACAGGAACTCCATCCATTGTTGGTGGATTCCCACAACGATGCAGCCACTTTGAAAAAATTTGGTGTTTTACTATAAAACTAAATATGCTTTACCAGCAACTGTGCTCCTTGGTATTCACTGACCAAAAGTGGGGGAAAATTTATCTCCACAGGATGGTTCTCCATAATGGCCAAAATTTAGAAGCAATCAAGATGTCCTTCCCTGCCAAGTGGGCATGGCTCAGTGGTTGAGTGTTGGCCTATGAACCAGGAGGTCAAGGATCAATTCCCAGTCAGGGCACATGCCTGGGTTGCAGGCTCAATCCCCAGTGCAGGAGGCAACCGATCAATGATTCTCTCTCATCATTGATGTTTCAATCTCTCGCTCCCTTTGAAATAAAATTTAAAATTATACATTTTTTTAAAAAAAGATGTCCTTCCGTAGGTGAATGGGTAAGTAACTGTCATCCAAACAATGGAATCTTATTCAGTGACATAAAGCCCTGAAGAGAGATGGAGAAACTTTAAATGCATATTACAAAGTGAAAGAAAGCCAATCTGAAAGACTACATACTGTCTGATTCCAACTAAATAACATTTAGGAAAAGACAGAACTATGGAAACAATATAAAGATCAGTAGTTGCCATGGGTCTGGGGGGAGGAAAACTTGGCAGACATTTCCTTAACCAAGAGATCAACGTGGATGCTTCCGCAACAGAACAATCTGACACCATGTGCCTCCTGACACAAAGTAATGAAAAGGACACAATGTCATAACTGTGGTATAGTCCTACAAAAAGTGAGCAATCTGAATCTAATCACAAGGAAACATCACATAACCTCAACGGACAGACATTTTTTTAAATAACTGTCCTCTTCACTTGTACTCTTCAAATATGTCATATTCATGAAAGACAAAGAAAAGGTGCGAAACTTACACATCAAAGATAACTTAGGAAAACTAAATAAAATGTACTAAAAATAGCTATAAAGGATATTAATGATACAACTGACAAAATTTAAATTTGGACTGTAGATCCAATAATATTGTATTGACATTTAATTTCTTGATTTTGAAAACTATAATATCGTTTGTAAGACATTCTATAAGAACCAAAGATCTCAAAAATTTTTTAATATAATTTTTATTGTTGGTAGTATTACAGATATCTCCCATTCCCCCACCCTTTAGCCCCCTCCTCCCAGCCCCTAACTACCCCCCTGGTCTTTACTACCCTATTTTCCATGTCTATGGGCTATACATCCTATCTAATAAAAGAGAAACATGGTAATTAGCGTACGACCGCTACCCTTTTCATTGGCTAATCAGGGCGATATGCAAATTAACTGCCAACTAAGATGGTGGTTAACCGCCAACAAAGATGGCAGTTAATTTGCATATGTAGGCACAATGCAGGGAGGCGAAAGGGAAAGCAGGAAGAAGCCCGCTGCCACTGACAGTGATTGGAAACCCAGGGGGGACCTAAGAGCCCTGCCCCCCAGCCATGATCGGAGAATCAGGCGCCTTTGCCGCCCTGGCCAGTGATAGCGGGAAGTAGGGGTGGAGCCAGCAATGGGAGCTGGGCACGGGCGAAGCTGGCAGTCCCGGGAGCTAGGGGTCCCTTGCCCGGGCCTAAAGCGGAGCCCGCGATCGCGGCGCTGCTGCAGCCGCGGGTCCCCGCCGCTGCCCAGGCCGGACGCCTCGGCCAGCCTCACGCAGGGCCCTGCCAAGGGTGTCTCTATGCCACACCCCATGCTTTGCTCTGCTTCTCCAGCAGGGTGGCCAAGGCCACAGGAGCCCTGAACCTCCCGGTCCTGGGACCTTCCAGATCTCTGCTTCTTCTGTGGGATGGGACCAAAGCCCTCTGGTTTAGTACACATAGGCTAGGCTCTCTCCAAAGAGCTTAAAGCAAACAAGGAAACCAAGAGATATTCAGTGTCCAGCCCTAGATGTCTTAGCCTGAGTTTTGGCTTCCACAGACCTATCCCTCTCCACCCACCTCTCAAGAGGTTAGAGCACCAAAGGTGAGGAGAGTAAGGAAGACATGAGGACCCCAAGCCTGGGCCCTGGTGATGATGAGAAAGCTGAGACACAACCACCTTAGACACCTGCCCTCAGCTCCATGGAGATATTCACAAGGAAGATTTCTACTAGCCTCTAACCTTCCAACAAGAGGATCAAGGCTGGGCTGAGGGACACCCTCCTCCCATGCACGAATTTCGTGCACCGGGCCACTAGTATAAGTGAAAAAGCTCTTTGGTTTATCTCTTCTTCTTCTCCCTACCTCACATTGAGGTATGTCAGTCTGTTCCACAACTCAACACACCCACAAATGACACACTCAAGGGTCTCATTTTGTTGGTCAACTCATTTTGTTCATTACATTGCACAAATAAGTGAGATCATGTGATAAATGTCCCACAGCTTTTTTATCCATACATCTACTGATGGGCAAATGCTATTGTAAATTGTGCTGCTATGAACATAGGGGTGCATATATTCTTGATCACATATAAACCTACAGAAAGTGTTCAGAGGTAAATGGGTATAATATCTGCAACTGATCTCAAATGGCTCAGGAAGAAAAACTACTTTAAATATACGTGTGTGTGTGTGTGTGTGTGTGTGTAGGGCAAAGAAAAATAAATTGACAAAATGTTAATATTGGTGAACCTTGGTAAAGGGCATATGGCAATTCTTTATTTTTTTAAGATAAAGCCTTTTAACATATATGTTTTATTGATTTCAGACAGGAAGGGAGAGGAAACCAGATAGAAACATCAATGATGAAAGAGAATCATTGATCATCTGCCTCCTGCACGCCCCCTACTGGGAATCGAGCCTGCAACCTGGACAGCCTCATTTAACATACCGTTCTACATGACCAAATATACTTTATACAAAATACACAACATTATTTTACAAGGTCTACTTGCTATTCCTCAGTCTATCCTAAAAGACAAACCATTTTGTTTAAAAAGCCATCAATTCAACAAAGGGCAAAAGTGGTTTAAAGTGGTTCATATGAAAAATAATACAATAAATTAATAAATAATAATACAAGAACAAACAGTTTTGGTGAACCAAGATGGCACTGTAGGTAAAAGCCAGTAACTCGGCGACTCCCAAAACCAAATCAAAATTACAACTGAAATACAGAACAACCATCAGTCAGAACCACCTGAAATCTGAGAAGTAAAGATGAAAGCACATTGCCCTAACTGGTTTGGCTCAGTGGATAGAGTGTCAGCCTGCAGACCGAAGGGTCCCAGGTTAGATTCCAGTCAAGGGCATGTACCTTGGTTGCGGGCACATCCCCAGTAGGGGGTGTGCAGGAGGCAGCTGATCGATGTTTCTCAATCATCGATGTTTCTAACTCTCTAGTCCTCTCCCTTCCTCTCTGTAGAAAATAAAATATATTAAAAAAAAAAAAAAGATGAAAGCACATAGAAACTGGAAGAAAGGGGAGCAGAATGGCCTGGTTGGACACCAACATGTGGCACAGCAGAGGCCTCCTGTGAGAGGCAAGGGGTCCCATGCGCACAGCAGCCCCCAGCCCAGGGTTCCAGAGCTAAGAAGGAAGTCCTCATAACTTCTGGAAGTAAAAACCAGGGGGAATTGTGGCTGAATGACACAGAGGCTGCTGGAGTCCCAAACAGTTCCTCTTAAAGGACCAGCGCACAAACTTATACTGTCCGGCTCCCTCTGAGCTCCAGTGCTGGATGGATGCATTGAGGGAACCAGGGACCAATGGGGAGGAACTGGATTGCCTGGTATCAGGGCAGGAACTCGGAGGTGACCTGGGTGCTCTCCACAGTCATTGTTCCTATGCTAGGACCACCACTGTCGCACAGCTGACTGGCAGCAATATCTCAGTTTCCATCAGTGTAGATTCACACTGTTCACCCTAGTGATTCCCTGAGACTTGATCCCATCAAATTTGCAGCTCCACCTAAGCTGTTTGTAGCTGTTCTTCCATATGAATAGCCTGTCCTGGCTCAGGTTTGACTTTAGTAAAATCTCTTAAACAAGCAATAGCTGGAGTCAGCATGCTCCACACCTATCAATAAAAGGCCCAAGACCAGGCACTAGCACTAGCCTGCCTTGATTCACTGCTGGGCCTCACCTGGGCACTTCTAGCCCAGTACAAGTAGCAGCTATCTGCAGATCTCTCTGTAACTCCTGCCAGGTGGCCCCAGGCAGTGGCTGACTTCGTACCTCCTTGGAGGCCCCAGACCCAGTGCACCCAGTGAAAAGCTTCAGACCATAGCAGATTACAACTCAACACACCCACAAATGACACACTCAAGGGGCAGACTCAGTGAGCACCAAAACCCACTGAAGCAAATTCTGCTCCATAGGGTTGTCTCCTGCACAGCGCTCTTCCATTGTAGACACAGCTGTTCCTTACAGCCAATTGGGGTGGAGGTCAATTCCTCCCCGTGATGCCAACAGCAATCAAGGCTCAACTACAAGACTGTGCACACAGCCCACACAGAGGCGCACCTAAAGTGCCTAGCTCAGGTGACTGGGGAGGCTGAGCCATGGGCTCTACAAGACACTACAAAAGGCTACTCTATCAATTCCAAGAGACATGAGAGCTCTACCTAATACATAGGAACAAATACAGGGAAGCAGCCAAAATGCAAAGAATTGTTACAAATGAAAGAAATGGAAGAAAGCAAACTACTGGATACAGAGTTCAAAACAATGGTTATAAGGTTGCTCAAGGATCTTAATGAGAGCTTCAAGGGACTTAGTGAGACTTTCAAGGATCTTAGTGAGGATGTCAAAGACATTAGAAAGGAACAGTCAGAAGTTATGAATATACTAACTGAAATAAAGAATAATTTACAGGGATTCAACAGTAGAGGAGAGGATTCTGAGAATCAAATCAACAATTTGGAATATGAGGAAATAAAAAACACCCATCCAGAAGAGCAAAAAGAAAAAAGAATTAAAAAATATGAAGATAGTCTAAGGAGCCTCTGGGACAACTTCAAGCAACCAACACTTACATTATGGGGGTGCCAGAAGAAGTGAGCAAGATATTGAAAACCTGTTTGAAGAAATAATGACAGAAAGATCACAACATGGCACCTGACGAGACCCAGCCTGGACACTGTGCCACTGTGGTGCAACCACCACTGACCCCGCAGGGCTCTTGCCCCTGCAGTGTACTTATCCACTACCAATGCTACTGTGCTACCGGGGCTTGGGGATAGGAACTGTGCTGAAGGCTGGGAGGTGGATGTAGCCATCCCTAACCTGGAACTGTTGAACTGAGGACCTGAGGAGACTGAAGAGACTGCAGATCTATAGGTGAGATGGGAGGGCCTGGGACTGAGAAAGGAGGCTTCAAGGGCACTGGCTATGGAGACTGCAGAGTGGGTGCAGCAGTGGGAGCCTGGGACTGCAGTCCCTGGATAGAGTAGCACTAGCACCCTGCCATAGTGCAGCCTAGGAAGTTCCTCCTGAGCAGTGAGAAGAGACACGCAGTTGAGCTCAGAGCCAGCCTACACTGGAGGGATCTGAAGGACACTGCCAGCATTGAATCTGGAGGTCCATTTATATCTTGGAGGAACTCGTGCTGGTGAGCAGAAAGGGGGCTGGACAGTAGGCCCAGTAAAGATTAGAGATGCCCATCTGGAACACCAGGAAGGTACTCTCTTTCCCACTGGCCAAACAGTTGCTTCTGACTTCCACTGCAGCAATCTGAACCAAGGAGAAATAGTCCAAGGCTGGAAATCTGTGCCCCTGCAGGAGGCAAAGAGGTGCCAGCCAGACAGGCAGAGATGAGGTATTGGAAGGAGAGGAAGGGCCTGGTCCCCCATCCTACAAGCTACTGTCACCAATCCCAACAAGAGTCTGCTCAAACCAACCTGGTCAAGACCAGGATACCCCCACAGAGCCCTGCTCCATGGAGGAAGGGAGAACAGTTCAGAACAGAAACACTCAAGGTGTGAGACTTAAGGCAGACCCAGCCTCTGCGATAAGGAGGCCTCACCCACTACACTACAAGGAGCTTCAACCTATCGGGCCTCAATCAGGTTGCCCAGGGTCAGAAAGGGACAGTGATATACATAGGTCTGCACCAGAGAATCTCTCAGGAGGCCCAGGGCAGACACACAAAGGGACCTGATTCAACAACATCAGAGCAAAATCCAGGGAGCTCCACAAATAGCATACCCAAAGGTTTTGGAGTGTGTGTGTGTGTGCGTGTGTGTGGCCTTTTTGTTTTGTTTTGTTTTCGGGGGTTTTCCCCTTTTTTCTTGTATATCTATTAATTTGTTTCTTCTCTTTGATTCTATTCTCTTTGACTTTTTATTATTATTAATTTTTATTTCATTTTTTTTCTTATTTTCTCCTTTTTTCCCATTTAACTTTCCTATCTGTGTCTTAATATAAACATTGTTAGCAATTTTTAAATCCATTATTATTGCCAGGACAGTGTGGCCCAGTGGTTGAGCATCAACCCATGAAACAGGAGGTCACAGTTCTATTCCCGGTCAGGATACATGGCCAAGTAGTGGGCTGAAACCCCAGTAGGCAGATGATCAATAATTCTCTCTCATCATTGATGCTTCTCTCTCTCCTACTACCTTCCTCTCTGAAATCAATAAAATATATTTATTTAAAAATTAAATTATTATTATTTGATTTCTTTTCTGTTTCCTTTTCTTTTTTATTCCTATACTAGTTATTATAGCTTCCTCTTGCTTTCACTTTGCCATTTTTTCTTATTCTTGTTTCTCCCTCTTTCTTTATATCCCCTCCAAGACTTTGGTCTCATGGCTTCTAGTACTTTTTTATTTTTTCTTTCCTTTGCTTTCTTTTCTTTTTCCTTCTCCTGTTCTTGTTTTGCGTAGTTTGATGACTTTTGTGCTGTTTTTGATTAAGTCCCATGAACGGGACATCAACAATCAAATCCCAATTATAACAAAGGAGTCCAAAAAAGTCACACCAGGGGCAATCCTAGAGTATGCAGCTCAGGAGATCAAAGAGACTGCACCATTGGACCCCTAAAGACACTTTTTACATAAGGCCATCCCTAAAAAACTGACAAAACAGTTCTAATACATAGAAACAAATATAAAGAGACAACTAAAATGGGGAGACAAAGAACAAACCCAAATGTAAGAAAAGGAGGAATATCCAGAAAAAGAACTAAATAAATGGAGGCAAGCAGCCTATCAGAGTTCAAAGTAATGGTTATAAACATGCTTAGGAACTTAGTAAAAATTACAAGGCACTCAATGGGAACTACAACAGCATGAAAAAAAGACACAGAAACCATGAACAAGACCAGACAGAAATAAGAATAGCATATCGAACATTGAGGACACACTGGAAGAAATTAAAAGTAGATTGGATGAAGCAGAGGATGGAATCAGTGATTTGGAAGGTAGAAATAAATACCCAATTAGAGCAGCAAATAGAAAAAATAATTTAAAAGAAAAACAGCTTAAGGGAGCTATGGGAAAAGAAGAAAGAGAAGAAGAAGGAGAGGGGAAGGAGGAGGAAGAGGAGGAGGAGGAGGAGGAGGAGAAGAATGTGAGCAAGGAACAGAGAAACTGAAGAAATAATGACAGAAAACTTCCCCAATTTGTTGAAGGAAAGTCTCACAAGTTTAGGAAGCACAGAGAGACCCAATCAAGATGAACTCAAAGAGACCCACACCTAGACACGTCGTCATTAAAATGGCAAACGTTAAAGACAAAGAAACAATCTTAAAGGCAGAAAGAGAAAGACAAAAAATTACCTGCAAAGCAGTCCCCATTAGAACGTCAGCTGAATTCTCAATAGAAAGACTTCAGGCCAGAAGGGAATGGCATAAACTATACAAAGTAATGAAAAGCAAGGGCTGAATCCAAGACTACAGTATACAGCAAGGCTATCATGTAAAATTGAAGGTGAAATAAAAAGCTTATCAGAGAAAAAATTAGTTAACAGAGTATATTACCAGGAAACCTGCAAAGCAAGAAATGTTAAAGGGACTGCTTTAAGAAGAAAAGGAGAGAGCATCATAGGTATAAGAAAATTAAAATGGCAATAAATAAATACCTGTGAATAACGTTAAATGTAAATGGATTTAAGGCTCCAGTCAAAAATCATAGGGTAACTGAATGGATAAGAAACATGACCCATATATATGCTGTCCACAAGAGACCAACCTCAGAACAAAACATAGACACAGACTGAAAGTGAAAGGATAGAAAAATATATTCCACACACATGGAAAGAAAAAAAAAAAGCTGGAGTAGCAATACTAATATCTGACAAAACAGACTTCAAAACAAAACCCCATAACAAAAGACAAAGAGGGTCACTACATAAATACTAATGGGAATGACTCAACAACAAAATATAAGCCTAGTAAACTTATATGAACCCAATACCGGAGCAACCAAATATATATATATATATATATATATATATATATATATATATATATATTAAAAAAAACTCTTGATGGGCTTTAAGGGGGAGATCGACTACAAAACAGTAATAGTAGGGGACTTTTCCACTCCACTGACATCATGGGATAAATCTTCCACACAAAAAAATCAACAAGGAAACAGAGGCCTTAAATGACACACTACTGAAAAACAAAAACAAAAAAAATGACACACTAGGTCAGACTTAAGAACATTTCACTCCAAAGCAAAAAACTATATATTCTTCTCACGTGCACATGGAACATTCTCAAAGAGAGAACACATGTTAGACACAAAACAAATCTAAACAAATTCAAGAAAACTGATATACCAAGCATTTTCTCAGATCACAATGGCATGAAGTTAGGAATCAACTACAACAAAAAAAACTCAAATACAGGGAGGCTAAATAACATGTTATTAAACAACTAGAGGCCCAGTGCACGAATTCGTGCATGGGAGAGGGGGGATGGGACCACAGGAGGTTGGCTGACTGGGGGAGGGACCGCAGAGGGAGATTGGCCAGCCAGGTGGGAGGGACCACAGGAGGTTGGCTGGCAGCAGGGAGGAATAGGAGGAGGGACTGCGGGAGGTTGGCCGCTTGCCCTGAGGAGGGAACCGACCCTCAGACCCCCTGAGAAAGGGGCTGCGTCCGCTGCCACCCACCCCCAGTTCCCTGTCCCAGCCCAGGCCCAAAGGCCCCGGCAGGATCGGGAGAGGAGGCAACAGTTGCCGGGCGGGCACAGAAGGAACGGATGCTGGATGCCGATGCCACCCTTGGCATCCCAACACTGTGAGGTTCCCCACCTCCCCCCTCCTCCTTCCCTCACCGCTGCACCACCACTGCGGGGGGGGAGGGGGGGGAGGCCCCTGAGGAAGGGAGAGGACGGGAGCGAGACAAACCCTTGTGTCGAGGGCTAACTTACAACAGATCGCAGCAAGGGAGCTGCTCTGCTATGTATGAAACCTTGACCCAGAAGCAGGTCTCTACAAATAGCTTAGCACCAGCCGATGGGGGCCAGCTGGCTGGGGGAAGGGGCTGTGGGAGCACACTGACCACCAGGGGGCATCTCCTGCGTTGAGCATCTGCCCTCTGGTGGTCAGTGCGCATCACAGTGACTGGCTGATCGGTAGTTCCCAGTCATTCCATCGTAACAGTGCTTAGGCCTTTGTATATGTGTGTGTGTGTGTGTGTGTGTGTGTGTGTGTGTGTGTGTGTGTGTATATATATATATATATATATATATATATGAATGAATTACCAATGAGATCAAGCAAGAAATTAAAAACTTCTTGGAAACAAATGAAAATGAACACACAACCACCCAAAACCTATGGGACACAAGGAAAGATGTCCTGAGAAGGAAGTTCATAGCATTACAAGTCTACCTCAAGAAACAAGAAAAGCAATAAGCCTATAATAAATGATGAAATTGAAGCAGTCATTTAAAAACTCCCAGTAAACAAAGTCCTGAACTGGATGATTGTACAGGAGAATTTTAGCAAACATTCAAAGAAGAACTAACACTTGTTCTCCTCAAACTATTCCAAAAAACTCAAGAGGAAGGAACACTTCCAAGTTCTTTTTTTATGAGGCCAGCATTATCCTAATTCCAAAACCAGATAAAGACAATACAAAGAAAGAAAATAATAGGCGAATATCTGTGATGAACAGAGATGCTAAAATCTTCAACAAAATATTAGCAAATCAGAACCAGCAATACACTGAGTGGCCAGATTATTATGACCATCTGATGTTTGTAGGCAAATTAGCTATAATTTTGCACTGAAGTTGCTAGAGGGCCAGACCATTATAAATAGGGAACGAGGTTGTTTACCACGACAGTAGAAGTGATTTTTTTCTGAAGATATGGGTAAATAATGTGATTTAACAGCCTTTGAATGTGGGATATATTCCGTAACACAAGATAGCTGCACCCTCAGTGGAAGCCAAGTTCCCCTAACGACCCTTAATGAGCAATCAGCAGGGACCTGAGGCTGCAGGGTGCTGGGCCGGGACAGGGTACCTGATGCTGCGCCCCCCTCCCCCCTGGTGGGACTTGACAGGGGACGTCAGGCCGCACCCCCTGCCCAGGCACCAGGCTGGGGGAACCTCAGGCTGTGCGCCCCCTCCCGGCAGGGCTTGACGGGGGACCTCGGGCTGTGCCCCCTGCCTGTGGGGCTTGACGGGGAACCTCAAGGTACACCCCATGCCCCGGCCTGGGCCAGAGGACCCCTGGCCACGCGCCCCACCCTGGGGGATTTGAGGCTGCGCTCCCCGCCTAGCGGCGCTTGATGGGAGACCTCAGGCCATGCCCTCCACCCAGCACCGGGCCCGGCGACCTGAGGCTGCACCTCCCACCCAGAGGGTCTTGACAGAGGTGGGGTCGGCTGGGTCTGGATCTAGTCCAATGGGGGTGGGCCTGGCCGGGTCTGGGTCTCACGTGATTGAGGTGCACGTGGGTGGGTGGGGACTTGACTCTGGGTCCCATGGCATGCCTCAGATTCTGACAGGAGGAAGATTTTCATATACATTTTACTAATTTTCTTTTATCTCTGACACTTCTAATATAGAGAAAGGGCAAATAGCAATATTAAAATATTTCCTCTAATTAATTCCCTTTAAATGTGCAAAAATTTCGTGCACCGGGTCACTAGTATATATATAATTAAAAAAACACCTAAGCAAAGATTATACTGTAACACCCTCAGAGAAAAATTTTAAAGCACACCTAAGAAAATATGTGCTTCTTAACAATCCAAAAACATAAATAATAAATATATAACACTAGGGGCCCGGTGCATGAAGATTCGTGCACTGGTGGGGGGGTGAGGTGCATGGGGGGTGGGGGTGGAGGTCCCTCAGCCCGACCTGCAGCCTCTCCAATCTGGGCGCCCTCAGGGGAGCCCTCTCCAATCCGGGAGTTTCTGTCTGTCTTTGCAATCATATGAGCAAATTGTCTGAGACCCCCAATCCAGTTTGGCTTGTTGCTCACAGAATAATAGAGGCATTTTTTTTTTTCTTTGCTTCATTGGTGGAAATTTCCTGGAAGTTTTAAGATATCTTCCCTTTAATTTTTCCTAAACACTCTGATTTTACTTATGTCTCTCATCTTTGCTTTCCCTCCATCCCCAACCACAACAGTAACTTGCTCCAGGCTCACTTTGCTCTAGTGTCTAGGAGATCCGTCTGCCACCAGAACTATGATTCCCAGCATTCCTGGTGCTCCCCACACTCTGGGCTTCCACTTCTGGTCATGGGGCTGCCACCAAAACTACTATTCCCAGAATTCCTGGTGCTCCCCACGCTCTGGGTTTTCCCTGACCAAGGGAGCCATGTTTCCCCAAGCCTCTGGCTCTCCTGCTCTGCTCTGTGTATGCAAATTACCCGCCATCTTTGTCTGGTTAATTTGCATGCTCACTCCTCATTGGCTGGTGGGTGTGGTGGGGGGACGGTTAATTTGCATGTTTCTCTTTTATTATATAGGCTTGTTTTTTAGGAGAAAGATGATTAGAGATTAGGAATAAAAGGAGGAAGTGATAAACCTCCAGTAAACTGCCCCACAGAACAGCAATTGCCTTTGGGAGAGGATTGATTAAAGACATCTAGAAGAGATTAAATTAAACTAACTGTAATTTCCTATACCATAGGTAATATGTCAGATTTAAGAAGGAAGAGCATTTGTAGGTAACTAGCTGATGAAACTCTTTATTCAAGGAGACTAATACAACAAATACTGGCTAAGTCCTGAGTACTGTAAATGTATTGTTTCATTTAATCCATTTAACATTCCTTATCCCCATTTTACTTTTGGAAAAACTGAGTCTCAGGGAGGTTAAGTAATTTACCTTTGTTCAGTTGGGACTGATCTTAGATATGTCTGACTCAACACAAATGAGAGCCACTGTGTAGCACTGCCTTCAATCTATCAATGGGCAGCAAATGTTCCAGAATAGCAAATTGTAAACTTTAAGGAGATGCTCTCCAAAATACAAACTTCCCACATCAGTAAATGATTTAAAAAGTAGATATATTTTTTAAAATATATCTTTTTGATTTTAGAGAGGAAGGGACAGAGAGAGAGAGAGAAAGAGAGAGAGAGAGAGAGAGAGAGAGAGAGAAACATCAATGATGAGAAAGAATCATTGATAGGCTGCCTCCTGCACACCCTACACTGGGGATTGAACCCGCAACCTGGCCAAGTGACCTGACCGGCAATTGAACCATGACCTCCTGGTTCATAGGTCAATGCTCAACCACCGAGCCATACCAGCTGGGCAAAAAAAGTAAATGTTTAAAGCTGTAATCTAACCCATTTAAATAGCTTTTGTATAACTAATAATTTGCTAGAAACAAAATTTCCATATTTTCTCTTAAAAACATCTTTGAAGAATAAACATAATGACCTTATTATTTACCCTTGAACAATATTGCCACCATAAAAATCAAGTTAAGAGTCTTAGCCAGGTGCCGTAACCAGTTTGGCTCAGTGAATGGAGTGTCGGCCTGCGGACTGAAGGGTCCCAGGTTCGATTCCAGTCAGGGTCATGTACCTTGGTTGCAGGCACATCCCCAGTAGGAGGTGTGCAGGAGGCAGCTGATCGATGTTTCTCTCTCATCGATGTTTCTAGCTCTCTATCTCTCTCCCTTCCTCTCTAAAAAATCAACAAAATATATACATATTTTAAAAAGTCTTAGCCAGGTGACTCAGTTGATTGGAGAGTTGTCCCATACACTGAAAAGTGGCCAGTTCAATTCCCTGTTAGGGCACAGACCTAGGTTTCAGTTCAATCACCAGTCAGGGTGCCTATGGAAGGCAATGGATCAATGTTTCTCTCTCTCTCTCTCCCCTCCCTTCCCCCCTCTGTCCCTCCGTCCCTCACTCCCCCCGTCTCTGCAAACATACCCTCAGGTGAGGATTTTTTTAAAAAGTCAAGTTAGAGACTTAAGGAAAGACAGTCAAAATATTCAAGTCATTACATTCTACAAGAAGATACAATTCAGTTGCTTAATAGAAATACAATTCCCATTGTCTCCTTTTCCTGCCTAAGAGTTACTGCCCTTCCATTAGGGAGCAAGAGTCCCAACATCTACCCAGTTTTCCATTTAGTCAATCTTCTACAAAACTGTAAATGTAATTTTTAAATCCTCTGAGTAGTCCAGTGTACTGTGTATTATCTATATAATAGAGGCCTGGTACACTAATTTGTGCATGGGGAAGGGGCGAGGGAGGTTGGCTGGCTGGCCCCACCCCAATGGGGGGGGGGCGGGGGGGGCGATTGGCGGGCCAGTTGGCCAGCCACAGTGCACATCATACCGACCAGTCGTTCTGGTCACTTGGCTTTTATGTATCCGATATAATATCCTATATAATAACACCCTACTATGCAAATCAACCAAACGGCAGAATGACTGGTCGCTATGATGCGCAGTGACCATCAGGGGGTAGACACTCAATGTAGGAGCTGCCCCCTCTTGGTCAGTGTACTCCAACAGGGGGAGCACCGCTCAGCCAGAAGCCAGGCTCACGGCTGGCGACCATAGCAGTAGGAGCCTCTACCCCTCCATGGCAGCGCTCAGCGGGCCTAAGCTGGCAATCAGACATCCCCCAAGGGGTCCCGGACTGTGAGAGGGCGCAGGCCAGTCTGAGGGGACACCCCCCCCCCCCCCGCCCCGCCACCGGTGCACAAATGTTGTGCACCAGGCTTGTAATTTAGATATACAATCCTAAGTGACTGGTATACCGCTTGACCATTTGACCAGTCGCTATGACGCACACTGACCACCAGGGGGCAGATGCTCAACGCAGGAGCTGCCCCCTGGTGGTCAGTGCACTCCCACAGCGGGAGTGTTGCTCAGCTGACAGGCAGTCACCAGGTGCTGGGCTCATGGCTGGCGAGCACTTCTCTGGCAGCACAAGCCTCTCCTGCCTCTGCGGTAGCACTACCAAGCTGCGGCACAGGGAAGCGCCACGGGGCCAGGATGAGCGGGACCAGTGCAGCGCCTGGCCCGGGCTTGGACTCCTCCCCGGCCGCCTGCCGCTTCATGAACTACTACATCCCCTGAGGGGTCCCAGATTGCAAGAGGGTGCAGGCCAGGCTGAGGGACCCCACTGGTGCACGAATCTGTGCACCAGGCCTCTAGTATAAAATAAACTTATATTCCACTTCTAAAAAACACTTATTTCATTTCAACATGTTTTACAAACGACAGAAATAGGGTACTTTCAGCCATAATTGTCATCTTATTCAGTTGTTAAAGGATATAATTTGGAGGAAGAAAGTTCCAGCTCAAGACCTGATTGGCGAGTGAGAGGTAGCGCTGAAACACTGAGGACATCTGAGCACTGAGGTTTTCCCGCCTGCTGAACTCCTGCAAAACTTCCACGGTTAACACGAAAATCTGACGAAGGTCTTCTTCCTGCAATAAATAGGTCACAAGTATTTTTGCGTCATAAGCTCAGTCAAAATGCATTCCCTTTTAGAACTATAATAGAAAACAAACAAAAACCTTAACATTTCCAATGGAAAACACTATTTCTTTAGGAACATTTTCCATTTTTAGGCCTGCTCATATTTTCACCACAGTGAGCTTTCAGGTGACACCAGTTTGAATACATTTACTGTGACAGAAAGGCTACTTTGTGGAGCAGTGAGTCTGACAACTAGACAGAGCTGGAGCGTTAGTTGCTCTAGTGCAGGATCCTCGGATTTAAGCCAGTGCCTTCACATAACTTTACTTCAGAGCCAAACAATACACACAAGACAAAAAGCCCACACCATCTGCAATAACATTTTAAATACACAGCCCTCATGGGCATTCTGCCAGGTCTATTTTTAAGGCCATCAGGGTTCTACCAATTGAAGCACTGACATCTAAACACAATAAGATCAAAATAAATAAATTAAGAATCTTTAAAGTAGTATTTCCTTTTTGTTTTATTTAAAGACTAGCATTAAACAAGTAACCTTAAATTGTAATCTATACTCACCAAGCCTATCACTTTATTATATCCTAAGAAATCACAACACAAACCTTCAGGTATAGGCTGTCATCCAACCAGATCAAATAAATGTTCTCACTGCATTGAGAAGAGACTATATAAAAAGCACACGATCTTATCATTAAAACATAAGAACAAAAATGCAAATACCTGGAAAACTCTTTTGCAGTTGCCATGGAATTCCATGCTCAGTCCGATGTTGCTGGTTTTACTTGAACTTGAGAATTCACTCAATAGTGCAGTCAGAATAGAACAGGCCAGAGTTTGCTGTCATCATTGGGTAAGAAATAATTGAGGCATTATTTTTCCAATACTTTGTTTCAATACCACATTTGTTCAAACATAATGAAACATTTTCTTTCTATCTTTAGATCTTCCATTATATCTTTAGATTTATACCTACCAAAGAGAAAATCAGATAGTACAAAATAATGATTGGCTCTCCTTCCTAAGTGGCCTAGTAATTGTTAGTTCTTCCTCAACCCCAGTTACCCAAATACATCCAACACTTGAACTCGGGACATACTCCTAATTTGATCACAGAGTATAAGTGGTATTTTAAGATACTGAATTTATTATTACCCACTTTACATTAGAAAGAAATGAGATTCACAGACATAAGAAATGAAGATGGGGAGCGGAAAAAAAGGATATATGTAATACTTTCAACGATACTGGTTCATAAAAATAAATAAATAAATAAATAAACACAAAGAAGTATAGAAGAAGAAGAAGAAGAAGAAGAAGAAGAAGAAGAAGAAGAAGGAAGAAGGAGGAAGAAGGAAGGAAGAAGGAAGAAGGAAGAAGGAAGAAGGAAGAAAGAAGAAGGAAGAAGGAAGAAAGAAGGAGAAGAAATGAAGTCCAGCTGAAATTAAGCCCAGGTCTGTCTATGCTCAGATGATAGTAAAATGTATTTCCAAATAGATGAAAAGTGGAAAGTTTATAGTCTTCCAAATATTAACCAGGTAGTATTCAAAATTTTTTTTCATTGAAAACGAAGGTTTTCCTCCTCAGTGGCTCTATCCAACAGGCTCCTAATATCAACTCATCATTTTTATTCACAGACTATTTAGAGTCAAAGGTGCCAAGAATGGAGAGGATACAAATTATTTTGGCACATTTCCAGGGGTTACACAGAAATATGCTCACTACCTCTGAATAACCAAAGATTAAAGTCAGGATGATACTATTTATACAAGCCAACAGAACAGCTGAACAGTCATCCCACCCACTAACTGCCACATCTTTGTTCAGAAATGCTTGTGATGTGGGTACCTTGACCTTATAGATGCTTATCTTGGCAAATCTTAGCAAATATACATAAAATCAAATTCCCAAATATTGCCATGAGTTGATATTTATTGGAATGATGGTTACATGGGTGACCAATACGCTCTTGTTTATTTTTGCATATGTCTGAAATTTTCCTCTAAAAAAATGTAAAAAGAATTAAGTTACTATTGGCCTCTTAATCTCAACTAAAATAAGCATGATGTATAACTGCTATTTACAGATGGCATACTAGCCCATACATTACAGCAGTTTCTCACACTTTTCCATACCAGGAAACCCTAACAGAAAACACATGCAAACTTGTCAAGAATCAGGGGGACAGCCGAAACCGGTTTGGCTCAGTAGATAGAGCGTCAGCCTGCGGACTGAAGGGTCCCGGGTTCGATTCCGGTCAAGGGCATGTACCTGGGTTGCGGGCACGTCCCCAGTGGGAGATGTGCAGGAGGCAGCTGATCGATGTTTCTCTCTCATCGATGTTTCTAACTCTCTCTCTCTCTCCTTTCCTCTCTGAAAAAGGTCAATAAAATATATTAAAAAAAAAAAAAAAAAAAAGTGGGGAAAAAAAAAAAAAAGAATCAGGGGGACAGACCAAACTGCTTTCAAGAAGGATAAAGTACTCTGAATCCGCTTAAACACACACCACACACTTTCTAGTTTTACCTCAAAATATGCATTTGTTTTAATATAAAAATGTCCCTCTTCCCTAAGTCATTTAGAGAAGTGTACAAGTTTAACTGCCTTCTCTTACAGAGAACAGTTCATTGCACACTCATTTCATTTTACAATTTAAAGCAAGCATGTCACACTCATGGCCTGCATGCAGCCCACAACAAATATTTTTGCGGCCGAGCCAATGTAACGGTATGTAAGAAACATTTTAATAAAAATGTCTTAATTTTTACAACATTCTGTTATACATAATTATTAATAACGAACTACAACGTTCGCTAATGATTGATAACTATAATCACGTTGCATTCATTTCCCTTACAAGCCTTATGCGCAGGTGCACCATTTCTCTCCACTAATACCAGCAGCGAATCTGTTAGCAGCCGACTGCCACGTCATTAGTCTTGGACTGAATTGTTTGGTGTGCACAACAGGAAATACTTTGCTTTCAGAGAACAAGAAAAATAGGTTTATTTGCGTTATGCTTATTAATTTGTGCAGTTATTCAGTGTCTGGTAAGTTAATGTTCAAGAAAAATATTAATTTTTATTAAAATGTTCTATTATTTTATGTTAACAATTACTTTTATTTCAGCCCTTTGTAGTGAGCATGTCTCTATCAAAATAAATCTATGTTTCTATGAAAATTAAAGCTTTTGCTTTTTTGCGGCCCACATAAACTTAAACTGTGTTTATTTGGCCCATGTTAGCCTTTGAGTTTGACAAGCTTGCTCTAAAACAGCAACCTTTTACTCTAAGGAAGTACTAATTCACCCATAAAAGCAAGTACATTCTTAACCCATGATAACTAAAACAAAATACATTCTTATTACAGACTATTTAGCTTTCTGAACATTTTAAAATAAATTAACTTATCAGACACTGAATAACTACACAAATTAATAAGTGTAATGCAAATAAACCTTTTTCTTCCTACAAAAATAATGTATCATCTTCTTTTAAAAACCAGAAAGTACAGAAAAGCACAGAAGGGAATAAAATTTCCCACAATCCTACCATCCAAGGGCCACTACTGTTAACATTTGTCCACAGCTTCCCGATGTGTTAATGCACAGGTATCATTAAATACACACCAATACCATCAACTGAGATGTCATGTTTTGTATTTTCCTTTTCCTCTTCATATTTATGAAATATAAACACAAATTTTTAAAAGCAACTGTGTTCTTATCAAATTTACCACTCAAAGACTTAATACATGAAAATAAATTATGCATCGTGGCTAAGAGTTATTACCAGAAATCAAATATTCTGATTTTAATGTACGCAAAATCACCAGCTTTCAAATAACTAAGTAAGATATTTTCATCATTAAAAGAAACCAAACAATTTAATCGCTCCTTAATTTGGAAGCCCTGTAAAGACTTGAGAGCAGTATCATAAACATTAATTATACTATACTGCTAATGCTCAAAGGTGCCAAAAGAACAGAAATCCCTGGAGAATAAGGAATGATTAAGTATCGATTGTACATTAAGAGAGTAAAGCACCTCTGCACATATCAACAGAGTACTTCTGGCTATTCACAGAGGCATTAACATCACAGTGCATCTAAGACTCATTTCCCAAAGTGTTCACACATTTTCAGTATTTAATTATCAATTCAATAAAACCTCAAAATTACTCTCATGGTAGGTGCATTACAATAGCTGGGAAGCAAGCTGAAAGTGTAATCCTAAGAGAGAAAAGGGGACAGCTCCTTCTCAGGACAGAGAGAGGGAGGAAAGGGGTAAGCATCCAGTTCACCTATGAGAGGTCACAAGTGTTTTGTTTTTCTTACCCTGTAGAAGAAGGTTCCTGTGTGCTTGCTTCAGACTTAGATCTTAATGGTTAGCCCAAGTGCATTACCTCTGAACCCCCCACGGATTGGTACTGTACCAGTAAACCCTAGATTTTGAGAGCCTCAATTTAACAGACTTCGGATTTAAGAGACAAAATTTCCGGTTCATATGTCTCACGTTAAAATTAACCCTTTGTTAATTTTAAAATGCTTTCAACCAAGATTTGCCTATATTTAAATTAACAGGGGTTTTTTTGTTAGTAATTCACTGTTATTTTTTGTTAATCCTCACGCGAGGATATTTTTTCCATTGATTTTTAGAAAGAGTGCAAGGGAGAAAGGGAGGGGAGAAAGAGACGGAGGGAGAGAATAAGACAGAGAGAGGGAGAGAGAAACATCAATGTAAGAGAGAGAAACATAGATTATGGATTGGTTGCCTCCCTCACATGCCCTGACCAGAGCCGGGGATTGAACCTGCAACCCAGGTACGTGCCCTTGACTGGGAATCAAACCCACAACCCTTCAATGTGCAGGTCAATGCTCTAACCAATGAGTCACACCAGCCAGGGGCATACATACTTAATTTTATTACACAAACATTTCTACATAAGTAAAGGCAGGTAAACTAACTAATTTGTCACTTTTTAACATACAAATTCAGAAAACCTACTTTGTTATATAACAGACTTTCAGCTTTAATGGACAAACCCCTCACACGAATTAGTCCATTATATGGAGGTTTTATTGTATCTTCAAGTACTGCCTCTCTACCCCTTGTCACAGTCAGGGCTCGATATTATTTCTGTACTGGAGACAGTGACTCTGATACTCAAGAGGGTCAAAAACAAAAGCTGTTCTAAATAATTTAGAATGGTGAATTTCAAAGAAATCTGATCAAAGTTGACTGACTGATAAACAAGAGACTATGAGATTGTCTACTACAGTTTACAGGGATTAAACTAGTATAAATACCATTAGTACAAATCTGAGACTTATAAAAGGTTAACATAGCAAGGCTTCATTTATCCAAGATAAAAAAGAATTAAGCGAATATCTGTTTATTTTCCAAATGCAGCAAACATTTGTAATGGAACTTACTTCTTGTAAATGTTTCCAAAAGACTTATTTCTAAAACACTTACTATTTGATGTTGTAATCGCAAACAACTGAAATCTACTAAAACGCACAGGCTTTATATGCCATGACCAAGTGGTACCAGAGCCCAGGCTTTTGGATTACACCACTCCCGTTTTTCTCAGTCATCCTGGTCTGGTGTCACACATGCTGTTGGCAATGTGACCAACACTAACAGGCCAGCCTAAATTGATCATTCTTATTTCCGACAAGTTAGAAACCAAGCAATACAATTTATTAAAACTATATCCAAATAAATTCTAAATAAAAATATTGCAGGACTCTTTCTGGAGTCCAGTACTAGAATCCCCGTTTAGACAAAGAAGTCAGAAAATCTGGGTTACAACAGCTCAGGATTTGCCACTTTAGGTACCTGAGGGCAACTCACTTCTGGCTTGGCTTCACTTTATCTACAAAAAGGGTCACACCCTCTACCCTGCCTAATTCATGTGATTGTCCTAAGGTTCAAATTAAGTCATGCAGGTAAAAGTACCACGTAAAATGCAGCAGGTTACCTATAAGATAAAGAAGCAACAGGATTTTTATCATCATGATATAAAATAATCACCTATTTTGGCTTTTCTAATCCTACTTCTTGATTATCTACATTACACCAAATTAAAATCACAAGATAGGTTATCAATTAATAAGAGAAAGCCATAACTAGAGCATCACTAAAGTAACAGAGTAGATGCTCAGTTATCTGGATTAATGAGTCAACTTTATCTCTACATCTAACACTATATTAATACAAAGGAGAAGTGAAAAATGAATACACAATGTATTCCCTATATTTTCAGTTGTTGATAAATTCCAAAAAGAAAATTTAAATAAGTAGAACAAGCAGAAGATACTCAATGAGACTTCAAGGTTATAAAATTGTCTAATCTATTCTTTCATTGAAGTACTAAAAATCCACAAGTTAATTCACTAACAACTAAGTAACTGTTGTCGTCACATTTAAGTCTTATAGCAGCATTCTCATTTCTATTAAAAGCCATTAATTTCATTACAGTGAAAAAATACCCTAAGAGATAGCTTGCCTTACTCACCAGCTTACTGTCACAAGCACAAGATACTCAAACACTAACTCCAGCTGACAAAATACAATACTCTTGTTCAGAGAGAGGATTGTCTCTTATAATAGCTTGGCTCTTCCCCCAGGAGCTTTATTACCAAGAATAAACTTTATGAAAGGTTGCCGTACACTCAGACTTCCAGCTGCTCCCCTAACCAATGAGCCTGTGATGAGAGAGATTAGCTGGTATCACACCCAGGACAGTGCTGCTGGGGACAAGTCAGTTTCTCACCCACTCCTCTCACATGGCAGAGGAAGAAAGAAGACTAAATGCTAAATTACACAGCTTTAAATGTGATTTAATGTATGCCTACTATCAAAGGAAATAAAACAAACATGAAGTAGATTAAAATTTTGCTTAAACATTAATTTCAAATAAAAAAATTTAATTTAGCTCCTTTCCTTAGGAAATTAAAGTTTCTAACGAGTACACAGTAGATCTGACCCTTGCAAACTGCAGTGAAGTAACCTCAGCAACCTTTATAGCCACAGAAGGAAAATGACCCATCACAAAGATGGGCATGAAACAACCTATTATCTAATAACTGTACAAGCACACTTGCTCTAAGAACACGTCATAAATGGAAAACTGTACTGTGTCCGAAAAATTTAATATCCTTAGGAAACATTTTATGAATTAGATAGTCTTCCACAAAATTATCTGTAGAGAATCAAGACTATATAAAATATTTCTTAAAGCATTAAAATTAGAGCTAATAAGTTGGTTTTCAATTTTAATACACAATTAGTTTTCACTCACGAATAATAGCATAAATACTTCCTTCTGACTTTCAATAATTAAAATATTATTTGATAGAACAAGAGATCATTTAGTAGTATTCATGTCCTAATAAGATTATATAAATATAGGGGTGATACCAATGGGGAGATCAACACTTGATGAATGCTTAATATACTCATTGAGCGCTGTCTCCTCTGCTGGGCAGCCCCTAATTGTTAATCCACAATAAAAATCACCGAATCTACTATACTGCCCCAAATTTATTTAAACAGACTAGTATAAGGGATGGACCACAAAAAATATATTATTAGAAAGGGAAGAGTGAAAGCCAAACTACATAGTTTCTGGCCAACGAAGGTATATAGTTTGGCCTCACTTAACTCATGAGGTCAACCCTCTTTCATCCACAGAAAACCATCAATAATCTCTTTTTTTCAAATATCTCTTAAAATCTCCTTTATAAAGAAAGTTTCTAGCCAACACTATATCCATGTTCACTAGTAGCTGCCAAAGGTTTATTAAAAATGGAGGAAGTGTTCAATAGAAGGAAAATGACTAAGCATAGTGTGGTATATTAGCTTATGATATTTTACAGCATTAAAATGATGATTATGAATACTACAGCAATATGGAAACATAGGATCAAATGAAAAAGTGAACTACACTATATCTACAGTATGTACACATGTATGAAAAGGACTAGAGGAAATAGGAACAATTAAAAACTGCTTTTTCTTTCATGTAGATAGCCGTTGCTGTAATGGAATCTGTATAATATAAAAGATAAATATTTACAAATGTGAATAGTTAGCATACTTACCACAGTGGGATTGCCACTACTGATCAACTGGCTGACTTCATGAAAAATGCTCTTGCAGTCAATTGACTTATCTAGTGAGCCTCGTTTTACAATTACTGCTACTGCTAAGAGAATCTGTTCCCGAACATACTTTTGGAGGCTGTAAAACATAAAGATCAAAGTGAAAACTTTTACATAATTCTAATATAAAAATACTCCCAAATTTCTCACTATGCCTGAACTCCTAATAACCCTGCTTACGTCTCAGTGGTTGTGTATAGACTCCAAAGCCAGAAGACCTGGGTGCAAATCCACACTCCATTATCTACCGGCTATGTGACCCTAGGTAAGATAGTTAACACTCAGAGTCTCAGTTTTCTCTTCTGTGGAATGGGGACAACAGTAATAGGGTTATTACAAGAATTAAATGTTCTCAAAACTGTGCCCAGTACACACTAAGCACTATGTAAGCATTAGTTTCTTCAATCAATGTTTGATACATGTAAGTCAACCCACTAAGAGCCAGATTAAGATTCCACCAATTAAGAGAAAAATTCTGACCCAATATCCATCTCCAAGCAGTAATATAATCTTAAATCTATTCCCATGGAAAGGCAACATGCTAGCTATCTAATACACAACGTTATAGAAACGAGCAAATTTTTAAAAATCTTTTTTAAAATCTCATCTCTGAGATCTGTTCCTCAGTGTGGTGGAAGAAGTACTGGTCCCAACTGGAGGCATTATAAAAAGCTCATTAACCCTCGCAGGTTTGGCTCAGTGGATAAAACGTTGGCCTGTGGACTGAAGGATCTTGGGTTCAATTCCGGCCAAGGGCACATGCCTAGTTTGTGGGCTCGATCCCTAGTGAGGGGCGTGCAGGAGGCAGCCAATCAGTGATTCTCTCTCACATCATTGATGTTTCTATCTCTCTCTCCCCCTCTTCCTTCCTCTCTGAATCAATAAAAAAAAATTTTTTTTTAAAAAAAAAAAGCTCATTAGACAAGGAGCTAGAGATTTAACAGTCTTTTCACAATTGTTTCTTAAAGAAAACATAACCCTGAACTTTACAATCCAGCCTTTAGAAAGCACAAGGACACAACTACCGGCTAGGGCAGCTGTGGGCAAACTACGGTCCGCGGGCCGGATCCGGCCCGTTTGAAATTAATAAAACTAAAAAAAAAAAGACCGTACCTTTTTATGTAATGATGTCTACTTTGAATTTATATTAGTTCACACAAACACTCCATCCATGCTTTTGTTCCAGCCCTCCAGTCCAGTTTAAGAACCCATTGTGGCCCTCGAGTCAAAAAGTTTGCCCACCCCTGGGCTAGGGCCATGTGTATGAGTTTTTAAAATACGAGGCCCACACAGAGCTTCCCCATGATGTCTAGCATTAAAAGAAATAAAGAACAAAAGGAAAAGCTCCAAAAGGATAAGCTTAGCATGAGTGTTTCAGCAGAACCTCCTCTGTGTACTTACTTGGGCCTCTGTAAGACGTAAGTTAAAAGGAATGTTCGCAGTGACTCAATGCTGCCCTTTTCCAAGAGAATCCACTCTCGGACCACTGCCTCCATGATGGCCGTGGCAGCTTGAAAGAGGACATAGTCCACCTTGCTTGTTTCTGAGGAAAGAATTAGATTCTTTCTGTAAACAGCAGCTCATCTTCCCTTGAACACGTTGCATTTATTAATTGAACTTTTCAGACAAGGAATAAGATGGTTACCTGTTATTTTTTTTAATCCAGTGACCTTGCTCTAGCACCACAAAGAGGTTAGTTCCTCTCAGAAGACACCTCTGGCAGGTGGCAGCTAATCCCCGATCACAATTTTCACAAACTTTCCTCACCTCTCTTCAACTGTTACTTCCAAAGCATGAGGAACTAAAAAATAACACAGCTTTAAAAAAAATAAAATAAAAATATAAAGCAGTCAGAAAACTTCCTAAGAGATTCTCACCCTGTGCAAAACAGAACTTGGTACCTGCAAAATACCTTAACAAACTAGTCTTTGAACATTACTATTTGTGATGAGCCACACTGTTAAAATATTTCAATGTAGCCCTGGTTAGAGCATCAGCCTGCAGACTGAAGGGTCTTGGGTTCGATTCCCATGTCAAGGGAATGTACTTGAGTTGCAGGTTTAATCCCCGGGCCCAGTTGGTGTAGGAGCCAACCAATCAATGTGTGTCTCTCTCATATCAATGTTTCTCTTTCTCCCTTTCTCTTTCTCTTTCTTTCTCTTTCTCTCTCTCTCTCTCTCTCTCTCTCTCTCTCTCTCCCCCCTCCCCCTTTCACTCTCTCTAAAAATCAATGGGAAAAAATATTCTCAGGTGAAGATTAACAAAATAATATATATACATATATATTTCAATGTAAGTAATTAAGCTTTCAGCAGGATGACCCATCTCCAATAGTAAGTTCAGAAATAAATACAATCATTAAGATATTTTTCTCAAATTAAAAAAAAGTAAAAAAAAAAAAAAAAAGGAATCAATTTACACAAGGTGAGAAGTTCTTGTGAATTTTCTGATTGCAATACTGATCAAACTGAGTAAAATCCCAAAGCTACACTTAGAAAGATCCAGCCTTAACTAGCAAGTGATAGTATCTGAACTAAAAATTGAATCCAGAGGGGGGAAACAATAGAAAACTAACATACCTAAAAATATTTTATGTTTATGTTAATTTTCTATTTTTCTTTTATTCACAATACAACTGCAGTCTTTTCAAACAGCATAATCAAAAGGGAGAAACAGTCAAAATAAAGTCAAGAAAAAGTGGGGATTTTCTGAAGCTCCAAAAAGTAACCATCATGTGAAATCCATGAAATGTCTATGATTAGAGTGCAGGTTATTTGCCAAGATCATTGGACATGAGTAGAGAAATGCACTCTAGGCAAACAATGGCACCTTCAAGAAATTAGCAGAAGAGCATGAAGATACACCATTTTCTCTCCTATTCAAGTTTAGGTCATTTAGAAATCTTACCAAGTGATCTTGACACAATTAGCCATAAAAATGTGAGAGAAAAGGCATACCCTACATAAATCCCTATTACATTACACTACTACCTAGCAATTTTGAAAATACCAAAACTAATAAGAGGAACCAATTTAGACCTTCTTTTCAACGTTTTATTATTCCATGCTATCTTTACATGAATTCTAATTGAGATGATCATCAAAACTCACAAAAATTTAGAAACCTTAAAAAATAATAAATAAAGCAATCGCTTCCAAAAATGTAAACTTATAATGAAAAGATGCATTTAAAGTTCCAGGAGAAAATTAAGTGTTTTATTAAAAGAGGATTTGATACAAAACCCAGCTTTATCTATGAAGTACTGCTTCATAATGGTCACTCAAATAACCTCTTATTATAAATCTCTTTTAAAAACAAAATGATGGTGTCTGCCTATCTTCATATTCCATTACAACAGTAAAAATTTTAAGATAAACCTGAAATCCTTAACCGTGGATTTTAACAAGAAAGCAAAACCGTAGGGACTCACAGAACTTTAGAAATAGAACTCCAAAGATCATCTAGTTCAATTCCTGCCATTTTACAGTTAAAGGAAATGAAGCACCAAGAGATGAAGAAGGAAATCCAAGATCACAAGGCTGCTGTGTTCCTTAAGCAATGCTGATCCAGCCCTAACTGCACATGCCAAGGAAGGTAAGACCAAACAAGCACCTTCTGGTCTTCAAGGGCAATGGAACATGCTTACTTCTATCTGTGCTGGGGGCACAATTATAAAAGGTGAATGACATTCAAAGTTTCCAAGGTGGCTTTTTATAAGTTGATTTTTAGAAAGAGGAGGAGAAGGGGGGGGAGGGGGAGAGGGAGGGAGAGAGAAAGGGGGAGGGAAGAAGAGAGAAACATCCACCTGATCTGTTGCATCCATTTGTTGCTCCACTGATCCAAGCATTCATTGATTGATTCCTATATGTACCCTGACCGAGAATTGAACCCCCAACCTTGGCATAATGGAACGAGGCTCTAACCAACTGAGGAACCTGGCCAGGGCTCAAGATAACTCTTTTCCTCTGCTTGGTATTAAATGAAGATTTCTGCATTACTACCCCCATAAAAAGCTCTCTACAAAAGGAGGAATCTGGAAAAAAGAAAGCCAAATTTCAAAGAAGGAATTTTTCTAACCTAATAAATTACACTTTCTCATGAAAACTGTTATTAGCCTTCCTACACTACACTTACCCCTAACATAAATGTGCGAATGCTGCTTGCAGGTACTCTAGTAACTTGCCAGCAGGACCCACACAGTACCTAAGGCCTATTTTTCTCTGCTGGAGACACTGGAAATGGCCAGGTCTTCACAAGGAACTCACATTCATTTGGAATTTCTAATTAGGGTAACTTTCCATGACTAGGGCACAGTCTAGACGACCAATTATTTTCAGGCCACTTTAGCTGGACACTTTCATTTCCTACCACAGTAACTTTAATAATAATTACATAACTAAAATTCATTTGTATCTTGTCAACCATCTGAAACTAGACAGAGCCATGAAAACAAAAGTTAAAATGAAGTAAATGTCAGAGAGGAAATGTACACACTACATTTTGATCGATCAGAAAGTTTTGTGTTGGTTTTTTTTTAAGAAAACCCTAGTAGTCAAGCCCAGATGTCAGTGAGGACAATCACCTCTCTGGCTTTAAAGTACAAATTCTGCTTAATGATAGACATATATGCACATCATTTTGTTTTATTTTGGCTATTTCTGAGGTAACAAATAAAATAATTCCATTTCTCCCTGAGAGGAGGACAAAAGAATGTCACAAAGCCCCAGGAGATAGTGACTCCCTCGCTGTCTGGGAATATAATAGTTCTTTAACAAGAAGAGAACTCAGGATTTCTTAAGAAACATTTGACCCCCATAAACCTAAAAAATTCCTATGCCAAAGACTTCTGAGGTGAAGCAGTCTGAAGTGCTCTTCTGACAAAATGCACAAGCATGCAACATGCACATGCGTGTGTAAACACACTTTTAGAAAAGAGCAAAAAAAAAAAAAATTAAAACTAGAATGAAAACAAAAGGGTAAGACCAGGAAATGAGGAAAGATGAGAAATGTAATAAAACTTAAGTGAGAAGGGGAAAGGAAGAATTTTAAGAGGCCAGAAAAGGGAAGCATCAAGGAGAAAGTCTCCCTTTTATCAGAATATATTGCTCCGACATTCTACAAAAATGATATACAACCCTAGACAAAAATGTGAAAATTCTGAATTGTGATTGACTGCCACTTGCATGAGAAGTCTTCTTAGAGGAATTAACCTTTCTGTGCTGGTGGCAACCGAGGACAAGGACGGAGTTAAAAGATACTCTGTGAAGTTTAGATGTAACATTAATGTAACACAGGGCTTGGCAGTACATTAATGACTATAATACATGCACTCAGGCTTTTAAAATAGTTCATGTCTCAAAACCCAAAATGATTTTAGAAGCACGGCTGGAATTGGCAATACCCTTCTTTAGAAATTTTTATCAGAACAACAAGTTTTCTAAAACAAGCTCAAATCATAACAAAGCAACATACTTCATAAATACACATACTCGAAAAAAGAGCGGTATAAGCAAATACACTCTAATAAAATACTTATAACTTAGATCAACTACTTCCCGACTAGTAAAGAATGACGACTGAAATGTAATAGAAAGTTAAATGAAACACTAATAGAACTCTAGTTAATGTAGTTATGGCACCTGCCATGAAGAAAACTAATCTCAGTTTATTTTAGGTGCTAGTTAACAAAATGGTTTTCTAAAACTATTAATGCTGAGCAATTTCCAGGCAGTAAGGATGAAGTAAGTCTCCATTAAATTCTGAAGGCTGATGTTTAGTTTCGCTTCTTTTAATTTAATGCTGAGTTAAATATTCTCCACAGGCATAAAATAAATTATCTCAGTGCCAGAAACAAACTCACCACTAACACTCAAAAATTTTTTCAAAACTTCCTCATTTGGAATTTAAAAGGTGGTTATTAAAGCTTCTCCTCTAAGGGTGGGATCTAACTCCTGAGTGGGAGAGAGCCAACTTCACAGCCACTGCTAGCTCCTCGCAAACAAAAAACAGCATTTTTTAAGCTTATCATATTTTTAATAAGGTAATGGGATCATGACATTTACCTGAGTGTTTACAGAGTGCTTTTCTACATTGTTACTACATTTGCACCTCACAACTTAACAAAGCCAAATCCATGAAGGAAGATGACATCACTATTCCCATTTCACAGGTGAGAATAGGCTCAGAGAGGGTAAGTGACTCCTCAAGGTGACCACATACAGCAGGCACCACTGTAGCTGGGACCTCAACAGTCCCTGCACCAGAGCTTTTCCAACCCAATCAATCTAATAACTCTAATTTATAACCCCGTATATGTAGAGTATCTTTTTAACATTATAACTTTCATTGTAGGCGATTTCAATCTGCTGGCTAACAGATAAGTCAAAGCACAAGAATAAAAGGTCAGATATTTTAGTTCCTAATTCTCAACTAGCCAATTCTGTGGTCATTGGATAACTCAGCATTTCAGAGCCTTAACTCTGGGGGACAAAAATGGTTCCAATTTAAAAAAAAAAAAAAAAGAGAGAGAGAGCCAATAATAACAAGGTTATAAAATATCTAAGAGGCAGAAGACTATATATATAGAAAATACCATCTTTGGAAAGAGATCATTTCTGTACATATGTCAGATATAAGGTATTCATAATACATTACAAGTGTAAAAATCAATGCTTCATTTTAGGATATACAGTGATAACCTACACAGAACTGACTAATAGTCATTTAAGCAAGCTGAGTACAAACTACATGGTTAAAAAAAAAAAAAAAAACTATGAAAAAAAAAACAATTTAAAGAAAATGAATAAAGTTCCAAAAAAATCTGAATTTTAAAACACTGAGATAATATACAGTACATTTCCTATAATAAATGACATCACACTTGAAAACAATTAAAAAAATATTAGACTTTTTCCCCCACTCTTAACAGCCTTCGCGCTATGGTCCATAATAAAACAAATTATTAAACACTATATCTAAGGGAGAAAAATCCAAAATTAAAAAAAGTTTTCTGTCTGGCTATATGGGATATCTTTAAAGCCACTTCAGAGAATGATTATTAATAAAAAATTATAACTATACAAACCTGCTTATTTTATTAGGAATTTAAAATATGTAACATTCAAGGAGAGAAAAATTAGAAGTGATTATGCAAAAATATTTTTAAAGTGAATACTTACCCAAAATATGCTTGCAAACTGCAAATGGTGACTTCGATTTCCTAAATGATAAGAATATGTGCTCTGCATGCTGGCGTTGTTCATTGTTGACCATGGAAGGAGGTGCCTTGACATTTAAAGAGAAACAAACAAAAAAAAATAGAGCACATGTGTTCAGTAAGGAAGCTTGAACAACAACAATCCTTTTACTCACAATGAAAAAATACTTTTACTTTGTGGAGTGGGGGAACAACAGGAACACAAATTCTTACCTTTTTTTTTTAGGAACTATTAACATGAAACTTCATAATAAATATTTAAAATATAGTTTCAGGAAAAAGGAAGAAATTCCTGGCAAGGTTGGGGTCAGAATCCTTTAAAGTTGCCTACATTTTAGAAAGACAGATACTTATCTAACATGTTTTTTGTATTTTTTTAAACCCAGCTAATTTATTACCTTTTATTCCGAAATATATCATTCCATTTAACTTGACCAAGTTCAAATAATTTCAAAATTCTTCAGCACTGGTGAAACGGAATCCAGTTACTTTCCTTTCCTAGTCTGTTCCTGCCTTTATCTATAACTAGTAGCACAGTGCACAAAATTTGTGCACATTAGAGGGGGATTAATTATAGCAGTGGTTCTCAACCTTCCTAATACCATGACCCTTTAATACAGTTCCTCATGTTGTGGTGACCCCCAACCATAAAATTATTTTTGTTGCTACTTCATAACTGTAATTTTGCTACTGTTATGAATCGTAATGTAAATATCTGATATGCAGGATGAATTTTCATTGTTACAAATTGAACATAATTAAAGCATAGTGATTAATCACAAAAACAATATGTAATTATATGTGTTTTCCGATGGTCTTAGGCGACCCCCTGTGAAAGGGTCGTTCAACCCCCAAAGGGGTCGCGACGCACAGGTTGAGAACCGCTGAATTAGAGGAAATATTTTACTATTGCTATTTGCCCTTTCTCTATAATAGAAGTGTCAGAGATGAAAGAAAATTAGTAAAATGTATATAAAAATCTTCCTCCTGTCAGAGTCTGGAGCATGCTGCAGGAACCAGAGTCAAGTCCCCACACACCCATGGCGCCTCAAAATTGTGCAAGACCCAGACCCAGCCGGCCCCACGCTTGTTAAGACCCCCGGGCGGGGGTCAAAGCCTCAGGTCCCCCATCACGCCCCGCCGGGCAGGGGGCGCAGCCTAAGGTCCCCGGGCACACACCGGGCGGGGGGTGCAGCCTCAGGTCCCCCAGCCTGGGCCAGGGGGCATGCCTTGAGGTACCCCATCAAGCCCCACCAGGAGGGGGCAGGGGGCAGCTTCAGGTCCCCCAGCCTGGGCCGGGGCACACGCCTTGAGGTCCTCCGTCAAGCCCCGCAGGCAGGGGGTGCGGCCTGAGGTCCCCCATCAAGCCCCGCTGGGCGGGGGGCACAGCCTCAGGTCCCCCAGCCTGGCACTAGGGCGAGGGGCGTGGCCTGAGGTCCTCCATCAAGCCCTGCTGGGTGGGGGGCATGGCCTGAAGTCCCCTGTCAAGCCCCACCAGGCAGAGGGTGCAGCCTCAGGTCCCCTTCCCCAGCCCAGTGCCACACAGCCTCAGGTCCCTGCTGATTGCTCGTTAAGGCCCGTTACAAGAACTCAGCCTCCGCTGTGGGCACAGCCATCTTGACCGTTATGGTGTGACAATCAATTTGTATATTCCCTCTTTATTCAATAAGATAATAAAAGCATAATATGCTAATTAGACCAGACATCCTTCTGAACAAAGCCAGGGCTGCGAGGGAAGCCCAGGTCCCGGGTGCCAGAGGAAAGCCGGTGCCAGCAGCCAGGGGAAGGAAGGCCTACTCTTGCACAAATTTCATTCATTGGCATAATTTGCCTTCTAAATGAATGAAACTTTTACATCTTCTCTTCTAAAATAAAAGTAACAAGCTTACTGTGATACTTAAGTTGAGACTTTAAATTTTTCTTTGTTTTCTTTTTTTTACACAGGGTATGGCTTGAATCAGTTTTATTTTTCATAACTTTAAATATAGAATCTTTGGAAAGAGATCTTTGAATGTTCTCTAAATATCTTCTGCTTCTTACTAATAGACAGCAAGAATCTCTGGCAGCACTTTGCAGAGCCAATAAATGTAGGTGTTAGTTGGCTTTGGGTGTTCCTGATGGCTTTTCAGTTTGTATGTGTGTACCAGTCTCACATTTGGCCAAAACCTCGGGATTCTCCATCAGCATTCCATCTTACTTCAAGGTACTAGGAAAACCTCCTGTCTCCTAGATGGGAGGATCAACTGCCCTTTCCCCAGTGCCCTCTGCAAGAAGAACTTCTCTGCATGGCACATTTCAGCTCCTCTTCAAGGGATGATTTTCTTTCATCAGAAACCTAGAGTCCACGTATCCCAACCTCTCTTGAAGGCTATATCCAGAGTCACTAGCCCAGAAGAAAGCTTGAGTGACCTATATAATTTCTCTTCTGCCAACCTCTTCCTCTTATGGCCTTTCCCACCACCCACCAGCCAAGGGACAGAAATCCTGAAAAGAATTTCTGGACAGCCCTAGCCAGTTTAGCTCAATGGATAGAGAGTCAGCCTGCAGACCAAAGGGTCAAAGGTTCCATTCCAGTCAAGGGCATGTACCTTGGTAACAGGCTCCTCCTAGCCAGTTTAGCTCAATGGATAGAGCGTTGGCCTTCAGACTGAAGGGACCAGGGTTCGATTCCGGTCAGGGACACATGCCGGGTTATGGGTTCGATCCCCAGTGGGGGGCATGCAGGAGGCGGCTGATCGATTCTCTCTCATCATTGATGTTTCTATCTCCCCCACCCTTATTCTCTGAAATCAATAAAAATATTATTAACCGTATACACACACACACAGTGAGTGGCCAGATTATTATGACCACCTGATGTTTGTAGGCAAATTAGCTATAATTTCGCACTGAAGTTGCTAGAGGGCCAGACCATTATAAATAGGGAAGCAGGTTGTTTACCACGACAGTAGAAGTGATTTTTTTCCTGAAGATATGGGTAAACAATGCAACTCAACAGCCTTTGAACATGGGATGGATATATATATATACATATATATATATATATATATATATACACACACACACACACACACACACACACACACACACATACTGAGTGGCCAGATTATTATGACCACCCCATCAGTACTTCATTGGGCCACCTTTTGCCTTCAATACTGCGGCAATTCTTCTTGGCATTGACTCCACGAGATGTTGAAAGGTGATGTGAGGAATCTGACACCATGCCTGATGAATAGCACTGTCCAGTTCTGTGAGATTTCATGGTTGTGGAACCAGCTGCCTGATGGCTCTTTTAACTTCGTCCCACAAATGCTCAATTGGATTGAGATCTGGTGATTGTGGGGGCCACCAAAGCAAGGTAGTCTCCCTCATGTTCTTGAAGCCACTCCTGCACGATACGAGCACCGTGGCATGGCGCATTGTCATGTTGGAAGAAGCCATCTCCATTGGGATACACCATCAACATGATAGGATGAACTTGAACAGCAATGATACTTAGGTATGTTGTGCTATTCAGACATTGTTCCACACGAATTAAAGGGCCCAAATCATGCCAGGAAAACATGCCCCAAACCATAACACTGCCCCCACCAGCTTGAAGGGTTGTACTCATGCATGTGGGGTACATGCTTTCATGCTGTTTCCGCCAAATTCTCACTCTGCCATCTGCATGATGCAACTGGAAACGTGATTCATAGGACCACATGACTTTTTCCAATGCTCAACTGTCCAATCCTTGTGTTCCTGTGCGAATTGGAGACATTTTATCTTGGTAACTGAAGACTGTAAAGATGTTCGAACAGGCCTTCGGCTTCCATATCCCATACGATGCAGTGTATGGCTAATTTGCCTACAAACGTCAGGTGGTCATAATAATCTGGCCACTTACGTTCAAATATATCCCACATTCAAAGGCTGTTAAATCGCGTTGTTTACCCATATCTTCAGAAAAAAATCACTTCTACTGTCGTGGTAAACAACCTGCTTCCCTATTTATAATGGTCTGGTCCTCTAGCAACTTCAGCGCAAAATTATAGCTCATTTGCCTACAAATGTCAGGTGGTCATAATAATCTGGCCACCATATATATATATATATATTCATTCCTCAGGTAAGTATTAACGGGAGGAAAAAAAGAATATCTGGACTTTAGCCCACCAATTTACCTAGTTTGAATAACCTGCTGAGAGCTAAAACTAGTACCCATTGCCCTGTGCCTTCAGGGTGATCCAATGGGGCATCATCTGAATAGTGTGTTCTGAGTGGAAAGTGGTGATGCTCATGTAACTGACTAGAACTTCGAGGGTGAAGTGGGGGTTAACTACTATTTTTTAAGGCCATGATCTCTTTCCCCCTTTTTAAAAATTAAATAAATGGATCAAAATTAATAATTCCATCCCTGCCTTTAAAATAAAAAAATTTTAGCACTGCTTAGCAAAAACAAAAACCCAAATTTTTTTAACCATCAAAAAAAAAGTATTATCAGATAATTCTACCTCAAGTTTTCTAAAATCACCATTAAATTAAAAAAAAATTAGAGAATAGTAAAGTCTGGAATTTAAAGAACTCCTATCTGAATAAATTAATCAGCTTCTACTAAAAAACAAAACAAAAAAAACACACAACTTCTGAAGTCTGCCCAGGTTTTTAAATTCTACTTTGTTCTAACAATCTCTCTTCTCAAGATAATACCCTTTGAACCAGACCTACCGAAGCATACAGTCCCATTATATGGTTTGATTGTCTTTGACCCATCTGAAGAGAAGAGACTGCTTATAAAGCCTAACAATCAAAACATGACAATTTTCAATTTGGGAAGAAAGGGAGAAGGCAATTGTAGGAAAATAAACCTTTGTTATTATAACCAGTATAAAGTAGGGAAATCATAATTTCAACTATATTCAAAGAATCTGGAAGACAAACATTTCGCAACCAAGTCCATTAGGTCAATATTCATTGTAAACTATACCAATTGTGCAACATTAGTCATTCTAATTTCAGTTAAAATAGTAGAAAGAAAAAAAAAAAGATGTACATCCAAGAAAAATAAATTAACTTCGATGCTCTGGCCTAATGAAATTAAAGCCAATTCCCACTACTTTTCTTAAGGATACAGCACCCTCTATAGCTCTCTAGGTAAAAGTATAAACATTTCCAATAGAGCATCGTGTCAAACTCTAATATTTTTAAAGCTTTATTAAGAATACACTGTGAACAGCTAACTGCTAAATATATGTTTTCCCTTCCATTTGCAAATTCTTCATTCCCACTATCTTCCCCAATTCAACACTTTGAGTTTGTGTTTTCACAAGGTAATTTCATCATGAATGTCTGCTGGCTATACCCTGAGTACTCAGCACATTACTAAGCACCAACTACCGCATTACACTGCTGAAAATACAAATCAACTATAGAATACTCAAAAAATTTCTGAGTTATACATTCTTTTTTTCTCATCATCCTTGAAAAGCAGCACTACACAGGCATAATTTTGCAAGTTAATATGCCAGTTTACAAAAAAATATTTTCTAAAGCCAATTGTCTATGGACACCCAGATATTCACACACTTTATAAAGTACAGATCTGAATATAATTTTATATAATAAAGAATGAGATTCCACTTAAAATGTTTCTATTATTCATGGGGGGGGGGGGGCGGGAGAGGGGGAGGAGGGGGGAGATACAGGGGGATGGGGAGGGGGAGAGGGAGGGAGAGGGAGAAGGAGAAGGAGGAGGGCAGGGAAAGGGACAGGGGGAGGGACAGGGAGAGACAGACATTGATGTGAGAGGGTAGCATCAATCAGCTGCCTCCTGCATGCCCCCTACTGGGGATCAAGCCTGAGACCTGGTCATGTGCCCTGACTGGGAATCAAACTGAAATCTTCTCAGTCCATCATGAGATGACACTCAACTAACTGAGGCACACTGACCAGGGCTGATATTCCACTTATAAAATATCAGACTTCATACACAATGAACTATAAGCAAAAAGATAGAAAGGATCTCACTAACCCTCACAACAATCCTATGAGGTGGATACTATTATTATCCCCATTTTACAGATAAGAAACTTGTACCAGCCAAAAACATGGATAGTAAAAATCTTTGATTCATTCACTAAAGATTTTAAATTAATAAGAATTTGCTAGATTTTCAGTTTCCTTAAGCCTTTGGAACTTACCACTGGCTCCTATCTAAATGTAAATCACTAACACAAAATGATAATTGTTACTTTTTGAATGGGTGGGCTTTCCATTCGTGATGATAATGCTGACTAGATACCTTGAACAACTCTTCTGCTAAAACCAAATAAAAATGGTGAATAAAATATTCCAAACATTTTTAATGTATTGCTGAGCTTACAAGATATTAAGGAATCCTCAAAAGCTAAAAAGGAAGCAAAAGCAGGGATCTAAAGATGAAAGTAAGCATGCATGCATGCACCCTAAAGACACATCAACCCCAAGTGACCTTGAGTTTTCATTTTGACAGCTGCCCAAGTTACAGAAAAGAGGAGACATAGCCAGGGCCTTCCCAAAGTGGAGATCTAAGAGAACATCCTTCCACATAAAGCTGGGATCTTCAGTAGAAGGGTAAACTATTTTAAAAAACAAAACAAAAAACTGGCCAGTGTAGCTCAGTGGTCGAGCATCGACCAGGAGGTCACAGTTCAATTCCCAGTCAGAGCACATGCCCGGGTTGTGGACTCGATCCCCAGTAAGGGGCATGCAGGAGGCAGCTGATCAATGATTCTCTCTCATCATTGATGTTTCTCACTCTCCCTCTCCCTCTCTGAATTAATAAAATATATATTTTTTAATATCAATAATAAATAAATAAGCCAGGCCCTGGGCAGGTAGAGTCAGTGGTTTAGAGCATCATCCTGATATGCCAAGGTTGTGGGTTCGATTCCCAGTCAGGGCACATACAATCAATGAATGCATAAATAAGTGGAACAATAAATCAATGTTTCTCAGCCCCGGTGTGGTAGGGACGACCCTGGTCAGGTCGAAACGGCCCCGGTGTGGTAGGGACAACCCCGGTCAGGTTGAAACAGCCCCGGTGTGGTAGGGACAACCCCGGTGAGGTTGAAATGGCCCCCGTGAGGTAGGGACGACCCTGGTCAGGTCGAAACGGCCCCGGTGTGGTAGGGACGACCCTGGTCAGGTCGAAAGGGCCCTGGTGTGGTAGGGACGACCCTGGTCAGGTCGAAACGGCCCCGGTGTGGTAGGGACGACCCCGGTCAGGTTGAAACGGCCCCGGTGTGGTAGGGACGACCCCAGTGAGGTTGAAACAGCCCCCGTGAGGTAGAGATGACCCTGGTCAGGTCGAAACGGCCCCGGTGTGGTAGGGACGACCCCGGTCAGGTCGAAACGGCCCCGGTGTGGTAGGGACAACCCCGGTCAGGTTGAAACGGCCCCCGTGAGGTAGGGACGACCCCGGTGAGGTTGAAACGGCCCCCGTGAGGTAGGGACGACCCCGGTCAGGTCGAAACGGCCCCCGTGTGGTAGGGACAACCCCGGTCAGGTTGAAACAGCCCCGGTGTGGTAGGGACAACCCCGGTGAGGTTGAAACGGCCCCCGTGAGGTAGGGACGACCCCGGTGAGGTTGAAACGGCCCCCGTGAGGTAGGGACGACCCTGGTCAGATCGAAACGGCCCCGGTGTGGTAGGGACAACCCCGGTCAGGTTGAAACGGCCCCGGTGTGGTAGGGACAACCCCGGTTAGGTTGAAACGGCCCCGGTGTGGTAGGGACGACCGCGGTGAGGTTGAAACGGCCCCCGTGAGGTAGGGACGACCCCGGTGAGGTTGAAACGGCCCCCGTGAGGTAGGGACGACCCCGGTGAGGTTGAAACGGCCCCCGTGAGGTAGGGACGGCCCCGGTGAGGTTGAAACGGCCCTGGTGAGGCTCAGACGGCCCTGGTGAGGTTGAGACTACTCCAGTGAGGTTGGGACAAATAAAGGGGACCAGTATGGACTGATGAACAGGGGTAGATACAGAAGCAGAGCAACATTGAACAGAATGTTAAACTACAGTGGGAAGCCTGGGGAGGGTTGGGGGGGGGATTAAGAGACCAACTGAAGGACTTATATGCATGCATATAAGATTAACCAATGGACACAAGACACGGGGCGGGGGGTGCGGGGGGTAGGGGCCGGGGGAATGTCAAGGGGGGGAAAAAAGGAGACATATGTAATACTCTTTGTAATACTTTAAGAAATAAAAATTATTAAAATAATAAAAAAAAAATCAATGTTTCTCAAAACAATTCCTTTTGCAATTGCAACCAAAAGAATAAAATACCTAGGAATAAACTTAAGAACATGAAGACCTATATACTGAAAATAACAGAGCATTATTAAAAGAGATTGAAAAAAATATATAACAAAATGGAAAAATATCCCATGTTCATGGATTGGAAGAACCAACATAGTAAAAATAGCCATATTACCTAAAGCAATATGCAGACTTAATGCAATCCCCATCAAAATCCCACTGTCATTTTTTAAAGAAATAAAATGAGAAATCAACAGATTTGTATGGAACCATAAAAAACCCCAAAGAGCCAAAACAATACTGAAAACAAAGAACAAAGCTAGAGGTATCACACTACCTGACTTCAAATTATACTACGGAGCAACGATAATCAAAACAGCATGGTATTGGCAGAGAAACAGACACACAGACCAGTGGAACAGAATAGAGAGCCCAGCTATAAAACCATATGTATATGCACAGGTAATTTTCCACAAGGAGCCAGAAACACACAATGGAGTAAAGATAGTCTCTGCAATAAATGGTGCTGGGAAAACCACATGCAAACGAATAAAACTGAATTAGTTTGTCCCCATGTACAATAATTAACTCAAAACGGATCAAAGACCTAACTATAAAACCCAAAACAATAAGTTACATAGAAGAAAATATAGGTACAAAACTTATTGACCTTAGTCGTAGAGAACATTTTAAGAACTTGACCCCAAATACAAGGGAGGTAAAGGCAAAAATAAGTGGGACTATATCAAAAAAGCTTCTGCATAGCAAAAGAAATTGACAATAAAACAAAGAGAGGCAGCCAGCCAGATGGGAGATGATATTCACACACAGTAGCTCCAACAAAGGTTCAATTTTCAAAATATATAAAGCTCAATACCAAACAAACCAACAACCCAATCAAAAAGTGGGCAGAGGCCCAGCTGAACCAAGAGGTAATGGTTTGATTCCTGGTCAGGGAACATGCCCCGGTTGCAGGCTCGATTCCCATGACCTGCAGGAGGTAACTGATCAATGATTCTCTCTCCATTGATGTTTCTATCTCTCCCTCTCCCTTCCTCTCTAAAATCAATAAAAAATATATATTTTTTTTAAAGTAAACAGAGGACCTGAAAATTCACCTCTCCCAAGAAGACATACAAACAGCCAATAGGTATATGAAAAGATGTTCAATCTCAATGGCAGTTAGGGAAATACAAATCAAAACTACAATGAGATACTACCTCATACCTGTTAGAGTGGGCATTATTAACAAGAGAAGCAATAACAAGTGTTGGAGAGATTGTGGAAAAAGGGGAACCCTCATTAACTGTTGGTGGGAATAAAGACTGGTACAACCACTATGGAAAGCAGTCTAGTGATTACTCAAAAAGTTAAGAATAGAGCTACCATACGACCCAGCAATTCCTCTCCTGGGTATACACCAAAAACCTCAAAATCATGTACTTGCAAAGTTATATGCACCACGATGTTCAATGCAGCATTATTCAGTGGCCAAGAAATGGAAACAACCAAAGTGTCCTGTGATAGAGGACTGGATAAAGATGTGGTATATATACACAACAGAATACTACTCAGCCATATGAAAAGATGAAATAGCACCACTTGCAATATAGATGGACCTTGAGAACATTATGCTAAATGAAATAAGTCAGAAAAAGCTATGAACCATATAACCTCACTCATATGTGGAATATAAAACTGAAACTCGTGAACACAAAACAGCATCATGGTGGTTGCGGGGGGTGGGGGGGCTTAATATATGGTGACAGGAGAAGATTTGACTTTCGGTGGTGGGCACATGGTGCACGGTCTTGTAACATAGAAACCCACGTGAAACTTATATGTTCATGTTGACAATGCCAGCACAATAAATTTAATAAATAAAAAGAAACTATTTTTAAAAAAATCAATGTTTCTCTCTCTCAAACCAATTTAAAAGATAAATGAATTTAAAAAACCATGGTGAGACCATTACAAAAAAATTACTTTATTACCAAATATTCTGTGACAAGAATCTGAATGAACTTGTCTTGCTAAAAGGCTATGTGACGGCTCTGGCTAATGATGTGGCTCAGTTGGTTGGAGCGTCGTCCCTGCACCAAAGGGTCTAGGTCAGGGGTCCTCAAACTTTTTAAACAGGGGGCCAGTTCACTGTCCCTCAGACCATTGGAGGGCCGGACTATAGTTTAAAAAAAAACTATGAACAAATTCCTATGTACACTGCACATATCTTATTTTGAAGTAAAAAAACAAAACGGGAACAAATACAGTATTTATATTTGCATGTGGCCCACGGGCCGTAGTTTGAGGACCCCTGGTCTAGGTTTAATTCCTGGTCAGGGCATATACCCAGGTTGCAGGTTCAATCCCTGGTTGGGGTGTATGGGAAGCAACCGATCACTATTTCCCTTCCACTCCCTTCCTCTCTAAAATCAATTTTAAAATAATAAAATAAAAATAAAAGGATGTGACAATATTGTGTGCTTTTATGATATCTGTGTAAATATTTTTCTTGATATAGTACATAAATGGATAAATGTTAAAGGTGGGTGTATATATGATGATGAAAAAAATTGTTTTGATCATTCTATTTGGCACTTATAAATCTACAAATGAAAATAACTTATAATTATAAAGTAAAGAATATGGCCATCAAAAACAAAAAAGAAAAAAGAAGAAAAGAGATGAAGGAAATCCTTGAATAAAAAATTAAAAAAAAGAATATGGCCATTTTCTCTTCTTCACTATATGGTACAATCAATGTTTTCAACAGTATTGTGTTTTAATGATTCTAAAGCAAGAAAAGAAATCAGAATAATAAAAATCAATATTCATTTTAACAATGTGAATGCAACAAGCTGAAGTAATGATGGGACCTATGAGGATTATGTGACATCTGGGACCAGTTTACAAAACAGAATAATGCAAATAGACACACAAACGCATTCTAGACCTGTGCTGCCCACTATGATAGCCACTCCCCTATGTGGCCATTTAAATTAAGTAAAATTTAAAATTTACCTCCTCCACTGCACTTGCCACATTTCAAGTATTCAGCAACCACACATGGCTACTGGCTATCATCCTGGAAAATGTATACATAGAACATTTTTTTAAAAATATATTTTATTGATTTTTTACAGAGAGGAAGGGAGAGAGATAGAGAGTTAGAAACATCAAGGAGAGAGAAACATCGATCAGCTGCCTCCTGCACACTCCCCACTGGGGATGTGCCCGCAACCCAGGTACATGCCCTTGACCGGAATCAAACCTGGGACCTTTCAGTCCGCAGGCCGACGCTCTACATAGAACATTTTAATCAACACTGCTGTAGAAGTTTAATTAACTCAACTAATATTTACTGAGTGCTTATAATAAGGCTCCCTTAACTTATGTACTTTGACACAACGTCATTTGATACAGTAAAGTACAAAATAATTGTTAACACAGAGCATTTACTATGTGGCAGGCACTACACTAAATACTTTTCTTTTAATGTAAGTGAAATAATTTAATCTTTACAGTAACTCCCTGATAGACATCATTATTTTCCTATTTTAGAGATGAAAAAACAGACACACAGAGGTTAAATGGCTTGCCAAATGTCACACAGCTAGTCCCAGGTGGAGCCAAGAAGAATCCAGATAGTCTGGCTCCAGATCCTCAATGATATACTGCCTTTCAATTTCTAAATTTTAGTAATTCCCATGTGTGCTTACAATATAGCAACAGGGTGATTGTTCTCCTGTCGTCTGATTAGGTCACTATCATACAACTGGTGCTTTCTAATTCATTCTCTAATCCCTGCCACAAAACTACAAAATAAAGATAGAGCCACTTTCTAATTAATGTTGTTCAAAGATTAGGGTCAAATAATTTTATATTAAAAGGTGGAAACATTATGGATTACTATAAAGTTTCTACTATTAATTTTTTAAGATAAAAAATTCTGAGCTTACACAGCTGTTTTGGAATATTGTCCAGCTTCTCCCAGATATATATATTCACTCTCCTTCACCATAAGTCACTTTGGCATTAAAAAAATGTTTTGAGCCCAGCCAGTGTGGCTCAGTGGTTGAGTGTTGACCCAGGAAACTAGAGGTCACCGGTTCAATTCCTGGTCAGGGCATATGCCAGGGTTGTGGGCCCTATCCCCAGTTAGGAGTGTGCAGGCGGCAACTGATCATGTTAATATTTCTATTTCATCGATGTTTCTCTCTCTCTCCTTCTCCCTTCCTCTCTTCAATAAAAAATAATATATTTTTTTAAAAAATTTTTTGAGCCCAGCCATGTATATTTTATTGATTTCTGTTCATACACATCAGTCCACAAATGCCCCCTATGTGCCAGGCAATGTGCCAGATGCTTTGGACACAACAGTGCTTCAATGATAAACAAAACCAAACAGAATCCCTGTCCGCATAAAGCTTATAATTCAAAAGGAGTCAATCACAGAACCACAAAAACAGCATAAATTGCAGGTGTAATAAATGTAACTAAGCAAATGGTAGTATTAAGAAAAGAATTTAAGCTAGTTCAGCATGCTAAGGGTTTTTGACAAAGTGGACCACTGCACTATGATCCAAGGAATTAATTGCTAACTAGGCAAAAGAGGGAGAAGGGTGTCCCAAGCCAAGGGAATAAGTGTCGATTAACACTCCCTCCACGTTCTGCATGGAGTAGGGTTCGGTATCTGAAAGTGGAGCCGCACAGCAAATGAGAGAAAAAGACACGAGATAATTTTGCAATATTGGGGGACCAGGCGGGCAAGTCCCGAAGGACTTCCTCCCTGTGCTTAGGTCTCACCAAGCTTTTATTGATCTGGGATGCACTCATAGCATAGCCCTTAGGCAGGTGACCCCATTAACAGGCAGACTAGCCCATCAGCAAGGATTTACATAATAATAAATGGGAATTAAGGGAACTAAGGTGGGGATGCTTCAGCTATTATTACCTAAATTAACTGGGTGGTTCCTAGATTAACTGGGTGGTGCAGTTCTGACCTTTGCTAGGACTTCAAAGGTTACTAGCTTTTGGGGGTCTCTGTTTAAACTCAGCTAGTGAAGACAATGAATGGACTCCTGCATCTCCCCCTTATTTTTTCTGTAAAAAATAATCAAGTCCCAATTTCAATGTCCAACAGTTCTGAGTCCAAGTTTCAATGTCCAAAAGTTCATGTGTACATGCCAGCAATGAAATGTTGGTTCTGGATGGTAAGTACATATGTGTAAGGTTCTGTAAAGGGAAAATCAACTGTGATGGACTGGAGTCAAGGCCAACTCTCTCTCTCCTTCTCCTGTGTGACCTGTGCAGTCCCATAGGGCCCAACACTTAAGGGCCCATGCTTGATCTCATACTGTTGCCATCCTGAATTTTTAATGATTTTTACCCTTGAACTTGTGATTGTTAAGTGAAGCCCAATTAGACAATGGGGCCTATGTGGGAACTGTGAAGACAGGCTGGTGACCAAACATATACACGAAGGCCTGCAGGCAATCTGGGTGACAAAGGCCACCAGGGCGACTGGGATGGGGGCTGGGCCCACACTGGGAGCAGCTGGCCTGTCCAACCTGAGAGCCAGTGCCTGAGGTTCCTGCACAAGTGTTAATCCTCCACCTTAACACTGCAACAAGAATTTAGGCAGTAAACTTTGACAGTAAATTACAAAACAAAGTATACACAGAAACTGCTATGGAGCATCAGGGACTTATTCAAATTCTTCCAAGAGTTTAGAATCGCTCGTTTTCAAAACTGCTATAGCAAAGCAAGTGCCTACAGGCTTAGAAATAAAATTAAATTTAAAGATAGTTGTCTTCCATAGAAAAGAATGCTATCATCCTATCTAATAAAAGAGAAACATGGTAATTAGCCGTACCTCCGCTACCCTTCCCATTGGCTAATCAGGGCGATATACAAATTAACTGCCAACCAAGATGGCGGCCGGCAGCCAGGCAGCTTGAAGCGAACATGAGGCTTGCTTGCTTCAGTAACGGAGGAAGCCAACGTTCCCCGACTGCCACTGCCGGCCTCTGAGCTTGCAGTTTGAAACATTGTTACAAATATAGAAGCTAAACAAAACCCCAGAAACCTGCTATCAGCCAGCCGGGATCTCAGAGCTGGAGTTGAAACAGTGTTTCGATTATAGAACCCAAACAAACCAAGATACCTGCTTTCAGCAGCCGAGGCCTCAGAGCTGGAGCCAAGCCTCAGAGCTAAAGCTGGCCCAGAATAAAAAAAAAAAAGAAAGAAAAAAGGAGCGGTTGGGAGCTTCAGTTACCCGCCAGCCTGAAAACAGCCCTCAGCCCCTCACCCAGGCTGGCCAGGCACCCAAGCAGGACCCCCACCCTGATCCAGGACACCCTTCAGGGCAAACCAGCCGGCCCCCACCCGTGCACCAGGCCTCTATCCTATATAGTAAAAGGGTAATATGCCTCCCAGCACCGGGATCAGCGGAGCCGCGAGGCCTCCCGGCACGGGGATCAGCGTGACAGGGGTCAGCGCCCAAACCCCGATCGCCCTGCGGCTCTGTGTGTGACAGGGGGCGGGGCCACAAGCTCCCTATCCGCCCTGCTCTGTTCATTGTGACAGGGGAAGGCGCCCCAACCCCCTGATCAGCCCTGATCTGTGCCTGATAGGGGGGAGCTCCCCACGCCCTGATCGCCCTGCGGCTCTGTGTGTGACAGGGTGCGGCACCCCAACCCCCCCACCCACGGGCCCTGCTCTGTGTGTGACGGGGTAGAGCCATAACCTCCCCATTGGCCCTGCCCTGAGTGTGACAGGTTGCGGCGCCCCAACCCCCTGATCCGCCCTGCTCTGTGTGTGACAGGGGGCAGTGCCCCAACTCCCCTATCGGCCCTACTCTGTGAGTGACAGGGGGGAGCTCCTCAACCCCCTGATCGGCCCTGCTCTGTGCGTGACAGGGGTGAGCTCCCCAAACCTCTGATCGACCCTGCTCTGTGCATGACAGGGTACGGAGCCCCAACCCCCCTGATGGGCCCTGCTCTGTGAGTGACAGGGGGCAGTGTCCCAACCCCCTGATCGGCCCTGCTCTGTGCGTGACAGGGGGTGGCGCCGCAACCTCCCCATCGACCCTGCCTTGAGTGTGACAAGGGGTGGTGCCCCAACCCCCCAATTGGCCCTACCCTGAGCGTGACTGAGGGTGGCATCGCAACCTCCCGATCCACCCTGCTCTGTGCATGACAGGGGGCGGCGCCCCAACTCCCCTATCGGCCCTGCTCTGAGCCTGACCAGGGGCTGCACCTAGGGATTGGGCGTGCCCTCTGCCACCCGGGAGCAGGCCTAAGCCAGCAGGTTGTTATCTCCCAAGGGGTCCCAGACTGCGAGAGGGCACAGGCCGGGCTGGGGGACACCCCCCCCCCCCCAGTGCACAAATTTTTGTGCACCGGGCCTCTAGTATATATATAAAAGCCTAAGCTACCGTTATGACCAAACGACTGAAACGAATGGTCGACCAGTCACTATGACGCTCACTGACCACCAGAGGGCAGATGCTCAAAGCAGGAGCTGCCCCTGGTGTTTAGTGCACTCCCACAGCCAACCTCCCATGGCCGCTCCCCCCGGCCGGCTGGCCCCTCGATAGGCCCCAATCACTGGCCAGGCTGAGGGACACCACCATGGATGAATTCATGCACCGGGCCTGTAGTCTACACTAATAAAAGGGTAATATGCTAGTTAGACTGGACATCTTCCAGACGACCTTCCGGACGTCCTTCCGGACAAAGCCACGATGGCAGGGCTGAGGCAGAGGCAGTTAGGGGCGATCAGGCCAGCAGGGGAAAGCAGTTAGGAGGATCAGGCCGGCAGGGGAGAGCAGTTAGGGTGAATCGGGCCGGCAGGGGAGAGCAATTAGGAGCAATCAGGCAGCAGGCAGAGCAGTTAGGGGTGATCAGGCAGGCAGGCAGGCAGGCAGGAGAGCGGTTACAAGCCAACAGTCCCAATTGCAAGAGGGATATCCCTGATTAGAGACAGTGCAGGCCAGGCTGAGGAACACCCCCTCTCCCCCCGTGCATGAATTTCATGCACCAGGCCTCTAGTATTAATATAAGGCTCTGGATGAACCATTTATTAATGAGGAAGACAGTCTTACTTTTCTCCTATAATTGAAGATGCAATGGTAAAATGTAAACAGGCATTTCTAATGATATGCAAATCATTAAGCTACTTTTAGTATCATGTATGACCTCTACAAGTAAGAATTATCAGAGCCCTAGAAGCACTGCAGGCTGACTGATGGGTCGAGGAAGGTCACAGGTTCCATTCCCGGTCAAGGGGATGTACCTCATACCTCATAAATTGTTTACAAGCTCAATTCCCGAAGGAATAAGACTGATGTGCTTCTTTCACTTCGATGTCTCTCTTCCTCATTCCTTCCTTCCACTCTCTCCAAAAACCAATGGGAAAAATATCCTCACTCCTCAGGTGAGGGGGGAAAAAAAAAAGAATTGGAGAATTGTCAGAGAAAAATGTTAAAAATGCATAAATTTACATCTAAAATTAAGTTCAAACTTATAAAAACCTGATTTACATGAAGTTGAATCTCTTTAGATCTAAATGAACTAAGATTTATATCTGTAATCAGAAATTTATCCAATGTTGTCTCAGACAACAGTTCTAGGAAAAGCTGCATCAGCAGAAATAGCCTACTCAAAATAAAAAATTATTTAAAATTATTTGCAATCTTGAATTTGCAAAGAGCAACTGATATCAATTTTAATTATACCAACTGAAAATGAACTTCCTAAAAGTAAAATTTTGATGACCTACTAGATTTGTAGTAAAGCAAGCCAAAAATATCTTATGACCAATCAAGATTTAACAGAAGACATTATTTATCGTATTATATAGTTACTAGAGGCCCAGTGCATGAAATTCATGCATGGGCAAGGGTGGGGGGGACCCTCAGCCCAGCCTGCGCCCTCTCCCAATCTGGAACCCCTCAGGGGATGTCCACAGGGATCGGGCCTAAACCGGTAGTCGGACATCCCTCTCGCAATCCAGGACCCCTGGCTCCTAACTGCTCGCCTGCCTGCCTTATCGCCCCAAACCACTCTGCCTGCCTGCCTGATGCCCCTAACTGCTCGCCTGCCTGCCTGCCCGCCCCTAACTGCTCTCCTGACTGCCTGATCACCCCTAACCACCTCTGCCTCAGCCCCCCACACCCGGGACACAGGCTTCCCTCCTCTGGCCGGCCACAGGCAACCGGGACCCGGGCTTCCCTCCCTCTGGCTGGCCACAGGCACCGGGGACCCGGGCTTCCCTCCCTCTGGCCAGTCGCAGGCAACCAGGACCTAGGCTTCCACCCCTCTGGCTGGCCACAGGCACCCGAGACCCGGGCCAGCTTCGACCAGGCCGGCCACAGGCACCCAGGACCCCTGGCAGCTTCACCCGGGTGGCTGCAGGCACCCTGGACCCAGGCAGTGCCACTGGGGCCCCGGCTTTGTCAGGAAGGACGTCTGAAGACATCCAGCCTATCCGGTCTAATTACCATATTACCCTTTTATTAGTATAGATAGAACCAAAATATTGCTCTTTTGCAATTTATAAGTTTGTTATTACTCAGAAAGCACTATTACTCCTCTTTTCCTACCGTACACTAGAGGCCCGGTGCACAAAATTCATGCACGGGAGGGTGTCCCTCAGCCCGGACTGCATCCTCTCACAATCCAGGACCACTGGCCCCTTACCTCTTGCCTGCATGCCTGCCTGATTGCCCGTAACCACTAGTGCCTGCCGGCCTGATCACCCCCAATTGCCCTCCCCTGGGACGGACTGATCGCCCACAACTGCCCTCCCCTGTCAGCCTGATGGCCTACAACTGCCCTCCCCTGCTGGCCTGATCACCCACAACTACTCTCCCTTGCCACGACTCGCCTCCTCCACTGGGACCCACCTCCTCCACGCAAGGCGGCAGAGACGCCACACAGAACCGCAGGACCCCCAGGCCTCACCGTGCGGAGCGGCCACCGGGCCCCGCCTTCACTGTGCACGCAGCCATCTTGTGATGGCCATCTTGTGATGACATGGGGGCGTAACACCACCTAGACTATTATTAGTGTTGATAATAAAAGGCTAATATGCAAACAGACTGAACAGCGGAACAACCAAACAACCAGTTGCTATGACGTGCACTGACCACCAGGAGGCATGTGTGGAATATGGCAGGCGTCGGCCGTGGCAGGATGGTAGAGCAGGTAAGCAGGGGCGCCAGACCAAGGAGGGGCGCCGGTCACTGTCATCAGGCGAGCCTCTGGTGGTTACTGAAAATTCTTTCCTCCTGCGCGCTGCAGTCCTGCCTGGCTCTCACACCTACTGCCAGAGCCGGCCACACTCACACCCGCTGTCTGAGCCAAAGCCACCACTCACACCCACTGCCAGCACCGGCCCCACTCGCACCTGCAGCCGATGCCAGTCGCTGGGCACCATCAGCTGGTGTGAGCTGTGGCTGCCGACCCTGATCATCCCTGAGGACTTCTCCAACTCCCCCTGCTCCTGAGGGACGATCAGGGTAGCAGCTGCCACTCGCACCCGCTGACGGTGCTGGCCCCGCTTGCACCCACTGCTGGCGCCGGCCCCAATCACTCTGCACCATCAGCAGGTGCGAACGACAGGAGTGGGGCTGCCAGGAGACAGGAGACTGGGGGCCACAGCGGGAGGGGCCGGGCAGGGGCATGGAGGATGAGCCGAGACCCGCCCCTATGCCTACCACAGCCTCGTGGCCCACAGTTCCTTTCAAAGTGCACGAATTCGTGCACCAGGCCCTTAGTGTTTTATAATAAAACTAGAGGCCCAATACACAAAATTCATTCAAGAGTAGGCCTTCCTTCCCCCGGCTGTTGGCACCGACTTCCCTCTGGAACCTGGGACCCAGGCTTCCCTCCGGCCGCCGGCGGGCTGCCTTCGCATCCCTGGCTTCGTCTGGAAGGATGTCCGGTCTAATTGGCATATTACTTTCATTATTATAGATACTTTTAAAGGAAAAAGCTTTATATTTTAAACCTATAATGGCACTTTTTTCCTGCTTTTGGAATAAAGAGCCCCACAAATAATGTGGCCAACCCTGGCTGGAAATCAAAGACAGTGACAGGAATACCTTATGGCTGAACACAAGAGGACCAACAACTCTACTTTAGCTCAGCGACTACTGAAACAGCCATTAAAATGAGGAGATAAGAGACATGGCCCAGTAAATCAGAACCTTTATAATTTAGAGGAGTTTTGCCCTACCTGGTTTGGCTCAGTGGATAGAGCTTCAGCCTGCGGACTGAAGGGTCCCAGTTCGATTTCAGTCAAGGGCACATGCCCAGGTTGTGGGCTCAATTCCCAGTAGGGGGCATGCAGGAGGCAGCCAAGCAATGATTCTCTCTCATCATTGATGTTTCTATCTCTCTTTTCCTCTCCCTTCCTCTCTAAAATCAATAAAAAAATAAATGTATTATAAAAAAAAGATGCCCCTTTGCAGTTGTTAAGACTCAGCCCAAGAGTGATTGTGCACATTATAAACTTTTAAAGCCCCTACTCTAGATTATTCTTTTCTTGTCATTTTATAGTGGGCCTAATTTTTCCCACAATTACAAATGAATAGAGTTTAGCCTAAGAATAAATCCTAATCTCTTCTACAGAATAAAGTTTATTGTTTTTCTTTTTTTTTAATTTTAATACTAAGGTCTAATAGGTTGTAAAATATAATAGGATGCAGTCAATTGGTTTTAACAACACCACCAATAAAAACACACTACAGAGCTTGAATTATGATAACAATTTACAGAACTGTTTAACTTAATTGAGAAAAACCTGCTGGATCAGTAAGGCATTGCTGCATCATTTCTCAGAGAGGAAGGCACACAGTCACTAGCAAGAAAAATCACAAAATGTGTAAGCAAATACCAAGACAGCAGATGGTGCACATGTGCAAACAAAAGCGGTGCCTCTGGGGCACTGGCTTTTATATCAAAGTAATATTACACTGTGCAGATTTAAAACTCACAGCAACCCAACTCCCTTCTCTAATAGAGGCTGATCATTTTTAACAGAAGACAAATGTAAAAGGAAATATCAAATTTTCTAAAACAGTTTTGAGAAAAGCTGTTTTGTCTCTCGGTACCAGGCAGACTTTTAAAAAACGGTTTAACTGGTATAATATTTTAGAGGAGTGTGTAAACAAATTGACAGCAACTAAAACAATTTTAATGGCATATCCAGGAGGTCACATTCAAAATGACATTACTGATAAGTTCTTTTTTGTGCATGAATTCAAATTCTATGTTATGAGCCAAGTAGCTATACTTTGCTCATGTTAATTCTTACCAAATATTTTGTTAAATTTAGTTATGTTTTTCAAAACAGTTAAAACCCTAACACGAGATTTTTGGGCAAAGATACTGAAATAATAATACTTCAGGAAGGTGTTGCTATAGCCAACATATTGCAATAATTTCCTAAAATGATTTCTGAGACAATAACCTAGATCTAATGTTAGTTACTGCCCTTAATGAATATTACTAGAGGCCCGATGCACGAAATTTGTGCAAGAGCCTTGGCCCTGGCCTCCGCCCACCGTGGCCCCTGCCCACCACTGCAGCTGGGGGCCTCTGCCGCCTCCGCGGTGGCCCCCGCCCGCTGCCGCCACGGCCAGGGGTCTCTGCCACCTCTGCCTCAAGCCCCCGCCCACTGTGGCTTTGTCCGGAAGGACGTCCAGTCTAATTACATATTATGCTTTTATTATTATAGATGATAATTTCAGCACAAGTGCACTGGTGCTGATTCTGCCAGTAACCAAAACTCACTAAAGCACTTGGCAATTCCACTCCCGTCCAGGTTCACACAGATGAGCAGAAGGAAGTGTTAGCATTCACTATACATCTTACTCTCGGTATCAACTTTGGCCTTTTCACTGTTTCAGTATCTCAGGAAAATGAGGATCCAAACATCATGCTAACTTTCCACAAATTATTCACCCTAAAATTTGAACTGTTTTTCATCAGGAAATCAACTACCTTAATACTATACTTCCAGAAAATTTAACTGGTTGTTAATCTAATTGAGCTATTAGTAAAGCCAGATACACAAAATAAACAATAAAAATAGATCATGGAATAAATGGAACTTTAATAGCACTGTATGAGAGAAGCAGAATTACAACAAACATGTCATTGAAAAAAACTGATACATGCCTCCTGAGCAAGAGGATTCAGGAGTTATCCTATATAGTAAAAAGGGAATATGCAAATTGACCGTCATTCCACCACACGGGGGTTTCCGTAACACGAGATGGCTGCACCCACAGCGGAGGCTGAGTTCGCGTAACGAGCCTTAACAAGCAATCAGCAGGTACCTGAAGCTGTGCCCCTCCCCTCGCCCCCATGGGGCTTGACAGGGAACCTCAGGCCATGCCCCCGCCCCAGCTCCAGGCCAGGGGACCTCAGGCCATGCTCCCAACCCAGCAGGGCTTGACGGGCGACCTCAGGCCACGCCCACCACCCAACAGGGCTTGACGGGGGACCTCAAGGTGCGCCCCCCACCCCGGTGATGGGCTGGAGACCTCAAGCTGCTCCCCCACCCCAGCGCCAGGCCAGGGGACCTCAGGCCGTGCTCCCAACCCAGCAGGGCAGGACGGGCGACCTCAGGCCATGCCACCCACCCAACAGGACTTGACAGGGGACCTCAAGGCACACCCCCCGCCCCGGCCTGGGGGACCTTAGGCCGTGCCCCCCACCCGGCGGGGCTTAACAAGGGTGGGACTGGCCAGGTCTGGATCTAGCCCAATGTGGGGAGAGGGCCGGCCGGGTCTGGGTCTTGTGCAATTTTGAGGCACACATGGGTGTGCGGGGACTTGACTCTGGGTCCCGTGGTGCGCCCCAGACTTGAGAGGAGGAAGAGTTTCCTATACATGTTACTAATTTTCTTTCATCTCTAACACTTCTATTACAGAGAAAGGGCAAACAGCAATATTAAAATATTTCCTCTAATTAATCCCCCTTTAATGTTCACGAATTTTGTGCACCGGGCCACTAGTAATAATATAAGTACCTAGTATGTTTTCTAAAATTCATTTTCATGCTGGCTATCCTTAATTATCATTGTCTGAGCCATTTGATTTTCTGAGGCTGCCGCATGGTCACCTCAGACATCAATACAAATTCCATGTTTTGAAGACATCACTTGTCTGGTCCCTGTTAAATACATGACCAAAGAACAGATGTGAGGTAAAGATGATGTGCTTACTACATAAAGCCAGAATGGCAAGGGAGGAGTTTTTCCAAATGGGCATATCCATAAGCCGTCAAGAAGGCCATCTTGGATATGGTGTGAGGTCCAGAAAATAAAGACCATTCAGGGAAGGTAGCATCATGAGTCTTTGAGCTTGAAGAGGTGCATGGTACACTTGAGGGTCAGAACCACAGCGGGTATCACAGTAGAACAGTGAAGGAAGGGTCTTTGTGGAAGAGTCAAAGCAGCCTTTAAAGATAGGGATCCAGCTAGTACAAAGTGGTCTATGTCAATAACAGAGGCTAAATATCCAGCTAGAAAGATTTCTCTCTTGTCAGTCTTCTTCTTGATTCCAGTGACTATTGCCTAGGACCACAAGCCAATCACACCATGCACCACATTATCGGAGAGGGCACGAAGCTAGTTATTTCGCTGAATTATGGAAAACTGCAGAAGTCTGTCACCTACAAGGCAGAATATCCCTAGACTGAGGCTGGAAAGAAGAGATTGAGTGCTACAAGACTGGAGTAAAGCCTGCATCTTCTCAGTCTCGGATGCCATCACAAACATATGTCAGTATACGTGAAAAGCCATCAGGAAACGAGCTGCTTATTCTTGTTGACATTTCCAGTTACCCCTCAGCTCCCGTGGCAGTAGTGGCCACAACAAGGGAGGCCTATTGTTTTTCTAATAGCTCTTTCTCAAAAGCCTTTTTTCCCTTTATTTGCTAGCAAGGTTATGCTTATAGCAGTGATGAAGCAACCTACAGAAATGGAATAACCTAACATAAATGCAAAACTAGAAATCTAGTCTTTACTCAGTTCCAACCATGATACAGCTTTTAGTTTTCATTCAGATAAAAATTATAGAACATTCAAGAAAGTCACCATCAATTTTAAAAACACAACATTCAGTTTTATCAAAATTGTTGTTATTCAGAATTTTATTATTAAAAAATCAATCTATTAAACCTTAGAAATTGAGGACTCTTGCCACTTCCAAATCCTACTCCCTATTTAACTATTCTTAAAAGTTTTATCTTCCAAAAAACAACAACAAAAAAAAGTTTTGTCTTCCAATTCTGCTTCTATACATATACCAATTGATATAGATGTTCCTCATCCTCACCCAAGTATTTTTTTTAATTGGTGAGAGAGAGGAGGAGGAGGAGAGGGTGAGAGAGAAAAACATCGATATGAGAAACATCCATCATCTGACTCCTGTACATACCCCAACCAGGGATCAAAACCACACCTAGGTACGTATGTACCCTGACTAGAAATCAACCTGGCAACCTTTTCATTTTTGGGGACAACACTCCAACCAGACATTTTTTAAATTTAGAAACAAACATATATTCTTTGGGGCACTTTTTTTTCCTCACTTATTTTAAGCATCTTTCTATATCTACTCAGACCTTTCCATTAAAAAACAAAAAAACAGAGACCCAGAACCAAGAATGCATCGTAGATAACCACCTGTACTTGCCAAATCCCAAACCCATGTCAAAATTATAACTAAAATACAGAACCATCATTCAAAACAACCTGAAATTTTGCTGAATCGAAGTTCTACAACTACAGTAGTCAAGAAGAAAACACATTGAGACTGGTAGGAGGGGCAGAGGGGTGGAACAGGCTGGTCCAGCACCCACATGCAGCATTTTTTTAATTAGGAGGATATCTCCAAGGCCTCCTGTATGAAGCAGGGGGTACCAGCTGCACATCAGACCCCTAGCCCAAGGTAGCAGAGCTGGGAAGAGAAGTCCCCATAACTCTGGGCTGTAAAAACCAGCGGAGATTGTGGCTGAGTGACACAGAGGAAGCTATACAGTCTCTAGAGTCCCTCTTAAAGGGTACAAGCACAAACTTACACTATCTCGCTTCATCTGAGTTCTAGTGCCAGGTAGCAGCTTTGGGGGAATCCAGGGACTTATGGGGGGAAAACGGACTGTCTGGCATCGGGGCAGGAAATCAGGGGTGGCTTTATCCCAGACGGGAGTGCTCGCAGAGGTCATTGTTCCTGTGCTGGGACTTCCCCCATCACAGAGCTGACAGGTAGCCATATCTGAGTTTCCATCAGTGTAAACCACACTGCACATTCAACCCTGGTGATTCCCTGAGACCTTGCCCCATCAAATTTGCAACCCACCCAAGCTATTTCCATATAAATGGCCTGTCCTGGCTCAGGATTCAAACTTTGCTAAAAATCTCTCAAACAAGCAGTATCTGGAGTCAGCATGCCCCAAACGTTTCAATAAAAAGCTAAAGACCCGGCACTAGAGCACCAGCCTGCCTTGATTCACAGCTGGGCCTACCCTGGGCACTTCCTAGACCAAAACAAGTAGCAGCCATCTGCCGATCTCTCTGAAGCTCCTGCCGGATGGCCCCAGGCAATGACTGACTTTGCACCTACCCAGAGACCCCAGAGCCAGTGCACCTGGTGGAGAGCTTCAGACCATAGCAGATTACAACTCTACACATCCACTAACTGACAAAAAGAATAATTTACAGGAACTCAACAGCAGAGGATTCCAAGAATCAAATCTACGATTTGGAATATGAGGAAGCAAAAGACACCCAATCAGAAGAGCAAAAAGAAAAAAAGAATCCAAAAATATGAAGATAGTGTAAGGAGCCTCTGAGACAACTTCAAAATACCAGCATTCACATCATGGGAGTGCCAGAAGGAAAAGAGAGAGAGAACAAGATATTAAAAACCTATTTCAAGAAATAATGACAGAAAATTTCCCCTGCCTGGTAATAGAAATAGATTTACAAGTCCAGGAAGCATAGAGAGTCCCAAACAACCCAAAGAGGCTCACACCAAGACACATAATGAAAATGCCAAGGGTTAAAGACAAAGAGAGAATCTTAAAAGCAAAAAGAAAAAGCAGTTAGTAACCTACAAGAGAGCTCCCACATGACTGTCAGCTGATTTCTCAACAGAAACTTTACAGACCAGAAGGGATTGGCAAGACATACTCAAAGTGATGAACAGCCAGGACCTACAACCAAGATTACTCTACCCAGCAAAGCTATCATTTAGAACTATTGGTTCTAATCGTTTTTTAGTTAATTTCCTTGGAATTTTTCTTTTTAAATATATTTTATTGATTTTTTTACAGAGAGGAAGGGAGAGGGATAGAGAGTTAGAAACATCAATGAGAGAGAAACATCGATCAGCTGCCTCCTGCACACCCCCCACTGGGGATGTGCCCGCAACCGTGGTACATGCCCTTGACCGGAATCGAACCTGGGACGGTTCAGCCCGCAGGCTGATGCTCTATCCACTGAGCCAAACTAGTTACAGCTGGAATTTTTTTCTTAAACATCATCTGAAAATAATCATCTTTCTTTCCAACATTTGCACTTACTCCTCTTTATTAACTTACTGTATCAGCTAGGCCCTCAATAAGTTTTGAATAATAGTTATAATAGGACTTCCTATTTTACTTTAAGAACATCACCATTTAGCTCTGGCTGTGTAGCTCAATTGATTAGAACGTGATCTCGATATGCGAAGGTTGTGGGTTTCATCCCCAATCAGGGTACATACAAGAAACAACCAATTAATGCATTAAAAAAGTGAAATAAATCGATGTCTCTCTCTCCCTCCCTTTCTCTAAAATCAATAGAAATAATTTTTAAAAAAGAATTTCAACATTTACTAGTGGTTCCTTTCTTTTTTAAAAAAAAAATTCTTATTGATTTCAGAGAGAAAGGGAGAGAGAAAGAAACATCAATGATGAGAATCACTGACTGGCTACCTTCTGCACACCCCCTACTGGGGATCAATCCTGCAACCCAGACATGTGCCCTGACTGGTAATCAAACTGTGAACAACACTTAACCACTCAGACACACTGGCCAGGCTACTAGTGGTCTCAAAGAACTATTTTAATTATATTTTTATCAATTACTAGTTTGCTTAATTTTTAATCATACAATGCTGTTCAATTTTATAAACTGCCTTTTAGGGTATCTATGGATGATTTCAAAGGTCTTTTCACACTTCTTCTCTGGATCAAAGGCTATATTCCAATTAGCTAAGTTTGACACAAGTCCATGTGCAAAATACATTTATAATTCAACTGAATTTTAAATAAAAATTTCCCACTAACTAGGTTTTTTGAGAAAAAGAATTCTATTAATGCCAGTTTTCTAATATCTAGTGCCACAGCAGAGATTAAAAGACAAGGTTAAAATAAATAAAAATGTTTATTGAATAAAATGCAACTTCCAATAAGAAAAGTAAATGCTATAATCAAAACTCTTAATTTTACATGAGCATTATTGATTGCAAAAAAAATAAAAGCCTTGTACCTTATACAAAGCAGGAGATCAGGAAATTCTACTAGATAAATACTCAAATACTCCTCAAACACACTGCATTTGGTTTTGCCAGACCTTCATACAAATAGATCCTCTAGCTGGGATGCCTGGGATATCCAACTAGAAAACACCAATTTGCTCTTCATGACTCACCTAAAGAATCACCTTTTCCGAGAAGCCATTTATTTCTAGGTTCTCACCTCATTTTGAGATAGATGTACCTCCTCTGTACTCTTACGATACACTTCTAATTATAAATTAACTAGAAACTGCTAATAGTTTTGCCTTTCTCCCACATCAGACTATGCCAGTGGTCGGCAAACTGCGGCTCCCGAGCCACATGCAGCTGTTTGGCCCCTGGAGTGTGGTTCTTCCACAAAATACCACGTGCGGGCGCGCATGTACAGTGCGATTGAAACTTCGTGGCCCATGCGCAGAAGTCAGTTTTCGGAAAGGAGATAGACAAAACAAGTATACAAGACGAGTGTGGATGGGAGAGTTGGAAGGGGTCGACCTCAGCGAACATACCTCAATCAGATTGAGGACATTTTTAGCAAAGGCCAGCTTAGGAGTACCCTAATTAAGTTAATAACAATGTACCTACCTATATAGTTTAAGTTTAAAAAATTTGGCTCTCAAAAGAAATTTCAATCCTTGTATTGTTGATATTTCGCTCTGTTGACTAATGAGTTTGCCGACCACTGGACTATGCCATCTTAAAAACAAGTTCTTTCTCCTATCTCCTCAGCAAATATAGCATCGTGCTTCCCTGAAGAAATGCTCAAGAACGAACATGTGGCCAGAGACTGAATTCCAGGACCAAACCAGCTATATGACCAAAAGCTAATCATGAACCATCGCTAAATCTGATTTTCTAATTTTTGTTTTAAGAATATCTCTTCTATTTACTTCCCAAGATTAATGTGAGGATCAAATAATATGATACAAATTTTTATAGCACAATTTTGCAGATGCTTTCAAAACATTAATAAAGTTTTATTACAATCAAAATTATGAAAGACAGTCAAGAATCAATTTCATCAAAGATGCAATTAGATCTATTAAAAGCTACTCTGGGGGCATCAAATAGGGAAAAAGGAGACATGTAAAACTTTAGTCAATAAATAAATTTTTAAAAATCTACTCTGGTTTTAAAACCAATATGCAATTACTTTCCTATAAAGTATCAGGATACTTGCTGTACAATAAATATCTTATATCATAACTCACTAAGGACAATCCCTAACAGCATAAGGGACCAGGAGAACAAAGCCAAGAAAATTAAAGACAATAAATAAATACAGCACTCTTTGGATTTCCAGTTCAAACAGGTACAATATGAATACTAAAAGAATACTAATCTTTTCCATTACAGTGTCTCTAAAACCAAAGCACATTCTACATTTTTATCTATTCAACAAAAACCACGCAATGAAAACAAACTTCCTTCAAAACTCATCCACAATAAAGTGAACATGGAAAAGTAAAGAACATGAGACATACAATCTCATTTATGAAAAAAACATTTTAAAAAATGATGTATGGCCCAGCCAGTGTGGTTCAGTGGTTGAGAATCAATCTATGAACCAGAAGTCACAGTTCCATTCCTGGTCAGGTCTCATGCAGGAGTTGCAGGCTCAATCCCCAGTGGGGGACGTGAAGGAGGCAGCCAATCAATGATTTGCTCTCATCATTGATGTTTCTCTCTCCCTTCATTCTTCCTCTCTGAAATATATATATATATATATGTATGTATATATCTGCTTAAAAAATAAGATGTATAGATGTTCTTATATTCTAAAGACGTTTTCACAATGGTTACTGAACAAAGACACCTCAGAAGAGAGGGAATAGGAAATTAAAGAACTTCTACTATCCCCTATGTACATTTCTGCATATTTCTCCAAATAGGATTTTAATATCTTGCTCTCTCTCTTCTCCTTTGGCATCCCTATAATGCAAACTTTGGTATGTTTAAAGTCGTCCCAGAGGTTCCTTACACTATCTTAATATTTTTGGATTCTTTTATCCTTTTGCTTTTCGGATTGGGTGTTTTTTGCTTCCTTGTACTATGAACAACTATATGCCAACAAGCTGGACAACCTGGATGAAATGGACAAATTCCTAGAAAAATACAATCTCCCAAAACTGAATCAAGAAGAATCAGAAAACCTGAATAAGCCAATAACAACTAATGAAACTGAAGCAGGAATAAAAAAATTCCCAGCAAACAAAAGCCCAGGTCCAGAAGGCTTCACAGGGGAGTTTTACCAAACATTCAGAGAAGAACTAACACCTATACTCCTCAAACTATTCCAAAAAAATCCAAGAGTAAGAACACTCCCATGATCTTTTTATGAGGCCAGCATTATCAAAAACCGGATAAAGACTCTACAAAGAAAGAGAACAACAGGCCAATATCTCTGATGAACATAGATACTAAAATCCTCACCAAAATATTAGCAAATTGGATCCAGCAATATATTAAAAAGATCATACACCATGACCAAGTGGGATTCATTCTAGGGATGCAAGGCTGATACAATATTCTCAAGTCAATAAATGTGATACATCACATAAACACAATCAAAGACAAAAATCACATGATCATATCCATAGACAAAGAAAAAACATTCAACAAAATCCAACACTCAGTTTTGATAGAAACTCTCAGCAAAGTGGGAATAGAAGGAGCCTATCTCAACATAATAAAGGCCATACATGACAAACATACAACCAACATCACACTCAATAGGCAAAAACTAAAACCATTTCCCCTAAGAACAGGGATGTCCACTTTCACCACTCTCATTCAACATAGTAGTGGAAATGCTAGCCACAGCGATCAGACAAGAAGAAATAACCCTAGCCAGTTTGGCTCAGTGGACAGTGTGTCGGTCTGCGGACTGAAGAGTCCCAGGTTCCATTCCGGTCAAAAGCACATGCCTGGGTTGCAGGCTCAAACCCCCATAGGGGGCGTACAGGAAGGAGCCGATCAATTATTCTTTCTCATCATTGGTATTTCTCTCTCTCTCTCCCCCCTCTTCCTTCCTCTCTGAAATAAATAAAAATATATTTGGGGAAAAAAAGATGAAATAAAAGGCATCCAAATTGGAAAGGAGGAAGTAAAACTTTTATTATTCACAGATATGGTATCTCTATATATAAAAAGTCTAAGTGACTGTTATGACCAAATGACTGAAATGACCAGTCAACCGGTCACTATGACACACACTGACCATCAGGGGACAGACGCTCAACGCAGGAGCTGCTCCCTGGTGGTCAGTGCACTCCCACAGCGGGAGCGCTGCTCAGCTGACAGACCCGTGCCAGCAGCCCAGCAGCCCAACAGCCTGGCGGTAGCCACTCACTCCCTCAGTAGTCCTGCAGGTCCAATCTCCGGAGAACGGTCCAGGAATCGACGGACCGGCGTCACTGGCATGATCCCAATAGCACCACCGGCCTCCTGGAAGTCGGCCCCGGGCACCGTGGCCGCCTCCCCTCCTTAGACGCTCCACAAGGAAGAAAGGATATAAAAGCGGCTGCCAGGTGGCTCCCAACAACCAGCGCAAACGTCAGCAGGACAGATCCGGATCCTGGGCCGGCAAGGGCGTCCCACCGCCCGCCCAGAGAGCAAATCGCATCCCGCCCCTCCCAACCCCACCATGGGACCCTACCTGTGCACGAATTCGTGCACCGGGCCTCTAGTTATATATAGAAAACCCTAAAGATTCCACCAAAAAACTACTGGGTTTAATAAATGAATTTGGCAATGTAGCAGGACACAAAATCAACACCCAAAATTCGATAGCTTTTTTATACACCAATAATGAGTTCTCAGAAGAAGAAACTAAACAAATAATCCCATTTACCATTGCAACAAAAAAAATTAAGATACTTAGGAATAAACTTAACCAAGGAGGTAAAACACTTTGCATCTCTGTGAAGGCCCTAGAGCCAGTACACCTGGTGGACAGCTTCAGACCCTAACATTACAACTCTACACATCCACAAGCAACACACTCAAGGGGCAGACTCAGTGAGCACCAAAGCCCCACTGAAGGAAGTCCTAATCCACAGGGTTATCTCCTGCACAGCAGCCCTTCCACTACAGTCACAGCTGGTCCTCACAGCCAACTGGCCTGGAGGTCAACTCCTCCCAGTGATGCCAACAGTAATCAAGGCTCAACTACAAGACTTTGCATACAGCTCACAAAGGAGTACACCTAGAGTGCCCAGCTCAGATGACTAGGGAGACTGAGCCACTGGGCCTGACAGGACACCTACTATACAAGGCCACTCTACCAATTCCAGGAGACATAACTGCTCTACCTAATACATAGAAACAAACACAGGGAAGCAGCCAAAATGAGGAGACAAAAAAACATGTTAGAAATGGAAGAAAGCAAACTACTGGATAGAGTTCAACACCATGGTAGTAAGGTTACTCAAGAATCTTAATGAGAGCTTCAAGGGACTTAATGAGAGCGTCAAGGGACTTAGTGAGACTTTCAAGGATCTTAGAATTTCAAAGAGATTATTAAGCATACACTAACTGAAATAAAGAAGAATTTACAGGAATTCAATAGTAGAGTAGAGGATTCTGAGAATCAGATGAACAATTTGGAATACAAGGAAGCAAAAAACACCCAATCCAAAAAGCAAAAAGATAAAAGAATCCAAAAATATGAAGATAGTGTAAGGAACCTCTGGACAACTTCAAACATACCAAAGTTTGCATTATAGGGGTGCCAGAAGGAAAAGAGAGAGAGCAAGATATTAAAAACCTATTTGAAGAAATAATGACAGAAAACTTCCCCTGCTTGGTAATAGAAATAAACTTACAAATCCAGGAAGCACAGAGTCCCAAACAAGAGGAACCCAAAGAGGCCCACACCAAGACACACCATAATTAAAATGCCAAGGGTTAAAGACAAAGAGAGAATCTTAAAAGCATAAAGAGAAAAGCAGTTCCTTACTTACAAGGGAGCGCCCATATGACTGTCAGCTGATTTCTCAACAGAAACTTTGCAGGCCAGAAAGGATTGGCAAGAAATACTCAAAGTGATGAATAGCAATGACCTACAACCAAGATTACTCTACCCAGCAAAGCTATCATTTAGATTGAAGGTCAGATAAAGAACTTCAGACAAGAAAAAGCTAATCACCAAACCAGTATTACATGAAATGGTGGAAGGTATTTTTGAAGAAGGAGGAGGAGGAGGAATAAGAGGAGGAGGGAGAGAAAGAGGAGGAGGAAGGAAGGGGGAAGAGGAGGAGGAGGAAAGGGGGAGGAGGAAAAGAAGGAGGAGGAAGACAGAACAAAGAAGTAGAAGAAAAAATATGAACAATAAAATGGCAATAAATACATATCTACCAATAATTCAATCTAAAAATCAAAATAAACAAGAAATCTTATGGGGGAAAAAAACAATGAATAAAATAGAACTAGAGGCGTGGTAACACAGAACAGACTGACGAATCTCAGAAAGAAGAGGGGTTGATGGCGGGAAGAGATCAACCAAAGGTCTTATATATATATATGTATGCATTATCTATGGACACGGAAAATAGGGTGGTGAAGGCCTAGTTGGTTGGGAACTGGGTGGAGGGGGCAACAGTGGGAAAAAAGGGGGACATCTGTAATACTCTCAACAATAAGCATTTTTTTTAAATAAATAAAAAAAAATAGCCCAGCTGGCATGGCTCAATGGTTGAGCATCAACCTATGTACAAGGAGGTCACGGTTCTATTCCAGTCAGGGTACATGCCCAGGTTGCAGGCTCAATCTCCAGTTTGGGGCATGCAAGAGGCAGCCGATCAATGATTCTGTGTCATCGTTTATGTTTTTATCTCTCTCTCCCTCTCCCTTTCTGTCTGAAAGAAAACATAAAATAAAAATGAAATAAAAATGTTTAAGAGCTGTGGTACATTTACACCATGGAATACTATGCAGCAGTAAAAAAGAAGGATCTCTTACCCTTTGAGACAGCAAGGAGGGAGCTGGAAATTATTATGCTAAGCGACATAAGCCAGTCAGAGAAAGGCAAGTACCACATGATCTTGCTTATATGTGGAATCTAATGAACAAAATAAACTGATGAACAACATTGAAGCAAATAACAGACTGTGAAATCTAGAGGGAAGGCAGGGGAGTGTGGGAAGTGATCAACTAAAGAACTTGCATGCTTATATGCATAACCCATGGATATAGACAATAGGGTGGTGACGGCCAGGGGAGGGGGTCCGAGGTGTGATAAAAGGGGGTCAATGGGGAAAAAGAGGGACATATGTAATACTTTCAACAATGAAGATTTTTAGAAAATAAATTTTAAAAAATAAATTTTGGGACTCTATTTAAATGTTCCATTTGCACAATTTTCACAATAGATAATTTCACTTGCATACTCTTATTAATTTACAACATCTTTCCTTGTTCTAGTTTGTTCACCTTCAAATTTATTTTCTAACAAGTAACCTCACTGCCTTGAATCAGAAGATTAAGTAGTATATATAAGCATCTACAGAAAATATTCCATTGCTACTTTTTTTGGGGGTGGGGGGTAATTACTCATGTTGAGACTTATAAAATTCGTAATTATCGTAAACATCCTAAAGGCTAATACACCACTTTATTTGGCAGCTTATCCAATAACCTAAATAGGAATGAATATAATTGCTGACAGTCAACCAACTGCGATATCCAAAAATATATTTTGAAATTTCTCATCAAATGATAAAATGTAACACTTATGGTATTATAATATGTGGACTCTGAGAAGGGACATGGTTCTGAAATGGGAGTCTGGTGCTCTTCGTTCTGGATCAGTCTTATCACTACTATGTTCTGTGACCTACCTTTGGCAAGTCACTTCTACCTCTTTGAACCTCAGTTTCCCCATCTGTAGAATGGAAGGGAGAATGCTTAGACTAGCTTATTTTGGGGTCTCTATTTCCTGAGAGAAGCTGATAAAAAGCTACAGAACCTATTACCACAAATGTATGTTTGCACCCAAAAATTTTCTTACATTTTTTTTTCTGATATCCATCATGGACTTCCTAAGTCTTGGATGAAAAGATGTCTGGGGATTGTTCTACACATTAAAACTTCTGATTTTCATGAAACATACCAAAAGAAAAAACTAAGCAAAAATATTGTGAAAGACATCATTACTTACTTTGAATCCCAAAACATATTAAGAGCTATAATATATAACAAATGTCTGTAAACAAGGTTTCTTCAGATAGATACCTATCTGACCCACAGGTGGATAAATGAAAAAAAACCACCCATTCTCCTTTTTCATATTCTAATGCTTAATAAATGAAGGGCATTTAACAATCTTAGCTACCCCCAAATGAATTAATTTTCCTGCTTTCTAGTCCCACTACCCTATAGGTTAAGAACCATAGACTGGTAACAGACAGACCTGAACTGGAGTCCTTGCTCTACCACTTCCCTTGCAAATTTAAGTCCATTACTTAGCATCTACATGTTTGAATCCTTTAGTCTATAAAATGAAAATAGAAATAACTCCTAAAATTACTGAGGTAAAACATGCAAAGTGCTTGGCATAGTGCCTCACACACAGTAAACACTTAATAAATGTGAACTATTATTATTAATAAATTGAAATGCTGTTATCGTAACTGAGAAATACACATTTTTTAATAGTAAGTAGAAATGTCTAAAACAGAATCTTCTATTTTCAGTAACATTTTTTTCCCATACTCTTCCCTGGAAAGATTAAAAGTGTAAATGGCTACCTATTAGACGTATGTATGAAGTGGTGAGGTAGAGTAGAAAGAAATCCAGCTTTAGAGCCAGGTAGGTCTCAGTTGTAGACCAAATTCAGTGGCTCAGTAATTATGTAATCCAGGCCATGTAAACTCTCTCTCAATCTTGTAAAGCTATTGCAAGAAGTACCAAGTATGTAAAGCATCGAGCACGGTATCTGGCATGTAGTATGCACTCAATAAACATCATTTATGACTATTCTAAGCTACCCTTCATAAGTGACAAAACCAGCTTTGCCAGAGAAGAGGAAAAGCATAGGCAAGCACAAATCCAAATATACAGGCCAATGATGGACACTCATTTTCTCTTATCCATGGAAGAGAAGAGAAGAGAAGAGAAGAGAAGAGAAGAGAAGAGAAGAGAAGAGAAGAGAAGAGAAGAGAAGAAGAGGTTTGGGGTTCACATACTCCTTCCAGAGGCTAATGAAAATGGAGCTCCTAGAAAACTAACCAGTATTTCAGGAAATTCTCTATGTAAGGGATCTTAAAAACCTTTTAGTAGGAAGGAGACTAGTGCCCCACTGATGTTGCTCAATGGTTGAACGTCGACCTATGAACCAGGTCATCGTTTCATTCCCAGTCAAGGCACATGACCAGGTTTTGGGCTCCATCCTTAACAGGGAGCATGCAGGAGGCAGCTGATCAATGATTCTCTCTCACTGATTTTTCTATCACTCTCTCTCTTCTCTGAAATCAATTTTTTCTATTTTTTTAATATATTTTTATTGACTTCAGAGATGAAGGGAGAGAAACATCAATGATGAGAATCACTGAAGCTGCCTCCTTTACGACCCTATGAGAATGGAAATCGATTTTTTTTTCTTTTAAAGAGGAGACTAGGTAGCTTTTTCTGGACTTACTAGCAAGAATCTGAAAAGGTTATCTACTCAGTCTTGTGACCAAATGATGCATTTAACTTTGCTCAGATTGTAGCAAGTAAATCTTTCCTTTTTATTAAACTTCTCAATTTCATGACCTATCTGGTGTTGTATGGGAAAACAAATCTTGGTAAATGAAACCACAAGCTGTGCTAGAATTAGGTCAAATGTTTTTAAATGTGTTGTCCGAACACATAACCCAAACACAGAACCAAAAGGAAAAGAAAAAAAAAATAGTACAGCCCTGGCCGGGTATCTCAGTTGATTAAAGCATTGTCCAGATACCCAGATATGCCAAGGTTTCGGGTTGGATCCCAGGGTCAGGGCACACACAAGAATCAACCAATGAATGCATAAATGGGTGGAACAACAAATTATGTTTCTTCTCTTCTTCTCTCTCTCTCTCCCTCTCTCTCTCTCAAATCAATAAGATAAAATAGAAGTCCAAAAGGATAACAAACCTGACTGCATTCAATTCTTAGAAAAGCCGAATCAATTAAAGGAGTCAAATGAGCCTCAAAAGTCCAAAAATAAAAATAAAAATCTACAAACACGGACGTCATTTAAAAAACAAAACTGAGCCATGGCCAGGTAGCTCAGTTATAGCGTGGTGTACAGCACGGTTTCCGTTTGGATCCCGGTAACAGAACATACAAGAATCAACCAATCAATAAGTGGAACAAATCTGTTTTCTTTCTCTCTCTCTCTCTCTCTCCCCTTCACTCTAAAATCAATGAAAAGTTTTGAAAAGTAAAAAATAAATAAAAAACAAAACTGAACCAGCAAATACAGTTTACCGAGTAAAGGAATATAGCTTATCCTTTTTTATCCTTATACTTCCCTAATTCCCTGTAACGTAGAGTCAGAATAAAGTGGACGCGCGACCCAAGGAGCGAACCGGGAAAACGTTTGGCCCCAATGACCTTGGTCCCAAAGAGTCGCCTCCCTCCCGCGGCCGCCCTACCACGTGCCGGCGCTGCGGGGGCCCCGAGGCGTCTGCAGGCCGGGGATGCACTTGGGAGCACGAGGCTGCAGGGCGCGGGGGTGCCAACAGCGCGGGGCCGGGCCGAGCCTCGCTTCCTCCCTCCGGCCCCCACATCCCAGCGGCGCTCAAGGCCCCGCGCCCGGCTCCCCACCCACGCCGCGCGCAGTTTGGGGGAACCCCGCGAGCGGCTCGGGAAGCCCAGTCCGGCAACTGCACGTCCCCGGGATAGACAGCCCCAGGATGGGGGTCCAGCAGCAGGACAGCCGCAGGAGACTCCTGTGCTCCGCCGCCACGCCGCCTCCCTCGCGGGCTCCCGGGCGGGCGGGCGGGCGGGCGCGGCGGGGCCGAGGGGTGGAGGGTAGCGCGGAGGCTGGGGCGGGGCGGCGCGCTCACCATGAGAACTTTGGCCGCGTTCTCCAGCTGGGCGATCACTTCTGGGGGCCCAAGTGCCGCCGCCATCATGGTCTCTCTTCAATGACGCGCCATCCGGTGCATTCTGGGAGCGGCGCCGCGGCCGGCCAATCGACGGACGGCCCGCCCCTCGCGCTCCCCAGGCGGCTCCAGGCGATGATGGAGGCAGGGAGGCGGAGCGAGGACGGTCGGGCGTGGGGCGCCGAGCTGAGGACCCATACGGGTGGAGACCGGGCGGCTGGGGCGGGGCGGGGAATGGGGTCCGGAATGGGACTGGGGAACAGGGACAAGTACTGGGCGCCCGCTGCTGGTCCCGCGGCGCCTTGTCACTGACCCTGAGTCCCCGGCGCCGCGCGGACCTCCGCCGTCCCTTCCGTCCCTCGTCCACGCCGCGCTCTGCGCGGGGGAACCTTCTGTGAACGGGATCTCCAGGTGCGTCCCCCGGGCCCTAGAACGTGCGCCCGGCGGCCGGGCCTTCATCCCTCGACCACAAGAGCGCGCTGAGGCGGGCCCTGCGGAAGGCGGCGTCCGGATGCGTTCACACCGCGGGCTGCTGACACCCAGCAGAAAAGCCGGTCCTTCTCTTTAGCCAAGGCTCTCAGTCCACATGGAGGCGAAGCGGGGACCCGGGTTACCTACCTGCTTCTCTCACCAAATGAGAGCTCGCAGCCTCCGGGCCGCCAGCCATGTCGCGTTCACGGGTTTCATCTTGTTAATTCTGGGTCCCTGTGGGAAGGCCATTGAGTCGCCAGTAACACCCCTCACCCTCGGTCACTCTGCTTTACAACGTTCAGGCACGTGGTCCTGAGAAAGCGGACTCAGCATTCACACAAACTGGTCTGAGGGTGTATTTCGTTTACAGCCCATATTCCTGTTCCTATAACTTTGGTCACTGCTTTGCTGCTGCTCCGCTTCCTGGGGCTACACAGTGAGGAAAGAATGAAGATAGGGGATATAGAAACGGGTCACTTTAACCAAGCTGCTAAAAATTATTAACTTTAGGAAGGTTGAAGCATGAGGAAAGACTCCCTTCTTGTTCTAACTAGCCTGGGAACTCAAACTTTTTGAACTTTTCAGTCTTGGGTCAGTGCCTTAATGTACATCTGGACGTACACCAGACCTCCAGACAGCCCTCTGATTACCTCCCTGAAGGACTCACATATCCAGACTATGGGACCCAACCAGACCTGGTGTCCATTGTCCAGGACACCTGACTGACCGACTGATAACGCCCTGGACCAATCCTGGGCTAAGAATGCAGGACTGGTAATTCTCAAGAGTGCACTTTTTTCTGTAAGAAAACTTTTCTTTCTTTTTTGGAATACTTCTGGGGTTTTGCCCACCTGTGTTCCACATTTTCAAACTCCTAAGATCCTTGAAAAAAATCCTTATCATTTATTTCTAGCCAAAGCCTCCAGATTTTTTTTTAGTTCTCTTGACAAGAGAAAGTTAAATTTATTTCAGGGTTTTTAAGTTTCCTCTGTTGAAATCTTTCTCTAGTTCTTCTTCCTGGTTATAAGTAAGTCACACTTTTGAGGTTTGTTTTTTCAGAGGAAGGGAGAATCATTGAAGGACCCTCCTGCCGGCCCCCCACTATGGACTGAGGCCAAAACCAGGCATGTGCCCTGACCGGGAATAGAGCCATGACTTCCTGGTTCATAGGTCAATACTCACCACTGAGCCACACTGGCTGGGTGAGGGTGTGTTTTTTTATGTCACTGCAAGAGAATTGCATTATTAGCTCCATTGAAAAACAGGGTTTTTCATTTGGCATTTCCACAACTTAAAGTTGACAAAGTGTTTAATTTTTAAAGGATGAACCCTGGCCGGTTTGGCTCAGTGGATAGAGCGTCACCCTGCAGACTGAAGGGTCCCAGGTTCGATTTCGGTCAAGGGCTCGTACCTCGGTTGCAGGCTTCTGGCCCTGGTCGGGGTGCATGGGGGAGGCAACCGATCGACATTTCTCTCTCTGTCTCACCCTCTCCCTTCTACTCTCTCTAAAAATCAATGGAAAAATATCCTCAAGTGAGGATTTAAAAATAAGTAAATTTTTATTGCTTGAGAAACAAAGTAACTTTCATTTCACTACCGAAGGACAAAGTGAACCAAAATGCAGTTAGTGGCCTTTTATATTTTAAGAATTGTGTGAAATGAAGTGGTTAAGGTAATGACACAGTAGCCTGGCCAAGAGGTCCCTGATTCAATTCCTGGTCAGGGCACATTGCCTGGGTTTCAGGCTCGATCCTTAGTAGGGAGTATGCAGGAGGCAGCCAATTGACATTTCTCTCTCATTGATGTTTCTATCTACCTCTCCCTCTCTCTAAAATCAATAAAAACCTTTTTTAAAAGATAATGACACAATATTTGACTAAATGTTTCTAGCTGTGACAAAGAATAATTATGGCAGAAGTGTAGACAAATGAATATTGTGACATTGAAGATTTGAGGCTTATAATGCTTCAGATTGGGCTGTCTGTTCCAAAGCATTTGTTTGTGCAATTACATAAGAAATTTGCATCTAGCCACAAGGAAGAAGGAAAAGTATTTTACCAAATATGAGAGTGAGTGTCCTTACAAATTAACAGTATTTTGAATTTAGAAGCTTTATAAAGGGTGTTACAAACATCTCACATAACTGGGAACCATGAATGTTAGGGTAAACATTGACGTTGTGGAATATTAATGTTGGAAACACTAAAATTTATCTACTGCCCTAACCAGTTTGGCTCAGTGGATAGAGCATCGGCCTGCAGACTGAGGGGTCCCAGGTTCGATTCTGGTCAAGGGCATGTACCTTGGTTGCGGGCACATCCCCAGTAGGAGGTGTGCAGGAGGCAGCTGATTGATGTTTCTCTTTCATCCATGTTCCTAGCTCTCTATCCCACTCCCTCTCCCTTCCTCTCTGTAAAAAATCAATAAAATATATTTTTTAAAAATTTATCTACTAACCTCCCCTCCAAATGCCTGGCTCTTACTTCTTGATTTACTGTTTACCAAAAACACTCTCTTGTGGCGGGGCGGAGGACAAGTAGTATTGCAGTCCAATGTGCTTCATATCCTAAAATAGAAGAAAAAAGAAAGTTGTGCAAATTACAATAATTTCTCACGAGGCAGGAAAGAAATGTTTCTGGTCTAGGAAAGGGTAGTTGCCTGGTTGAAATGTTCCTGAAATCAAGAACGTTTCACAAATACATCCCCTAGTACTTTTAAGGTAGTCCTTTAACAACTATGATGTTGATGAGAAGAATTGAGATGTGCTAAATTAAATTACAGCCCAAGGCTGGAGAGTAGAGAGAGACAAGAGTAATTAACCAGTTAATAGCTGTGCACCAATTAGCAGTAAGACTGCTCACATTCCTGAATGTATGTTGAAACTTTGAATCAACTTATTCAGTGACTACCATATCCCACACATGCCGTAACCAATCAAAAGTAGTAAATATTGCCCATGCAGTTTTTGCTCAGTGATTAGAGCATTGGCCCTCGCAACTGAAGCATCTCAAGTTCAATTCCCAGTCAAGGGCACGAACCTTTCCCACCCACCCTTATCTGTAGTCAGTGGAAATTCTTTCAAAACAACTGACATCTTCCCGAACTTAATGTATAAAAATGCCCAGGAGGGCGAAACATGTTTCTCTTCCCCATCTCACCTTTCTGCTGGTGGTTTAGATTATATACCCCAGAACTTGGTCCTTTTCTGGCTAGCATAAATCCTTTCTTTGAGAAAAGTTTTCCGTGTGAAGGCTTTTTGTTTAACAATGCCATGTGCTCCAAAATTATTGCTACTTTATTCTTCACCAAAAGTGAGTATCCAAAATGACCGAAGGCTCAACTGATCGGAAGTCAGTCCTGCAGTCAGTGCTGGGTTGCCGAGGGGGCTGCAAATCAGTCCCAGAGAGACGCCTGGAGAGAGAAGCAGGATCTGATCTGTACCCTCTGTGGCAGCTGTTGATCAGCCCTTGACTCTCTCTTTCTCTCCAGACCTCTGTGGGGGCTGCTGATCAGCCCCGCCACTCTGATCAGGCCCGGAGATGCTGACTGGCATAGAAACTAACCAATCAGAACCAAATCTGGGTGAACTGTGAGGAGCCAATGGCTGCCTAGGAGGCGGAGCTTTTGACGCTGACTGGCAAAGAAACTGACCAATCAGAACCAAATCTGGGTGAAGTGTGAGGACCCAATGGCTGCCTAGGGGGCAGAGCTTTTGATGCTGACTGGCATAGAAACTGACCAATTAGAACCTAATCTGGGTTAACTGCGAAGGCAGAACCTAAGGTGGGGGCTGAGGAAGGGTTTTTTGTTTTTGTTTTTTTTTTTGTTTTTTTTTTTTAAAGTTCTACTTCGTTTTTATTTCTTTTTTTTTTCATTTTCCAAAAGTTCTCTTTAATGACTATGATAAGATGAATCCCATGACCTTGATACTCACATTTGCCTTTCCTTCTTCTTTTCTCTTACCCTCACTTCCTCCCTTCCTTTTTTTTTTTAATTGAATCTTTATTGTTCAGATTATTACATTTGTTCCTCTTTTTTCCCCCCATAACTCCCCTCCTTCCAGCTCCCACCCCACCCTCCACCCTCACTCCCCACCCATTGTGTTCATCCATAGGTGCATGATTTTTGTCCAGTCACTTCCCGCATCTCCCACACCCCTTTTCCCCCCAAGAATAGTCAGTCTATTCCCTTTCTATGTCCCTGATTCTATTATAATCACCAGTTCATTCTGTACATCAGGTTATTTATTCACTTGATTCTTAGATTCATTTGTTGATAGATGCATGTTTGTTGTTCATAATTTGTATCTTTACCTTTTTCTTCTTCTTCCTCTTCTTAAAGGATACCTTTCAGCATTTCATATAATACTGGTTTGGCGGTGATGAACTCCTTTAGCTTTTCCTTATCTGTGAAGCTCTTTATCTGACCTTCAATTCTGAATGATAGCTTTGCTGGATAAAGTAATCTTGGTTGTAGGTTCTTGGTATTCAGCACTTTGAATATTTCTTGCCATTCCCTTCTGGCCTGCAAAGTTTCTGTTGAGAAATCAGCTGACAGTCGTATGGGTATTCCTTTGTAGGTAATTGAGCCTCTTTCTCTTGCTGCTTTTAAGATTTTCTCTTTGTCTTTTGCTCTTGGCATTTTAATGATGATGTGTCTTGGTGTGGTCCTCTTTGGATTCCTTTTGTTTGGGGTTCTCTGCGCTTCTTGGACCTGTAAGTCCATTTCTTTCTCCAGATGGGGGAAGTTTTCTGCCATTATTTCTTGAAATAGGTTTTCAATATCTTGCTGTCTCTCATCTTCTGGCACTCCAATAATTCTGATATTAGACCGCTTAAAGCTGTCCCAGAGGCTCCTTTCACTATCTTCACACTTTCGGATTCTTTTTTCATTTTGCTTTTCCAATTGGGTGTTTTTTGTCGAATCTTTGGTTTGATTATTGTACTCCTCTGGTCTGCTATTGGGTATAATATTCTTTATTTCAGTCCGTGTATGCTTACTTTCTAATTTCTTTATCGTAGCATCGAGGGTCTCATTAGTTTTCGTGAGGCTCTGCACAAATTTATGGCAAGCCCTCAAAATTGCGATTCTTAGCTCCATATCCTCCATTTCTGTCATGTTTTTTTGTCTCCGCATCTTTTATGCTTTCTTGGTGCACCCCCTTGTGGTCTCTGTGCGCAGTCTTGTTCTAGCCAAGCCTTAATTGTTGTAGTTAACACTAGAGGGATTTGACCCCCAGGCCGACTGGCTATAGGAATCAGCTGTATGGAGAACGTCTGCCTTCTGGGGAGGCGCTAATCCAGCCTTTGCCTGAGGCGATCGGCAAATGGCTGTGCGCAGGGTTTGGGCGGGGCGGGGTCAACAGGGCGGGCGTAGGGAGCAGTTATGGCCACGCTCAGTCCCGTTCCCAGAGGCTCTGCTTCTCAGAACCCCGGCAGCCGCTGCAAACCTCGGAGAGAAAGCTGCCCTCAGGTTCCAACTGATGCCGGATAATCCCGCTTCTCCCGTTTGAGTCTGGGTCCCTAGAGACTCGCCCGGATCTGGAGCCCAGAGTCTGAGACTCACTCCCGACAGAAAACGACAACCGCGCCCTCAGCCACCAGCCCGCTTTGCGCGCGCACCTCGGTACCTTTGTATTTTCCACACTGCGCCGCCTCTGAGCCTCGATTTGCTGTTCTCTTTCCTTCTAGTTGTAGAGTCTCTCTTCAGCCAGCCTTCCTGTGGTTCTGGGTGATGTCCGTTCAGTCTTTTAGTTGTATTTTTGAAATGGTTGTTTGCGGCAGCGGTCTCCGGTGTTTACCTACGCCGCCATCTTGGTCTCCCTCCTCGTTTTTTCTGAGGAAGGGTTTTAAGGGCAACAATGGTTTGGTGTAAGGTGTAAGAAAGCAGTTCAATTTTTTAATGACCAGTTTGGCAATATAGTGCATATGGCTGGCTATCAGTCCAGATATAGGGATTATGTATTTTTGTCTGCCAGGAGCATCTCCTCCTGCTGAAAAAGGCTCCCCCCTCCCCCCCCCCCCCCCCCCCCCCAGTTTAAGCAATCCTATATAATCTATCTATACTAGAGTCTTACTGCTAATTGGTGCACAGCTATTAACTGGTAATATGCTAATTAGACCAGGTCTACTGGCCATCTTCCAGACATCCGACTTCCTTCCGGACAAACCCATGGTGGTGGGGGCCGAGGCAGAGGCAATTAGGGGCGATCAGGCCGGCAGTGGAGGACAGTTGGGGGCAAGATCAAGCCAGCAGGGGAGGGAAGTTGGGGGCGAGATCAGGCTGGCAGGGGAGGGCAGTTAGGGGTGATCAGGCAGGCAGAGGCAGTTAAGGGCAATCAGGCCAGCAGGGGAGAGCAGTTGGGGGTGAGATCAGGCCGGCAGGGGAGGGCAATTAGGGTTGATCAGGCAGGCAGGTAGAGGCAGTTAGGGGTGATCAGGCAGGCAGGCAGAGAGGTTAGGGGCAATCAGGCAGGCAGACAGAGGGGTTAGGGCAGCCGTACCCTTTTATGTAATGATGTTTACTTTGAATTTATATTAGTTCACACAAACACTCCATCCATGCTTTTGTTCCGGCCCTCCGGTCCAGTTTAAGAACCCATTGTGGCCCTTGAGTCAAAAAGTTTGCCCACCCCTGGGTTAGGGGCAATCAGCAGGCAGGCAGGTGAGTGGTTAGGAGCCAGCAGTTCCAGATTGTGAGAGGGCAGTCGGACATCTCCTGAGGGGTCCCCGATTGGAGTGGGTGTGAAGCATCCATCTTATATAAAAACTGCTTTTTGAAATTTTAACCCTGATAGTATGGCTTCTTTAAATGCTTGCTTGCTTAAGTAATAAGGAAAATAGACTTGCCCATTCCAGAGAGGCCATAAACTGTGCCCCAGACAGAGTTGTCAGTGCTGACACCAGGCAAGGCCTTGAGATATGGTCTCATGGCCCCTTCCCAGCACACAGGCCTGCTTTCTCAGAAGGCCCGGAAGTCTCATTCCAAATTTGGGAGACAAAGGACTGGAAAAAGTATAAATAGAGGAGTTTCCTCCATGTTGGGGGGCCCAGAATTTGAAAGACACATTTTTCTCTGGGCCTGCACAGAATTTAATAATAAAATGTAACTCCCTTTCTCTAAGCGTGGCTTGGTTTTTCTCCGGTCTCCTGCAACATTAATGGTTCCCCGACTGGGAAGAAGGCCAAACATGCTAGCTTTTTGGCCTCTGGTGAGTGGACCGGGTTTGGGGCCTTGGGGAGCCAGACAGGCCTCCAGGAGGCACCACTCTGCTGATTTAGCAGAATTGAACCGGGAGACTCTGGGCACTCCCAGACCTCAGCCCAGGACCCTGCCGGCATCTGGAGAGAGTGGACGGACACTTCTGGACCTGTTGACAGAATTGGTAAGGTAGGGGCCTTATCAGTCAGGCCCACTCCAAGTGAGTGGAAGGGGGAGCTTGATCACCTCCCTGGAAGTCAATGACTTCCTCAGGCAAATTAATCAGGAATCAGGTGGACTGTTTAAACTCTGGGTAAATATCTGGTAGAAGTCAAAAACTCAGACTGTCTGGTGTATGAATGTAAGTGTGAGAGTCTGTGTGAAGCGAAAGCTACTTTGTGCCATCTGGCTGTAGACATGAGAGTATTTGTTATCTCTTTTTGTTGTTTTTTTAAAGATAGGGCAAACCCTGCTTTAGGAGGAAGACAGTAGAGAACTTTTAATTTCTTTTCCCTGATGTATAATTTTGCTGTGTTAGGTTAAAATTTTGGAATTCTAGGGTTAATTTAAAGGTATAAAATTTGTGAAGGGTGAAACCCAGAGAAGTTTAAACAAAGGCTTGTTGGGTTAAGATTAGTACATTTTCTCATGGCCTGTGTAGGGTGAGGGAGAGGGACTGCTGGATTGTTATCATGTGGTCCCGAGACCAGCAACCTGCCTGCCCTTCCTGGTAGATTTACAGTAGGTCTCTGTTGGGGACAGCATCTGCTCTGACTGGGGGAGGAAGAGAGCTGAAAACTGCTCTGGAGCGGGTGTGAGATGGGGTAGTGGCAGTAGGATTCGCTAGATAGGGTAGTAGGCTCTCAGCCTGCTGAGATGGAGGAGCCCTAGGCTGGGGGACAAGAGGATAGTCAGAGAGATAAACAGTGGTAAAGGAGGAGAAGGATTTGAGCCTCTGGGGCTTAGAGTAAAGAAAGAAAAATCTAGGAGGGAGAGCAGCTAAGGTCAGAGTAAATGGTTAATGCAGAAAATGGGGGGGCGTCAGTGGGGAGAGCAGGGAGAGATAGTTTTTGTTGATTTTTACTTATCTGAACTATGCTGGACTCAAGGCCTCAAGCTGCTACTAAGCACAACAAGTTTTTCTCTGCCCCATTTTGTTCTCTGTAACCCTTCCAATACTAAATTAGACTGATACAATATACTTGAAATTACATAAGGAAGCCGTTCTTACCTGTTCTTAGTAATCTAAGAAATACTGGCTGTTACTTTATAGTAATCATTAAAGGATTGAGGTTTGTAAGAATAAGGAATTACTGAGTGGAAGGTCTGAGGCATGGTTATGCATTTTTAAAGGACATAGAAAGAAGGTTTGAAGGCTAATTTAGAAGTGTAAAATTTATAAAGGTTGTGTATGTAATAAGGAGAAGAGAAATGTTAAAAGGAAATTAATTAAATAATACAGGCCAGTAAGCCAGGAAGAGTAAATAATTTACATTCTGCCTCCCTAAAAAGAGGGTAAACAGTTATGCCAAAGTACTTAGGGGGGCTGATAAAAGAAATCCAACAGTTACTGTTTTGTTATAACTCTGGAGAGTCAAAAAAAAAAAAAAAACTGGCAAGGAAAATCAGAAGATCTTAAAGCAGGTCAGTATATTTTTCTTCTTATATAATTCCTCCGAAATTTGGCAATGCTAAATAAATCATGGAAATATATTTCTTTGCATAAATTCAATAAGACTGGTTTCCAATATTGGTTTTATTGACTGAAAACTTTGACTGGAGTATCATTTTTTAAAGAGCCCTGTCTGAGCTGTAAAGACTTGGAGCCAATAAGAGTGCCATGGAGAAAGCCTGGTATCCTGCTTGGTAGCCCTGAAAATAGCTGGTGCTGGAGCATCAGGCCCAAACCGTACCATCGCTGGTGGTTGGTCACAGTAGAAGGGGAGCAATAAGGGTGCCTCTGCGTCCCTGCGGGACCCACACACACTCTGGGCCATCATGAGTAGGAGGGCTGCTGAGAAGGGCCTTAAAACAAGGACAATGGGCCCGGGTTAGAGCCACTGCAGGTGAGGAACTCACCTAACTTAGGAGATGCTGCAGGCAGGCCTGATGGCAGCTGGATGGCTTGGCTTCCTGGCCCTACGAGACACATTAAGATTCAATCATGAAATTCCAGCAAAGGTAGTCAGTTACCATTCTTGTGTTTATGCAAACAATCAGGCCAAATTAAATACAATAGATAAATTGGTCTTGATTTGGCTCTTAATAAACAGAGGGGCAATTTTAAGGAGAAAAATCTATTTCAATAGAGGTTATTAAAACTGAAATGTTTTCTTTCCCTTCCACCGGACCATTTGTTACAGTTTGTCTCCTCCAGGTCACAAGCCCACCTCCTTCTGTGCCCAGGCCTCATAGTCCCTCTGACAGACAGCAAGGATCTCTTGGCTCTGAGAGAAACTTCTGACCCACCTCAGCAGGAAGTAATTACAGAAGAAATCCAACATCCATTTTCCCTGAAAGAATTCAGAGCCAGGATCCTTAAGGTAATTTAGTAGCCAGTTAGACAGACATGAGCAGAGCAAGGACGATAGGCCAACTGGCACTACCAGATGTAACTAAGTCTTTCCATCTCTGGTGAGACAAGGGAACTCCCCAGAAGCAAGAGGGAACTAGGCTGCAGACGAAACAGCCCAGGAGGCTGCCCTAAAACCAGTGGGGCCTCTACAGATTCTCATGGCTCTTCCAGACCCTGACCTACCCACCTCACCAGCTTATACAGAAATAAACCCAATCTAGAAAAGCTGAAATCCATAACCAATCTTTACCCAAGTTCTTTCAGGCTTTACAGTCTACCCAGAAAGCAGATCAGAAAGCACGTCTGAGATTCTCTGCCTGTATCCGGTTCATCCCTTCCAACCTGGTGACTCTGGGTAAAGAAATTTGCCATCCAAGGACTGATTCCTACCTGGAAAGGATCACCCCCAAGGCAGTCAAGGTCAATGGGATCCTGATGTGGCTTCATCACACCCGGCTTAAGACAGCCCCGGAAAAATAGAGAGTCCAGGACTCTTTGGACCCTCTAAAGATTACACCTGGCCCTCATTCTAGGCCCTTATCTTATAAACAGTCCCACTGACTTTATTTGGCAAAGAATTAATTCTATCAAGCTTATAATCCTCAGGGGTTAATATAACTCCCTCCCCAACAATGACCCAAAAGAGTCAATGATTTGACTCATGTACATAAAACCAGTGGGGAATGAAGCATCCATCTTATATAAAAACTGCTTTTTGAAATTTTAACCCTGATAGTATGGCTTCTGTAAATGCTTGCTTGCTTAAATAATAAGGAAAATAAGACTTGCCCATTCCAGAGAGGCTGTAAACTATGCCCCAGACAGAGTTGTCAGTGCTGACACCAGGCAAGGCCTTGAGATATGGTCTCATGGCCCCTTCCCAGCACACAGGCCTGCTTTCTCAGAAGGCCCGGAAGTCTCATTCCAAATTTGGGAGACAAAGGACTGGAAAAAGTATAAATAGAGGAGTTTCCTCCATATTGGGGGGCCCAGAATTTGAAAGACACATTTTTCTCTGGGCCTGCACAGAATTTAATAATAAAATGTAACTCCCTTTCTCTAAGTGTGGCTTGGTTTTTCTCCGGTCTTCTGAAACAGGTGCAGGCTGGGTTGAGGGAACCCCCGCCCCCCTCTATGCACAAGTTTTGTGCACTGGGCCTCTAGTAAATTATAAATGTTAGGTAGAGCAAAAATCAATGAAATTGAAAATAGGAAATTGGTAGAGAAAACCAATAAAAGCAAAAGCTGGTTCTTTAAAAAGCTCAATATAATCAATATACTTCTAGCCAAACTTTTAGGAAAAAAAAAAAAGAGGGAGCCCTGGCTAGTATTGCTTACTGGTTGGAGCATTGGTCTAGAGACTGAAGGGTCATGGGTTTGACTCCCAGTCAAAGGCATGTGCCTCAATTGTAGGTTTGATCCCCAGCCCTGGTTTGGGTGCGTGTGCGAGGTAACCAATCGATGTGCCTTTCTCATGTCAATATTTCTCTCTCTCCCTCTCCCCTGCTACTCCTTACCCTCTTCTCTCTATAAAAATCAGTCAATGGGAAAAAATATTCTCCAGTGAGGATTAAAAAAAAGAACACAAAAAGATAGTATCAGAAATGAAAGACATAACATTACTACTACATTGACATTAAAAGGATAATCAAGGAATACTATGAACAACTCTGAGACACAATCTACCAAAACACACACAAGAAAAAGACAACAAGAATAGGCCTATATTGTTAAATAAGTTGGGATAAGTCTACAAAATGCAATGTTATTTGACAATAAAAAGTAATGACATACTGACACATGCTGTAACACAGATAAACCTTTAAAACAATACGCTAACTGAAGAAGCCAGTCACCAAAGGCCATTTATATTAAATGTCTACAATAGGCAATAGAACCTAGAGAGACAGAAAGTAGGTTGATTGCCTAAGGTGGGTAGTTGGAGGTGAGGATAAGAAATGGGAGTGATTGCCAAAGGGAACAGGATTTATTTTAGGATGATAAAAATGTTCCAAAATGGACTGTAGTGATGTTGTGCAACTCTGTAAATATACTAAAAACTGTTGAATTGAATTAAATGGGTGAGTTTTGTGAATTTATGTGACTTATATCTCAATAAAGCTATTTTTTTAAAAAAGGTGGTCAAAGTCTTTTAAGGGAAGCCTCAACATGGAAGAGAAAGAACAAAGCAAAGAAAGAAATAAACAGCAAAACAACTACAAACATCAAAAAGGAACCCCATAGGACATAGAAACACTTGAGAAGCAGAAAAAAAGAACCTTGAAATAATAAGAGAAATAATAAATATAAAAATTAAAGATATAGCCGAAGCCCGTTTGGCTCGGTGGATAGAGCGTCGGCCTGCGGACTAAAAGGTCCCAGGTTCGATTCCGGTCAAGGGCATGTACCTGGGTTGCGGGCACATCCCCAGTGGGGGATGTGCAGGAGGCAGCTGATCGATGTTTCTCTCTCATCGATGTTTCTAACTCTCTATCTCTCTCCCTTCCTCTCTGTAAAAAATCAATAAAATATATTTTAAAAAAATTAAAGATATAAAACAAGAACAGATTGTAATGCCTGTCCCCAAAAACATATAACATGAAATCTGTAAGACAGAGTCAATGAGATCTTCCAGAAAGTGAAATTAAAAAGATATAGCATATAAACATGAATCAAAGGATATAAACATGAGAAAATTAGAGGATCATTTGAGGAGATCCAACCTTTAGGAGTTAAGAGAATGGAGAAAATAAAGTTCAAAGAAATAATGCAAGAAAATTTCCCAGAACTGAAGGGCACCAGTCTCTAGGTTGTAGGACAATGGGCATACAGAGATGATCCTAAATACTTCTAGAGAGAGGACGACAGGACAATTATACAGAACTGAGAATCAGAATGTCAGTCACATCAGAAGCAGAGAAACAAAGGACTCATGCCTTCAAAGCGTTGCATGACTTTTCATGCTAGAATTTTATGTCTACCCATCTTTTTGATCAAGTAGAAAAAGGATATTGTCAGACACTTGGCAAAAATAGGATCCCACACAGGCAAGTGACAAAAGGAATTTCCAAAATGACAGCTTGTCAGACTTGGAGAACAGCCAGTCCAGACTACAGGAAGAGATGGACAAAGCATTAGTGTGCTCTTAGAAAATAGGCTGGTATGGAGAGGAAGGAAAGAGGGAAGGAAGAAGGGTAAGTGGGTGGAGGGAGGAACTTGCAGTTTCAAAGAAAACAAAGCAAATGAAAAAACTAGGTAATTATTAAGTCCGGGAGTAAAAAAAAGTTTGTATAAGAAACAATCACAATATACTATTTGTCTCAAAGACTATAAGCATAGCCTTTAATAATGTTTATATTGACAACTGATTTAACTAAATTTTAAAAAATATGCTTTCATTGATTTTTTTTAGAAAGAGAAGGGAGAGGGAGAGATGGAAACATCAGATTGGCTGTCTCCTGCATGCCCCCTGCTGGGATGGAGCCTGAAACCCGCCATGTGCCCTGAGCAGGAATCAAACTGGAGACCTCTTGGTTCATGAGGTCAATGCTCAATCACTGAGCGACACCAGCCGGGTTGATAGAACTATATGGGGAAACAGAGGCTGGAGTTGGGGGGGAATATAAGAGAATTACCAAAAAATACATTGGATAGAAAAGGTAAAATAAGTAAAGAAATATAATTAAATGCTATTAGTAATATAATGAAAATCCCAGATAAATCACTTAGAAAACGTGAAAGTGGTTGTGTTTGGGGAGCAGGAAATGGCAAGAGGTAGACGAGGACTCTGTTTTATAGTAATATAACTATTTACATTTGTCATGTTTATAAAATTAAAAATTAGATTTAGTCCTAACCGGTTTGGCTCAATGGATATAGTGTTGGCCTGCAGACTGAAGGGTCCAGGTTCCATTCTGGCCACGGGTATGTATCTTGGTTGCGGGCTCGATCCCCAGTAAGGGTCGTGCAGGAGGCAGCTGATGGATGTTTCTAACTCTATCCCTCTCCTTTCCTCTCTGTAAAAATCAATAAAAATACATTAAAAAATAAATAAATAATAGACTTAAACAAAAAAGAAATTATCAAGGATTTAAACCAATGGTCTTATCTTATTGGGGTGATAACTTTATAAGGTATATACATGTCTAAATGCTGTATATCTAAAACTAACATATTAATGTACGCCAACTGTAATAGAAAAATAAATTTTAAAAAAACAAATTAATTAATTAATAAACTTGTAGTCTTAAAGCTTTTCTTTTTTGTTACCAGAATACTTCTTCCCAAAATCTTATGCAGAATAAAAGCACAGCTAGTCTGATAGAAGCAGAGGGCAAGGAACCTCTGAGACACATCCTCTTAGAAGCCACTGATTCGGAAGAATTTAAAAACTTGCTGATTCAGCTCTGCTGGCATGGCTCAGTGGTTGAGTGTTGGCTTAAGAACCAGGAGGTCAGGATTCAATTCCTGGTCTGGGCACATGCCCTGGGTTGTGGGCTTGATCCCCAGTATGGAGTGTGCAGGAGGCAGCTGATCAATGATTCCCTCTCATCATTGATGTTTCTTTCTCTCCCTCTCCCTTTGAAGCATAGTAACCTCCATCTTGTATAAAAAACTGCTGTTTGAAACTCTCTGCTATTGAAAGATAGTCCTTAGTCCTGTTAACTCTGTCATTATAAACTCTGTCACTTTAAGACAGTCTGTTATTCTGTAAAATGACTTTGTTTTTACTTCAAATAATAGAAAAAGATAAACTTAACTGTCTGACCTTGCAAGCTAGCCATCTAATGTAATAGAATAAAATAGACTAATACGGATAACAATTCCCATATTCTTATGCCAAGTACAAACTCATTATGTATTCAAGGTTACAACTGTCTATAACAATAACATACACAGAGCCCTTTGTAATATCTGCAAACAGGAACCAAGATGGCGGTATAGGTAAACACCTGAAATTGCTGCCTCGCACAACCACTTCAAAACTATAACTAAAAGACAAAACGGCTATCATCCAGAACCATGGGAAGACTGGTTGAGTGGAAGTTTGACAACTAGAGGAAAGAGAAAAGCACATCTAGACTCGTAGGAGGTGCAGAGGTGTGGAAGAGCGTAGGTACGGGCTGGCAACCGGGTACGGTGTGGTCTTTTTCAGTCGGGAGGGAGAAACAAACTCCCGACTGCTCTGAACTCCAGTTCCGGGCAAGACTCTGGGGACCCAGACTCATATGGGGAGAAACTGGACTGTCTGGCATTGGGCTGGAACATGAGGGCAGCTTTCTCTCAGAGGTGCTTGCAGCGTTCATTGTTCCTGCATGGGGCTGCGGGACACAGAGACTCAGGGACCTATCCAGGGCAGGGCAAACGGGCAACCATTGCTGTTTGCACCGCCCCGTGATTCCCTGAGGCCACGCCCCACCCAATTTACAACCCCACCCAATCTGTGTGCAGAAGCTTTTGCATATGAATGGCCTGGCCTTTTGCAACCTAACAAACTGCAGCTGGGTCAAAGAACCCCAGAGCTTCCAAAAGAAGGCCTAAGGCTCGTCAGCAGCCTGCATTGCTTCACAGCTGCGCCTCATGTGGGCACCTCCAAACCCCAAACAAAGAGGAGGAATCTGCAGATCTCTCTGTAGATCCTGCTGGGTGGCCTCAGGCAGTGGCTGACTTTGCACCTCTTTGGAGATCCAAGAGCCAGTGTACCCAGTGGTAAAAGTGAGACCATACCAGATTACAACTCTTCACGTCCATAAGAGACACACTCAGGGGGCAGACTCAGTGAGCACCAAAGCCCCACTGAAGCGAGTCCTGCCCTATATAAGGATGTTTCCAGCACAGCAGTTCTCCCATTGTAGACACAGCTGGTCCTCACAGCCAATTGGTCTGGAGGTCAATTCCTCCCAGTGATACCAACAGCAATCAAGGCTTAACTACAACAAGACTGTGCACACAGCCCACAAAGGGGTGCACCAAGAGTGTTCACCTCAGGTGATAGGGAGGCTGAGCCACTGGGCCCTATAGCACACCTAGCACAAAAGCCACTCTATTAACCCTTTGCAGTCGTATTAAATTTGGACATAGGTGTCGTACTGGTCGGAATTAATTTCCATTGAAAGAGCAGTGATACATAACATGCAAGATTATGAAGGATAAACAAGATTTATTAATTCTTTTTTGGAACTACGTCACTACTAGTAGAATCACTACAAACGTTATCACTTTCTACGTCAGAGTCAGTATTCAAGGTGCCAAAATAAAACTCTTCATCGTTACTTTCAGATTCGCAGTACACTTCTTTCGGTAACTTTCTTTTTGCCATTTTGGAGTATTATTTTGAAATATCTTAACAAGGGAGAATGACTAATTACAGTTAAACGTAATTTGTGAAGCTTTATTTGAAATTCTGCAAAGTATCTCCGAAGCTTGTCGATTTCTTCACTCTCAAAAGGCGACTGACTCGCCACGGTGTTTTGCATGGCGAGTGTGGAACGACCGCGTTTGTTTATATTGAGTTTCGATATCTCCGATTTGTCGGGGCAGTGTTTTGGTTCGTGACAAGGTCGCTTAGACACTTAAGAGCTTTCAGAGAAATTATGAACTGATACATGAATGAATAGAGTTAAGATTCCTACGGTTCCTTGCTGTGGTGGCTGAGAGCAGACATACGACCGGAACGGTAAAAAAGCTTTGGTGGCTGAGAGTAGACAAACGACCGCAAAGGGTTAACACAGGGAAGCAGCCAAAATGTGGAGACAAAGAAACAGGTCACAAATGAAAGAAATGGAGGAAAGCAAACTACTGGATATAGAATTCAAAACCATGGTTATAAGGTTACTCAAGAATCTTCTAGAAACCTCTGAGAAATTTAGTGAGACCCTCAAGGATATGAAAAAGGACCAATTCGAAATTAAGCATACACCGACTGAAATAAAGAATAATATACAGAGATCCAACAGCAGGCTAGAGGATCCCAAGAATCAAGTCAAAGATTAGAAATACGAAGAAGCAAAAAACACCAACCGGAAAAGCAAAATGAAAAAAGAATCCTAAAATATGAAGGTAGTGTAAGGAGCCTCTGGGACAATTTCAAGTGTACCAACATCCGAATTATGGGGGTGCCAGAAGAGAGAGAGAGAGCAAGATATTGAAAACCTATTTGAAGAAATAATGACAGAAAACTTCCCCTACCTGGTGAAAGAAATAGACTTACAAGTCCAGGAAGCACAGAGAACCCCAAACAAAAGGAATCCAAAGAGGACCACACCAAGACACATCATAATTAAAATGCCAAGGGCAAAGGACAAAGGGAGAATATTAAAAGCAGCAAGATAAAAACAGTTAGTTACCTACAAGGAAGTACCCATACAACTGTCAGCTGATTTCTCAACAGAAGCTATGCAGGCCAGAAGGAAGTGGCAAGAAATATTCAAAGTGATGAATAGCAAGAACCTACAACCAAGATTACTCTACCCAGCAAAGCTATCATTTAGAATTGAAGGTCAGATAAAGAGCTTCACAGATAAGAAAAAGCTAAAGGAGTTTATCACCGCCAAACCAGTATTATATGAAATGCTGAAGGGTATTCTTTAAGAAGAGGAATAAGAAGAAAAAGGTAAAGATAAAAAATTATGAACAACAAAGTGACAACAAATACGTGTCTATCAACAAGTGAATCTAAAAATCAAGTGAATAAATAATCTGATGAACAGAATAAACTGGTGAATATAATAGAATCAGGGGCATAGAAAGGGAGTGGACTGACAATTCTTAGGGGGAAGGGGTGTGGGGGGTGTGGGAAGAGACTGGACAAAAATCTTACACCTATGGATGAGGACAGTGAGGGGGGTGGTAAGGGCATGGGGTGGGGTGGGAAATGGGTGGAGGGGAGCTATGGGGGGGAAAAAGAGGAACAACTGTAATAATCTAAACAATAAAGACTTATTTTTTAAAAAAATCTCTGCAAACAAAGAGGCTTGAAAAGTATAAATACGGGAGACTTCCTGTATGTGGTGCTCAGAGATTTGGAAGAGACACCTCCTTCTGGGCCGCCACAATAAACGACTCCTAATTAATTGGCTTATTAAGGCGTCTTGTATCTCATTTGCTGCTTTACGATACAACACCTTCCTCTCTGAAATCAATACAAATATATTTCTTAAAAAACTGATTCAGACTCTCTTTGACTCATATAACTAATACGTCTGAAAGAAGTTATACAAAGTTATACAAAGCTGGGGTAAGACTCACGGCCACTGAGTCCATGCCCAGGACTCATTCTCTTACATGGTCCTGCTTCAGGAATTTAAAAACAAAGGGACAGAGGTATCAATTAATGCCAATTCATGTTTAGAGATAGCAAAAAATATGGATATATTTGATCACACTGGTGTAGGAGTTGGGGGAAGTGAAAGAGAATGCATGAGACTTGAGGCTTTCACAGCAGAAGAGTGAACTACAAACAGGGTAAACCCAGAGAAATCCAAGCCAAGACATGTTCTAATTAAACTTCTAAAAGATAATCAAAGAAAACACCTTCAAAGCAGCCAGAGAAAAACAATTATCTTATCTACAGGGGAGATAATTAAAATGACAACAGATTCTCCTCAGAGACCATCCAGGCTAGAAGGAAGCGGTACAGTATTTCTCAACTACTGAGAGAAGTGTCAACCCAGAATCCTATACCCCAAACTGGATTATACCCCAAAATATCTTTTAGGATACAGAAAGAAATGAAGACACTTTTAAATGAAGGAAAACTAAGAGTTTGTTGCTAGTTGGCCTATCCTAAAAGAATGGCTAAAGGAAGTTTTCCAAAGAAGGAAAATATAAAAGAAAAAAAAGTCCTTCATACATCAGGAAGAACTCAGTAAGCAAAACTATTAGTAAATACAATAGGCTTTCTTTCTCTTCTTGAGTTTTCTAAAGTATGTTTGATGGTTAAAACTAAAATATAACACTATCGGGAAGTGCCCTGGGCCGCCGCCTCAGTCCCGGCTGCGGCTGCGGCTGCGGCCCCTGCCGGTTACATAACTGGTTGCGGGCTCGGCGTGGCCCCACTTCCGGCTCCCTGCTGAACCCCACCCCACTTATGGCTCCCTGCGACCCCAGAATGTGCTGAGCCCCAGGCGCCGTCCGCTGCCGCAGGCTCCAGCGCGCAGGCTCCCGCTGGAGGTGTGAATGACAGAGGTGGTGCCATCCAGCGCCCTCAGCGAGGTCAGCCTGCGCCTCCTCTGCCATGATGACACAGACACTATGAAGCATCTGTGTGGCGACTGGTTCCCCATCGAGTGCCCAGTCTCATGGTATCATGACATCACCTCCAACAAGAAGTTCTTTTCCCTTGCTGCAGCCTACACGGTTACCATTGTAGGAATGATAGCTGAAATAAAAAGTAGGACCAAGATACACAAGGAGGATGGAGATATTCTAGCCTCCAACTTCTCTTTTGACACACAAGTTGCATACATTCTAAGTCTGGGAGTAGCGAAGGAATTCAGAAAGCACGGCATAGGTTCTCTTTTACTTGAGAGTTTAAAGCAGTGGTTCTCAACCCGTGGGTCGCGACCCCTTTGCGGTCGAAAGAACCTTTCACAGGGGTCGCCCAAGACCATCGGAAAACACATATATAATTACATATTGTTTTTGCGATTAATCACTATGCTTTAATTATGTTCAATTTGTAACAATGATATTGGGGTCACCACAACATGAGGAACTGTATTAAAGGGTTGCGACATTAGGAAGGTTGAGAACCACTGGTTTAAAGGATCACATATCCACCACTGCCCAGGACCACTTCAAAGCCATCTACCTGCATGTCCTCACCACCAACAACACAGCAATAAACTTCCACGAAAACAGAGACTTCAAGCAGCACCACTATCTCCCCTATTACTATTCCATCCATGGGGTCCTCAAAGATGGCTTCACTTATATCTTCTACATCAATGGTGGCCACCCTTCTTGGACCATTTTGGACTACATCCAGCACCTGGGTTCTGCTCTAGCAAACTTGAGCCCCTGCTCCATGCCACACAGGATTTACCACCAGGCCCACAGCCTGCTCTGAAGCTTCCTGCCATGGTCGAGTATCTCCACCAAAGGCGGCATTGAATACAGCCAGACCATGTGATGCCAGCCGGGCAGCCTCCAACAGGTCCCACCCCTTGGCGCCCTCTGGATCTCACCTTCCTGGCCATTTGACCTCAACTGTGTTCTGCAGAGGAGCTGGCCCATCACCTGCCCCATCTGTAGGCCCAGTGCTACATGGGCTCGGGAGCAGAGCGTCGTGGGGCGGGTATGCCCGGGCTCCAACAGGCTCTTCCAGCCCTCCTTCCTGCTCTGGAAATCTCTGCCCTTGCCCTGGTCTGGCCCCCATGTGCATGCACCAGCCTCATAGGCTGGCCACAGTGTTCATTGTGGTCAGTTGCTTCTGCTGCCCTGGGAGTATGGGGGCAGGAGAGGGCTTCCTTTCCTGCATGTCCTCACTGGCCTCTTCCCCCGGAATGCCCGTTCCTTCCAACTCCTTCCTCCAAAGCCGGAATTAACTCCTGGGAGGGAGGAACTCAAGTGTTATGGATAGACTTGGCCCTAAAGACACAGGAGCCTCAGAACAATTAAGGGGTGAAATAAAGGGAAGAACCAGCCCTCAGAAGCCTGGGGGGCGGGAGCAGCCCCTACTTCCCCAGGAGGGGCTGGCGAGTGGTGGGAGGCTTTTCACCCAAGCAGAGCTCTGGGGCTTGGCTCCCTGGCATGGTGGTCAGATAATGGGAAGGTTCCCCACTCCTCTGTTGGCAGTCCTGCTGTCTCAGAGAGTGAGGAACTACCCATCACATGCTGGATGTGCCATTCAGTTGAATTGCCGCAGGGAGCCTGGCTGAGGACAGGTGCTGATGAGGGTCCCAAGGGCCCTCCCCTCCAACCCCCGAGTCCGTGAGATGCAGTTCTGAGGCCTGACCAGATGCAGACAAGAAGAATTGAGTGTGGTGTTTGATCAAGTAGGACCTGGCCTTTGAGGCTGGGGCAATCACTTGCCTCTGGGAATAGACAGAAGAGGCTGTGTCAGTGCTAGGAAGCATGAATGTGGACATTTCTTGCTTCTGGCATTCCCACTTTGAGAAATGGAAAATTCTCTTGCTAAGGAAATGATTTTTTACAGATGGAAAAGGACACAATGCTTAATGATATTGCTTATAAATATGCACATAATGGCAATGATCTTGATTATGCTGAATTCTGCCAGTGGAGATAAAATATTAGTTAAGTACTGGGGCTTTAAACTTGGTTTGTAAGTCAAATCTGGAAGAAGTAAACTCCATTAAAAAATTTTCTAACTAAATAGTGGTTCCAATCACAGGAGGTTCTGGGGAAGCCTGCCATGCTGGCTGTTTCTCTCTTTGTGATTTGCACTGACTTATCAAGGAACACATAGCATGCAAGTGTGGAGAAGGAAACTACAATCACATCCAACAATGACCATAAACGTGGTGAAATCAGGCCTGACTGCCCTGGCAACCCTCTGAGCAGAGTATTCATGAACGCTAGAGTATTCATCTCCTGTGGAATCTGTCTAAACACTGAAGAAGTCTGTTCTCTGTAATCTGTTGTCTGGCCACTAGCCTCATTAAATGATTCATGTTAGCTGAGCAGGAAGAGATGAAGAGTGAGAAGAGAATGGAAATTGTTTGGGATCTCTGAGGAAGGTGTTAGACATCACCACTCAATGCATAAAATTAGGATCATAATTTTTAAGGATATTCAAATGGATATCAACTTCTTTCAAGACAAGAAGAATGTCAAGTAAAAAATACACCAAGTTTTTTTGTGTGTGTGTGTGTTGTTTCTTTAAATCTAGTCAATGGACAAAGATCATAAAGGTTAGTACATGGTGTGGCTGGCAAGGCTCTAAGTGAACTATCTGTATATTTCTATTGGGAATGCATATTGAACAATACCTGTTGTAAGATTTTTAGACAATACCAGATCTAAGATTCGATTTTATCCTACTTACAAGCTAATAAGTGAGCTATTTACTCTTTCATGGATCCTGGACTAAGACAAGAAGTAGCTGGGTCAGAGACAAAGGACTTTGTTATTCACAGCACATGAAGCTGCATGAGCACCAGCATGCTTGCACAAGCTCTTCCTGGCCTCAAGAACCCAGGGAAGCATAGGAGGCCCAGATGGATTCTGCTGAGGCTCAGGGAGCTACCTCTTTTATAGCAAGCAGTTAGAAAGCTTGTTTTTTGGTCCTCGAAGGACACGTTACCTCAGCCCTAAAGTTGCTCACTGCAAACTTGACCCTGAGAAATGGTCCACACAGACAGGTAAAGGACATTCTAAGCCACTTGGCAGGGAGTGTAGGAGAAAATCTGGAGGTTCCTCCCACTAATGCTTAGCACTACTTTGCAATAAAAATCACACAGACACTTAGCTTCTGACTTAGTAATTCCACCGCTAGGAGTCTATCCTACATATTTACTTGCATGTGCACAAAATGATGGCTGTAAGGGGTTATTTATTCCAGCACGGTTTATAATAGTAAAAGACCAGAACAAGTGAAATGTTCATTGATATAAGACTGGTCTTATTATAATAGACTCTCACGGTGGCCTATTACACAGTAATAATAAAAGGTGAAGAATTTCTTTATGTGCTGGTTTAAATTGCCAAGAAAACAGATGCAGGAAAATATGCATAATTCTCCCATTTGTGTAAAAGAGGCAAAAAAGTATACACATATTTTCTTGTGCTGTGTGTGTATATAGTTTCATTTCTCTAATGATATACAAAAAACTAATTTTAACAGCCTCATATGACATATTGATAAATGCAAGAACTTACAAATTCCAATAACACATGACACACACCAAGGGGTTTATATTCAAAATTTTAATAATAAATTGTGCCAGTAGAAGCTTTTCAAAGGCAATGATATATCAATAAATAATAAATTGAGTTCCTGAGAAAGAACCTACCACATAAAAGTGTGTCAGAATGCTGTAAATAACAACACGGTATTACTGTAAAGTCATGGAAATACTGACAGTTACGGTATAAGCACAGCAGATGTTGGGTTGCCACTCATTCAAAATGTAAACCGGTACACAGGAACCTTTTTTTTTAGACATTGATAAACTTGTAAGTGTTGTTGCCTAGATATATACTAAATATGAGTATATTGTGCTAAAAACATCAAGGAAAAAATATGTGGAGTATAATGAAAATATGATGCAACAGATTCTTAAAAAGCAAAAAATAACTGAACTTTTTACTCAAATATATATCACTTTAAATAAAAATCATACTAATTTGAAATAAGAAATATTTTGTACGTTTATCTATGTAGTTATATATATATGCATCTACACATCTAAGAACATTGTATGGCTTAATTTTTTTATCCCAATGTTACTTTAAATAATCCTTGCTGTTTTACAAAGATGAGGAAAATGTATTTTTAAAATGAAGTTAAGATTGACACTTCAAAGCACAATAAAAAAAAAGTGAAAGAATGCCGAGATTACTAAATTTCACCATGGTAAGATTAAAGCCGTCTCAGACAGCGGGATGAAATGGCGTCAGGCAGACCTCTTGATGGGGCCCATCTGGTGGTAGTAGGGTGGCAGCTGTTGGATTCCATACATCAGCTACACCAAGAACAAGAGAGTGGACTGACTGGTGAAACAGACAGAGTTCCATGATTAATGTCAAACTTTTTGGCATAGCTAAATTAATCACAAGTTTAGTATATGACAAATTCTTAAGTTTAGCCTCCAAAGAATCCAGCCATAACCAAGACACACAGAAAGTCACTTCTCAGTTACACACCTGCATTTCTTTAACAAAATAGTAAGGGATACAATCACAGTGAAGTCACCCACACATGTCATCGCACACTGTCTACAATGTCTCATTTATAGATACTTTATAAAAACATCTTCACAGAACCTGCTGTGAATGGCAAGACATGGTCATTTATAATAGAAGACCCAACTCATGCAACATTCTCTACACATCAGACATCAGAAATCACACCCATGGAATCACCTTGCTCACACTGTCTATGACACTAGAATATGCAAAAAGAAAAAAATTATAATAAAATAAAGCAGCTTTTAACATATCACAATTTTGAAATGCAGGAAAAAATATAAAACCAAAACCATTGTGTGAATAAAATGGTATCAGTAACATCAAAACAGTGTTATCTTTCTTTAAGTTATTGCACAGAGATTTCTTATCACATGTTCTTCAGTTATTTCTTTTCCTAAATGTAAGTGCTGTGATAAAATACAAATGTATAAAATGACAGCAGCATAATTTGTCAGAGTTAATCCTTATAACTTAGTAATAAAAATGACTATAAACAAAATAAGTGCTCTTTTAAACTGTACTAAATTTTTAAAAAATTGTTTCAATGCAGTGAAGGTCCTCAAAAGCCAATTCAAAGCCATATTGACAACCATCCCCCTTATCAACCAGAATCTAGAAATGAAGATATGCTATACTTGAGTCCTTTTTAAAAAGCATTTTTGTTTTGGGTTTCTTAGTGAAGACCAGAATTTCAAGTGAAGTAATCAATGGGTTAACTGAAAACAAAGCTGCCCTGAACTTTCCATCAGGTCTTTTAAGGAACCAGCCATGGGCACCTGGGTGTCAGTGCCAAGTCTGTCTACACGTACACTGGTTGGCAACCTTCAGTCTGATCCACCAGATTGGAATTTTCCAAATTGGAGTTCTCAGCCTGTAACGCCTCTGCTCCTGAAGGCTTTGGGCACCTGAAGGGGTAGCCATTGTCATCAAAGAACCTTCGAAAGGTAAATTCATAAAATGCATGCTCAGGGTGCTTGTTATTTGGGAAGGTGAGCGTGTCCCAGGCCTTGGTGCTGTCTTCACTAGCATCGTTCCAAGGGCTTTCTTCATCTATGGGGTCAAAATTTGAGGTGTCCATGGGGTGGCTGATCTTGGGAATGTAGGGGGCTGGCTGCTTCCGAAGGTCACTAGAGAAATCAATGGTGACGAAGAATGGGTGGGCCTTCAGGTCGTCAGCCCCGTTCCTCCCCAGCCGGTGGTCAGCAGCACAACACAATTTAATGATGAGGTCCCGGGCCTCGGGGCTCAGCTTGACCTGGGCTGGAATGTGGAGCGTGTTCTCCCAGTTTATCACCTCAAGAGACAATAGAACCAAAGTTTTAGTTTCTTCCAACATTTCAAAGCCTGTATGGGCAGTTCTAGGACAATATGTGATGATGTGGTTTTTAAATAATTTTAGTTTCATGATGGAAGAAAAGTCAGGATAGACTCAGAAAGTGCAGTTGTGGATCTGATCAGCTATTGAAGGTCAGTGTTCTAGGTTGGGGCACACAGCCTGAGGCCTGAGATGCTGAAGTCAAATACAGACCAAGAGAGAATGATTTTCTTCTATCAGAAAGACTGGTTAACAAAAGAATTTTGTGCCTGCCACAAAAATGAAGAGACTGACCCTTTCTGAGTCATTTCTTTAGCTATGGCAACAGACTTCTGTTGAACCATCATGGTTCTCACTCAATACTAATTGTAGCCAAGAGATGGTCTGCTGGGTTTTTGTAATTTAAAAAGCAACACCGCCCAGCAGGTGGAACTCAGTGGTTGAGCGTCGACCTATGAACCAGGAGGTTGCAGTTCGATTCCCTGTCAGGGCACATGCCCAGGTTGTGGGCTCAATCCTCAGTATGGGGCATGCAGGAGGCCACTGATTAATGATTCTCTCTCATCATTGATGTTTCTATCTCTCTCTCCCTCTCCCTTCCTCTCTGAAATCAATAAAAATGTTTAAAAAATAAAAAAAGCAACCTCACGGAGAAGAAAACTGACCTACCCTATGGCCTTGGTCTCCTATTCCTGATGCTCAACCACGCATACCAGCCATCTAAATGCTCGGTAAATACATTTGTCACAGAGATGTGTCTATAGTGAGGAGAAAAGCTAAAAGACTTTATTGTTCATACTTCAAATCAGGATAAAACAAGGCAAACATAATTGTCTACTGCATGGGTGACTGACCATCAGGTGAGGTATATAGGCAGGTGGCTGTGTGGGCGGGAGGGTTGGTCGAACCCTGAGTGGTTTTAATAGAGCTAAAATTATAAAACTCCTAGAAGAAAACATAGGGGGAAATCGTCATGACATTGGATTTGGCAATGATTTCTTGGATATGACACCAAAACACAGGCAACAAAAGAAAAATATATTAATTGGATTTCATAAAAATTTAAAACTTTTGTTCATCAAGGACACTGATGACATAATGAAGAGGCAACCCACAGAATGGAAGGCTATATTTGCAAAACATGTATCTTATAAGGTGTTAATACCCAAAATATAAAAAGAATTTCTACAACTCAGCAACAAAACAAATAACCTGATTAAAAAAGGGCAAAGCACTTGAACAGACATTTCTCCAAAGAAGACATACAAATGTCCAGTAAGCACATGGAAAGAGCTTCAATATCACTAATCATTAGGGAAATACAAATCAAAACCACAATGAGATATCACTTCACTAGGATGAAAGTGCAGCCACCATTAGGATGGCTACTATTAAAGAAAAAAGGCGGTGGGGGGGAGTGTTCATGTGGAGAAAATGGAACCCACATGCACTGTTGGTGGGAATGTAAAATGGTGCAGCCACTATGGAAACCTGTGAAAAAATTAAACAGAACTACCATATGACCCAGCAATTCCACTTCTGGATATATAGTCAAAAAAATTGAAAGCAGGACTTAAACAAATTCTTATTTACACACTCATGTTCATAGCATCATTATTCATAATAACCAAATAAGTGTCCACTGCTGGATGATGTATAAACAAAATGTGGTCTATATGTACAATGAAATATTATTCCGCCTTAAAAAGGAAAGAAATTCTTCCAAATGAGACAACATGGATGACATTTGAATGGATTATGTTCAGGGAAATAAACCATTCAGAAAAGGACAAATACTGTGTGATTCCACACAGTATTTGAGGAACCCAGAGCAGTCATTTTCATAGAGACAGAAAGTAGAAGAGAGGTTACAGGGGTTGGGCGAGGGGGAATAGGGAATTATTGTTTAATGGGTACAGTTCAGTGGTTCTCAACCTTCCTAATGCCGCGACCCTTTAATACAGTTCCTCATGTTGTGGTGACCCCCAATTTTATTGTTACAAATTGAACATAATTAAAGCACAGTGATTAATCACAAAAACAATATGTAATTATATATGTGTTTTCTGATGGTCTTAGGCGACCCCTGTGAAAGGGTCGTTCGACCCGCAAAGGGATCATGACCCACAGGCTGAGAGCCGCTGGTACAGTTTCTGTTTGGGAAGATGAAAATGTCTGAAATTAGACAGTGGTGACAGTTGCACAACATTGTGAATGTACTTACTGCCACTGAATTGCACACTTAAAAACAGCTTAAAATGGTACATTTTATCACAATAGAAACTGGGTTATGATTATGCAGGCAAATTAGTGAGTGGTTTAGCTATTCAGTGATGATACAGATAATGTTGACTTCCAATTTTATTGTTACTGGTGTGAAACCAAGCCTTAATTTAGGGTTCTTCTAACTAAGAGACTATTAAATTAGGGTCTACCATGAACTTCAGGGCATGAATTCTTCCTAGAATTGTTAGTAAACTTGTGTTAATGGGTAACTGCACTGTCTGAGAAATTACAAAGATTTCATCAGATTCCCAATTCAATCATTGTTAAGTAATCAAATAATTTATGTCAGAGAATAAATGGCCATCATTCTAAAACTAATTATTTAGTTACATTAAATAAGTGAACATTAGAAATATGCACACCTAGCCTAACCTCATAGCTGATAATTTGCAAAAAGTAATGATATAGCACTCAAATAAATAAACTGATTTATTTAAGAGATAGTTTATTTATTTATTTATTTATTTTTTTAAAATATATTTTATTGATTTTCCACAGAGAAGAAGGGAGAGGGATAGAGAGCCAGAAACATCCATGAGAGAGAAACATCAATCAGCTGCCCCCTGCACGCCCCCCAGTGGGGATGTGCCCGCAACCAAGGTACATGCCCTTGACCGGAATCGAACCCGGGACCCTTGAGTCCGCAGGCCGACGCTCCATCCACTGAGCCAAACCGGTTTGGCAAGAGATAGTTTATAAAGTCTTCTGTTGTTGCACAGTGGACAAAGTGGGAGTGGAAACTAGATCTGACCACGCCTTACCGCTTCTCTTTGTTCTCACCTGGAAATACTAAGATGGCAGGTGACCAAGTGGTTCAAGTAAAATTTCATACACATATACACTGTATTTCACAACTCAGGTCTAGCCCTGGTCGGGTGGCTCAGTTGCTTAGCGTCATCATCCTGTACACCAAAATGTTGTGGGTTCAATTCCTGGTCAGAGCACATACTTATGTTGCATGTTCAATCCCAGATCGGGCAAGTACGAGAGGCAATGGATCTATGTTTCTCTCTCACATTGATGTTTCTCTCTCTCCCCCTTCCTCTTTCTCTAAAATCAAAAAACATCCTCAGGAGAGGATAAAACCACCACAACAAAAAAACTCAAGTCTAACTCTGGGGCTTTACTTATTAAAATAAAAATTTTCAAAATAGATAAACAATACTTTAAAAACTCCCATTATGTACAACTGAGATTCCTACACCAATCAGAATAAAAGGTCCGAAAACCATGTGTGTTTGCAGCAAGCAGATGCATTTTCCTTCTTTACCTTCAGCTGGGTTTCCGTGGGAGTTGGGGCCAGAAAGGGTGGCTGCCCCACCAGCATCTCAAAGAGAATCACTCCAACGCTCCACCAGTCACAGAGCTGAGTGTACCCTGAAAGAAAGACAAGGCCACTTTCAATTCCAGTATGGGCATGTGCTCTTCTCGGAGAGGAACTGTACAAATCCTTAGGTATTACTTTACTGCCATGTGGGGAAACATGTTCGAGCAGCACACATTACATAAAAGAAAACCACCCTACACAAAACGAGTCTCCTTGCATGTGTGGCTCAGAATAAAGGCTGGAAAGAGCATGTGCTGGGGTGTAACAGTCTTCATGTGGGGAGGAGGATGGTCACTTGTCCTTTTTCTTATTTTCAGTCACTGGTGTGTGGTAAACACAGGATGCTTTTAGAATAAGAAAATAACTTAATTTAAGAAAAAAGGATAGAGAAGCTGTATAGCCTCAGAGGCCAACCCAAAAACACTGCCACCCAGAGGCTGAGCCACAAACTGACTCTTAAGTGAATACAAATTAAGGCAGACTGGATCACAAATACGGCCTGCTTTAAAATCAGGACTGTGATTTACAACACGGAGGAACAGTGTAACGCAGGGAAATTCAACACTCTCCTAAATACCTGGCAGGACTAAGGCGAACCAGGCTGAAGAGTAGAAGAACCGAAAGACGATCACTACTGCAAATTTTTTCTTTTTCTTTTTTCGCCTTTTTACTAAGAAACTAATTTTTTTTCTTTTTCTTCTTTTTTCATCACCTGATTTTACCCTTTCAATTACTACATTTTTATTTTTAACCAGTATTATTACTGCTACCATTTTACCATTTTTTAAAGTGCCATTTTATTTTCTCTTTATTTTCTTTTGGGATTAGTGTTCTCCATTCTATTTTCATCGTTCCTTTAGCATTAATTTTCCCTATCTCAATTTCACCTCTTTGCTAAAACCCTCTTCCTCACTTTTCCCCTTTTGGCATCCTGTTTCTCTTACCCTATTCCTGCTTTAGATTTTCCCAATTCCGTCTTTTTACCCCCTGTCTAATTCCACCCTACTTACATATCCTATTTCCAATCCACTGCTCTAAATCCTTATACACCTATTCTTTATCCTTCTTCACTTACCAAACATTTTTTTCTCTTATCTTTCTATTGTTTTCTTGATTGTTGAATATATTGGGTTTTTTTTTATTTGTTTGTTTGTTTTGTTTTGTGTTTTTTCTTTTTCTTTTTTAGGACTGGTTGTGAGGTTGTTTTTCTTTTTCTTTTTATTTTTTTTCTGCTGGTTCCCTCCCCCCCCCCGGCCCCGGTTATTTTTGTGCTTCTGTTTTCCCTTGCCCCTCTTGATATTATTGGTGGTTTGTAGTTTGCATTCATCTCCAGGAATCTGTTGCTGGAATTTGTTGAGATTAGTGGCAGTTCTATTGGAGTTTGCTCCTCATACAAATAGTCTCTTCCCCGCTTCTACTTCATTCTCTCTTTTCGCTCTTTTTTTCCCCCCTCTTTTTTCCCAATTCTATTTTTGCACTGCTTTTTTGTTTGTTTTTTTCTTATTTTTCTTTTCTGTTCTCTCTTTTATCTTCTACTCTTCTTTCTTCCTTATCCCCTAATTCTCTTAATTTGGGTGGTCACCTTTATTTGGGGTTATTAATATCGTGAATATACTTGTGTTCAGTGCCTGGTACGTTGTGCCTTGTTGTGTTGTATTTTGTGCCTTTAAATGAACACAGCAGATCCAAGCAACAGCAGCCCCCTGATCACCGCAGCCTCCTGATCACCACACCCTCTGTCTGAGGAACAGCAGCTGTACGTGAAGCCTCCCCCCACCAGCCAGAAGAGCCACCACAGCTGTGAACAGCACCCACCAGAGGAGCTGCTGCCAACTGGGAAGCAGCTGCTACCGCAACCGTCCAAGCAGCAACCACAACCCAAGGAGCCCCTGCCACCCAGGGAGCAGCCACTGAACATCTCAACATCTACATATGTCAGCGAGATCAAACATGGGTAGGCAAAGAAACCCCCAAAGGAAAGAAAAGGAGAACTCGCCAGAAAAGCAGCTAAGTGATACAGAGGCATGCAACATGACAGAAAAAGAATTCAGAATAAGGGTCCTAGAGTGCATACACCGGACGGAGAAAAAAGTCAACAACTTATTCAAGAAGCAAGAAGAAACAGATGAAAAAATCAACAGCTTATGCAAGAAGCAAGAAGAAACAGATGAAAAAATCAACTACTTATGCAAGAAGCAAGAAGAAACAGATGAAAAAATCAATAACTTATGTAAGACCCAACAAGAAATGAAGAGCGATATAGCTGCAATAAAAAACACCATAGAAAGCATCAACAGTAGACTAGGAGAAGCGGGGGACCGAATAAGTGAATTAGAAGACAAGGAAGCAAAACACACCCAAACTGTACTGCAATTGGAGAAAAAAATTAAAAGACAGGAGGAGAGCCTAAGGGAGCTTTGGGACAACATGAAACAAAACAACATACGAATAACAGGGGTGCCAGAACAACAGAAAGAGGAACAAGGATTAGAAAACCTATTCGAAGAAATAATATCAGAAAACTTCCCTGAGGTGGGGAAGAAAAAAGTCACACAAGCACAGAGAGTCCCAAACAAGGTGAACCCGAAAAGACCCACACCAAGACACATCATAATTACCATGGCAAGTGTTCAGGACAAAGAGAGAATCTTAAAGGCTGCAAGAGAGAGACAGAAAGTTACATACAAGGGATCTCCCATTAGACTATCAAATGATTTCTCAACAGAAACACATCAGGCCAGAAAAGAATGGATGGAAATTTACAAAGTGATGCAAAGCAAAGGACTGAATCCAAGAATACTCTATCCAGCAAGGCTATCATTCAAATTTGAAGGGGAAATAAGAAGCTTCACAGACAAAAAAAGTCTAAGGGAGTTTATCACCACCAGGCCAGCAATGCAAGAAATGCTAAAGGGACTGGTGTAAAAAGAAGAAATAAAAAGCTCAGAAAGAAAACAGCCACACACAAAAAAAGAAATGGCTACAAACAAGTACCTTTCAATAATAACTTTAAACGTAAACGGACTAAATGCTCCAACCAAAAGACATTGAGTGGCTGAATGGATAAAAAAAACATGACCCATACATCTGCTGTCTACAAGAGACCCACCTCATTAGAAGGGACTCACACAGACTGAAAGTGAAGGGATGGAAAAATATTTTTCAGGGAAATGGAAAGGAAAAGAAAGCTGGGGTAGCAATACTTATATCGGACAAAATACATCTCAAAGTGAAGGCCATAACCAGAGATAAGGAAGGCCACTTCATAATACTAAAGGGATCAATACAACAAGAAGATATAACCCTGGCAAACATTTATGCACCCAATGCAGGAGCATCCAAATACATAAAAAAACTCCTGGAAGATATCAAAGGAGAGATTGACAACAATACAATCATAGTAGGGGATTTTAATACACCACTGACATCTCTGGATAAATCCTCTAGACAAACAATCAGCAAAGAAACAGCAACCCTAAATGACTCACTTGATCAGATGGACTTAATTGACATCTTCAGAACACTTCACCCCAAAGCCACGGAATATACATTCTACTCAAGGGCTCATAAGACACATTCAAAAATAGACCACATATTGGGTCACAAACAAAGTCTCCCCAAATTCAAGAAGATTGAAATCATACCAAGCATCTTCTCAGATCACGATGGCATAATATTAGAAATGAACTACAAAAAAAAACAATCCAAAATACTCAAACACTTGGAAGCTGAATAGCATGTTATTAAATATTGATTGGGTTACCAATGAGATCAAAGAAGAAATTAAAAGCATCCTGGAAACTAATGACAATGAAAACACAACAATCCAAAACCTATGAGACGCAATGAAAGCAGTCCTGAGAGGGAAGTTTATAGCTCTACAGGCCTATCTCAAAAAGCAAGAAAAAATGGCAGTAAATCATCTAACTCTACAACTCAAAGAATTAGAAAGAGAGCAACAAGAAAACCCCAGAGTGAGCAGAAGGAGATAATAAAGATTAGAGCAGAAATAAATGACATAGAGACCAAAAAGATAATACAGAAAATCAACTAAACCAAGAGCTGGTTCTTTGAAAGGATAAACAAGATTGACAAACCTCTAGCCAGGCTCACCAAGAAGCAAAGAGAGAGGTCTCAAATAAACAAAATCAGAAACGATAGAGGCGAAATAACAACAGACCCCACAGAAATACAAATGATTGTTAAAAAATACTATGGACAGCTCTACTCCAACAAACTAGACAACCTGGAGGAAATGGACAAATTCCTAGAAAAATACAACATTCCAAAACTCAATCAGGAAGAATCTAAAAATCTCAATAGGCCAATAACTATGGAAGAAATTGAAGCAGTCATCAAAAAGCTTCCAGCAAACAAAAGCCCAGGACCAGACGGCTTCACAGGGGAGTTTTACCAAACATTCAAGGAAGACCTAAAACCTACCCTCCTCAGACTACTACAAAAAATTCAAGAGGAAGGAACACTTCCAAGCTCATTCTATGAAGCCAGCATCACCCTAATACCAAAACCAGGTAAAGACAACACAATGAAAGAGAATTACAGGTCAATATCCCTCATGAACATAGATGCCAAAATCCTCAACAAAATCTTAGCAAATCGGATCCAGCAGTACATCAGAAAGATCATACACCATGACCAAGTAGGATTTATCCCAGGGATGCAAGGATGGTACAATATACGCAAATCAATAAACGTGATACATCACATAAACAAATTGAAAGAAAAAAAACACATGGTCATATCAATTGATGCAGAAAAAGCATTTGACAAAATCCAACACCCATTTTTGATAAAAACTCTCAGCATGGTGGGAGTAGAAGGATCATACCTCAGCATAATAAAAGCCATATATGACAGGCCCACAACCAACATCATACTCAATGCACAAAAACTAACACCATTTCCCCTAAGTACAGGAACAAGACAAGGATGCCCACTCTCACCACTCCTGTTCAACATAGTCCTGGAAGTATTAGCCATTGCAATTAGACAAGAAGAAGAAGTAAAAGGCATCCAAATTGGAAAAGAGGAAGTAAAACTGTCCTTATTTGCAGACGACATGATATTATACATACAAAACCCTAGAGACTCTGTCAAAAAACTACTAGACTTAATACATGAATTTGGCAAAATAGCAGGATACAAAATTAATGCCAAGAAATCTGAGGCATTTCTATACACCAATAGTGAACTTGCAGAAAGAGAGATTAGAAAAACAATCCCATTTACCATCACACCAAAAAAATTAAGCTACCTAGGAATAAGCTTAACTAAAGAGGTAAAAGACCTCTACTCAGAAAACTACAGGACGTTGAAGAAAGAGATAGAGGAAGACATAAACAGATGGAAGAACATACCGTGTTCAGGGATTGGTAGAATCAACATCATTAAGATGTCCATACTACCCAAAGCAATCTATAAATTCAACGCACTTCCCATTAAAATACCAGCGGCATACTTCACAGATCTAGAACGAACTCTCCGAAAATTCATCTGGAATAAAAAAAGACCCTGAATAGCTGCAGCAATCCTGAGAAAGAACAAAGTAGGTGGGATCTCAATACCAGATATCAAGCTGTATTACAAAGCTACTGTTCTCAAAACTGCCTGGTACTGGCACAAGAACAGACATATAGATCAATGGAATAGAATAGAGAGCCCAGAAATTGACCCGAACCAATATGCTCAATTAATATTTGACAAAGGAGGCAAGAACATACAATGGAGCCAAGATAGCCCCTTCAATAAATGGTGTTGGGAAAATTGGACAGATATATGCAAGAAAATGAAACTAGACCACCAACTTACACCATACACAAAAATAAACTCAAAATGGATAAAGGACTTAAATGTACGACAGGAAACCATAAAAATTCTAGAAGAATACAAAGGCAACAAAATCTCAGACATATGCCGAAGCAATTTCTTCACTGATACAGCTCCTAGGGCAGTTGAAACTAAAGAGAAAATGAACAAATGGGACTACATCAAAATAAAAAGCTTCTGCACAGCAAAAGAAACCATCAACAAAACAACAAGAAAACCCACCTCGTGGGAAAACATATTTGCCAACGTCATATCTGATAAGGGCTTAATCTCCAAAATTTATAGGGAACTCATTCAACTTAACAAAAAGAAGATAAACAATCCAATCAAAAAATGGGCAAAGGACCTAAATAGACACCTTTCAAAAGAGGACATTCAGAAAGCCAAGAGGCATATGAAAACGTGCTCAAAGTCACTAATCATCCGAGAGATGCAAATCAAAACAACAATGAGGTACCATCTCACACCTGTCAGACTGGCTAACTTCAACAAATCAACAAACGACAAGTGCTGGAGAGGATGTGGAGAAAAAGGAACACTCGTGCACTGCTGGTGGGAATGCAGACTGGTGCAGCCACTATGGAAGACAGTATGGAGTTTCCTCAAAAAACTGGAAATGGAACTCCCATTTGACCCTGTGATCCCACTTCTAGGAATATATCCCAAGAAACCAGAAACACCAATCAGAAAGGATATATGCACCCAGATGTTCATAGCAGCACAATTCACCATAGCTAAGATCTGGAAACAGCCTAAGTGCCCATCAGTAGATGAATGGATTAGAAAACTGTGGTACATCTACATGATGGAATACTATGCTGCTGTAAAAAAGAAGGAACTCTTACAATTTGCAACGGCATGGATGGAGCTGGAGAGCATTATGCTAAGTGAAATAAGCCAGTCAATGAAGGAAAAATACCACATGATCTCACTCATTCATGGATAATAGAGACCATTATAAACTTTTTTTTTTTAAATATATTTTATTGATTTTCCACAGAGAGGAAGGGAGAGAGACAGAGAGTCAGAAACATCGATGAGAGAGAAACATCGATCAGCTGCCTCCTGCACATCCCCCACCGGGGATATGCCCGCAACTCAGGTACATGCCCTTGACCGGAATCAAACCCGGGACCTCTCAGTCCGCAGGCCGACGCTCTATCCACTGAGCCAAACCGGTTTTGGCCCATTATAAACTTTTGAACAATAATAGATACAGAGGCAGAGCTGCCTCACACAGATTGTCAAACTGCAGCGGGAAGGCTGGGGAGGGTTGGGGGGCAGGAGGGAGGGGGGTAAGAGATCAACCCAAGGACTTGTATGCATGCATATGAGCATAACCAATGGACATAAGACACTGGGGGGTAGGGGAAGCCGGGGTATTGTCAAGGGTGGGGAAAAAAAAGGACACATATGTAATACCCTTTGTAATGCTTTAAGCAATAATAAATAAAAAAATAAATAAATAAATAAATAAATTAAAAATAAATAAATAAATAAAAAGATTACTGTTGCGCTGGCTGGGTTGCTCAGTTGGTTAGAGCATTGTCCCAATGTGCCAAGATTAGGGGTTCGATCCCCAGTTGGGGCATATTCAGGAATCAACCAATGAATGCAAGAATAAGTGGAACAACAAATCGATGGTTCTCTGTCTCAAATCAGTAAATTTAAAAAACTTAAAAAAAAAGATTACTGTTGTTACTAGTGACACAAACCAGAATTTTAAGTTCTTAAGGAAACTACAAACAGATACAAATTAAAATTAGTAGTAACCACAAAACAAGAAGTGTTAAGACCTGTGAACAAGTGTGTCCTGTCATGAGGGCTTTCTGGCAAGGCTTTCCTGGGAGGTTTGGAGACAGTTGAAGAATATGGAGAAGAGGAGGAGGAAAGGGAGCACTTTGGCAAAGGGAACAACTGTCAGTAAAGATATGATCTCTGCGTGAGGCGCTAGCCAGCCAGGCTCTTCCTCTCAGTGCTCCCAAAACAGAGCTGAAGCAGGACATCCTGCAGCTCAGTCAGAGCCAGCCCCAAGGAAGTTGCAGAGCAGTTCATTTTTTTTTTTCTGATTCTCTCCCATTTTCCCACCAGGGCCTCATGTCCCAGTCCAATCTATATTCCAGTCTTATGTCACCTAATCCTTTCTAAGTATGAACTGGAACCTAAGACCGGCTGGCAGTACTGCCAGTTTAGTTCCTTCAGACTCCTCGGTACTCTCCATCCCTCTCCTTCCTGTCCATCTGGCACTGGGGGCTGCAGAGTGACCCTACCCTTGGTTCCTGGAGAGTGTACATGCTGGATACTGGAGAGGATGTTGTCCCCCACAGTTTGGAAACCCCTCCTCCTCCTACTTAGAGTGTGACTGGGCAGCAAGGTTATTGCTATAGATGTGGCTCTGAGTGTTTAATTAACTTGCTTTGGATTACCACAGCTAAGAAAGAAAACAGACTTGAACCGAGTCTGGGTGGCTGCAAAGACTTGAAACAACACATGTGAAGAGATAGACCACCAATCCTGAATTTATTGCACAAACTCAGGTCAATAATGGAAGATTCCTTTGGTGTTCAGTTAGCTGCCATATTTGATGGAACAGATCATCCATCCAGGACCAATTTTACTAAGCACTTGTAGTTTTATGCACAACCATGTCCCCAAATCGGACCTTCATGGTGCTTCTGGAATAGAAGGGAGAACTAGAGGAAAAGAATATTTGTCTTCCGTCATACTCAATAACCAGCTAGAGATGGTACAACCCAGCTCGACACTTGGGCAAAAAGCTTTGGCACATACATACAATGGAATATTACTTGGCCATAAAAAATGAAATCTTACCATTTGCAATAGCATGGGTGAACCTGTAGGGTATTATGCTAAGTGTAATAAGTCAGTCAGAGAAAGGCAAATAACTTATTATTTCACTTGTAGGTGGAATCTAAAAAACAATATAAACAAATAAAACAGAAACAGACTCATAGATACAGAGAACAGACTGAGGGTTGCCAGAGGGGAGGAGGGCTGTGGGACTGAGTCAAAAAGGTGAAGGGATTGAGAAGTACAAATCAGCAGTTACAAAATAGTCCCAGGGATGTAAAGTATAGCATAGGAAACATAGTCAACGATTCTAATATATAAAAACCCTGGGTCTGTCACGACCGGAGGCTCGACCAACCGAAGTCAGTCCTGTAGTCAGCACTAGGTTGCCGTGGAGACCCAGCACTGACTGCTGTGGCTGCAGCCTGGTGACCCAGCACTGACTGCTGAGGGGGCTGCGAATCAGGCCCGGAGAGAGGCCTGAAGAGAGAAGCAGAGTCTAATCTGTAGCCTCTGTGGCAGCTGTTGATCAGCACTTGCCTCTCTCTTTCTCCCCAGCAGCCGCGCCTCCACTTTTCTCCAGGCCTCCACTGGGGCTGCTGATCAGGCCCGCCTTTCTGATCAGGCCCTGTTGACAGGCCCAGAGACGCTGACTGGCATAGAAACTGGCCAATGAGAACCAAATCTGGGTGAAGTGTGAGGAGCCAATGGCTGCCTAGGAGGTGAGCTTTTGAAGCTGACTGGCATAGAAACTGACCAATCAGAACCAAATCTGGGTCAACTGTGAGGAGCCAATGGCTGCCTAGGAGGTGGAGCTTTTGACACTGTCATAGGAACTGACCAATCAGAACCAAATCTGGGTCAACTGTGAGGAGCCAATGGCTGCCTCCAAGGCAGAGCTTTTGACACTGACTGAAATAGAAACGGACCAATCAGAACCAAATCGGCCAGCAGAGGAGGGCAGTTGGGGGGGAGATCAGGGCGTGAGGGGAGGGTAGTTGGGGGGGAGATCAGGCCATCAGGGGAGGGCAGTTAGGGGCGAAATCAGGCAAGCAGGGGGGGAGCCATTGGGGCAAATAGGCCAGCAGGGGAGGGCAGTTGGGGGCGAGATCAGGCCATCAGGGGAGAGCAGTTGGGGGCGAGATCAGGCCAGCAGGGGAGAGCCGTTGGGGCAAATAGGCCAGCAGGGGAGGGCAGTTGGGGGCGACCAGGCCAGCAGGGGAGGGCAGTTGGGGGCAACCAGGCCGGCAGGGGAGGGCAGTTGGGGGCGATCGGGCTGGCAGGAGAGCAGTTAGGTGTTAATCAGGCCAGCAGAGGAGCGGTTAGGGCAGTGGTTCTCAACCTTCTGGCCCTTTAAATACAGTTCCTCATGTTGTGACCCAACCATAAAATTATTTTCGTTGCTACTTCATAACTGTAATGTTGCTACTGTTATGAATCGTAATGTAAATATCTGATATGCAGGATGGTCTTAGGTGACCCCTGTGAAAGGGTTGTTCGACCGCCAAAGGGGTCACGACCCACAGGTTGAGAACCACTGGGTTAGGGGGTGATCAGGCTGGCAGGCAGAAGCGGTTAGGGGCAATCAGGTAGGCAGGCAGGCGAGCGGTTAGGAGCTAGCAGTCCCAGATTGTGAGAGGGATGTCTGACTGCCAGTTTAGGCCCGCTAAACCGGCAGTTGAACATCCCCCGAGGGGTCCCTGATTGGAGAGGGTGTAGGCTGGGTGAGGGACAACCCCCCCCCTCCCCGCCCCGGCACAAATTTCGTGCACTGGGCCTATAGTATTGTAATAACTATGTACAGTGCCAGGTGGGTACTTGAAATATCAGGGGGACCACTTTGTAAAGTATATGATTGTCTAACCACTATGCTATACACCTAAAACTAATACAAAATATTATTGAATGTAAACTATAATTGAAAAAAATTAAATTAAAAAAAAATTTAAAGTTACAGCGAGAGCCTGGAAATGTCTGGCTTAGGCAGACTGAATAGAGTCCCTATGACCCTCAGAGTTATTTCTATCATATGACTGTCAAACCAGTTCTGCAGTGATTCACTTGGGTTCCAGATAGAAAGCCCACACCTCCACTCAGTCTCTCACTTCCCAAAGGAGAAATGAGCAAAGATTGGCCTAAAGGTGCATGTCTTCTGTCACCCTAGGAGCAAGAGCAATTCCAAAAGGAAGTGATACGTGCCTCCGTGGGTACACAGTTACAGTGGGAATATTCAGGGTCTTAGAAATCTGGGGCTGAAGGGACTCAGAGGTCCTCTGGCTCCACAACTCTGGAGTAGGAGTATGGAATGCGTGAAGCGAGTGCCTGAGGCACCTACCTTTTCGGAGGAGCACTTCCGGGGCAATGTAATTTGGGGTCCCAACCAGGGAGTGCGCTAGACACCTCTGATGCTGCTTTCTGGCTCTCTGCTCCAGGGTCTTCAGCCTGTCTCCACAACGACAATTAGACACCTCATCCCATAGGTCACCAGGCTCCATGCTGTCCTGTCTGATGTGGCTCCCTTTTGCACCAGGAATCAGGGAAGCAAAAGAAGAGAATACAAAACAAAGTATTCACTATTCAACAAACCCATAGCTTCAAACTGAAGAGTAATTCAATTCAGCTCCTGACACACTAAAAATGCTGTCCAACTGCTCTGCAGGGTGGCCTGAGGTCTTGGGTCCGAGATCCCATGTGAAATGAACACAGCAACATGGCAGAAACAGCAGCTGCAGGCTGCACTGGAGGCTTGGATAACTGAGGGAACCCTGCGCCCATCTCAGGTCAGTCTCGACAGGATGTGCTTTAAGATGAGCATGGAAAAGCATAAGAGGATTTTAAAAATGTGATAATAAAATGACTTAAATGCCAGAAAATGGGAATAAATTAAATGGCTTAGGATTAGTTTTAAGTTAAAATAAAAACTGAAGCCTGAGCTACAGTATTAAAATAACTACTTTAAGAATCCAAGCCATAAATAATGGCCAGCTGTTTTTGATTTTTCAAAATAGCAGAACTACAGGAACTGGAGTTAAACTATTATCATACCTATATCGACACCTACACCTACAGATTCTACAGATACTGCAGATACTTCAGATAGTGTGGAACGCCTGAGGCTGGCTGTACAAATACTCCTCTGGAGTTTGTAAAACTTATTTTTTAGTGCTTATTTAGGGCAGAGTGATGGTTCTCACAAAGGCCCCATGACATCTCATTGCCTATTGGCTTAAAAATATCATAGTAAAACTTAAATACACTCACACATATCTTTAGAGAGAAAAGGATGTCACACCAAATTATAAAATAACTAGAGGCCTGGTGCACGAATTCATGCACGGGTGGGGTCCCTAGGCCGGGCCGGTGATCAGAGCCGATGGGGGCCTTCCAGCTGCCGGCCGGGACCTTCCTTCATTCCGTGCTGCCCCCTGGTGGTCAGCGCACATCATAGTGAGCGGTTGAATTCCCAGTTGGTCGAACTCCCGAGGGGAAAATTTGCATATAAGCCTTTTATTATATAGGATGGAGTGACACATAATTTCATAATGATTAGGAGCCACCAGGGCAGGAAACAGTTGCCTTAAATGGCTCAGTTGTGTCTAGATGTGTAAAGCAGGTGTGGTATGTCTAAGACAGTACCTTTCTGGTAGTACTTTGAGTTGTGAGTCCACCTGAATCCAGTGCAGAGACCAAAATCTGTCAGTTTGATGTGACCATCAAGATCTATCAAAATGTTGTCTGGCTTGATGTCTCGGTGGATAAAGCCCATTTTGTGGACACTCTCGATGGCCAGAGTCAACTCTGCAATGTAGAAGCGGGCCAGGTGCTCCGGGAAGATCTCCATTCGAATGAGCAGGCTCATCATATCGCCCCCAGGGATGTAGTCCATCACAAAGTATAGGCTGTCCTTGTCTTGGAAGGAGTAGTAGAGTTTGACCACCCATTCATTGTCTGCCTCAGCCAGGATGTCCCTCTCAGCCTTCACGTGGGCCACCTGATTCCGGTTTAGGACATCCTTCTTCCTCAGGGTCTTCATGGCGTACAGCGCGTGAGTGTCAACCTTACACGCCAGGCACACTTCCCCAAAGGCACCAATCCCCAGGGTTTTGATTTTCACAAACATGGACTTGTCCATCTTGGCCCTCTTCAGCCTGTTGTAATTAGATTCCTTCTGGTAGAGGATCTTCCTCATCTGCTCCTGCTCAGCCTCACAGAGTCCGGCCTGCACAGAAAGAAAATAAGGGTCATATCAGAGGAACCCTGACAGAAAATAGCTGGCGGGAGATGCCCTAGAACTGAGAGGACCCTGACTTGACCTACAGGAATGAGAAGACAGGAGAATGGACCCAATATACTCCAAGCAAGAGAACAATCCATTTTGTTCTTTATATCCATATACAGACACAAATCCAGAATCCAAAGGGAAGACAAAATAGATCTCTCTGTGACTTTAGGCCCTTAAAAACTAAAGGAAATCTCTATGAACAAAAATCTGTGGAAAGGGGACCACAAAATTCCAGGAACTCTAAGAGCAACCTAATTTTTTTTTAAATACTAGAGGCCTGGTGCACAAAATTTGTGCCCAGGGGATCCCTCAGCCTGGCCTGTGCCCTCTCCCAGTCCAGGACCCCTCAGGGGGGATCAGGCCTAAGCTGGTAGTCAGACATCCCTCTCACAGTCTGGGGCTCACAGTCTGGGACCCCTCGCTCCTTACCACCCACCTGCCACTGCGCTAGCCAGCTGTGAGCCCAGCTTCTGGCTGAGTGGCGCCCACCCCCCCACCCCCCATGGGAGCGCACTGACCACCAGGGGGCAGCTGTTGCATTGAATGTCTGTCCCCTGGTGGTCAGTGTGCGTCATAGCGACCAGTCATTCTGCCATTCAGTCGATTTGCACATTAGGGTTTTATTATATAGGATAGTGATGGCAAACCTATGACACGCGTGTCAGAGGTGACATGTGAACTCATTTTTTTGGTTGATTTTTCTTTGTTAAATGGCATTTAAATATATAAAATAAATATCAAAAATATAAATCTTTGTTTTACTATGGTTGCAAATATCAAAAAATTTCTATATGTGACATGGCACCAGAGTTAAGTTAGGGTTTTTCAAAATGCTGACATGCTGAGCTCAAAAGGTTCGCCATCACTGATATAGGATATATATATTTGATTGATTTCAGAGAGGAAGGGAGAGGGAGAGAGATAGAAACATCAATGATGACAGAGAATCATTGACTGACTGCCTCCTGCACACCCCCTACTGGGGATCAAGCCTGCAACCCAGGCATGTGCCCTGACTGGGAATTGAACCCTAACTTCCTAGTTCCTAGATTGATGTTCAACCACTGAGCCACACCGGCTGGGCAGCAACCTAATCTATACTAATATAATAGAGAAACATGGTAATTAGCCGTACCTCCGCTACCCTTCCCATTGGCTAATCAGGGCGATATGCAAATTAACTGCCAATCAAGATGGCGGCTGGCAGCCAGGCAGCTGACGTGAACAGGGAGGCTTGCTTGCTCCAGTGATGGAGGAAGCCAACATTCCCCGCCTGCCTTGCCAGCCTCTCAGCTGCTCTCTAAGAAACATTGTTACAAATATAGAAGCTAAACAAAACCCCAGAAACCTGCTTTCAGTCAGCCGGGCTTCAGCCAGCAGGACCGCAACATTGTTTCAAATACAGAAGGTAAACAAAGGCCAGAAACCTGCTTTCAGCAGCCAAGGTCTGAGCTAAAGCCAGCTCTCAGCTCCAGTGGCAGCCATAAAAGGTAAAGAAATCCCAGAATAAAAAAGAAAAAAGAAATAAAAGAGAGGTTGGGAGCTTCAGTCACCCGCCAGCCTGAAAACGGCTCTCAGCCCCTCACCCAGACTGGCCAGGCTCCCCAGTGGGGACCCCCACCCTGAAGGGGGTGTGACCAGCTGCAAACAGCCATCATCCCCTCACCCAGGCTGGCCAGGCACCCAAGCGGGACCCCCACCCTGATCCAGGACACCCGTCAGGGCAAACCAGCCGGCCCCCACCCGAGCACCAGGCCTCTATCCTATATAGTAAAAGGGTAATATGCCTCCCAGCACCGGGATCAGCGGAGCAGTGAGGCTTCCCAGCACCGGGAGCAGCGTGACAGGGGGCAGCGCCCAAACCCCCTGATCGCCCTGCGGCTCTGTGTGTGACTGGGGGTGGGGCCACAACCTCCCTATCCGCCCTGCTCTGTTCGTGATAGGGGAAGGCGCCCCAACCTCCTGATCGGCCCTGTTCTGTGCCTGATAGGGGGTAGCTCCCCAACTCCCCCATGGGCCCTGCTCTGTGTGTGATGGGGTGGAGCCGCAACCTCCCCATCGGCCCTGCCCTGAGTGTGACAGGGGGGAGTGCCCCAACCCCCTGATCCGCCCTGCTCTGTGCGTGACAGGGGGTGGCGCCGCAACCTCCCCATCAACCTGCCTTGAGTGCGACGGGGCGGAGCCCCAACCCCCCCATCGGCCCTACCCTGAGCGTGACTGAGGGTGGCATCGCAGCCTCCTGATCCGCCCTGCTCTTTGCATGACAGGGGGGAGCTCCCCAACCCCCTGATCGACCCTGCTCTGTGTTTGACAGGGTACGGAGCCCCAATCCCCCTGATGGGCCCTGCTCTGTGCGTGACAGGGGGCAGCGCCCCAACCCCCTGATCAGCTGGCTCTGTATGTGACAGGGGTGGTGCCACAACCCCCTGATCCGCCCTGCTCTGTGCATGACAGGGGGCAGTGCCCCAACTCCCCAATCGGCCCTGCTCTGAGCCCGACCAGGGGCTGCGGGGAAGGCACCTAGGGATTGGGCCTGCCCTCTGCCACCCGGGAGCAGGTCTAAGCCAGCAGGTCATTATCTCCTGAGGGGTCCCAGACTGTGAGAGGGCACAAGTGGGGCTGAGGGATACCCCCCCTCACCAGTGCACAAATTTTTGTGCACCGGGCCTCTAGTCTATACTAATAAAAGGGTAATATGCTAATTAGACCGGATGTCCTTCTGGGCAAAGCCATGGTGGCGGGGCTGAGGCAGAGGCGGTTAGGGGCAATCAGGCCAGCAGGGGAGAGCAGTTAGGCAGTTAGGGGGATCAGGCCAGCAGGGGAGCAGTTGAGGGCATCAGGAAGGCAGGTGGAGTGGTCAGGGGCGATCAGGCAGGCAGGCAGGCAAGGGGTTAGGAGCCAGTGGTCTCCGATTGCGATAGGGATGTCTGACTGCTGGTTTAGGCCTGATCCCACAACGGCAGTTGGACATCTCCTGAGGGGTCCCGGATTGGAGAGGATGCAGGCCGGGCTGAAGGACCCACCCCCCTGTGCACGAATTTCATGCACCGGCCCTCTATATTTTAATAAAAGCCCAGGAAAAATGAAAAAACATAAAAAAATCAATGAAAATGGGAGAGCATAAAGAGTACAAATTTTAGTTTTAGAACTTGAAACTATTGCTTTATGTGATTTAATTTACTGTAACATTTAATTTAAATAGTTTCATTAATTACCTCCTTTAGCAGTTTTGTGTCAAGTAAAACATTACTTGCTGCCTGGCCAGTGTGGCTCAGTGGTTGAGCATTGACCTGTGAACCAGGATATCAGGGTTCGATTCCTGGTCAGGGCACATGCTTGGGTTACAGGCTTGATCCCCAGTAGGGTATGTGCAGGAGGCAGCCTTTTAATGATTCTCTGTCATCATTGATGTTTCTATCTCTCTCTCCCTTTCCCTTCCTCTCTGAAATCAATAAAAACATATTAAAAAAACAAAACATTACTTGTTAATTATAGACTTAAAGGAAGGATAAATGAATCCCTATTAGATATATTTTTCTTTATAAATCCCACAATTTCAATTCATAAAACCTCAAACTTTGTTTCTACTCTTCCCAAAGTATTTTGTTACTAGTTAATAAAACTTAATGAACTTTGCTAATGATAACAACATATAAAAGCCCATTTGATAATTTTCCCATTGGCACATGGTGTACAGTCATAGCTGATCCCTGCAATCCAGGGAAGGGGGAAGGGCGGCTGGAACACCTATAATTCTCCAAGTCCTCCCCTCATAACCAGACCAGGGCCAGGGGATGACTGGTTGGTACCAAAGGTGCATAAAACAGAAAGAAAAGGGATTCTACTGGTACGAGCTTAGGAAGACTGAAAGGAGAAATTACTCTGGCCATCTCTTGCTCCAGCTGTAGCCTGCGGTTGACCTTCTGCTGGTAGGTCTTGATGACATTTTCCACGTGCTGTTCCATGAAGAACTTGAATGCATAGGGTGAGTAGCTCTTGATTCGAGACTCTCTTTTTTCCTCATCATGGCTATTTTTGCGAACTGGAACGGGAGAGGTCTGGATCAGCTTCTTATCCTTCCCAGTTCGGTCTGCCTTGGCACCTTTGTGGCCCCTGTTGGGGGGCTCAGAGGGTGTACCCCACAGCCGCTGCTCCACCCCCGCACACAGGCAGTCCATGTCCACCTGCTCGACAGCACCCCGCAGCAGGTGCTTGGGGTAGGGTGGGGGCGGGCACCTCACGTCCACATCCCGAGGGTAGGGGCCCACACCCACCAAGGGTGGAGGCTGCTCGTCAGTGGAACCGGGCCCCTCAGGCCCTGGAGTGGGCGAGGGCACCCAAGCTGGATGGGAGGGCCCCACAGCCGTCTGTGGCTCCGGCCGGAGCACACGAACGCTCTTCACTGGGTGCAGAATGTGGGCCGCTGTCACTGCTGTGATGGTGTTGGGGGAAGCCGCGGCCACAGGCTGCTGGTGGTTGCTGAAGGAGCTGCTTCTGCTGGGCACAGAGCCCTCCAGCCCTAGCGCCTGCTTTTGCATAGAGTCTCGCCGGGCCAGCGTGGGCACCGGCCATGACTGGACGGGGGTGCTGCTGGCCTCGTACAGGTCCACATTGAGGCTGTTCCTGGAGGGGGCCAGCAGGCTCTGCGGGGGTGCCATCACATGCACCTGCGGGGCCTGTTTGTGGTGTGGATGCGACATGTATAAACCTGCTGTGGCCCCCACCACTGGGAAGGGGTGGCCGGCCCCTGGCTGCCCAGCCGGGCCCTTGGCAGCCAGACTGGCATACCCTGCAGTGTCCGGTGGCACCTTGTTCTGAAAGGAAGGACTGCGCTGGACGCCGTAGCCCAGGGGTGCCCCGGGCACCAGCAGGTGTGGCCTGTAGTGTGGGCTCTGCAGCAGGACGCCTTGGCCCTCAGGCCCGGCCACAGGGAAGTTCATCCCGGCAGTCTCCAAACTTGCAGAGTAGCCCTTGGACTGGTGCTGGAGGCCACCAAGCGTGCTGTGGGGACTGACACTGGCAAAGAGAAAGTCCATGTACTGTCGGGGCACCTCCTCCAGTACACCACTACTCTCGTAGGCCCCGCTCATCGAATGGTAGGGGGGGAAGGGATCTCCCCCTCCTTCAAAGCTTGGCCTCCGTGGCACAGAGGTGGATGCCAAGCCTTTTCCTGCAGAGGAAAGAAAGAACAGAAGTGGCATTAGAGAGGTCTGTCCAGCGGCTTCTGGCACTTTCAGGCTCTTCCATGAATGAAGGCACTTGGGCAAGGCCGAACTCTGCTGGGGCAGATCCAGGCTGCCCCTGAATCAAAGGTCTGCCTTGCCCACAGAGAGCCCTCACAGGAACCCCTGGCAAAGCCAAGACCCTCCACAGCCACCACATCAGGCAGACGTTATAGCGAAACACTGCTGTTTCCTGTACCACTGAATAAATACCAAAGGGCAATGCAGAAGAAAATCCCCATAGACCATGGCCCTGGGTCGGTTCCCTGGAAGCTGTGCTCTGAGACAAGACCAGAGAGGCTAAGCACCTTGATATGGACAGCCAGCAGGGCACTGTGTAAGGAAACTCATTCTGTCAAGAAGAAAACACAGTTTGTGTCCTCTTAACAGCAAAGATACAGCTTACAAAGCCTGTACAATTATCACTCTACAAAATAGGGGAAACTCCTTTGCTAAATATCATGAGTCCCTACCGCACTCAGGGGTCTCAGGCACCAGAAAACTGTCCCATGTGCTCCATCCTGGAAGAGGACTATCACTGACAGCCAGAGAAGCTGTGTTTGCTCCAAAGTGTCTGCTCTGGAGCCTCTGGCCTCCCCAGCACCACCACCCTCTGCCACTGGGCAGCAGCTCTCACAGTATGAGAAACAGTGTTTTAGAATCAATGAAATAAGCCTCCCTTTTGAAAGACCCTTCCACAGGCCTAAGAGAAAGTAAAAAAAACATTTTTATTCTCACTCTGCCTAATTTTAATACCCAATGACTTTTTTAATCTTTTATAAAACAAAACAAGTACTCCCCCCTCCCCCATAGGAAGTACCACAGGTTATTTCAGATGGGAGGCACCCAGGTAGGTCCCACGATCTACTGCTGCTCTCCGCTGCCCACCCTCCCTCCCCCTGTCCCCCCCCACCCCCCCCGCAGCCCTTCTTTCAGGGCCCAAATGTCAGAGCAGGACAGGCTCACCCATTACAGACAATTGGCAATGTGCCCAGAGGTAATCTGCTGATCAAGGCCACACTGGACCTTCCTTTTGTGTGTGTGTGTGTTTTTTTTTTAATTTATCTTTATTGTTGAAAGTATTACAGATGTCCCCCTTTTAACCCCATTGACACCCTCCACCCCACTCCCACCCCCTTCCCAGGCCTTCACCACACTATTGTCTGTGTCCATAGGCTATGCATAGATGTATATATTAGTATGTTCTTTGGTTAACCATTTCCTGGGCGCCCCTCCCCGCCTTTTGTGTTTTTAAATCACAAACCATCTTCACTCACAGGTCACAGGTCTCAGCTCACCTGGGGAGGTCTGCTTGATGACTCGCACAATCTGCTCCTTCCTTGGGTCCAGGTAGCCCATCTTGCTGATGTAGTCCAGGGCAGCTTCAATGCTCCTGCTGCCCGTCTGCTTTAGCGCCCGGCCCGCCATCTCCTGCAGGAAGCTCATGGTCATCTCAAAGCCACCAGAGACTTCCATTCCCGCCCAGCTCCTGACTGTTGTGACATTCATCTCCCTTTGACGGTGGGGGTGCCGCAGACAAATCTCAGAATGGTGACAGTTGGTTACATGTCCTTAGGTGCCTGATGACAAGAGTCTAACCTGTACTAAACCATAGACCAGGGGTGGGCAAACTTTTTGACTCAAGGGCCACAATGGGTTCTTAAACTGGACCGGAGGGCCGGAACAAAAGCATGGATGGAGTGTTTGTGTGAACTAATATAAATTCAAAGTAAACATCATTACATAAAAGGGTACGGTCTTTTTTTTTTTTTTAGTTTTATTCATTTCAAATGAGCCGGATCTGGCCCGCGGGCCGTAGTTTGCCCACGGCTGCCATAGACTGTTTAGCACGTGTCAAGACATACAGGAATTTTGATGGTGGACCTGAAAGAATCTTAAATTCTGTTTCTCAGAAAACTTTGAGATTGGGGATAAGCCTAAACCTAAAACAGTGAAGAATGGTGGAAGTCAGAGAAGCTTGCTGTGACCTAGCTTACCCCCAGGCTGACTATGGGAGAGGGGCATCTGCAATGCTGTGGTTGGAATCAGGTGATCTCTGAGAGAATGGGAGGGCTGCCAAAAAATCATTTATTAAAAACTTCCTGAATGCCCACTGTTTACAATGCCCTGTGCTGTCTACAGCAGTCATGGACTTGTGCTTAGAGCTCTGGTCCAGTGTGAGAAGGAAAGGAGCCCACGGACCCATGGGCAGCAGAGAACAGAATTGCTGTGGGATAACTACAAGACAGACACTAGTTGCCACCACGGGGAAATACAGGAAGAAGGGTCAGAGGAATCAGACTCTTCCCATCAAGGGAGTGGGTACCAGAGACTGCTCATGGAAGAGATGGCTCTTCAAGGACAATTTGGGCAGACGGGGAGCCTAGTAGAAAAAAGATATTTTTGGCAGATGGTACAGTGAGGAAGGGGGCCTAATGGGAAGATGGGCTTTGAGGAGGCAGCAAAGAGGGACCATTGTCTGGGCAGCTGACCCCAGAGTTTTGCCCCTATTTGAGGGCAGTTGCAGAAGCTTTCTAAGAGGAACATACGTCAATGAGAAGATCAATCTGGGGCAGAGAAGCTCTGTCAGATGGGGGAGATCAAGCAGGCAGCTGGAGCAGACAGGAAACAAAAAGGGAACAGGGCAGTGAGGGCTGTGGACCAGGGACCCTGGAGTTCACTCTGCAGAGCTGTGGACCAAGAGAAAAGACGGGGAGAGGGGAGGATGACCACCGAACCTGGCCTACTGGAGGCAGGAGTGGAGCAGGCAGAGGCAGAATAAAGGGATGTGCTGTTTTGAAGGTCGAGGGGCGGGCAAACAGGGAGAAGGAAACTGAAAATTTGGAAGAGGGGGGCGATGACAGGAGATGAGAGGGTGTCTGAGGGCACAAGGGTGGGAGAGCACTCCTGGAAATAAGACCGGGAGAAGGGAGAGGTGAGGATGTGGAGGGAACCCAGCACAACGAGATGGAGGCTCAGGCTGTTTTGCTGCAGGAAGAGAGTGGCTGTGTTTACAAAAGTCCACTAGGCAGACAGAGCCACTGTCCCAGACATCCCTCCTTCCTAACTAGGAGGCTAACTCAGACCGACCAGGCCCGTGTTCCTGCTGCCCCAGGACAGGCATTACAGGCCTGTAACCTTTGTCAGACTGTCTCCTCCTTAAGCACTGGGAGAAGTTGGCCTGAAACTCCCTGTCATTCATGGCTGTATTCACCCACCTACCACTGTGACTTGAACAACTTAAGTATTTAAATATCCACTTGATTATATCATTAAAATCAAATTTGCTCTTTATGGCAACATTCCAACTGAGCAGGACAAAACACATAAGCCATACTTGGCTATAACTTGTTCCTCTGTTCTTAGTGGTGCAAGTGTGCAACACTGCAAGATGATGGGGGGGGGGGGGGGGGGGCAGAGAGGGGTCAGGGAAGGGCCAGGAAAGACATCCTAAGATCAAAGGCCTGGAGAGGCGATGTCAGGGAGGAAGAATGTGAAGTGACAGCTTACAAGACAGATTGGGAGATGGCATAAGGACAGAGCTATATTTTATAAGTGCTCTTGGATCAACAGAAAGGGCACATGTTTGAAATCTGGAAGAGCTGCTGTGAGGGAGCAGAGTTCAGAAAGTGGACACTTCAGTGCCTCCTCACCTGAAGGTGGGAGATGAGACTCAGGTTCCCTACCTCACAGCTGTTATGCAATGAGGTCCTATCGACAAAGGAGTCTCCACAGCTTGGAGAAGGATGTGAGGTGAGACTGCCGCTTATCAGTGTCACCCTGGAGCTTTTTGTGCTCGTTTAAAAGTGTGCCATTAGGCACAGCCAGCGTGGCTCAGAGCATCGACCTATGAACCAGGAGGTCATGGTTTATTCCCAGTCAGGGCACATGCCTGGGTTGCAGCCTTGATCCCCGGTGTGGGGCGTGCAGGAGGCAGCCGATCAATGATTTTCTCTTTCATTGATGTTTCTCTCTCTCTCCTTTTCCCTTCCTTTCTGAAATCAATAACAACAACAAAAATTTTTTTAAAGTGTGCCATTAGGAAAGGACCTTGATCATAGCCCTTCAATCAGCAGGAACTGTTCAACCTTCCTTGTCTGCAACTTGGCCACCAGCTCCTGTCTCATTCAAGGTGAACTGCCAGGCTTGTTCATTGCTCCAGAACCTGCCACATGTTAAGGGATTGACGAAGTTAAATGTGCACATATTCCAATCTCTCCCTATTTACTGGGCACTCCAACTACAAGACTTGTATGATTATTGTGCTACAAACCTAGGAACTTAACCAAGAAACATCAACACTAAGAGACCACAAAGAATGACTTATATTCACAGGAACGTTTCAAGTCATAACACCTCACCCCTTGAATGAGCCAGCTCATTTATCAGTTAACACTGTAACCAGAGTTGCCCATATCTGTCTGTCACACTGCCCCTTACTGAACTAATGTAGATTCTATAAGAACTGTCTGGAGATGTTACTATATCATGCACACAGCTGTGCTGTCAAAGCCAAAGGAAATGCAAAACCACACCCAAATTCACCAGGAACATGCAGCCCATTTCCCAGTCTGCCGTGACTGTTCACGACCCCAGGCCTGATACTATCAAACAACAGAGCCTGCTTCCTGTGGGTGGCTGAATGACAACTAGGCTCTGTGACTCCAGTCCTCAGATACCAAACCAGCAGGTTCGAGTGTCACTGAGAGACGTGACTTCAAACCCTTTTGGAGGAGAGGCGCAGAGTGAGGGGGTGCAGCTAGCACCTCAGGTATTCCCAGGTGCCAGCATGCCAGCATCCAGGTGCCCAGAAGGCCTCTCCAAGGCCAGCTGCCCCTCCTGGCACAGGTCTGGGAGTATAGTGGGGGCACCATTACACATATTGTTTCTAGGGCACCCAAGAGTGTCCCAATTCTGCACTTCAGGGAGACTCCCTCACAGTGACCTTGACCAGTGACCAGCTCTCCAGCTGTCACAGGCCCCAAAAGACCTGGCCACCAACCTGCAACCTGCAGAGCAGGAAACCTGCCAGGCAACAGAAGAGGACAGGTGGTCAGCTATGCTGTTCTTTGGCTCCTGAAGCACCCAGATGCAGCGTGGCCTCTCCCACATGCTCTGCCTCGGTCGCATGGAAAGGCTGTGGTCTGACTAGGTATGAGCTCACCTGCCTTCACTCTCCTGACCTGTCATCCTCAGTGGAGCTGAGGCACACTCCATCATGCTCCTACAATTTATGACTCATAACTCATAGGAAGACAGAAGTAAGGTTCAAATATTCCATATAGCTCAACTGTTTTCCAGCATTAACACAGGACAGCAATTTAAATTGTTTTTCAGTGAAAAATTATGATATATGAAGAAAAGAATTTCCTCTGGAGATCCTCTCCCACCTCTTTCTGGTAGGAAAGCATTTTCTAAACGTTAGCAAAGTTATATCCCTACACTGTAATTCAATTATAAATTTTGGCTAGAAAATTATAAATGAACAACTCTGGCCTTGTTGGATCTATGTAGGCCTCCTGTGTGTCTGCCTGCCTGCCTCACGGTTTTTCTCACACACACCAGCAATTCACGTTCAACTTCAAGGGGAGGAAAAGTCTCCAGCTCTGGCTTACCGAAGAGGCTGAGACCTGGCAGCCATTTGAGCGCTGCTGCTATCCTGGGGTAATAGTTTCAGCAGCTTCTGAGGGCCTCAGACACTGTGCCCTAAAATAAACAGGTACATCCTCAGCTTGCCAAGGAAAAAGAAGACAGCACAGTCAACTTTTCAATTGGGTGATATTCTTCTTCTTCACCTTAAAAAGAAATCTCATCCAAGCCCAGCAATGGTGGCTCAGTAGTTGAGAGTCGGCCTATGAACCAGGAGTTCTCGGGTTCGATTCCCGGTCAGGGCACATGCCCGGGTTGCAGGCTCAATCCCCCAGTAGGGGGTGTGCAAGAGGCAGCCAAACAATGGTTCTCCACTATGAAATCAATTAAAAAACAACAACAACAAAAGAAATCTCATTCAAAACTAATTTCTTGAGGACAGAGATGAAGCCTAAAGAACTAGAAAGCACGGGATTTCTGAAGGGGTTTACATACAAGTTACAGTTCCGCAAGGAAAGGTGTCTGGGCGATGAATAAAGCAAAGCCCAGATGCTCTCACAAGGTTTGCTGCTGCATTTCATTCCCTGGATGGAATGCTTCCAGTTCTTTTAGAAACAGTGGAACACTGCCTCAACTGTCAAGCCCTAATCAGAAACATGGGCCTTGGGTGGAATGTGTGGGAACCACTGGTCAACTGGGTGGGCCCAGCTCCCACCACTCTCTGCATTTTATGTATTTCCCAAAGGGAATGCAACTTCTTAAGGCTTCTTTGTTTTGTATGTGCTCAAAAAATAGTGGAAAAATATAGTGAAAGAAAAAAGAAGTTACCTTTGAATTGTAAATGTGCGTACATGAAAAGAAGATTAGAGAGAAACCAAGATGGCGGCATAGGTTAATGCCGGAGTTTGCTGCCTCGAACAACCACTTCAAAAATACAACTAAAAGACGGAACGGACATCATCCAGAACCACAGGAAGGCTGGCTGAGTGGAAGTTCTACAACTAGGGGGAACCGAGAATCAGAGGAGGCGCAGTGCTGAAGTAAAATACTAAGGTGCGGAGTGCGTGCGGCTCGGGCTGGTGGCTGAGGGCGTGGTTGTCTGTTTCAATCTGGAGGGAGCCTCAGACTCAGAGCTCCAGATCCGGGTGAGTCTCTAGGGACCCAGACTCAAATGGGAGAAGCAGGACTGTCTGGCTACGGTCCCTCCGAGGTTTGCAGCTGTTGCTGGGACTCTGAGAGGCAGAGCCCCTGGGGACGGACTGAGAACAGCCATAACTGCTCCCTCCTCCGCCCTGTTGATCCCGTGGGACCCGCCCCGCCCAAGCCCTGCACAGAGACATTTGCCGGATAGCCTCAGGCAAAGGCTAGATTAGCACCTCCCTAGAGGATACAAGTTCTTCCACTGCAGACACAGCTGATTATCAAAGCCAGTCGGCCTGGAGGTCAAATCCCTCTAGTATTAACTACAAAAATCAAGGCTTAACTACAACAAGACTGCGCACAAAGACCACTAGGGGGGTGTACCAAGAAAGCGTAAAATATGTGGAGACAAAGAAACAGGACAAAACTATCTAGGGAGGATATTGAGTTCAGAACCACACTTTTGAGGTCTCTCAAGAGGCTTCTAGAGTCTGTCAATAAACTTGATGAGATGTACAGGAAATCTAATGAGACCCTTGATGGTGTGATAAAGGACCATCTAGAAAGTAAGCATACACTGACTGAAATAAAGAATATTATACAGCCGAAACTGGTTTGGCTCAGTGGATAGAGCGTCAGCCTGCGGACTGAAAGGTCCCAGGTTCGATTCCGGTCAAGGGCATGTACCTGGGTTGCGGGCACATCCCCAGTGGGGGATGTGCGGGAGGCAGCTGATCGGTGTTTCTCTCTCATCGATGTTTCTAGCTCTCTATCTCTCTCCCTTCCTCTCTGTAAAAAAATCAATAAAATATATTTAAAAAAAAAAAAAAAGAATATTATACAGACTCCCAACAGCAGACCAGAGGAGCGCAAGAATCAAGTCAAAGATTTGAAATGCGAAGAAGCGAGAAACACCCAACCGAAAAAGCAAAATGAAAAAAGAACCCCAAAATACGAAGATAGTGTAAGGAGCCTCTGGGACAGATTCAAGCGTACCAACATCAGAATTATAGGGGTACCAGAAGATGAGAGAGAGCAAGATATTGAAAACCTATTTGAAGAAATAATGACAGAAAACTTCCCCCACCTGGTGAAAGAAATAGACTTACAAGTCCAGGAAGCACAGAGAACCCCAAACAAAAGGAATCCAAAGAGGACCACACCAAGACACATCATCATTAAAATGCCAAGAGCAAAAGACAAAGAGAGAATCTTAAAAGCAGCAAGAGAAAGAAACTCAGTTACCTACAAGGGAATACCCATACGACTGTCAGCTGATTTCTCAACAGAAACTTGGCAGGCCAGAAGGGAGTGGCAAGAAATATTCAAAGTGATGAATACCAAGAACCTACAACCAAGATTACTTTATCCAGCAAAGCTATCATTCAGAATTGAAGGTCAGATAAAGAGCTTCACAGATAAGGAAAAGCTAAAGGAGTTCATCACCACCAAACCAGTATTATATGAAATGCTGAAAGGTATCCTTTAAGAAGAGGAAGAAGAAGAAAAAGGTAAAGATACAAATTATGAACAACAAATATGCATCTATCAACAAGTGAATCTAAGAATCAAGTGAATAAATAACCTGATGTACAGAATGAACTGGTGATTATAATAGAATCAGGGACATAGAAAGGGAATGGACTGACTATTCTTGGGGGGAAAAGGGGTGTGGGAGATGCGGGAAGAGACTGGACAAAAATTGTGCACCTATGGATGAGGACAGTGGGTGGGGAGTGAGGGCGGAGGGTGGGGTGGGAGCTGGAAGGAGGGGAGTTATGGGGGGAAAAAAAGAGGAACAAATGTAATAATCTGAACAATAAAGATTTAATAAAAAAAAAAAAAAAAAAGAAAAGAAGATTAATCACTACTTCACCGATGTGCAACTACAGTGACTTCCACCTCTGGTGGTGGCCCCGTGAAGGCCTGCTGGATGAAGCCACAGCACCCACACCTGAAAGTATTACACAGCAAGTGGCCTGGGGTAGGGTAACCACTTAGCACTTGTGTGGGGAAATATTTTTTAAGCGTAACTTATACATAGGTTATTAAGAAGAAATTTGGTCTCAAACATGAAAGATTTTCAACCTTGCCAATGATCAAAGAAACACTAATAAAACAGCATTTTATAACTATTGTTGGCACCAAAATAAAATAATTTAAAGATAAATGGGCTAGCCTGGCTGGCATGGCTCAGTGGTTGAGCATCGACCTATGAACCAGAAGGCCACAGTTTGATTCCCGGTCGGGGCATATGCCCGGGTTGCAGGCTCAATCCCTAGTAGGTGGTGTGCTGGAGGCAGCTGGTAGATGATTCTCTCTCATCATTGATATTTCTATCTTTATCTCCCTCTCTCTTCCTCTCTGAAATCAATAAAAATATATTAATAAACAAAAAGATAATGGGCTGATGAAACTTCACAGTCATATATTTTTGGTGCCAATATAAACCTAAAACTCCTTTGCGGTGAATATGTTAATAAGTATCAAAAGTTATTAAATCTGTACCCTGATTTAATAATTTCACTTCTTGCCCTAGCTGGTTTGGCTCAGTGGACAGAGTGTGGGCCCTTGGACTGAAGGGTCCCAGATTCGATTCCAGTCAAGGGCATGTGCCTCTTGGTTGCAGGCTGGATCCTCCTGTGGAAGGCAACCAATTGGTGTGTCTCTCTCCCATCAATGTTTCTCTGTCTCTCCCTCTTCACTCTCTCTGAAAGTCAATGGAGAAATATCCTCGGGTGAGGATTAACATAAACAAATAATTTCACTTCTTGAAATTTATTTTCAGGCTAATTTAAGATAATTATATTTGAAAGACAATTTGTATCAAGATGTCTTCAGAATTAGGCATAATAAATCAGCACCTCAAATAGAAGGGGTGAGCAGGAGTTGGGAAGAGCTTCAATAACCAATGACAGAATAATCATGATAATTATAATAAATGTATTCCCTAGATTACACTCAGTGCATCCATAAAATTACTTTTATGGCTACAGTCGTTTTACTTGACAAACATTTCTTGAGCATCTACTAGTGCTTTCAACACATGAACAAAATGTGCAACTTTCAATAATGTAAACACAAAAAAAATGTTTATGTATAAAATGCTATGTCTCTTAGCATCGTAACTATGTACAAGTTAATTATAGCAACAAGTTTTGATTAAAACATCCTATATAATAAAGAGGTAATATGCAAATTGACCATCACTCCAACACACAAGATGGCCGCCCCCATGTGGTCAAAGATGGCCAGTAGAGGAGGGCAGTTGGGGGCGACCAGGCCTGCAGGGGAGGGCAGTTGGGGGGGACCAATCCTGCAGGGGAGGGCAGTTGGGGGTGACAAGGCTGGCAGGGGAGGGCAGTTAGGGGCAATCGGGCCAGCAGGGGAACGTTAGGCATTGATCAGGCTGGCAGGGGAGTGGTTAGGGGGTGATCATGCTGGCAGGCAGAAGCAGTTAGGGGCAGGCAGGCAGGCAGGCGAGCAGTTGGGAGCCAGCAGTCCTGGATTGTGAGAGGGATCCCAGATTGGAGAGGGTGCAGGCTGGGCTGAGGGACACACCCCCCCGTGCACGAATTTTGTGCACCGGGCCTCTAGTGAGAAATAAAAAACTGACTTAATTTTATGTTGTAATATGCAACTATTTCTTTTTGTTAAAAAAGTAATAAGATAATTAGAATACTGATGCATGTCAAATTCCCAAATTAATAAAACTGGTTATACTATCTTGTTACATAATTGTTGGCAGACAATAAAAATTCTCCCCATCACAGTTGAGTCAATGCAGGGCATGATTTCACAAGGTAATCCTAAAGTTTCTGTGTACTCTAAAATTCCATGATTTCGAGGATTGCCAAAATTTTAGAGATTTTACTTTTGCCACTATCAAGATAGGTGAACAGAGGTATGACAGACAGATCTGTACTAAAACTTAATATATGAAATTCCTATTAGTTTACACACACACACACACAGTTTCAGGGGTTCTGAATCCTGTATTTCTATTCCTGTGTCCCTAACTGTGTCCAACAATGAATGATGACTCCATCTCTGTCTGCACGGGCTACAGCTCCCACTGGGATGCAGCATCTGTCTCTCCTTCCCTGAATCTTGGATGGCCTGAGACTTGCTCCAATAGAACGTGAGCAGAAGTGATACTGTGCCTGTCCTGAGCCCAGCCTTCAAGAGGCCTAGCTGCTTCCATTGTCACTCCGGGATCCTAAGTGGCTGGAAAGAGGGACCCGGCAAGCCTTGGAATTTCAGCCCCACTGCACTTCTGAGGATTTGACATCACAAGTAGGTAGAAGTCCATGTTTTCCCAACACAAAAGAAAACCTAATATTACATTTAGAGAGACACACACTTTCAAAGAATGAGCTAAAGGACTCTGGGTAGAAGGTGGGTCTAGGGGCGGGCAGAATTCAGAAGGTAGCTCATCAGTTTCTGTTAAATAGGCAAAAACAGTAGATAGAGCAAACTTGGAAAGAACACAGATGACCCTGACAGAGTGTGGTCTAAACTGGACAGATGCTAAGAAGCCCAAAGCCAGCCTTCTTTGCTCCAAGCTGTGCAGGGCTCAGGCTGGTCTGGACTGTACTGATTCCAGACTTAAGTGTGGCTTTCTCACCCTTTCAAAGAAGGTTGAGAGTCAGGAAAAGTGTCCAGAAAGAGGGGCTTGCCAAGCTCGGGGGCCGTCTGCAAACTCAGTTCTGAACTTCCAATACTGTCTCAGTCAGGGATGGAGATAAGATACTAAAGATAAAACACCTTATTCTGGTGCCTGGAGGAGTGTTTGTTAGTGGTCAGGAGTGAATGAAGAAGGGAATGGATTTGGAACTTTAATTCACACTCCTGCTGGGAACTGTACATTCAGAGGAAAAAGGTCTTCATAAAGGAAAGAATTCAGTTTCTTCTTCAGCCTGTGATGCTTGAGGAAGAAAAGTCATAGCAAGAAAGGTGACAGGTCAATGGTCTGTAATCAGGCAGGGAAATGTCATTGGTGAGCAGATCATCAGGTATACACGGGAACATCAAAGGCAGCAGTGTCCAACCCTGGTTCCTGATGTCTGCTGTGTATATCCTCAAAAAGGGCAAGCGAGTGTGGGTCAGCTCTGTGAAGATTGTCTGCACCTCAATCATGAGCGGCAAAGAGATTGAATTTTGGAGGGACCACATGTGCCATGACTGGTGGCCCAAAGGCAAACCAGAGTCATCAATGTTGAAACATTGAATGGGACTCTGGAACAACCTGGCTCTTGAGACTGCGTCAACTGATTGTAGGAAGACTGACTGCCCTCTCTTGCAGATAATGCTGCCTATAAGCTCTGCCATGAAGAGCTGTTTTGTTTTCCTGTTTCCTGCAGCCCTCCCTATTGCCTATCTCACTCTGTTGGGGACAATGGGGCTAACACATCAAAGGGACATGTTGGGTGCAGATCACACAGAGCTCTCTCATGTGCTTATTTAAAAACTAAAGGCCCAGTGCACAAATTCGTGCACCTTGAAAAGGAACTGTGGGCCACGAGGCTGCAGTGGGCATAGGGACGGGTCTTGGCCCATCCTCTGTGCCCTTGCCTATCCCCACCCCCCCACTGAGCCCCCAGTCCCGTCTGCCGACAGCCCCGCTCCTGCCACTCCCATGCGCTGATGCCAGCCTGGCTCACACCCGCTGATGGCGCAGAGCGATTGGGGCCGGTGCCAGCAGGTGTGAGCTGCGGATGCTGCCATAATTGCCCCTCAGGAAAAGGGGGAGTTGGAGTAGCCCTCAGGGGCAATTGGGGCCAGCAACTGCCACTTGCACTCGCTGATGGTGCCAAGAGTTCAGGACCAGCGCTGGGCACCGGCAGCGGGTGCAAGCAGTGGCTCCAGTGCCAGCTGCAGGTGTGAGCAGGGTCGTCACCGGCAGCGGGTGTGAGAGGCGGCTGCTGGCCCCTGGCAACAGGTGCAAGCAGGGCCAGGGCCAGCAGCAGGTGCAAGAGCCCGGCAGTACCGTGGCACACAGGAGCAAAGAATTTTCAGTAACCACCAGAGGCTCACCCTGATGACAGCGACCAGCACCCCACATTGGTCTGGCACCCCCGCTCACCTGCTCCACCATCCCGCTGTGGCGATGCCCACCATGTTCTGCACTCTGCCACCTGCTGCTGATGCCCACCATGTTCCACGCACGCCCCGTAGTGGTCAGCGCATGTCATAGTGACTGGTCATTAGGTTGTTCTGCCGTTAGGCCTATTTGCATATTAGGGTTTTTTATATATATATATATAGAGAGAGAGAGAGAGAGTATCAAGTGAATGGGAAGATGTAGAAAGCCAGAGGCTCATCTAAGAAGGATGACAGGAACCTGCTACTTTTACTCTGTACCCTTGAAAGACATAATATACTTTATTAAACAATTTATTAAAATGTATATTTTAGTTAGAAAAGATGGAGGTGAAAATTGAAATTCCCTGGCTATTAGTTACATTTTATGGTGTTTTTTTGTTTGTTTGTTTTTTCAGGAAAAGTAACAGTAAAACTTTGAAGGGGATACTTACTGGGGGTTAACTTTTAATTCTCATCACTAAAGGCTCAGTCAGAATCTCTGTAACAGTTTGCATTTTTCAACACTACTTTTAACATCCAATTGTTCAGTTTAAGACTTGGTTGTGAAGACCAGTTGAAATTTTCTTTTTTTTTAGAGAGAGAGAGAGAAAAAGGGAGAGGAAGAGAGAAAAATCGACGTGAGAGCAAAACACCGATTGGCTGCCTCCTGCAGTCCCTCTACCAGGGATCGAGCCCGAAACCTGGGCATGCCCTAACTGGGAATTGAACTGGCAACCTTTCAGTGCATGAGATGTCGCCTAACTGAGTCACACTGGTAAAATTTTCTTTTAAATTCTATGTTTCTAAGAGTGAGAAATCTCAGGCCATGCACTGCCAATAGTGATATAAATTTTCTTATGTAAAAAAAACCCTGTGTGCTCATTTTAATATACTTAATAAGTAGAATGCTCCATTTAAATTCTTGCTCTGCCCAATAGGGCAAGAATATCTTTTACCAAGTTCAGATGACAAACATCCTCTCTCTGCCCCCAATTTTTCTTAGGAAGGAGAAAGTTTTCAAAGTCATTTCTTAGGAGTGAGCCCAGGCATGTGAAGACCCTCTACAGTGCTTGGCAGGGCCAGGAAGCTTTCCTGTGCAGGGGATGGGGCGTGGGCCAGGCCTTCAGAGGGGTCAGAGTCTGTATGTTATGTGGGTGTAGGTGGGTACATGCGAAAGATGGGGAGAAGAGAGACTGATCATGGGTTAAGAAATAAGGGCACCAATATCTATTCAATGTGAAGAGAATCAAGACCCTGTGGTTCCATCACCAGGATTCTCCATGCCAGTAACTGTCACCAACAACTCTCAGTGCCCCCAGTGCTCCCAACTGAACCACCTCACAAAACTTCACAATTCGAGTAAAAGTATCATTATTGATGAGGACATATAATTAAATATGCAGTAAAGGAAACAACCTGAACAGACATATGCAAGAAAATGAAACTAGACCACCAACTTACACCATACACAAGAATAAACTCAAAATGGATAAAGGACTTAAATGTACGACAGGAAACCATAAAAATTCTAGAAGAATACAAAGGCAACAAAATCTCAGACATATGCCAAAACAATTTCTTCACTGATACAGCTCCTAGGGCAGTTGAAACTAAAGAGAAAATGAACAAATGGGACTACATCAAAATAAAAAGCTTCTGCACAGCAAAAGAAACCATCAACAAAACAACAAGAAAACCCACCTCGTGGGAAAACATATTTGCCAACGTCATATCTGATAAGGGCTTAATCTCCAAAATTTATAGGGAACTCATACAACTTAACAAAAAGAAGATAAACAATCCAATCAAAAAATGGGCAAAGGATCTAAATAGACACCTTTCAAAAGAGGACATTCAGAAAGCCAAGAGACATATGAAAACATGCTCAAAGTCACTAATCATCCGAGAGATGCAAATCAAAACAACAATGAGGTACCATCTCACACCTGTCAGAATGGCCATCATCAACAAATCAACAAACGACAAGTGCTGGAGAGGATGTGGAGAAAAAGGAACACTTGTGCACTGCTGGTGGGAATGCAGACTGGTGCAGCCACTATGGAAGGCAGTATGGAGTTTCCTCAAAAAATTGGAAATGGAACTCCCATTTGACCCTGTGATCCCACTTCTAGGAATATATCCCAAGAAACCAGAAACACCAATCAGAAAGGATATATGCACCCAGATGTTCATAGCAGCACAATTCACCATAGCTAAGATCTGGAAACAGCCTAAGTGCCCATCAGTAGATGAATGGATTAGAAAACTGTGGTACATCTACACGATGGAATACTATGCTGCTGTTAAAAAGAAGGAACTCTTACCATTTGCAACAGCATGGATGGAACTGGAGAACATTATGCTAAGTGAAACAAGCCAGTCAATGAAGGAAAAATACCACATGATCTCACTCTTTCATGGATAATTAAGACCATTACAAACTTTTGAACAATAATAAATACAGTGGCAGAGCTGCCTCAAACCGATTGTCGGACTGCAGTGGGAAGGCCAGGGAGGGTTGGGGGACAGGAGGGAGGGGAGTAAGAGATCAACCGAAGGACTTGTATGCATCCATATAACCATAACTACTGGGCATAAGACACTGGGGGGTAAGGGAGGGCAGGGGCTTGTCAAGGGTGGGGGGGGGGGGAAAGGACACTTATGTAATACCCTTTGTAATATTTTTAGAGAAAAAAAAAAAAAAAAAAGAAGCCAGGCTCACAGCTGGTGAGCAGAGAGGCAGTGGCTGGAGCCTCTCCAGCCTGTGCAGCAGTGCTAAGGAGCAGAGAGCCATGCAGTAAGGAGCAGCCAGCACACGGGCAGTAAGGAGCTAGGAGTCCCAGACTGTGAGAGGATGCAAGCCAGACTGAGGGAAACCCACCCCCCTGCCCCAGAGCATGAATTTCATACACTAGGCCTCTAGTATTATATACATAATGACCTACTGTATGTTTTGTATACATAATAACATATAATAAATGCCCTTAGACTGTGTATGTGTGTGTTTATACTAGTTATGTTTTTATGAAAGATCTAGCCCTGGAAGTGAAGTTATTGGGATAAAGGAATGACATACATGACATTTTGAAAAAAGCTCAATTACCCTTTGAAAAAGATGTGCTAATTTCACCTACCAACAGTGCATGTGGATGCCTTTTCCTCCAATGGGAAAATTCTGGTTTTATTTGTTAAATACAATAATTAGTTATTATAAGTTCCAAAAAATCGTATCTCATTTTTTGTTGATTAGCATTTTCTAATTAGAAAGCAAGGGTCAATCTGGTATAAATTCAAAATTTTTAATCATGAATATTAGCTCAACTTGGAATTTGTTTGATAGGAAAAGAATAATTACCTACTGTTAAATACTGCTATAGGCTTACCTCTCAGAATCATCATTCTCCACAATAGGAAACTGGTGCTTATCACTTTGTTCACTGTTGCTTATCTGTCTCCCTCCAGTACGGTCAGTGTCATCATTAGCCCCGTCACACATGTTTCCTGACTCTTCCCTTTTACTATTTTTCTGCTCCTTCTTTTATTCAACCTTTGATGAAAGTTTGATATTAAGGATATTGCTATTACCTTATTCATTAAGAACACTGTGTTTTCATTACCTTTTTCATGTGGCTTTATGACTTAGTTTTGCTATTACCTTATTCATTAAATAGACTGTGTTTTCATTAATTTTATCATTTGACTGCTGGGTATCAGTTTCTTCACTGTTGCCTTGATGTCTCAATCCATTTCTGTCACTGTCATCATCAGCACCATCAGATATGTTTCCTGATACTTCCTTTATACTGCTTCTCTGCTTAGTTTCTCCTTCAACCTTTGATGCATGTTTGATAGTAAAGATATTGTTATTACCTTATTCATCAAAAGATAGTGTTTTCATTAATTTAATGATATTAATGAAACTGCTATGACTTGAATCAATGAAAATATTTTGAGTGTTTTATTTGATAATAAAAGGTCATTGAAATTGCTGTAATTCTCCTTTGTTTCTGCTTCTATATAGAAGCCAAATTTTCCAAAACTTCTAAGAGTGATTTCTTAATTTTGTGCTCCTATTCACACAAAATCCACCCTTTGCTACCTAATATTCCCCATACTCACCCCATCCCATTTATCTCACAGAGACAATAAAATCAATGACAAAAAAAAAAAAAAAAGAAACAACCTGAGATGTTAACACTGCCATCATCTCTGTAGTAGGTAGGATCAGATGTGAATTTTATATTCTTCACACTTTTCTTACATTTTCCAAATCTTCTATAATAAGTCTGTATTATGTCTATATCCAGAAAATGAAATCTCAGCAAAAGTGCGTCAAACATACACATAAACCCCCTACTCTGCTAATGCCTGAATCAGGGGCACCTTCTCTCATCCTGGCCTTTCTGAAATTGGTTGGAACCCCCTTTCCCAGGGCCCACCTACACAGTGTTGTCCTTTATGGCCCTTGTGGGCCCCCCAACTTTAATCCATCACGTGGGCCGCACTGAATGACTGGCCACTCTAAAAGGCCAGTGTGCCTCAGTGGTTGAGTGTTCACCTATGAACCAGGAGCTCATGGTTCGATTCCCAGTTAGGGCACATGCCCAGGTTGTGGGCTCGATCCCCAGTACAGGGCATGTAGGAGGCAGCCAATTAATGATTCTCTCTCATCATTGATGTTTCTATCTCTCTCTTCCTCTCTGAAATAAAAAATACATTTAAAAACAAAGACTTGTATAATAATACTGTAGCTTGCTTGTACTATGCTTCTGTAGTAAAAATATCTATATATATAAAAGGCTAATATGCTAAGTGTCCAACAATTTGACCGGTCGCTATGATATGCACTGACCACCAGGGTGCAGACGCTCAACGCAGGAGCTGCCATGACGCACACAGAGAAATGGCACTGTGGACCTGGAGCCCACAAAGCAACACTCGGCTTCCCTCAAGTGGGACACAGGCCCCGCCACCACCCCGGAGACACCCCACCAAATTGCAGCCAATGCTGCTGAGACCCCATGGCACAAAATGCAACCCACAGTGCAGCCCAGCCCAAAACGGTCACCGTGGGTGCCGGGTAATGACGTCACGTAGCAACGCCCAGCTTCCTCTCCCCAGCAACGACTAACCTCCCTGAAGTTTCTTGAGCCCAGGAACAAGACTTGCTTTATAACCAGGTGCAAACATTTCACACTTTAACCAAATTTCTGTGAAGGGTTTTCCCGTGCCTCATCTCATTTGATCCTCACAGAAGTCCTGGAGTAGGTAGATAGGAGACTCAGTGGAATCCTATTTTCTTTTCATTAGCCAGAAAACAGAGATTTAGAAACTTGATCCAACTGACAATAAGAAATGGTGGACCTTGAAAATTACTTCAGGTTTTCTCACTGCACAGAATATAGTCCAAGATTGCTGCAGTTAAATATTTTATCCTTTGTTCTCCCTGCGTGATCTACAATAATAATCTGCTTTGTGTTGATACTTACTGCTGTGTTTCTGACAATTACCTGAAAGAGAAGTTGGCGTGCTTCACTGGGCTGGGAAAAGTTTAGCTAAATCAGAAAGCAGGTCTAATTAAGCAAGTTTATTCTATATTTATAAAAGGCTAAGTTGACTTGTGCATGCATGATACATATAAAGCTCGCGCTGGTGCAAATCACACACGTGTGTTTTGATCTGTCATTGTTGATCGTGAATTTGGTTGACACTACTATTATAGAGAAAGGGTGAATAATGATATTAAAATATTTCTTCTAATTAATTTCCTTTCAATGTGTACGAATTCATGCACTGGGCCACTAGTAAAATATAAATGGGAATGAGAAAATTAACCTAGGCTAGTAGCTGCCTCTGGAGAGCGAGGGAGACTGAATGAGCTCAGCTCTGTGTGTAACACAATATTTCTTTTGAAAGTCTCTGAAATAAATGTGGGGGGAAAACATGCTCCATTTTTCTCTCTACTTTTATAAATGTTGAAATATAACATTATCATCAATGAGCACCAAACATATTTAATAGTAATACCAAAGCTCGAATTCTGTTGGTCCCACAGACCATACTCTTTCTTCACAATCCTAATACTGTCCTATAGGTTCTCTGGGCCAGAAATGAGTCATATTTATGTCTGTGCCCGATGTGCCAGGCAAATCGGAGCTGCTGGATCAGGCTCCAGGCAATGAACTAATGAGTGAGCACATATCTGAAAGCACAGCCCCTTCACAACTCAGTCTCCCCAGCACCCTGAAGCTCTCAGAAAGCAGGAACAGCACATTTCATGTCTAATTCAGCCTCCTGGAGACCTTTTTCCTTTGCACCTGCTCCTGTCTCCCCAGCTTCCCTCTCAGGCAACTATCCAGAAATCCCTCTTGCAATTGGTTCAAATCTTCTGTTGTCTCAAATCATCTGTTGTCAAATCTTCTGGTCTTAAATAGTACCTACTCTTTCTGGCCCTGAAGTCATGTCAGGCTATTAAACATTTAATTAAATGTACTGGTATACCTATGTGGGTGTGACTTTTGAGTAAAAAACTGCAAACAACCCAAGTGTCCCCCAAAAAACTAAGGTCTATCAGCCATTCAGTGGAATACAACACTGTTTAAAAACAATGTGCTAGACATAGATCTATGAACCAGGAGGTCACAGTTCAATTCCCAGTCAGGGCACATGTCCAGGTTTCCGGCTCAATCCCCGGTGGGGGGAGTGCAGAAGCAGCCGATCAATGATTCTCTCTCATCATTGATGTTTCTATCTCTCTCTCCCTCTTCCTTCCTCTCTTAAATCAATAAAAGTATATTTTAATAAAACAAAACAATGTGCTAGAAAATAAAATTTAATGACATGGGGAGATGTTTATAATATACTATTATAAAAACAAACATACAAGAGTGGGTGGCAAAAACAAGTACCGCATAGTATTCAGCTTATATGTGTGCACTAGCCACACCAAATTACTATCCCATTATTCTGCTTAATGTGTCATCATAGCTCTTATGTGATATCACGGTGAAAAGGGAGTTCAGTGCCTTTTAGAAACGGAGCCTGATTGATTTGTCTTAGTGGTTAGAGCATCGGCCCACAGACCAAAGGGTCAGGGGTTCAATTCTCGGTCAAGGGCACGTACCTGGGTTTCAGATTTGATCCATGAGGGAGGCAACCAATTGATGTGTCTCTCTCACATCAATGTTTCTCTCTCTCTCTCTCTCTCTCCCCCCCGGCCCTCAACTCTCTCTCTCTAAAAAAACAAAAACAAATCAATGAAAAAAAATATCCTCGGGTGAGGGTTAACAACAAAAAAGAGCAAAGATCAGTGTTTGTGAATTCCAAAATCCATGGGATGAGCCCAGGCTTCTACAGATGATATTTAAAGTAGACAGAAAAGACAAAGGCAGGCTTGTCTGAAAGGCTCACTAATAAGGTTGAAGTGATAAAAGTCCAGACCTTTGTCTCAAGGCCCACACAGAGTTCTGATTTACTTGAGTCCCTTTTATGTTCATGTTGGAATGTCCTTTTTCTTGTCCTCCCATTAAACTTGTATAGGTCATTAAATTGAAATAAGTGGAATTAAAGTGCTAAATAATTTAGAAAAAGAGGGTAAAAGAAAATGATTCTACAAACAAGAACAGGACAATGTGAGGTTTGTGTGCGGGTTCCAGCAGCCTTCCTTCTTATTTGTTCCCTCACAGATGAGAGACCACAGAGGACAATTAGCTATGCTCTCAGGCTGAGTGATCTGATGGAAACAGATTCCAATACTGAGACACCCCAGCCAGAGAAAACAATAACACAATCAGGTTGAACAAACCTGAAAGTCCCCCCCCCTCCCCCCCCGGCCCATGCACATTGTTCTGGCTTAATAGAATACTGGAATTTTGATAAGCATGACCTTCCCTAAAAAACTGGGGTAAAGGGAGTATGTCTGAATGGAAAGGATGTGCTTGATGTATACTTGAAAATCACACCTGGGAAGGTCTTGCAATAAACTCATTCAGATGGTGGAGATGCTGAGAAGGTGTGTGGAAATGGCAGTCCAAATCCGGAAGGCTGTCAGCCAGCGAATTCAGAGTTTTGCTGATTTTATTCAACTGAAAAAATCTGTTTTTGCAGTCAGCGCTGCTGCTATCAGCCTTAAAGTCCAATTTGAGCAACACAAATAAACATCACAGGGTCAAGGAAAGGACCATAGTACTTTAAAAAAATATTTGTTGAATGGTTTAATTTTACAGATTCAACTAAATAAAACTCCTTTCTCAGAAATTCACTAATGACACATAACATTCTTTTTTTTTTTTTTCCCCGCTAGGCAATCTAAATTATTACAAGAAGTCTATTTTATGATAATTACGTTAGTTTTGAAAAAAGATATTGAAAATGCATTTGTTGGCTGGTTATAAACTCCTTGAGGGTCTGTCAGGTCTCTTATGTTCATTATTGAATGTCTTGAGCCTAACACTGTGCCTGACACACAGCAGGCACCTTTATGTGCTGAATCAATGACAAGTAAAACTGTATAACTCTCTTGGTCCAATAATATTCGAATGATGACTGAGAGTTTACAGTTAACCCTTGAACACGTGGCAGTTAGAGGTGCTGACTCCCCCATGCAGTCAAAATCCACATACAACTCTGACTCCCCCAAAATGTAAACTAATAGATTATGGTTGACCAGAAACCTTACTGAAACACTGATTAACAACATATGTTGTAAGTTATATGTATAATAGACTGTATTCTTACAATAAGGTAAGCTAGAGAAAAGAAAGTGTTACTAAGAAAATTGTAAGGAAGAGAAAATACACTCTCAGTATTTATTGAAGAAAACTCATGTATAAGTGAACCATGCAGTTTACATCTTGTTGTTCCAAGGGTCAGCTCTCCTGCACTTTGGCAAAAATGGTTTATTAACACATCTTTACTCTCCTTCCAGCATCAAATCCCTCACTCTGAGGAGTTTGGATACCAGCTGCTGGCAGTAAGTCCAGGCTGGCTGAAGAGATAAAGGCATAGGCAGCTCGAAGACTGACTGAGGCCGGCAGAAGCTGCTTCTCATGCTGGGTGGGGTTTGTTGTTCCTGCCAGGATCCTGTCCTAGAAGAGGCCACATGTTTCAGAGTCAGTGAGGACAGGAGTCTGGCAGGGGTCGGATATCTCACCTGCTTATTCACAATTTCTGAGATATGTTGAAAGTTAACACCCATACATCCTTACGACAATCTAACATAACTAGCAGTCCGTATAGTAATGCATATATTAACTCACCTAAAACTCAGACAAAACTTACTCCCAAACTTCTGTAATAAGAAGACAAGTGCCCAGCTGGTGTGGCTCAGTGATTGAGTGTTGACCTATGAACCACGAGGTCATGGTTTGATTCCCAGTTAGGGCACATGCCTGGGTTGTGGGCTCGATTCCCAGTAAGGGGCGTGCAGGAGGCAGCCAATCAATGATTCTCTCTCACCACTGATGTTTCCCTCTCTCTCCCTCTCCCTTCCACTCTGAAATCAATAAAAATATATATATGTACATATATATTAAAAAGATGACTGCCCTAGCTGGTTGGGTTCAGCAGAGCCTGCAGACCAAAGAGTCCCGAGTTCAATTCAGTCAAGGACACATACCTTAGTTGCAGGCTCCTCCCTAGCCTGGGCCCTGGTCAGGGCTCATGCAGGAAGCAACCAATGTGTTTCTCTCACATCGATGTTTCTCTTTGTCTTTCCCTCTCCCTTCCACTCTCTCTAAAAATCAATGGAAAAATATCCTTGGGTGAGGATTAACAACAACAAAAAAATAAAATAAAATAAGATGACAACCAAAATATCTATGGCTTCATTAATGGCCAATTTTTAAAACTTTCTTAGGTGTATGTTAAAATAGAATTCAGGCAATTGTGCAATTTATTTTCTATAACCAGCAGTTTGTAAAAGCTCCATTTCCCTTTTTATACCATTTCATTCCTTTAAAAATGGGAGGGAAATCTTCCTTCTCATTTCACCCTCATCCTACACCCTGGAAACATCACCATTCTGCCGCAAATACTAAGGCACTGAAAGAAGCCTCTTATGTGACCTCAAGTAAAAGTCAAGCATTCTCTATACCTACAGCAGGCAACTGGTTTGTTAATTTCACAGTAAGAAATTGGCCAGAAAACCTCTCATTTATAAAACTCCATGGAACACCTGAAGTAACTCGATAACCACGACAGAGTTGGTACCTGCCCACCTCATTTCCTGTTGTTAAGTCCAACCCTTTGTCCCAAGTCTGGACAAAAGGACAACACCTCACAAAACCCTTAGCCATGCATTTGTTCTCAGACTTAAGAATAATTAGGCACCAAATTACTCATGAGAAAAAATTTGTCCTACAGAGGAGAATAAGGCAAAACCGGAAATAATTTCATGTTGGTTTTAAGTGCTTCTCTACCAGGTTTCTAAGGAATGTGAAGTCTCGTGGTAGTTTGAGGAGGCAACACTCCATCAGCAAAGCTGTCAAAAACTGCCTGGTACTTAAAATGAAACACTGAGCCTATCTCATCATCCTCCCATGCAGGAAAAATCAGCCTTCTATCAAGAAGTGTGTTTTACTATGACTCACTATTTCATAAAAGCAGCACCCATATTTAACTGTAATGTGATTCTCTGCATTGCTATTCACAACCTACATTGATTATTTGATCCATTCAAGGATTTCTCTGCAATTTGGAAAAAACACTTTGCTAAAATGCTTGGGAGCTGTCATCAACCAACACCTTCCCCTAAAGGTAACTCATTTCTTCACATTAATAATGTTAGATTTTGTCCCTGGCCAGGTAGCTAAGTTGGTTAGAGCATTGTCCTGATACACCAAGGTTGTGGCTTCAATCCCCAGTCAGGGCACAAGAATCAACCAATGATGCCCTGGCCGGTGCCGCTCAGTTAAGAGCGTCAGACCGAGCTCTGAAGGGTCACAGGTTCAATTTCTGGTCAAGGGCACGTACCTGGATTGCAGGTTCCATCCCTGGCCCAATCGGGGTGCATGCAGGAGGCAACCAATTAATGTGTCTCTCTTACATCGATGTTTCTTTATGTCTCTCTCTCTCTCTTCCTCCCTCCCTGGAACTCTCTCTAATAAAAAAAAAAAATCAATGGGAAAAATATCCTCAGGTGAGAATTAACAAACAAAAAAGAATAAACCAATGAATCAACCAATGAGTGCAATGAGTGCATAAATAAGTGGGACAACAAATCGATGTTTCTCGCTCTTGCTCTCTCTCTCTTCCTCTAAAATTTAATAAATAATGTGAGACTTTGGAAAATGCCATCCCCTCAATCCTCTTTTAACCTCTAAATTTAAAGCTACCAAGTAGAAGCAGGACATTGTAAGTTGGCCTAGTTTTACTCTTCTGGGTCCTTTTCATTTATACATAGGATCATCAGCTAGTTAACAGGAATGTAAGTTAATGGTAAAAAAGGTCTCTAAAACCTAAGACAATCCATTTAGGCATGTGTAAAATACTCAGACTTTGATGGGAAAGTAAACATTGATTTTAAAAAATACTTTTTAAGGAAATAAATAAAGGCAAGTTTCTTCTTGACTTGGCATGGATCCTACCCATAGCATTTAAGTGTGAGCTAATGAGCTAGGTCTGCAATGACAATGGAGGAATTTATTACTCTGAGGTAGTAAGGCAAAACACCTTGCCAAAGGGCAGATGAAAATACTGTGTGAGGGCCCTAACCGGTTTGGCTCAGTGGATAGAGCGTCGGCCTGCAGACTGAAGGGTCCCAGGTTCAATTCCGGTCAAGGGCATGTACCTTGGTTGCGGGCACATCTCCAGTAGCGGGTGTGCAGGAGGCAGCTGATCGATGTTTCTCTCTCATCGATGTTTCTAACTCTCTATCCCTCTTCCTTCCTCTCTGTAAAAAATCAATAAAATATATCTAAAAAAAAGAAAGAAAGAAAATACTGTGTGAGGGAGTAAGGGATCAGAAGGGGAAGGATACTCCCACAGGGTTATCTGGGCTTTGATGAGGGAAGACCAGGAAACACCTGGCAAACACACTGCTTGGGCAGCAGGAGGCCAGGAAGACTTTTCTGACATTTGTCATCTAGATGCCCCAGAAGAGGCTATTTCATATCAATACTCTCAGAAAAGTACAAAGTCCCTCTTTCTGGTTAATTCTCCTTCTGTAGCCGTCCTCTTACCGTGTTCTGGAAGTGGCCGGTTAAGTAGTCAGGAGCCAAACCTCCAGGTTTGAACACTGGATCAGCCTCAGTCTACCTGTATGGTAATGAGGACCCACCCTTAATCACCGTCATGCCTCCTCTGAGAAGCAGATTTACCAACCACACCTACTTCTTCATGTCTGGTATACAGTCGGCGCCCAGTGAATGTCAGCTATTATAGTGACAACATACCGCTGAAAGGTTTTGATGAATTACACATTTAGAAAAATAAAATCATGTTGTATTTTTGCTTGAATATTTTATTAAATAACTTTAATCCCTCAAAACAAAACTAGGCTTATTTGTTTTTTCAGTGGTACGATTTTTTAGAGAAGGGGAACATGGATTCTCTTGTTAATATCCTTTCCCTTCCACATAGACCTCAAGTCAGCCAGTTCACAAGTACTAGTAATGTACCTGAAAGCACAACACAAAGTCTTCCTGTGACACAGGTGAGCCTGGCAAGATTTTCGTCAAAGGAAGAAGGCACATGTGGCATAAGTAAGTCCACTTCTCAGTGTACCAGTTAGATGAAGCTTGGGAAGAGGCTGCTGTGCCTCTGAGTTGCCACTCTAATCCTTTCAGTGATAGAAAATCCAGTGCTCAGTGCACTGCCTCTAGGTCCAGGCAATATATTTAGGAAGCATCTCAGAGAATGTATATGAGGAAACCAATCTCCATAAATAAAATGGCATTTCCAATTCACAAGACCTTGCTTCTACTTAAAACAGAATATCAAGTGGGAAAAATCACCACACAGTGCTCTCAAACCTGGCTCAATGTCACAGATGTTGCCCTGCATGAAGCCGGCACACCTGAGTCACACTGCCCAGCCCTGTGGACAGTCCCTCCCACTGGTAAGCACTGCACTTCTGTCCTCAGGAAGTGTTTGCACCAGGCCAGGGGACAGGAGCTAACCCCTATCCTTTCACACAGCACCTTTCCTATGGACATGCCATCCTGGTGTTGTTGTTACTAATATGACCACTATCAGTTCCGTCACACCAGTATTCACAATACACTGGCCCACAACTTGGAAGTTGCTTAACCTTTCTGTTTTCTCCACATTCACTTTATCATCTTTAAGCCACGTCATTGGTGGGAGATATCCTTGATTGCCAACACACTGAAGGGTACTTCTTGGTCTGGTGTCTGGGATTTATTTGAAGGGAGCGTGGGAGGAAGGGATGGACAAAGCAGCAACATGGGTCTTGGTTAAAGCTGGGCAACGAGTATTAAAGAGCTCATTATTCCATTCTGTCTACTTCTGAACATGCTAAAAGTTTCCATAACTAAAAGTGCTTTTAGAGGCCATTTCTGATGTGCACATACTGGTAAAGGTTCCAGAGAAAATAAAACCTTCTCCAAGCCCTAACTCTCCTTTGCTTCTATTTAACTCAGATGTTCAGTTTTCCTACTGTTCTCAGTAAAAACTTCCCACGCCTGTTCCAGGACCCCTGATGCTTGGGCCTCCTGCTGTCATCGCACGCACTCTAGCACAAATCAATTGGCCTCCTCTAACAGCTCCAGAGCACCTCTCACAGAACCACTGTCACAAAGCAGTCAGTAAAAACTCCTCCACTTCCTCAGTGCTACAAACCACTGTGACAGGAAATAACAAAACCTGCACAGGGACTTGCTTCATACTGTCATCCTCAAATCACAGCAGTTGGTTTCATTTGTGACACTAAGTGACTGGAGTAAAGGGGGTCTTCAAACTTGCTGAAGAGGTTTTTAAATACCAGTGGCCAGAACTCACCCACAAGCAATTAAATCTGAACCCTCAGGGCTGGAACCCAGACCTGTACCCACATGAGTCATGTGAGAGAATGGTGTATGTCAGTGTGTGTATGTGTGAGTGTGCATGTGTTTGCATGTAAATGTGTGTGTGCATATGTGAGTTTGCATGTGTGCATTTGAAGGTATGTGTTTGTAGGTAAATGTAAATATGTGTATATGTATGTGAGTGCAAGTATGTATATGCAGTGTATGTAAATGTGTATGAGTGTGTGTATATGTATATGTATATGTATATGTATATGTATATGTATATGTGTGTCTTTCCTTGCTCGTGATTTTCAGAGCTCCACACAAGTCTAATAACGTTGTGGTAAGGGTTAAGCACTGTTGATCAGGCCATGCATTTAGCTTGATGTTCTAGACATCCTCAGCACAAGCCCCGACCTCTCCTCTCCCAATGCCCGTGGAGTCTAACCCCCGACAAGTCATTTTCAGACCATACTGTCAGAAAGCTCACCACCTATCATGCATAGGACCTTGCTCCCATTGGCCCTAATTCTAAACAGAGTCAATCTTGTCCCCTTTCTAAATGTTTGAAGAGACGGAAGGAAGCTACACTGAAGTCAGAGTTAAGCTTTCTATTTCATTGTCGAGGAGCTTTTAGGAAACCTGTTTTTAACACCTGAATCAGAGAGGTTAAAAACTCAAGCAAGAAGGGGAACAGAGATGAGGAACATTACAGACACATACACAAAGTCAACGTAGATATGAGAGTGAGGGTTCATTTATGTGTTTTTGAGAAACTGACGTTGCTATAAACAGTTACTCACTCTGATGGAGAAAAAAAGATCCTCATTATCCCCACAAAGGGATTTTCCAGATACCAGATACTCTCTGGGGGATAAACAAGCCACATTGCCCTGCATTAAAAGATAAGACCACTTTTCTGGGACACAGCTATTATCTTGATTGTATATAAAAATTCCCCTTTTACTCTACAGCTGGATGCTTTGCCAATGGCTGGTGTTTTATAGTCCCCATGCTAAGCATTAAAAAAAAAAAAAAGTGTTTTTTTTTTCAGTTCAGGAAGCATTTTATTGTTTCTCCCAGTTTAAGAATTTTACTGACAGAAAAATTAACACTTTCAGAAAACCTCCTGCATAGCCTTGCTCAGCTTCTGAATCTTGGTTTTTGCAGGCATATCAATGTATTTCTCTCCAATACAATCATTCCACCCATGATTGACGAGTCAATCTTAACTTTCAATTTCAATTATTTGGCTTTTACTTAGGAAGTTATTCAGGGCTGTATTTTTTTGTTTGTTTTGCTTTGCTTTTAATTAAGAAAGAATGGCTTCATCTAAAGGAGATGCAGTGATCACTGTGTATGGGACTTCTCCATGGTGGACATTCATCAAGGTAGAAAAGGCAGAAATAACACCTGGGGTGTTGGTCAAGTGACCATTTTCAGCAAGCAAATTGATCAGGTTGGATGCGAGATCATGCCACTCAGGCTTTTCTCTTTAACACAATGCTTTGCAAAGGGATTCAAAATCAAAGCAGCCATTTTGGGTTCCTTCAAGATTTGTGCTACTCTCAACAATTCCTTTTCTACTTGTTCCAGTTTATCCTGTTTAGATGCAGCAGAATAAAGAGCAGTGTCATAGCTACCTTTGATACCATATACCTGAACAGGTGGCTGCACAAGCTTGACAAACGGCCTGGCCACAGATGTGCTGAAGCATAGCACCTTGTGAGAGAGCATGGACAGGCCATCTTCTCCTGGTGGGCTATAGGTCCCCTACCTAACTAAGCATTTTGATCTCCCTTTTTTTAAGCAAAGGTTTTGAGCTCCTATCTGCTTAAAGGAAGGAGTGGGCAGTTTCTGGAAGGGATGACCGTTGGGGTGCTCCTCCAGCCAGCACGGTGGTCCCCAGCACAGCCCATCCTTCACTGCTGTGTTGGGTAAGCAGCTGCCCTGGGCTTGGGGTAAAGAGTCTTCCTCCTGTGTCAGCACCAACAGAGGGCTCAGAAGTCACCCAAGAGCCCTGGAACCAGCTTCCACACGAGAGATGAGTCATGGCTTCTGCTTTTCAAGGGAAGCAAAAAGCCCAAATTTTAATGTGAAAACTCCTGGTTATTTTTTTATTATTATTAAATTTATTGCGGTGACATTGGTCAACATGAACATATAGGTTTCAGATGTGAGTTTCTATCTAGCTCCTTTTTCCTTTAATTTTTTAAATGAAACTCCTGAGTTTTAAAGGTTGGAAACAAATGCGTGGGGTAGAATAAAACACAACTGCAAGAGAAACAGATCCTTGGGCTTTCAGTCTGTGGTTCCACTCCACACAGACCACTTGCAGTCTGAATCTGTCTTCATTCAAAACCATCTGCTCAGGACACCTAATGAAAGTAGGCAGTGATGGAATACCCTTAATGAGAACACTTAGTCCCTGAGTCTGCTGAAATCCAGGACCAACAATTAAATGAGATCTTAGAATTCCAAAAGGATAGAAAGGAGGTCCAATTAATGACACATTTTCTTAGCTATTGGCTAAGAAAAAGGTCAGGGGACTTTGGGAAAATGTCCCGTGGCATCCAAGTGAGTTCACAGATCTTCACAAAAAAAGTAAAATATTTAACTATGAAAACAAAACATCAATCTGAAAAATGACATGAACAGGTTTAAACACAAGAAGAAAAAAGAAGTGGGATATGGCCTGGCCGGTGTGGCTCAGTGGCTGAGCATCAACCTACAAACCAGGAGGTCACCGTTCAATTCCTGGTCTGGGAACATGCACGGGTTGCAGGCTTGATCCCCAGTGTGGGGCGTGCAGGAGACAGCCAATCAATGATTCTCTTTCATCATTGATGCTTCTATCTCTCTCTCCCTCTCCCTTCCAATAGATAGATAATAAATAAATAAATGAATAAATAAATATAAAAATATGTAAAAAAAGAAGTGGAATATGGAGGAATAGCAGTAATCCACAAAATGATAAACCTTTATAAAGCCTTTTGTAAAAATCAGAAAGTTGGCAAGATTCCAAAACAATGTGATTCTAATTTGTTCTCTTATAAAATATATACATACAAAAAGATTGAAGTGTGTACATCCCATATAATAAAAGCCTAATATGCAAATCGACCAAATGGTGGAACGATCAGTCACTATGACGTGCACTGACCACTAGGGAGCAGACGCTCAATGCAGGAACTGCCCCCAGCACACAGGCCCCAGGCCAGCCAAGGCGGGTGACAGCAGGGGCCCCCTGATCGCCCCACCGGTCATCCCACAGAGAGGCCCTGATTGCCAGCCAGGCCTAGGGATCCTACCCATGCAGGAATTTTGTGCATCGAGCCTCTAGTATCAAAATATTATTGTTAACAATTTAATCTTACTAGCAGTTGTCTTTCAGAGGTAAGATTCTCAATTGCTTGTTTTCTTCACCTCCAGTGCCTAATGTTTCCTATAATGAGTATAAACTACCATTTAAAATAATGATAATAAGCAATTATAAAATTATAAAAGTTACCCTTTCTAACTTGGTTGAAGGGTTGAAGTTTTAATGAGGATGACTGTTGTGCCAGTGGTCTGGTCAGAAAACCTCTAAAGCAGCAATTTTAAACTGGTGAGCCACAGATTTTCTTTTTTAATATACTTTTATTCATTTCAGAGAGGGAGAGAGATAGAAACATCAATGATGAGAGAGAATCATTGATCAGCTGCCTCCTGCATGCCCCACATTGGGGGTCAAGCCTGAAACCCAGGCATATGCTCTGACCGGGAATCGAACCGTGACCTCCTAGTTCATAGGTCAATGCTCAACCACTGAGCCAAGCCAGCTGGGCCCACAGATTTTTTAAAACATGCAACAGCTGACTATTTTAGTCAGGGGCACTGACCTCTTTTCCCTTAGACTGTCAAATAAAAAAGTGAGGCCCGACTGACGTGGCTCAGTAGTTGAGCATCCACTTGTGGGACGTGAGGTTACGGTTCGATTCCTGGTCAGGGCTTATGCCCGGGTTGCGGGCTTGATCTCCCCCAGTGGGGGGGGGGGGGGGGGGGGGTGCAGGAGGTAGCGGATCGATGATTCTCTCTCATCATTGAGGTTTCTCTCTCTCCCTCTCCCTTCTTCTCTCTGAAATCAATAAAAACATATTAAAAAAAGAAAACAGGTGCGTAACAAATCTTTTTAAAAAAATTCTCAGATGTTTTACTTTCTCTTTTTTGCCTGGAGTTTTCCAAGTCAAATGTGTATCACAGACTCAGCCAGCATTTCAACTCAGACAATTCCCATTTCCAGGGCTCAGGCCAGGACTGAACAGTGTAGGCCTACAGGCATTGACTGTGTCTCCTGAGCCACTGACATATATGCAGAAGCTAGTAAACTAGGGCTTCCCATGTATACTTCTGTGTGAATTTATTATCAATTACATCATTCTCCCTTTGTGTCTGTACACCTTTAATGAAGTATACTTATGTACCTTGATGGAGAAGTTTCTGGTTGGCATCAGTGGAGAGACTGGTAGACACCTTTGCAGGAACACCTGTGCAGGATTTCTTGAGAAGAAAGGTACCAAGATGAGTAGAACCATCTTTCTTATTTTATTTTATTGATTTTAGAGACACATCGATTGGTTGCCTCCTGCACCCCGACCGGGGCTAGAGATTGAACTTGCAACCCAGATATATGCTCTTGACAAGGAATCAAACCTGTGACCCTCTGTGCGAGGGCCAATGTTCTAATTTAGCAACACCAGCCAAGGCTAAAAGAATTTTTTAAAGTGTGTCTAGTAGGTAGGATATAGTTGGATCTTGCTTTTTTATTCAGGATGACAATCTCTCCTTTGTATTGGAGTGCTTAATCCCTCTACAGTGAGTATAAGTATTAATATGATTTTATTTAGGTCTGCCATTTCTATTTATCTCATCTGGATTTTGTTCCTTTGCCCTCCTTCCCTATTTCCTTTCATGTTAATCAATTTTTTTAAAATTCCATTTTAATTCCTCAATTGACTAGTTCTTTGTCTTCAAATTATATCTTAGTGATTGCTCTAAAGACTACGGCATACATCTTTAACTTATCACAATCCACTTGAATGTTTATTTATATTGTCAGGAGAAAAAAAAAAACTTGCAACAATATAATTCCACTTAATCCCTATCCATGTTGTTCTACCTTATACCTTTATGTGTGACAAGCCCATTAGTATTGTTATTTTTCCTTTAAATACTGACATCCTATCTAATCTAATAAAAAACAAAAGGGTAATTGACCGTACCTTCACTACGCTTCCCATTGGCTAATCAGCGAGATATGCAAATTAACCACCAACAAAGATGGAGGCCGGCAGCCACGCAGCTGAAGCAAGCAGGAGGCTTGCTTGCTCCAGTGATGGAGGAAGCCAAGGTTCCCCGCCTGCCGCGGCCCGGCTCTGAGCTCCGAAAGCAACAAAGTTTCAATTATAGAAGCTAAACAAACCCCAGATACCTGCTTTCAGCAGGCCATGGCCTCAGAGCTGCAGCGAGCAGGAGCCGGCTCTCAGCTCCAGTGATGGCAACAAAGTTTCAATTATAGAAGGTAAATAAATCCCAGAATAAAAAAAAAAAAAGAAAAAAAGGAGAGGCTGGGAGCTTCAGTAGCCGGCCAGCCTGAAAACGAACGGCCCTCAGCCCCTCACCCAGATTGGCCAGGCACCCCAGTGGGGACCCCCACCCTGAAGGGGGTGTGGCCAGCCTGAAAACCGCCATCAGCCCCTCATCCAGGCTGGCCAGGCACCCCAGTGGGGACCCCCACCCTAAAGGGGGTGTGACCAGCTGCAAACAGCCATCAGCCCCTCACCCAGGCTGGCCAGGCACCCAAGCAGGACCCCCACCCTGATCCGGGACACTCTTCAGGGCAAACCAGCCGGCCCCCACCCGTGCACCAGGCCTCTATCCTATATAGTAAAAGGGTAATATGCAAGCTCTCTCTGCTTCCTGCTGCTGTGTCGGCAAGGTGGGGGAGCCGAGCTAGCTCGAATAAAGACTCTTATGCTTTTGCATCGGACATGGCTGGCTCCCTGATGTGGTTTTTTGGGGACCCTGAAATCTGGGCATAACATTTGGGGGCTCGTCCGGGATTCCCAAGACCATCCAGGGACCCCCAGTTCGAAGAGTCTGACTGGCCGCGTCTGATTGGGACATTTCAGGATGGGGCTCACAGTTCCTCAAGGCAGAGATTTCATGGGCCCTTCCCCCTGCCTGTGAAAGGAAGGCAACGGGCCCTAGAATCTGTACGAGACCAGCCCCAACCCCAACTCCTCCTCATCAGCACAGACCAGGAGATTGGGTCTACAGCAGAAGGCACCGCCAGGAGACCCTCGAGCCACGTTGGAAGGGTCCCTACACTGTGGTGCTGACGACCCCCACCGCTCTCAAGGTAGATGGCGTCGTGACCTGGGTCCATCTGTGATCCGGGAAGACTTCGTCATCAAATGGAGCGTCGATCGAGATCAACGCAACCCGCTCAAGCTCAAGCTACGGCATGCTCGACCTGCCTGATGCTGGTAACATTGCTCGCGATCACTCCTGCTACCGGGAGCCCCCACAATACTGTGTAATAGACTGAGATGATGCCTGCATCTTCATGGACATGGCTCCAAAGAGACAAGGATAATTCATAGGAAGGTCAAGAATAGACTTTAGTAGGATTTGGCTGCCTGAAGCGGCCATGATGCCAATATTATGTTTCATTGTATTGATATGTTAAAAAAAAAAAAAAAAGGGTAATATGCAAACTGACCCTAACAGCAGGAAGACTGGGAATGACTGGTCACTATGACACACACTGACCACCAGGGGGCAGACGCTCAATGCAGGAGCTACCCTCTGGTGGTCAGTGCGCTCCTACATGGGGGAGCTCTGCTCAGCCACAAGCTAGGCTGATGGCTGCCAGTACAGCGGTGGTGGTGGGAGCCTCTCCTGCCTCCACAGCAGCGCTAAGGATGTCTGACTGCAGCTTAGGTCTGCTCCCCGCTGGCAAGTGGACATCCCCCAAGGGCTGCCGGGCTGCCAGAGGGATGTCTGAATGCCAGCTTAGGCCCAATCCCCCGGGGAGCAGGCCTCAGCCAGCAGGTGGTCATCCCCCTCGGGGTCCCAGACTTTGAGAGGGCACAGGCCGGGCTGAAGGGACCCCCCCCCCCCGAGTGCACAAATTTTTGTGCACCGGGCCTCTAGTATTTTAAAAAGTTAAGAGAAAGTAAAGAATTGGTGTTTTAAATTTATTGATATCTACCATTTCTCGTGCTCTTCATTCCTGCTTATATATCCTTTAGTACTTCTTTTAGTGTACTCATTACTACCATATTTTCTCTGAATTCTTTTGACACATTTTCATTTCATTTTTTGAATATATATGTTTTAAAAATATTTTTTTATTGGTTTCAGAGAGGAAGGGAGAGGGAGAGAGACATAGAAACATCAACAATGAGAGAAAATCATTGATCTGCTGCCTCCTGCATGCCCTAAACTGGGGATCAAGCCCACAACCCAGACATGTGCCCTGACTGGGAATTGAACTGTGACCTCCTGGTTCCTAGTTGAATGCTCAACCACTGAGCCACACTGGCCAGGCTTGTGGATATATTTTTAATATTTTTTTAAATTATGGTTTCTTTTTTAAAAAGCACATAAAATTTACCACCTAAATCATTTAAAAACAGGTATTTTAAATCTTTATGCTAAAGCCAATATCTGGTGCCACCAGAAGTTAGTTTCTATTGACTGTCTTATTTCCTAAGGGTCTCACTTCTCACTTCCCTTTTACTTTGCATGTTAAAAACTGGACACTGTAGCCCTGGCTGAGTAGCTAAGTAACTCAGCTGTGGGTTCAATTCCCAGTCAGGGCACATACCTGGGTTGTGGGCTCGACCCCAGGTTGGGGCGAGTATGGGAGGCAACCAATTGAGGTTTGTCACATAGATGTTTCTTTCTTTTTCTCCCTCCCCCCTCTCTTAAATCAATAAAAACATATCCTTGGATGAGATTTAAAAAAACCAAAACACATAAAACTGAACACTGTGGATAATACATCACGGCAACATTTCATTCTGCGTGGGTTCTGAGGTTAGCGATTTTGTTATCACAGGCAGTAACCTGACTGGTTCCAAACCACAGCACATAGGAACTGATATCTCTGTTCTTTCTTATGGCTTCTCATTTTTTTAACCTGGCATCCTTGTGATGGTCTCTCTCATACCTATGTAATGAGTCATAAGCAGAGCCTCAGAGCTGAGACTTGGTTTTTCTGTAATTTTCTTGCTTCTAGGGATTCCTTCCCCTTTCACCGCTAATTTCCAGATGCTCTGTCCTCTGAAACGTTAAGCCCATAAGGGTTTTACTATATGCCATCTACACTGCACATGGTTTAAAAACACAGTAAGAGCTCACAAGTCTGGCCCCACATTGCTCTTCTATCAAGGATGTATTTCTTTCTGGCCTATGCCTGCTTTCTGAATGAGTATCCTGCCTCTCCCCACACATACTGTTCAACTGTTGCCAGGGATTTGGGGGAGTTTGCACTCAGAATTTGAGCTTCATGCCTTCCGTAATTTTTTCACTGCCTAGAATTCCCGTTTACATTCCTAGCTGCCTGAACTCTGGTCAGTAAGGCGGAGGTTTTTCTCCCTCTCCCAGTCCCGTTTTCTGTAGCTATGGGAGTTAGACGTCTAAGACTCTTGAGCTTGAAAGCCATAAGTTCCCAATTTTTATCATTTCCCATTAATTTTTGGAGATTAAACATCTCCTGTGATGTCTGTTTATGGACACTTTCCAGTGTCTTTAAGTATTTAATTTTTAAAATCTAGTTTTTATAATGGTTATAGAATGAGGGTTCCCACCACCCCCTAACTCCTCTACCATTAGTGGAAACACCTACCAAAGAGTTTAACTGGTAAATGAGAAAGAGTCCAGAATCAATCAGGCATTAAAAGGAAGGGTCTTAGGCTCAGATTATCTCTGAGTCCTCGAAGCTTAACATAGTGCATGGCACCTAACAGGTGTTTAGTAAACACTTGCTGAAAGATGACTGCAAACATGACTTGGGTTTACTTTTAGTTCACCAGTCATTTACTACTATGTAATCTACTATTCAATGTTACTCAACCTCGAGGCAAAACTAACTTGCATGAAACAATGACAGAACAAAGTTCTTGGATAGTAAAAATTGGAAACAATCTCATAGCCTAAAAAAAAAAAGAGAGACTTGTTAAATTATGGCAGATAGTAGACTACCCTATGACATGTGAAACATTTTAGAATAATGATTTTATTGGTATGAAGAAATGTTCTGTATGTTAATTTGAGGGGAAAGAATTCAAGTTACAAAATAAAAAACAGCCAGATCTGGATATGATTTCTAGTTCCACTACTTAGTACCTACACTCTTCACCTTGTGCAATTTAACCTATGATCCAGTTTGTTCCCCTGTAAAATATTGACAATGGTAGAACCTTCTTCATGGGCTTGTGATATCCACATAACAATTGCTCAAAAAATATTAATTTCACTTATACAGTAAATAGTTGAAAATGTTAAATAAGTAGTCATAAAAATTTTGTTAAAATTAAATATATTAATTTTATATTTATGGTAACAGTATGAGGATTATGTTTTTACTTTGTCTTTTGTGTTTCAATCTTTTTTGTTTTGTCTTTTAGAGAGCTGTTTAAGTATATATAGGTGATAAATGATATGATGCCTAGTATTTGTTTTTAAAATATCCTGGAGCCCTAGCCCGTTTGGTTCGATTCCAGTCAAGGGCACATGCCTGGGTTGCAGCCTCCATTCCCAGTAGGGGGCGTGGAGGAGGCAGCAGATCAATGATTCTCTCTCATCATCATTGATGTTTCTCTTTCTCCCTCTCCCTTCCTCTCTGAAATCAATAAAAATATATTCAATAAAATATCCTGGCCCTAACCGGTTTGGCTCAGTGGATAGAGCATCAGCCTGCGAACTCAAGGGTCCCAGGTTCAATTCCAGTCAAGGGCATGTACCATGGTTGTGGGCACATCCCCAGTGGGGGGTGTGCAGGAGGCAGCTGATCGATGTTTCTCTCTCATCGATGTTTCTAACTCTCTATCCCTCTCCCTTTCTCTCTGTAAAAAATCAATAAAATATTTTTAAAAAAAATATCCTGGATATTATACTTGAATTAAATGTTTATTTTAAAAACAACTCCAGAGACAGATGAAACAAGAAAGGAAGAATAGTGACCACTGTTGAAGCTAATTGATGGATATATGGGCCTTTCACTATGCTGTCTTACTTATAAAAATTTTTCCCAACTAAAAGCTAACCAAACCAGAAAAGAAACACACACACACACACACACACACATATGTATGGCCTCTAAATAGTGGGTTGATGGATAATCCTCCTATCTAATAAAAGATAAAAAGGGTAATTAACCGTACCTCTGCTACACTTCCCATTGGCTAATTAGGGTGATATGCAAATTAACTGCTAACAAAGATGGCAGTTAACCGCCAACAAAGATGGCGGTTAATTTGCATACATAGGCACAATGATGGGAGGCGAAAGGGGAAGGACTTAAGAACAGTGATCGGAAACCCAGGCAGCAGGCAAGAGCCAGGTGGCAGGGCAAAGGAAGCCCTAGGGGCAGCCTTTGCCCTGCCCCCCTGCCGGTGATTGCCATCGGAAAGCAGGGCTACAGGCGAGGTGGCACCCCTGGGGGCCAAGGGTGCCGCCTGGCCTGCGTTCTGTGGTCGCCATGGCGATTGGAGGGAGAGAGAGCCTGGCCTGCGTCCCAGTGGTCGCCATGGCGATCGGAGGGAGAGAGAGCCGGGGTGCGGGCCAGGCGGGGCTGAGGTGGCAGGGCCAAGGTAGAGGCGGTTAGAGGCCAAGAGGGGTGGGCAGTTGTGGGTGATCAGGCTGGTGGGGGGCGGGGCCGTTGGGGGTAAACTTTTACCATGGCCTGCGTCCTGTGGTCGCCATGGCGATCGGAGGGAGAGAGAGCCTCATCAGGATCAGACAGCCGGGGCGCAGGCGAGGCGGCACCCTGGCACCCTGGCACCTGACATGCAAAGGTCGGGGATGAAATGACTTTTCCCAACCACATCTGCAAATATCCTGGGGAAGGCATCACTGAAGAGTTCACAACATCTCTTTTACTTGGCAAGGAAGAAAACAGTTGGCAATGGAAACAATCCCTTACATCAAAGTTAAGGTCCCTCTGGGTAAAAAAGAATATTTCCAACGTAAAGGAGGGAGCAGGCAAAAATAATAGGTTCTCATGACTTCCACTGAAGATTGAGCATATGACAGAGCCAAAACGAACATACAAATTAAAACAGACAGTGGACATTCAAATGACCCGAATCAGCTGTCACTGTTTGTCCCAATAGCAGCAATGCTTATGTGATAATATAGTTTAACAAACATACAAAACAAGTCACATGATAAGAGAGGTTCAGCTTCTAAAGTAAACTGAATATGTTCTTTAAAAATTCTCGTGTCCTCCCCTCTGACTATAATTCTTAATTTTCCAATCAGAAAATTACCCCAGGTGATCCAGTAACATGTAGAACTCCAGTAACCTAACTTATTTAAAAAAACAAACATCCCAACCAGTTTTAAAATATTTAAATTGATATTTTAGGGTTAAAATTATAGAAGATATTTAGATCCAAATATATTTTCTGAATAGAAAATATTTGTTTTTGATTTAAAAAAATAAACATAAAAAAATATATAAGTGACACATTTTCCCAAGGAACTCTGAATTAATACCTTTCCCTCTAACTTTCTTCAAATTAAGAGAATCTATGGAGTTCCCTATACTGCACAAGTTTTAATGAAAGAAAATAAGACTTTCTAAGAGCATCAAATACGTTTTCTTATTGACAAACATATATACTCTTCTTTCTCTCTCTCTCTCTCTCTCTCTCTCTCTCTCTTTAAAATATACTCTTACTGATTCAGAGAGGAAGGGAGAGGGAGAGAGATAGAAACATCAATGATGAGAGAGAATCATTGATCGGCTGCCTCCTACACACCCTGTACTGGGGATCAAGCCCACAACCCGGGCATGTGGCCTGACCTGGAATCAAACTGTGACTTCCTGGTTCATAGGTTGATGCTAAACCACTGAGTCACACATGCCGGGCTCAATTCTTATTTATAAATTCATTCCAAGGACATATACAGCTTGAAAAGCTTTGGAAGTAGTTTCAAAAAAAAACTAGCTTTTAAGTAACAAGAAAACAGTTATAGAAGAAAGTTTAAATTAAAAGAAAAAAATTGTTTTAATTTATTCAAGAGTGGGAACATCGTCCATGAAAATGTGTACCTTGACTGGATGGCTGGGTGGCCTTATCACACCTTAGGAATTCAAATGCTTTTTACAATGAAAAGAAAGAGAGTTTCATCTCATTTCTCTACCAGGGTAGATGTCTGTCAATAGAAGGTGGACATCAGTAAAAGGAGAGGCTTGCACAATCAATCCAGAAAGTCAGCAATCTATGAATAATCCAGAACCGAGTATTTATCTCCTCTGCCACACACCCTCCCGCCCAGCCAGTGAGCAAGATAATTACTCTCAAGTCAAGCTAAGTGCCCCCCAGTCACAGTGGCCCAGTGCTGACATACAAAGCATACAAATAATTCTCACTCTGGCATAAAAGTGACAACTTTCTTGGAAGAAAAGCAGAGACTGTAAATTTCTCAAAGTCTTCCTGAAACATTTTCTAAAGTAATTTTTACTTCTTTAGAAAAAATGCATACATGGCAAACCATCTATAATAAAAGGCCCATTCTATAAAATTTTACCAGGTCCTACTCATATCTGCAATCATAACCATATTTACAGACAAATATATCTATACTAATAAAAAAGTAATATGCTAATTAGACTGGGAGACCTTCCAGGAAACCTTCCAGATGTTCTTCTGGACAAAGCCATGGTGGCGGGGCCGAGGTAGAGGCGGTTAGAGGCTAAGAGGGGAGGGCAGTTGTGGGTGATCAGGCTGGTGGAGGGCGGGGCTGTTGGGGGTAAGCAGACCAGCAGGGGGGCCAGTTGGGGGCAAGCAGGCCATCAGTGGGGGGTCAGTTGGAGGTGATCAGGACTGCGGGGGGGTGGGGGACAGTTTGGAGTGAGCAGGCCAGCAGAGGGGCATTTGGGGGCAAGCAGGCCAGTGGGGAGGGAAAGTGGGGGCAAGCAGGCCAGCAGGGGGGGGCAGTTGGGGGTGAGCAGGCCGGCAGGCAGAGTGGTTAGAGGCAAACAGGCAGGCAGGCAGGCAGATGAGCGGTTAGGAGCCAGCAGTCCCGGATTGCGAGAGGGATGTCCGACTGCTGGTTTAGGCCCAATCCCTGTAAACTGGCAGTAGGACATCCTTCGAGGGGTCCCAAATTGGAGAGGGTGCAGGCCAGGCTGAGGAACACACCCTCCCCCGTGCACGAATTTCGTGCATCGGGCCACTAGTATATATAAAGAGCTGATATGCTAATTAGAACGAACAGCAGAAGGACCATCCAGACGACCTTCTGAATGACCTTCCGGATAAAGCCAGGGCTGCGAGGGCCTGTGAGGGCCGGCCGAGGTTGTGAGGGCCGGATGGGGCTGCGAGGGCCAAGCCCCTTGCACGAATTTTGTGCATCCGGCCTCTAGTTTTACTATAAGAAACTATCTTAGTTTTATAATGGGGGGGGGGGGGGTGAGGGTTGTTCTCTCTTTTTCAATCCTCATGGGCCAGACTGAGCTGCTTCTAGCTTCAGCTCTGTCCCCCACCCCACTTGCTGTACAGCTCTGCACCCCACCCTACATCACCTTTCTGGGTCTCAGTACTTCACCTATGAAAAGAGCTGGATGGGCTAGGTAATCACTAAGGTCCTGTGTAGGCCTACAACAGTTGCTTGGATGGTACTGATAGAAACAGGAGTTGAGAAAAGGGAGAACTCAGCTTGGTCTGGAGTGAGTAGCTAGAGAAGGTCAAAGGATGAGTCATGGAAGAAGCAGGCCTTGAGTGGGTGGAATGTGGCTGGGCTAGGGGGAGTAAATTCCAGGTGAGGTAACAACAGCATGAGTGAAACCAGTGTGGGAGAAAGCTACACAGTTGGATGGCAGTTGGTGTGTACAAGGATAGGCACAGCTGGAGCCTGCAGGCAGACTAGCCTTGAGAGAAACAATGAAGTCTGATAGGTAAGTGGAGATCAGATGATAAGAGGGAAAGAGCAGTGGTTACCAAGACAGTGACTAATGTCCTCGTTTTAAGAAAAGTTCACTGGAAGAAACACTGGGTCAGGAAGACTACTTAGAAGAACCTACGTATACAGGCTATTAACATTGAAAAGACAGATTTGAAAGCTACTTAGGAGGAAAAAATAGCAGTTTTGAGGGAAAGCACTCATTAACATAATGACTAAAGTAGAGACCAAAGTAAAAAAACAAGTCTAAGAGGTCCCAACCTTTTTTTAGGAACTACTTTCAGCCTTTCATGAAGAGACAGAGATGTGAAGAAAGAGAGTAAATGGAAAGACAAGGGAGCATACACCCTTCATGCCACAGGAGAGATTTCTGAACCTACCAGTAAAACTCTGAAAAAAAAAAAAAAAGCCAAAGCTTTTGCCACCGTGAAACCCCTTTCTCTGAGGGAGCTCAGGAACTTTAGCCCAAAAGGAATGGATGAAAATATGGCAGGTTGTAAACAAGCATATCAAGATTTACTAACAGATCCCCAGCTACAGGTTGGGACCTCTTGTGCTAATATTTCCAGCCAAAAACACCAGAAAGACAGTGGGAATGCAAAACAGCATTCATTTGAAGCCAAATGAAGCCTTTAGCAAGGAGTAGGGAAGGAGAGGCGACAGGCATGCATTAGCCTGAAGCCTCCTCTAAGTCACTGGAGGTTTATGGCTGGCACAGAGGCTGATCCGCTCCAGTATGCTTGGCCACATTCTTGGGCCTCCTAGATGCCAAATGCCACTATCTTTACGACACTCTCCTAAATAAAAGCTTTTATAAACCACATGAAGTGTGGTTCAATTTACATTGCATGTTTACTTGTTGGCTGGGGAAATGTTGTCACTGTTAATCATTTACTTTTGTACAAAACAACCTTTATTTGTGCCATATTTGTGCCATATGATTAATAATTCTTGCCGAAACCGGTTTGGCTCAGTGGATAGAGCGTCGGCCTGCGGACTGAAAGGTCCCAGGTTCGATTCCGGTCAAGGGCATGTACCTGGGTTGCCGGCACATCTCCAGTAGATGTGCAGGAGGCAGCTGATTGATGTTTCTCTCTCATCGATGTTTCTAACTGTCTATCTCTCTCCTTTCCTCTCTGTAAAAAGTCAATAAAATATATTAAAAAAAATAATTCTTCTACTGTCATAACTGGCCAAATATATGTCAAAACCATAATGGTAGCCCTGGCCAGTGTGACTCAGTGGTTGGAGCGGATTCCATTCCCCATCAGGGCATATACCCAGGTTTTGGGTTTGATCTCCAGTCCTCAATGCGTGTAATCCATGTTTCTATCTCACATCAGCGTTTCTTTCTCTCTCTCTCTCTCTCTCTCTCTCTCTCTCTCTCTCTCCCCTCCCTTCTCCCTCTTCCTTCCTCTCCCTCTTTTTGTTAGCACATAGCTATTGCTGTCACAATTAAGAATACAGAACAAACCATAAAAATGATAAGGCAACCTATTGAATAAGAGAAAATATTTGCAAGTCATATATCTGATAAGGGGTTAATATCCAAATATGTAACAAACTAATACAACTCAATAGCCTAAAAAACTCTAATTAAAAATGGGCAGAGGATCCGAATAGACATTTTTCCAAAGACATATAGATGGCCAACATGCACATAAAAAAATGTTCAATATCACTAATCATTAGGGAAATACAAATCAAACCCACAATGAGATATGACCTCACACCCCTTAGAATGCACATTATCAAAAAGACAAGAAGCAGCAAGTATTGGCAAGAATGTGGAGAAAAGAGAACCCTCATGCACTGTTGGTGGGAATGTAAATTGGTGCTGCCACTATGGAAAACAGTGTGGAGGGTCCTCTAAAAATTAAAAAAAAAAGAATTACTTTCCTGGCCTGCATGTCTCAGTGGTTGACCTGTGAACCAGGAGGTCACGGTTCAATTCCTGGACAGGGCACATGTCCGGGTTGCGGGCTCAATCCCTGGTGGGGGACGTGCAGGAGTCAGCCAATCAATGATTCTCTCTCATCATTCATATTTCTATTTCTCTCTCCCTCTCCCTTCCTCTCTAAAATCAGTAAAAAAACATATATATATATATATATATATATATATATGAATTATCTTATGACCCAACAATTCCACTTGTGCGTATTTATATGAAGAAAATGAAAATACTAACTCAAAAAGATACCTGCATCCCCATGTTCATTGCAGCATTACTACAATAGCCAAGATATAAAAGCAACCTAAGTTTTCTAAGATGAATGGATACAGAAGATGTGATACATATTTTACACACACACACACACACACACACACACACACACACACAGGAATATTATCTATATACTAGAGGCCCGGTGCACAAAAATTTGTGCACTCGGGGGGTAAGGGGGGGTCCCTCAGCCCAGCCTGTGCCCTCTCGAAGTCTGGGACCCCTCGGGAGATAACGACCTGCTGGCTTAGGCCTGCTCCCGGGTGGCAGAGGGCAGGCCCAATCCCTAGGTGCAGCCCCTGGTCGGGCTCAGAGCAGGGCTGATTGGGGAGTTGGGGCACCGCCCCCTGTCATGCACAGAGCAGGGCGGATTGGGAGGTTGTGATGCCACCCTCAGTCACACTCAGGGTAGGGCTGATTGGGGGGTTGGGGCACCGCCCCCTGTCACACTTAAGGCAGGGTCGATGGGGAGGTTGTGGTGCCACCCCCTGTCACGCACAGAGCAGGGCCAATCAGGAGGTTGAGGCGCTGCCCCCTGTCACTCACAGAGCAGGGCCAATCAGGGGGTTGGGGCACTGCCCCCCCCCCTCGCCCCCCCCCCCCCCCGCCCCGTCACGCACAGAGCAGGGCCCATCAGGGGGTTGGGGAACTCCCCCCTGTCACGCACAGAGCAGGGCCCATCAGGGGGTTGGGGAACTCCCCCCTGTCACGCACAGAGCAGGGCCCATCAGGGGGTTGGGGAGCTCCTCCCTGTCACGCACAGAGTAGGGCCAATAGGGGAGTTGGGGCACCGCCCTCTATCACACACAGAGCAGGGCGGACCAGGGGGTTTGGGCGCCACCACTGTCACACTCAGGGCAGGGCCGATGGGGAGGTTATGGCTCTACACTGTCACACACAGAGCAGGGCCCGTGGGGGGGGGGGGGGGGGGGGGGGGTTGGGCGCCGCACCCTGTCACACACAGAGCAGGGCCGATCAGGAGGTTGGGGCTCCACCCCCTGTCACACACAGAGCCGCAGGGCGATCAGGGGGTTTGGGCGCTGCCCCCTGTCACGCTGATCTGGTGCCAGGAGGCCTCACTGCTCCGCTGATCCCGGTGCCGGGAGGCATATTACCCTTTTACTATATAGAATAGAGGCCTGGTGCATGGGTAGGGGCTGGCTGGTTTGCCCTGAAGGGTGTCCTGGATCAGGGTGGGGGTCCCCACTGGGGTGCCTGGCCAGCCTGGATGAGGGGCTGAGGGCTGTTTGCATCTGGTCACGCACCCTTCAGGGTGGGGGTCCCCACTGGGGTGCCTGGCCAGCCTGGATGAGGGGCTGAGGGCTGTTTGCATCTGGTCACACACCCTTCAGGGTGGGGGTCCCCACTGGGGTGCCTGGCCAGTCTGGGTGAGGGGCTGAGGGCTGCTTTCAGGCTGGCGGGAAGCTCCCAACCACTCCTTTTTTTCTTTTTTTCTTTTTTCTTCTGGGCCAGCTTTAGCTCTGGCTCTACCTCTGAGGCTTCCACTGCTGGTTTGTTTGCCGTTCTATAATCGAAACAATGTATAACTTCAGCTCTGAGATCCCAGCCGGCTATATTTGTTAGAATGTTTCAAACTGCCAGCTCAGAGGCCGGGAAGTCAGGCGGGGAACGTTGCAGTCTGCAGTCACTGGGGCAAGGAAGCCTCCCTGCTCGCTTCAGTGCATGGCTGCCGGCCGCCATCTTGGCTGACAGTTAATTTGCATAAGGATACGCTGATTAGCCAATCAGAAGGGTAGCGGTCATACGCCAATTACCATGTTTCTCTTTTATTAGTGTAGATATAAAGCCTAAACGAAGGGTTGACCGGCAGGTTGCTATGACATGCACTGACCGCCAGGGGGCAGACGCTCAATGCAGGAGTTGCCCCCTGGTAATCAGTGTACTCCCACAGTGGGAGCACTGCTCAGCTGACTGATGGGCACCAAACTCCTGGGCTCACCACTGGCGAGCGCAGTTGCAGCGGCGCGAGCCTCTCCCACAGACACTCCCCCTGCATGCCCGAGCAAGCGGTGGCAGCAGCAGGTGTGCAGCGGGGACGGGATGAGCAGGAGCGGCACAGTGCCCAGCCCAGGCTCGGGCTCCTCCCTGGCCACCTGCCACTTCACGCACTACTTTGTGCTGTGCAGGATCAAGGTGGACAGTGGGCTGGAGCCCAACGAGCTGGTAGGTAAGGCTGGGCTGCGGCGGCGCGAAGGTCCACTGATCCCCACAGGCCAGGCCGAGGGACCCCACTGGTGCACAAATCTGTGCACTGGGCCTCTAGTTCAGATATAAAAGAGAATGAAATCTTGCCACTTGCAACAACATGGATGGACCCTGTGGGCATTATGCTAAGGGAAATAAGTCAGACAGAAAAAGACAAATACCATATGATCTTAAAACAACAAAAATATTGCCCTGCCCAGTGTTGCTAAATGATTAGAGCATCTGCCCTCCCATGGAAGGGTTGCAGGTTCAATTCCGTCCCGGTTGGGGTGCATGCGGGAGGCAACCAATTAATGTGTCTCTTTTCATGGGTGTTTCTTTCTCTCTCTCCCCCGCCCCACTTCCACTCTCTAAAAAAAAATCAATGGGAAAAATATCCTTGGGTGAGGATTAACAAAAAAACAAACGAACAAAAAATCTTAAAAAAAAATTTTTTTTAAACCTAAACTCACAGATACACAGAACAGATTACTGATTGCTAGAGGCAGGGGCGAGAGGGTGGGAGAAATGAGTGAAGGGGACAAAAGGTACAAACTTCCAGTTATAAAATGAGTAAGTAATGGGGATATAATGTACAGTGTGGTGACTGTAATTAATACTGCATTGTATATTTGAAAGTTGCTAAGAAAGATCTTAAAAGTTCTTATCATAAGTAAAAAATGTGTAACTGTGTGGTAACGGATGTTAACCAAACTTACCATAGTGATCATTTCACAATATACATAAATATCGAATCATTATGTTTTACACCTGACACTAATATAATATTGTATGAACTATTAAATTGACAAAAACTTGTTTGCTTTGTAGTAGTAATAGTATTCATTGTTGGCCGAGTTGGAAATACAAGTGCAATTTAATAATTTTAAAAAGAAACTTGGTGATACAAATAAAAACTGTAAAAATGTTCTCATCACTTGCCCTAGGAATTCCATGTCTAAAATTTATTCTAAATTTTAGAATAAATACATTTTAGGAAGTTAGTGATATCCATAAAGAGTTATTGCAGAAGGTTGTTCATTACCAGTGTTAAATTAATTAAATGATGAGGCCATCAGACTGAGGTAGTTCTAATGTCTCAGCAGCCCATGTAGGCAAACTCAAACCTAAGCCTATAAGTGCCGCAAAGTTAAGACACCAAAACCTAAGGACAATCAATCAAAAAAGTCTTTCCCAGGCCCGACCAGTGGTTGAAGGTTTAATGTCGACCTATGAACCAGGAGATCACAGTTCGATTCACCATTATGGCACATGCCTGTGTTGTGGGCTCGATCCCCAGTAAGGAGCATGCAGGAGGCAGCCCAGCCAATTGATGATTCTCTCTCATCACTGATGATTCTATCTCCCACTACCTTTTTCTCTGAAATCAATAAAATAATAATATATATAAAAGTCTCTCCCTAGCCCCAGGGGGTGAAACACCCCTAACCACTTCCAGTTAGGTGCTGCCCAATTCAAATCAATTTTGGCTCAAAATCTTAAAATTCTCAATATGCCTCAGTTTGCCTTTTAACGTCAGTTATTTGCAATAAATCATAGAACATCTATTTGAATATGGAATAAAATGCATATGTTAAAAATGAAAACAGAGAAGATTAAAAATGGTAGCGGAGTAAGTGGATGGTACACACACATGCTCTTAGTACCAAACTGGAATTACAACTAAAATACAAAACAACATCCTGAATAATCAGCTGAAGACTAGCTGGAGAGAACCCTGATAACCAAGTGCGGAAAGTGGAGTCTGCATAGAGACTGGTAGAAGGAGCCAGGGCTGGACGGGCTCCCATAGACAGAAGCTGAAGTTCCAGAGAGATATCTCAGCTGTGGGGGATGTGGGGTCTAATCCTCAAGCTGGGTCCCCCAGCAGAGAGCACCAGAACTGAGAGAGGTGTCCAAATAACATCTGGCTGTGAAAAACAGCAGGGTTGCTGTCTGCCAGGGAGAGATGGCTGAAAATGCAGGAATACTCTTAAAGGGTGAACATACAAAATTCCATATGCAGCCACTCACCTTTTGTTCTCACAGGTGGAAGGGCAGAGTAGATTGACCAGTGTAAACAGAAGCCAGGGTAGGGGGCTCTGTGGTTAAAGTGTAGAAGGAAGACACCCCAGTTTCTTGGCCTGAGTCATTCCCTCACACTGTGGAGGTCATCTTTCTCACGCAGTCATTTGCTGTCCAGGCGGCTTTGCAGGGTGGAAGACAGTCGACCCACCTTATTGGAAAATCACCTTGCCCCATAGTGTGGAATTTCCGAGGCCCATTAAGAGACTGAGAATAGCCCTAACCGGTTTGGCTCAGTGGATAGAGCATCAGCCTGCAGACTCAAGGGTCCCAGGTTCAATTCTGGTCAAGGGCATGTACCTTGGTTGCGGGCACATCCCCAGTGGGGAGTGTGCAGGAGGTAGCTGATCAATGTTTCTCTCTCATCGATGTTTCTAACTCTCTATCCCACTCCCTTCCTCTCTGTAAAAAATCAATAAAATATATTTTAAAAAAAAAGAGACTGAGAATAAGAGTTAGCCTCTAGGCCAGTGATGGCAAACCTATGACATGTGTGTCAGAGGTGACACTCGAACTCATTTTTTTGGTTGATTTTTCTTTGTTAAATGGCATTTAAATATATAAAATAAATATCAAAAATATAAATATTTGTTTTACTATGGTTGCAAATATCAAAAAATTTCTATATGTGACATGGCACCAGAGTTAAGTTAGGGTTTTTCAAAATTCTGACAGCCGAGCTCAAAAGGTTCGCCATCACTGCTCTAAGCAGAAGCAATTGCCCCACCCCTGTAGGCAAAATTCTTGCCACACCTGTGATGATTGCCTGAGGGCTACTCAATACTGAATCCAATCAGTCTGCAGGCAGAGGGGGGTCTCTTGAGACCTTGAGCCTTTCCTGATCTAATTAGTCTGAAACAATGTTTGACACTGTTTTGCAGTAGGGATTGAGAGGTGCAGCAGATCTACCTAATACACAGTCACAAACCCAATCAGGCATCCTAAATGAGGAGATTAAAAAAAACAATAACAACCCTGAAATGACAGAACAAGAGAATTTTCCAGAAGAAAAGATAAATGAAATGGAGATAAGAAATTTATCTGATCTAGAGTTCAGAATAATGATGGTAAAGATGCTCAACAGCATGATAAAAGATATAGTAAATATGAAAACAAAAATAACGAACAACATAGAACAAATAAAAAACACATTAAACAGTGGTTCTCAACCTCTGGCCCTTTAAATACAGTTCCTCATGTTGTGACCCAACCATAAAATTATTTTCATTGCTACTTCATAACTGTAATGTTGCTACTGTTATGAATCGTAATGTAAATATCTGATATGCAGGATGGTCTTAGGCGACCCCTGTGAAAGGGTTGTTCGACTGCCAAAGGGGTCGCGACCCACAGGTTGAGAACCGCTGCATTAGAAGGAACACACAACAGGTTATGTGAAGCTGAGGATGGGATCAGTGAATTAGAAGACAGGGTGGAAAGAATCACTCAGAAAACCAAAAAACAAAAAAACACTAAAAAAGAGGAGAACAGCTTAACCCATTGTACGCCATAAGCGTCTGTAGACACAAATGACGGACCTTCCCCACATCCCATGTGTGTCTATTAAAAAAAAAATGCTTTCCCTAAGTTGCAGCCCTAACCAACTTTAAAATCATTTTTCATGAGAATTTTCAGCTGAAAATATTCAAGAACACCCGAAATGTGAGTAATATATTTATTTTTATAATATTCATTGCAAATTCATTTTTTAAATTAAATTCAAAATATCATGGCATGTGGGGATGATTTCCATTTTAGACACATGGCAGTGAACTGGTTAAGGGAGCTGTGAGACAACATAAAACTAACAATATTCATAATAGGTATGCCAGAAGAGGTAGAAAGGGATAGAAAATGTGTTTGAGGAATAATGGCAGAAAATTTCCCCAACCTGGTGAAGGAAAAAGTCAGACAAATTCAGGAGGCACAGAGAGTCCCAAGAAAGAGGAACCCAAACAGGCCAACGCCCAGACACATCATAATTAAAATGCCAAAAATCAAAGACAAAGAGATCATCTGAAAGGCAGCAAGTGAAAAGCAAACTGTTACCTGAAAAGAAGTTCCCATAAGGCTGTCATCTGATCTCTCATCAGAAACTCTACAAGCAAGAAGGGAATGGCATGAAGTACTCAAAGTAATGGAGAGCAAGGATTTAAAGCCAAGATTACTAGATCATTCAAAATAGATGGTGAAATAAAGAGCTTCCCAGACCAAAAAAAAAAAGGCTAAAGGAGTTCATCACCATCAAGGCAGAATTAAAAGGGATGATGTAATGAGAAGAAATAGAGAGAGAAACCTAGGCATACAGAATTAAAATGGCAATAAATAAGTACCTATCAATAATAACCTTAAATGCAAATGAATTAAATGCTCCAATCAAAAACATAGGGTACTGAATTGATACAAAACATTACCCAACTATATGCTGGCTACAAGACACCACCACAGAACAAAAGACTGACACAGGATGAGAGTGAAGGGATGGGAAAAAATATTCCATGCAAATGGAAATAAAAAAATGTGGTGGGGTAGCAATACTCATATCTGACAAAATAGACTTCAAAATGAAGGCCATCACAAGAGACAACAAAGATCATTACATATACTAAAGGGATCGATCCAATAAGAGGCTATAATGCAGGTAAACATATAAGCACCCAATATAGAAGCACCTAAATATATGAAAAAAACTTCTAGAGGACTTTTAGGGAGAGATCAACAGCAATACTGTCATAGTAGGGGACTTTAACACCTCCTGACTTCACTGCATAGATCTTCCAGACAAAAAATTAACAAGGAAACAGTGACTCTAATGGACACACTGGATCAGATGGACTTAATTGACATTTATAGAATATTTCACCCCAAAGATGCAGAATATATAATCTTCTCAATTGCTCATGGGTCATTCACAAAGGTAGACCACATGTTAGGATGCAAAAGTCTCTACAAGTTCAAGAAGATTGAAATCATATCAAGCATCTTCTCAGATCACAGTGGAATGAAATTAGAAATCAACTACAATAAAAACAACCCAAAACATTCAAATAGATGGAGGCTAAATAGCATGTTATTAAACAATGAAGGGTTACCAATGAGATCAAGAAAAAAAATTTAAAAAATTACTGGACAAATGAAAATGAACACACAACTACCCCAAATTGCTGGGACACAGCAAAAGCAGTCCTGAGAGGCAAGTTCATAGCACTACAGAACTACCTCAAAAAAATAATAAAATTAATAATAAATTATTTAACCCTACAACTTAAAGAACTAGAAATAGAAGAAGAAAAGCCCAGAGTAAGTGGAAAGAAGGAAATAATAAAGATTAGAGCTGAAATAAAGGACATAGAGACTAAAAAAAAAAAAAAAATACAAAAGATCAGTGAAACCAAGAACTGGTTCCTTGAAGGGATAAACAAGATTGATGAACCATTAGCCACAGTCATCAATAAATAAAGAGAAGACCCAAATAAATAAAATCAGAAAAAAGGTGGAGAAGTAACCACTGACACTACAGAAATACAAAGGACTGTAAGAAAATACTATGAACAGCTACATGCAAACAATCTGGACAGTGTAGATGAAATGGACAAATTCCTAGAAAAATACAATCTCCCAAAACTGAATCAGGAAGAAACAGAAAACTGAATAAGCCACTAACAACTGATGAAATAGAAGCAGTAATAATAATAATCTACACTAATAAAAGAGAAACATGGTAATTGGCGTACGACCGCTACCCTTCCCATTGGCTAATCAGCATATCCTTATGCAAATTAACTGTCAGCCAAGATGGCGGCCGGCAGCCATGCACTGAAGCGAGCAGGGAGGTTTGCTTCCTCCAGGAACTGCAGACTCCAACGTTCCCGTACCCGCCTCACTTTCCGGCCTCTCAACTGCAACTCTAAGCAACTATTACTATGTTGCAAATAAGAAGCTAAACAAAACTGGCTTTCAGTCAGCCCCGGACCGCAACATTGTATCCATGTCTTCAGCAGCAAGGCCTCAGAGCTAAAGCTGGCCCAGAATAAAAAAAAAAGAAAGAAAACAAGGAGCGGTTGGGAGCTTTTAGTCAACTGCCAGCCGGAAAACAGCCCTCAGCCCCTCAGCCAGCCTGGCCAGGCACCCCAGTGGGGACCCCCACCCTGATCCAGGACACCCTTCAGGGCAAACCAGCCGGCCCCTACCCATGCACCAGGCCTCTATTCTATATAGTAAAAGGGTAATATGCCTCCCGGCACCGGGATCAGCGGAGCAGCAAGGCTCCCGGCACCGGGATCAGCGTGACAGGGGGCAGCGCCCAAACCCCCTGATCAGCCCTGCTCTGTGCCTGATAGGGGGGGAGCTCCCCAATCCCCCGATTGCCCTGCGGCTCTGTGTGTGACAGGGTGCAGCGCCCCAACACCCCCCCCCCCCCCACGGGCCCTGCTCTGTGCCTGATACGGGGGAGCTCCCCAATCCCCTGATTGCCCTGCGGCTCTGTGTTTGACAGGGTAGAGCCATAACCTCTCCATCGGCCCTGCCCTGAGTGTGACAGTGGTGGTGCCCCAACCCCCTGATCGGCCCTGCTCTGTGGGTAACAGAGGGTGGCGCCCCAACTCCCCTCCACGGGCCTTGCTCTGTGTGTGACAGGGTAGAGCCATAACCTCCCCATTGGCCCTGCCCTGAGTGTGACAGGGTGCAGCGCCCCAACCCCCTCATCTTCCCTGCTCTGTGTGTGACAGGAGGCGGTGCCCCAGCTCCCCTATCGGCCCTACTCTGTGAGTGACAGGGGGGAGCTCCTCAACCCCCTGATGGGCCCTGCTCTGTGAGTGACAGGGGGCAGCACCCCAACCCCCTGATTGGCCCTGCTCTGTGAGTGACAGGGAGCAGCGCCCCAACCCCCTGATTGGCCCTGCTCTGTGAGTGACAGGGGGCAGCGCCCCAACCCCCTGATCGGCCCTGCTCTGTGCGTGACAGGGAGTGGTGCCGCAACCTCCCCATCGACCCTGCCTTGAGTGTAACAGGGGGCGGTGCCCCAACCCCCCAATCAGTCTACCCTGAAAGTGACTGAGGGTGGCATTGCAACCTCCCGATCCGCCCTGCTCTGTGCATGACGGGGTGGCGTCCCAACTCCCCAATCGGCCCTGCTCTGAGCCTGACCAGGGGCTGCACCTAGGGATTGGGCCTGCCCTCTGCCACCCGGGAGCAGGCCTAAGCCAGCAGGTCATTACCTCCCGAGGGGTCCCAGACTGTGAGAGGGCACAGGCCGGGCTAGGGGACCCCCCCCCCCCCCAGTGCACAAATTTTTGTGCACCGGGCCTCTAGTAATAATAATAATAATAATAATAATAACTCCCAGCAAACAAAAGCCCTGGTCCAGATGGCTTCACAGGGGGGTTTTTATCAAACACTCAAAGAACTAACCCATATACTTCTCAAACTATTCCCAAAAATCCAAGAGAAAGGAACATTTCTAAGTTCTTTTTATGAGGCTAGTATTATCCTAATTCTAAACCAGATAAAGACATTTCAAAGAACATAGACATTAAAATCCTCAACAAATATTAGCAAATCGGATCCAGTATTCCTATATAATAAAGAGCTAATATGCTAATTAGACTGAACAGCCAAACAACCACCCAGACAACCTTCCAAATGACCGTCAAGATGACCCTCCGGACGAAGCCAGGGCTGCAAGGGCCAGCCGGGGCTACAAGGGCTGGCCAAGGCAGCCAGGGTTGCAAGGGCCGAGCCCCTTGCATGAATTTCGTACATCGGATCTCTAGTATATTAAAAAGATCATAAACCATGACCAAGTGGGATTTATTCCAGGGATGCAAGGCTGGTACAATATTCACAAATCAATAAACTTGATACATCACATAAACAAACTGAAAGACAAAAATCACATGATCATATACATAGACGCAGAAAAAGCATTCAACAAAATCCAACACCCAGTTTTGATAAAAACTCTCACCAAAGTGGGAATGGAGGGAGTATACATCAACATGATAAAGGCCATATATGACAAATCTACAACCAACATTATACTCAATGGGCAAAAACTAAAACCATTTCCCCTAAGAACAGGAACAAGACAGGGATGTCCGCTTTCACCACTCTTATTCAACACTAAGGGCCCAGTGCATGAATTTGGGCACCTCGAAAGGAACTATGGGCCATGAGTCTGCAGTGGGCACAGGGGTGGGTCTCAGCCCATCCTCCACGTCCTCACCTGGCTCCTCCCGCCATGGCCCCGGTCCCCTGTCTGCCTTCAGCCTCACTCCCGCAGCTGCTGCTCCAATGCGCTGATGGCGCCGGCACTGTCAGTGGGTGCGAGCAGTGGCTACTGCCCCAATCGCCCCTCAGGAGCAGGGGGAGGTGGAGAAGCCCTCAGGAGCGATGGGGATTGGCAGCTGCCACTCACATCTGCTAACGGTGCCGGGCACCAGCAGTGAGTGCGAGCACTGGGCAGGACTGCAGCTCATGGGAACAAAGAATTTTCAGTAATCACCAGAGGCTCGCCCCGATGACAGCGACCAGCGCCCCGCCTTGGTCTGGCGCCCCCACTCACCTGCTCCACTATCCCACCACAGCCTACACCCGCCATGTTCCACATTCTGCCACCTGCCGCTGAAGCCCGCCATGTTCCATGCACACCCCCTGGTGGTCAGCGCACACCATAGTGACCGGTTGTTCAGTTATTCCTCCATTTGGTCTATTTGCCTATTAGCTTTTTATTATATAGGACTAGAGGCCTGGTGCACAAAAATTTGTGCACTCGGGTGGGGCGGGGAGAGGGGGGTCCCTCAGCCCGGCCTGTGCCCTCTCGCAGTCTGGAACCCCGAGGGGGATGACCACCTGCTGGCTGAGGCCTGCTCCCCGGGGGATTGGGCCTAAGATGGCAATCAGACATCCCTCTGGCAGCCTGGCAGCCCTCGGGGGATGTCCATTTGCCAGCAGGGAGCAGACCTAAGCTGCAGTCAGACATCCTTAGTGCTGCTGAGGAGGCAGGAGAGGCTCCCACCACCACCGCTGTACTGGCAGCCATCAGCCTGGCTTGTGGCTGAGCAGAGCTCCCCCATGTGGCGCACACTGACCACCAGAGGGCAGCTCCTGCATTGAGCGTCTGCCCCCTGGTGGTCAGTGTGTGTCACAGTGACCAGTCATTCCCAGTCTTTCTGCTGTTAGGGTCAGTTTGCATATTACCCTTTTACTATATAGGATAGAGGCCTGGTGCACGGGTGGGGGCTGGCTGGTTTGCCCTGAAGGGTGACCCAGATCAGGGAGGGGTCCCACTTGGGTGCCTGGCCAGCCTGGATGAGGGTCTGAGGGCTGTTTTCAGGCGGACCAAGCCTGCAACTGAAGCTCCCAGTCTCTCCTTTTTTTCTTTTTCTTTTTATTCTGGGATTTATTTACCTTCTGTAATTGAAACTTTGTTGGGGCTCCAGCTCCAAGGCCGGCTGGCTGAAAGCAGGTTTCTGGGGTTTGTTTAGCTTCTATAATTGCAACATTGTTGCTTAGACTGGAGCTCAGGCTGCAGCAGGCGGGGAACGTTGGCTTCCTCCATCACTGGAGCAAGCAAGCCTCATGCTTGCTTCAGCTGCCTGGCTGCCGGCCGCCATCTTTGTTGGCAGTTAATTTGCATATCACCCTGATTAGCCAATGGGAAGCGTAGTGGAGGTATGGTTAATTACCATGTTTGTCTATTATTAGACAGGATAGTAAGGGAAGTCCTAGCCACAGCAATAAGATGAGAAGAAATACAAGGCATCCAAATTGGAAAGGAGGAAGTAAAACTCTCATTATTTACAGATGACATGATATTGTACATAGAAAACCCTAGGGAGGGTTGGGGGGCAGGAGGGAGGGGGGTAAGAGATTAACCGAAGGACTTGTATGCATGCATATAAGCATAACCAATGGACATAGACACTGGGGGGTAGGGGAGGCCAGGGGATTGTCAAGGGCGGGGGAAAAAAGGACACATATGTAATACCCTTTGTAATACTTTAAGCAATAAAGAAATTAAAAAATAAAATAAAAATACTAAAATCTAAAAAAAAGAAAACCCTAAAGACTCCCCAAAAAACTACTCGATCTAATAAAGGAATTTGGCAAAGTAGCAGGATACAAAATCAACACCCAAAAATGGATGGCCTTTTATACACCAACTAGAGGCCCGATGCACGAAATTCGTGCAAGTATAGGCCCTTGCAGCCCTGGCTGCTGCCTCCCGCTGCCGGGCGATCAATCGCGAAGACCACCCCCCATCACGGCCCTCCACCCGCTGGTCGTTCCAGAAGGTCGTTCTGCCATCTGGTCTAATTAGCATATTAGCTCTTTATTATACAGGAGAATGAATTCTCAGAAAGAGAAACTAAACAAACAATCCCATTTACCATTACAGCAAAAAATTTAAGAAACTTAGGAATAAACTTAACAAGAAAGTAAAAGACTTGTACTCAGAAAACTACAGGAGATTGAAAAAAGAGACAGTGGAATACATAAACAATTGGAAGAATATACCATGTTCATGGATTGGTAGAATCAACATCATTAAAAAGCTCATAATACCCAAGGCAATTTACAAATTCAATGCAATCTCTATTAAAATACTAATAGCACATTTCACAGATTTAGAATAAATACTCCAAAAATTTATATGGAACCTAAAAAGAGCCTGAATAACTGCAGTAATCCTGAGAAAGAAGAACAAAGTTGGAGGAATCACAATACCAGATATCAAGTTATATTACAAAGCCACTGTAATCAAAACAGCCTGGTACTGGCACAAGAATGGCACATAGTTCAATGCAACAGAACAGAGACCCAGAAATTGACTCAAGCCATTACACTCAACTAATATATGACAAAGGAGGCAAGAGCATACAATGGAGTCAAGATGGTCTCTTCAATAAATGGTGTTGTGAAAACTGGATAGATACATGCAAAAAAATGAAACTAGACCACCAACTTACACCATACACAAGAATAAACTCAAAATGTATAAAAGACTTAAATTTAAATGTAAGTCGGGAAACCATAAAAATCCTAGAAGAAAGCATAGGCACCAAAATCTCAGACATCTCTCATAGCAATATGTTTGAGGATACATCTACTAGGGCAAAGGAAACTAAGGAGAAAATAAACAAATGGAACTACAAAAAAATAAAAAGCACCAAAAGAAAGCATCAACAAAACCAAAAGGGAGCCAAATGTATGGGAGAACATATTTGGCAATGATACATCTGATAAAGGGTTAATATCCAAAATATATAAGGAACTCATACAACATAACAAAAGGAAGACAAACAATCCAATTAAAAAATGGGCAAAGGACCTAAATAGACACTTCTCATTAAGTGGACATACAGATGGGCAAGAGACATATGAAAAAATGTTTAAAGTCACTCACTTTGGTTTTAGTCACTCACTTATATAATAAAATATCATCAGAGAGATGCAAATTAAAACAACAATGAGGTATCACCTCACACCAGTCAGAATGGCTACCATCAACAACTCAACAAATGACAAGTGCTGGCAAGGATTGTGGAGAAAAGGGAATCCTAGTACACTGCTGGTGGGAATGCAGACTGGTGCAGCCATTATGGAAAATAGTATGGAGTTTCCTCAAATAATTAAATATGGAACTGCCATTTGACCCAGTGATCCCGCTTCTAGGAATATATCCTAAGAACCTAAAACATCAATCAGAAAGAATGTATGCACCTCTATGTTCATAGCAGCATAATTTACAATAGCTAAGATTTGGAAACAGCCCAAGTGCCCATTGGTAGACAAGTGGATAAAAAAGCCATGGTACATTTATACCATGGGATACTATGCAGCATTAAAAAAGAAGAATCTCTTACCCTTTGAGATAGCATGGAGGGACCTGTAGAGTATCATGCTAAATGCAATAAGTTCGTCACTTGATCTCACTCATATGAGGATTCTACTTAACAAAATAAATTTATGAATGGAGTGGATCCAGAGACAGGGAAGCATGGAACAGAGTATGGAATCTTGGCGGGAAGGGGGAGGGGTGGGTGGGTGGGAGGTAATCAATCAAAGACCTGGTATGCATATTTGCATAACCCATGAACACAGACAATAGGGTGGTAAAGGCCTGGGGCGGGGCAGTGGCAGGCTAGTGGGGTCAATGGGGGAGAAGGGAGACATATGTAATATTTTCAATAATAAAAATTTTAAAAAAGAAAATATTTATCCCTGGCTGGGTAGCTCTGTTGGTTAGAGCTTAGGCCCCATACATCAAGGGTGCAGGTTCAATCCCCAGTCAGGGCACAGACAAGAGCAACCAATGAATGCATACATAAGTGGAACAATAAGTAGATGTCTGTGTGTCTCTCTCTTCTCCCTGCCCTCCCTTTCTCCCTCTGTCCCTTCCCTCTATCTCTAAAAAAAATCAATAAAAATATTTTTTAATGAAAATATTTATAACAAAATGTTTATCCTTTCACTTATTTATCAGATCTTTTTGAGAAGTTACTCAGTTTAAGGTCCTAGAGCAGCGGTTCTCAACCTGTGGGTCGCGACCCCTTTGGCGGTCGAACGACCCTTTCAAGGGGTCGCCTAAGACCATCGTGCATATCAGGTATTTACATTACGATTCATAACAGTAGCAACATTACAGTTATGAAGTAGCAACAAAAACAATTTTATGGTTGGGTCACAACATGAGGAACTATATTTAAAGGGCCAGAAGGTTGAGAACCACTGTCCTAGAGAATGGTGACCAGAACAAAGCCACTGCCTCATGGGGCTTGAAATCTAAAAGTTGATATAGATATTAAACAAAATCACAACTACTTAGTAACAAATTCTGATGAATGCTATGAAGGGAAATTTACAATGTAACGAGAGAAGATAAAACACAGGGATCTGTTTTAGTCTCAGGGATCAGAAAGGCTTTGTGAGACAACATCAAGACAAGCCTTTGAGGAAGAATGGGCATTACACAGACGGGGGCCAGTGTAGAAAGTCTGGGAAAAGGCAGTAAAGCTGAATAGGACAGAGCACCAACTGCAGGAAAAGTGATGTGACCGGAGGCTGCAGGGTGGACCCTGCCTGCCCAGCCAAGAACTCATCCCAAGTACAGTGGGAAGGGTTTCCAGAAGGGAAATGACAAAATCTTTTCCATTTCAGGATGATCACTTGGAGGGCTCTGTGCAGGGAACAGATGGGGACAAGGGTGGGAGGAACAGTCAGGAGACACTGCCATCTGGATGAGTGAAGGTGGAGGCGTGGTGGTGGGACAAAGGGAGGTGGACAGGTGCCAGACACACTCTGGAAGCGCACTGACTGGGTCTGGTGGTAACTTAGATAATGAAATATACATATGCATATTTTGTAACAGAAGAATTGGGATCATATTGTATATATTGTTTTGTGATAAACTCTTTTCCACCTGTCACCATTGGTACATTCCTCCCCACTTTAACTTCCTTTCATTAGAAAAAATTTTGGCCTCTTTTACACCAAAATGTGGTCATACCTGGGCTAACAGAATTATAGGCAATTTTTATTTTCTTTTTATACTTTTCTATATTTTCCAAATTTACACAATAACACATATTACTTTAATAATTAGGGAGAAGGGGGGTAGGGGAGTATGGTACAAAGGTATGACTTGTTTGTGTTTTGTCAAAGTAATTTTAAATCCTACTTTTAAAGGTATACAGTTTATCTTTCGGCAGGGCCAAATTTAAGTTGCAAGTCAAAAAATAGGAGGGGAGGAGAGGCAAGGAACTGCTACACCCAAAATCTATTGTAATAAAATTTCCTGTGACATTACTGACATTCCTAAGCTAAAGTGTTTCTTTTTTCCTTCTCTTATTAATATTCAGGGTAGCAATGGGTGTTCAGTAACACTGAAAAGTCATTCCTGTCCAAGAGGAACGACTTTATCTTTTTCATTAGCAAAATGCTTATATTACAGTGAAATAATCCTGAGGCAGGATCTTGTCATTGAAATAAAGGAAGAGTGGCTCAATGTTAGCCTTTCTCACAGCATCTCTAGAGTGTTCCTGATAGTGCACACTGTTAGAGCTAAACGAAGTAAATGATGCAAAATCATGTTTCTGTCCATGCCAGCATCTGACGAGTGAGCTGAGGATTCTTCGAGGGTCGGTCCATGGGCCCATCTTTGCAAAGCTCTCTCTTCACCTCTGACAGAGCACATCTCAGAGGCACTTGCCCCCACCCCCAACCCCAGGACTTTACACACAGGAGAATGGGCAGGGGGCCCCTTTGGAGTTAAAAATAAATGACTGTGTGGAAGGAGCAGCTCATATGCAGCTGGAAGAATCAAGAAGACCCTGTGGTAACAAGAATTTGAGTTGAACCACAACAGATGCCCAAATCCAGACACAGGAAGGTGGGAAGCAACATAACCAGCCAAAAAAAAATGTCAAAAGTACTTCACAAGAAGCCTTTGGGAGTGCCTGGGAGCAAGCCAGGCCATAGGGCACAGGGGAAAAGTGAGAGGGCTCCCTAGGAAGGACCAGCCTGGTGGGCTGCAGGGGGCCAGAGCTAGACAGAAAGAAGTCCCAGAGAATAACCACCAGGGGATGGGACACACATCAGCAAACAAAGCACTGACAATGGCCGCAGAAGTCCACAGTGAGGAGATAAGCAGCATGCATGGGCCACATTAAGGGAGCACTGCTGTCCTTCCTGCCACATGCGTGAAACAAGCACATGTAACCAGCACTTGCTGGGGACACGGGTCAGTAACAATGGGGGCAGGGCAGAGCTCCAGCTACCTGTGTGATCCCCGAAACCAAGCCATAGTTGCCTCTGAAATGCTGAGAGGACCACTGGAGTCCATGTCAAACCACTGCTGTATGGTTTCAGTGAGGCTAGTGCTCAGAACCACAACAGCACTTGGCCCGAGGGCTGTTCAAACACCATGCATGAGGTGGGGGATCTGAGGGCTCAGAAGACCTCACCCCTCTGCAGGTCTCCTTTATTTGGAAAAAAGTTGAGGAATAACATATGACTAGAGGCCCGATGCACGACATTTGTGCACTGGGGGTGGGGGTAGGGGGGTCCCTGAGCCCGGCCTGTGCCCTCTTGCAGTCCAGGACCCCTCAGGGGAACAGGCTTAAGTCAGCAGTCGGACATCCCCCGAGGGGTCCTTAGCGCTGCCTCGGAGGTGGGAGAGGCTCCCGCCACCGTTGCTGCACTTGCCAGCCGTGAGTCCGGCTTCTGGCTGAGTGGTGCTCTCCCTGAAAGTGCACTGACCACCAGGGAGCAGCTCCTGCATTGAACATCTGCCCGCTGGTGGTCAGTGCACATCATAGCGATTGGTTGTTCTGCCGTTAGGTCGATTTACATATTAGAGTTTTATTATATAGGATAATTGAGAAGCTTGACTTTCTGCACCTTTTAGGTTGAGAATGCAAAGAATTCACCCCCTTTTCCTACTAACCAGGTCACCCTAACTTAACTCGGTGCTATGACCATTGTTCTCAGGAAACCTGCCTTTGAATGCACATCCTGACCATTGACTTTTTCCTTCTGCTGCATTTGTTGTAATAAATTGGTTTGTTTGTTTACATTTCTTCCTAACCTCACTCCATTAGAGATTTAAATCACTTAAACACATACAATATTACATCAGAATTAGGAAAATTAGACTAACACAGAAATTCTAGACCAGAGAAATGTAGCGTGTCAGGCCAGGGCCCTAAAGAGTCTGCAAAACTGCCAGATGTAGCACTCCTCATGCAGATCACTGAGGGAAGCTCAGGGAGGTCAGGATGTAGGTTGTCCACAGAGAAAAAGCACATAGCAACTGCTCAAAGCATTTCCTAGTGCATCCGACTGAAGGAAATCTCTCACCTGTCTTCCTTCTGGGGACACACGTGGTAAATTGCTTTGTTATTCTAAGGGTCTGAGAGCCACCGAATTAGCTCCTGGCTCTCCTAAGCCCCACCTTCACTGCACACACTGTAGTCTGAGTGCAGTGAGCACCCTCACACCTGTTAGCCCTCAACCATGCACTGAGAACACAAGTCACATGCTTCTGAGAAGCAGGAATGTTACATATTTTAACATCACTGCAAAATCAAACAAGTGATTTTAAAACTTTGTCAGGAAGAAAAAGAGGGAAAACCTGGTAATTTGAACATTTGAGACCATAAGGATGAACAGAAAAAGTGAAACTAAATGCTTTAAAAAGTCAAAGCTGACCTGGTGAGGTAGCTCAGTGGGCTGGAGCATCACCCTGATGCACCAAGATTTCGGGTTTGATCCACAGTCAGGGCACATACAAGAAGAAACCAATGAATCTATATATATAAAAGCCTAAGTGACTTATGACCGAACGACCAGAACAACCGGTCGATCAGTCACTATGACATGCACTGACCACCAGAGGGCAGATGCTCAATGCAGGAGCTGCCCCCTGGTGGTCAGTGCGCTCCCACAGCCAACCTCCCATGGCCCCTAATCCCCCCTCACCAGCCAGCCAACCTCCTGGTGCCCCTCCCCCCCCGGCTGACTAAATTCCCATGGCCTCTCCCCACCCCCGTTGGCCAACCTCCCACAGCCCCTTGCCCTGGCCGGCCGACCCCCCAAGATGGCCCCAATCAGGGGGCTGGCCAGCCAACCTCCCACGGTCCCTCCCCCCGGCCAGCTGGCCCCCCAACCGGCCAGCCTACCTCCCACAGTCCCCCCCATGGGCCCCGATTGGGGTGCCAGCCAGCCAACCTCCTGGGGCCCCTCCCCCTGGCTGGCTGGCCCCCCCGATAGGCCTCGATTGCCAGCCAGGCCAAGGGACCCCCACCCATGCACGAATTTATGCACCGGGCTTCTAGGACATAAATAAAGTGGAACAACAAATATATGTTTCCCTCTCTCCCTTCCTCTCTCTAAAATCAATAAAAGATAAAAATCCTATATAATAAAAGGCTAATATGCAAATAGACCGAACAGCGGAACAACCGAACTAAATAACCTGTCACTATGACGTGCACTGAACACCAGGGGGCGTGTGCGGAATGAACATGTCAGGCATTAGCCTCAGCAGGATGGTGGAGCAGTTGAGAGGGGGCGCCAGACCAAGGTGGGGCGCCAGTCGCTGTCATCAGGGCGAGCCTCTGGTGGTCACTGAAAATTCTTTGCTCCTGCACACCGCAGTCCTGCCCAGTGCTCACACCCGCTGCCGGCCCCGGCCCCACTCACACCCACTGCTGGCGCCGGCTCCAATCGCTTCACGCCGTCAGCGGGTGCAAGTGGGGTCGGCACCGTCAGCGCATGGGAGCAACGGCAGCAGTGGCAGGAACGGGGCTGCTGGCAGACAGGGGACCAGGAGCTGTGGCAGGAGTGGCTGGGCAGGGGCATGGAGGATGGGCCAGGACCTGCCCCTGTGCCTACCGCAGCCTCACAGCCCACAGTTCCTTTCAAGGTGCACGAATTTGTGCACTGGGTCCCTAGTAAATAAAATAAAAAGTAAAAGCTAAATAGAAGTTATTATTTATTCCAGTAATTAAAGTGTCCAATGATACTCTAACCAAAATACTTATCTTTCCACTTCCTTACATCTATATTTAAATAACAGCTCCTTCCTTAAGGATTAGTCTATTGGCCTTGTTTTTTTCCCCACAAAAATTTTCATGTCTTTAGTAATTTATGTGCAAAACGTTTATGACCATTGTATCATTTGACATCTACATTATGTCATTACATAGAAAATACTTATAAAGTCCTTTACTTTTCCAGAAATTACTATTTTAAAATATACCCATACCTGCTAGTTACATAGGTGTAATTTGCTGGGTAAAGAAGTCCCTGAGCTATATGCTTAGGAATCATGTATTTTTCTTACATAATTTTCATTGTAAAGATTTAAAAAAAAATACTCATCTATAAACACTCAAATATATTCAATAAGTCTTAGTCCAAATAAAATGGAAAAGTGTGTTTGTATGTATGCATGTGCAACAGACAGAATACAGCATATGAAAGTGTGCATCACCACTAAACACCTATAACGAGGAAAACACAGAGTCCATCTATAATAATAAAAGCAAGCAGAGTGGCGCAGCGGAAGCGTGCTGGGCCCATTATAATAATAAAAGCATAATATGCTAATTAGACAGGATGTCCTTCCAGACGACCTTCCGGACGAAGCTGGGGCTGTGAGGGAAACCCAGGTCCCAGGTGCCTGCCAGCGGCTGGAGGGAAGCCCGTATCCCAGGTGCCATAGGGAAGCAGGTGTGGGCAGCCAGGGGAAGGCCTACTCTTGCACAAATTTCGTGCATCGGGCCTCTAGTTGCTATATAAGGTTTAAAATATTACTTAGACTCAAACTACAAGAGAGCAAAACCACCTCAATTAAAAGGCACTACAATGGAAGACAAAGGGGAAAAGCTCCAATAATAGGAATTCCCTGTACCTATTATATTGGAATTGGAACAATCTGCTTTATTCAAGATACTAGTATATACTGCTTTAGAGGTGCTGCTGATCTTTTCCTCTCACATTATCTGGGTTCACAGAGTGAGTGACTTTCTGACTAGAATTCTCTGAAAGCAAATGCAACCTCTATTGAATCAAAAGAGTCTGAGTTGGAGGATAACTGTGAAGGCACAGCTATTTTAAGTTTTATAAAGTAACACTATACACCCAACTGACTGAATTATTTCAAGAGTATTAAAATATGGTAAACGGAGTCTTTTCTACTATCAATTAACATAAATTAAATGATTATGGGAACTTTACTGGTGTCGTGATCCTCAATTTAACTGTATTTGTATTTCACTGTATTGGAAACAACACCAGCTTTATTTCTTGCACTGTAATCATCACTACTGGATTTTACCACAATGAGATCCCACCTGTATTTTTGATTATTTGTTTGAGTTGTTTCTTTTTGTCAGAGCTGAAACACAATTGCAAAGAATACCCAGCTCTGAGTACCTCTTTTGTTAGCAAGTGATTTGCAGGAGAAGAGTTTTAGCTTTACTGTTGTGTTGCAAGTCTCAGCAATGTCAGTCCAGCAGGGGCAGTACCTGACAGCATATCTAACTTCATATATTCAGAATGAGAAAGGTCATGCCTTTGCTGTCAGCTTCCACTGCTGGAATACTCCACACTACATCATTCATGACCCTGGGCTTCATAAAAGCAACTCACAACGTAACAATGCTCTCTATACACAAGTTAGTCGCAGTATATCCCAAAGTGTCAAGGAAGGCCCTACAAAATACGTGGTTCATTTCATGAACATAACATCAGAAAAATGTAAATTCTCTAGGTAAGTTCTATAGTGATAAACTGCAACAGGAGGGTTGAGATTACTTTGGGACATAACAGAGGGGAGTTAGCCTTTTCCTGTGACTGTGATACCAGGAGTGCATACTCAGAATATTTCTAAGAAACCAAAAGTGCTGAAGCCATCCTGATGTGCTTAGACCATGAAATCATAACTTTCCAAGGCAGCAAAAATACCTAAGTTATTTCCAAATTCATGCAACTGTGACTTTTCAGATGATGAAGCACAGTAATCCCTCCTTTGGAAAACTGCTGTTTGAAACTGCTGTTTGAACTACTCTGTTATTCTTAGACAGTCTCTTATTCTGTAGGTCAACTCTGTTATTTTTAGACTACAAAATAACTTTGTTTTTTTGTTTGAATAGAAAAGATAAACTTAACTGTCTGACCTTGCAAGCTAGCCATCTAAGGGGGCTGATACACTGATACTGATATTAATTCACATATTTGCCAAGTGTTTGTTCATCCAAGGTTACAGGTGTCTGTATAGATATGATATGGTACTCAAAGTTACAAGTTATCTGTATAGATATGACAGGTGTTTGATTAGATACAATATATACTCAAGATTACAAGCTGTCTTACACAAAGAACTAGAAGGATATAAAAAGGAAATACTCCCTCCTGTGTTTGTTCAGAATTTGACAGAGGTAATCTGCTCTGAACCTGCACACAATAAAGATGACTCCTAACTAATTGGCTCATTAGGTGTCTTGTCCAGCTCACTGATTTGTGATACAACGACGACAGATGGTAATTAAGGACTTGCTTTTAGTAGTCATTTTATAAAGGAACTACATTTTTACTAGTTATATTTTACTAATTACATTTTTACCTTGGCTCAACACTGGTTTCATTTTATTTGTATATGTGTTTTATTTTTATTTTTTCAATTACAGCTTGCTTTCAATATTATTTTCAATATTGTATTAGTTTCAGTTGCACAGTATAATGGTTAGACAATCATATACTTTAGAAAGTGTCCATCCCTCCCGCACAACATTTCTAGTACCAACCTAGCACCTATTCCCTATGCTATACTTTACATCCCTGTGACTACTTTGTAATCACCAATAAAAATATGGAACACTTCTGCCCGCTGGCATGGCTCAGTGGTTAAGCATTGACCTGTGAACCAGGTCTCTGTTCAATTCCTGGCCAGGGCACATGCCCAAGTTGCAGGCTCTATCCCCAGTAGGGGGCATGCAGGAGGCAGCCAATGATTCTCTCTCACTGAGGAGGAAACTGGTCTTGAAAGGCATGTCAGGCCATGGAAACTGTGAACAATGCACTGCCCTGGGGGAGAGGGGGAAGGTCATTATCGCTGGCCTCAGGACAGATCATCAGATATGGCCTGGGGACCCCCAACACCTGGGGGCCTTCCTGTAAGCTCACGAAAGGGGGCGGAACCATATCTGCAAGACAAAGACCCCAGAAGGTTATAAAAAGTGAAGCCCTCTGCGTGTTTCTTCACTCTGATTTGGAAATTATTCCCGGAATCCACTAGTGTTAATAAATGGAGTCCCTCCCTTTCTCTAGGAAGCGTGCTTGGTATTTCTTTGGTCTTCTGTAACATCATCATTGATGTTTCTTATCTCTCTCCCTTTCCCTTCCTCTCTAAAAATCAATAAAAATATATTTAAAAGAAAAAGAAAAAAATGGAATTTTTTTCATGAATTTGCATGTCATCCTTGTGCAGGGGTCATGCTAATCTTCTCTATTTCATTCTAATTTTAGTATACGTGCTGCTGAAGTGATCACTGGTTCCATTTTATATGGCCCTGCCCCTCAACCTGGGTTTTATTTAGCTTTGTGAAATGCTAACAGTATCATAAAGGTATAGCTATAAATTGTGTATTTATGCATGATCAGTACCACCTCCACTAATGTGTTTCTTATTCTTAAGCAACTGAGAAATCAGCCTGTGTTGCCACCATTTCAAAGATTTCTCTAGTCTTTCTCTTAATATGCGAAGTTAGATGTAATATAGTTGCATCTCCTATAATGGCATATCAACTGTTTTTTAAATAGCAGAAAACAGTCAAGGATTGCCAATTTGTGTTAATCAAGCTTCCCCTTTTGCACAAACCAAAAACAAGATAAGGGAAACCATTCTCCTCTTCCCTATGAAAGTTCAGAATAAGCCCAACTAAACCCCACAGAAAGAGCTCCATGTGAGAGCCCTTCTCAAGGACAAAACAGGACATACACGTGGCCCAATTCAGAAACTTCTGGATCTTGCCTGAATAGGAAAAGCAGCTAAAAAGACCCTTTTCGGGGGGAGGGGGGGGGGGTGCGGGGGGAGAAGACCTTTTTGGAGAGAAAGGGTCTAATTTGGATAACTTGGAAACCCTTCTCTGAATAGTGAACCACTCAAAGCACCTTTATGAGGAACCCTTACTGTGATGGCCACGCAGCCCCTGGGATCTCACCCACCTGGTCACAGCCAGCGTTCACCAGCTCCTGCAGCATCTGTCGGTTCACTTCTGCAGAGACCGGGGGACCTGATTCATTGGCGAAAGGCAACAAGGAGTATCGGATCTCCCTCAGGGCTTTCTGGTACGGGCCAAACTTTGGGGCAGTTCTTGGCTGCTGCTGACGGGCAATATCCTTGCCCCCCAGGACGTTGGTGTCCAGGGAAGTGTCGCTTGGTCCCACAGGTGGCCCGTGAGTGGAAGACTTCGAGGGCTGCTTCAACCCCTCACGAATCTCCTGCAGTCGTTGCCGACTGTTTCCAGAGTAAGTCGTGGCAGGAAAAGTCTTTGGCCTCATTTTAAGTCCAGTTTCTTCTTACCATAAGTACAATCTTCTTAAAGGGTTTTATTTTTAAAAACTGAACAGTATCAGTTAGTTGTAAACATAGTTTCAAAACAATTTCCTTTAAAACATTTTCTTTCCTTCAATTTTTGTAGTTCCTATAGAGAACCAAAAGTTTCCAGAGCTTTCAATTTGAAGATCATCACTATCTGAAAGAGATGGGAAGACAATGTTCATTTGTGGTTTTCACATAACACTTTTCAGAAATGGACAATCATCTTGAAAATATTCCACTTGGAAAGATCAAGAAAGAAACCATTGACATAGGAATTTTAGGGGAATATAGGCAGGCTTAGGGAATTTTTAGAACTGGGGTCCATGGAGAAAGCACAGGGCTACAGACTGGAAGAAGGTACATTTCCATAACACAAGGAAGCCAGGTGCAGTTATATTTCCGTAAGACAAGGAAGCAGTAACAGGTACATCTCCATAACACAAGGGAGAGGCAACAGCTATATCTACATAAGATGGGAGTAGCCAAGAGGTCTATATTTACAAAATAAAAAAGGAGGAAGAAAGTCCAGAAGGAATGAGAGGACAATAGTAACCAATTCAAAAGGGAATATTGACCAATCAGAGGTGATATCAGGACACAGGAACTGCAGCCTTTATAAACCATGGAAACAAAAGTCTGTGGGATTCTTTCCCCCTCCCCACGTGGGAGTATGTGCTGTGAGAATCTTTCCCTTTCCCCACGTGGGAGTCTGTTTGTTCTTTAATAAATTTCCACCTTTGCTATACCACCTTCTGTCCGTGGATTCATTCTTCGACTGCGGCGAACAAAGAATCCAGGTTCCAGTCCAAAAATTCTCTATCACCATCACCTCTCAGAAATTACAAAGCTGTCTGACTCCAGTTAGAGCATGTGATATCCAGGGCTGTCCCAAGATGTTTCCTGGACTATGTAATCTACAATAAAGCCAATCTCCACAAATTGATACTAATAAATATTCAACTCAAGGCAAGAATACTTCATTGTTATATATTTCATTTCTAAATCCACAGCTTGAGTATCTGGGTAAAACTTTCTTACACAGGTCTTGAATTTTGTTATGCCCAGATTTCAAGATCCCCAAAAGACCACCAGGGAGCCAGCCGAGTCCGATGCAAAAGCAACGAGTCTTTATTCGAGCTAGCTTGGCTCCCCGACCACACTCACCGACGCAGCAGCAAGCGGCAGAGAGAGAGAACTCTGTGTGGAGAGAGGTTTTATAGGGGGGTTGGAGTAAGGGGAGGAAAAAGGACTGTGGGCCCTGCCGATTGGCCAGGCGCAAGTCGGTGTCTCGTTACACAGGATGTGGCCTATGGCGCACACTTCCCTTGATTGTCATTGGTGAAAGAAGTCCTGGGTGTGGCTAGCAGAGGCTTGGGCTTCCGGGAAGAAGCCTTGCTGAACACATGGCTGCCCAAAAATGGAGGATCCAGGGTAAGATGGAGGGCGTAGCCCTTACCCTGGGGCAAGATGGAGGGCGTAGCCCTCGCCATTTCATTCCTCCCTTTGTCTTGGAACTTCCGGCTCAATCATGAGGCGGACTAGTCAAGGGCCGGAAGTCCACAGCATTAGGAGGATTACAAGGGGTCCGGCGAGGTCCGCTGTCTTCTTGAGGGTGATCTGCAGCGGGTGTGTCTGGTTAGAGGTCATCTTCCACTCAGGCTCCCTGCTGTCCTGGGCACAGAAGGAGCTGGGCTTGTGACCTGGCAGAGACAAACTATAACAAATGGTCCGGTGGAAGGGAAAGAAACCATTTTAGCTTTAACAACTTCTATTGAAATAGGATTTTTCTTCTTAAAATTCCTCTATAGCTATTAAAAAGTCAAATCAGTACTAATTTATCTACTGTGTTCAATTTGGCCTGATGTTTGCATAAACACAACAAGAATGGTAACTGACTACCTTGGCTGGAATTTCATGATTGAATTTTAATGTGCCCCGTAGGGCCAGGAAGCCAAGCCATCCAGCTGCCATCAGGCCTCCCTGCAGTATCTGCTGAGTTAGGTGAATCCCTCACCTGTAGCAACTCCACCTGAGCCCACGGTCTAGGCTTTAAGGCCCATCTCAGTAGCCCTCCTACTCGTTGCGGCCCAGAGTGAGTGGGGGTTCCACAGGGATGCAGAGGCATCCTTATTGCTCCCCTTCTACTCTGACCAACCGCCAGTGATGGTAGGGCATGGGCCTGACGCTCCAGCACCAGCCATCTTCAGGGCTTCCAAGCAGGATACCAGGCTTTCTTCGTGGCATTCTTACTGGCTTTAAGTCTTTAGAGCTCAGACAGGGCTCTTTAAAACATGATACTCCAGTCAAAGTTTTAAACCACTATTAGGAACCAGTCTTATTGAATCTATGCAAAGAAATGTATTGCCATGACTTATTTAGCATTGCCAAATTTCAGAGGAATTACATAAGGAGAAAAACATACTGATCTGCTCTAAGATTTTCTGATTTTCCTTGCCAATCCCTTTTCATGGATTCTTCAGAGTTATAACAAAACAGTAACTGTTGACATTAAACCTTCTTTCTATGCATAACCATGTCTCAGACCTTCTATTCCAAACAGGCCTTTCCCAGCTTTCTACAGTTGAGGTTTGTACTACCCCTGACATGGGCATGGTCACGCAGGCCTGCAAGACAGTATACAGGCTGCCAACCTTCAACTGTCTTTCAACAGAGACTAAAACCTGATGGGCACTCTTTCCTGCCCAGTTGTGCCCCTGCCCTCTTGGCAGCTAGACACCCTTTACTTTTGGGGTTCACGCCACATAGTTCCCTTCCAGGATAGCCAACATACATTCAAACCTGCAAGAGAATCAAAGGTCAATATAACATATTCTGTTACTAAACATGAGATATGGTAGGGCTATACAAACATTTTAGGGAGGTGACTAAAGTCTACTCTTGACCTTCCTATATAAGGCAAAATTGTCCTTGTCTCTTTGGAGCTATGTCCATGAAGATGTATACAGTTTTCTGCAGGTCACTGTCAGGGCTGTGCACTGTGGCCAGTTCTTCTTTCTAGCGGCAAACACAGTCTGTCCAATTTCCTTAAAATGTATTCTGGCATGGGAGAAAGTTGTTTTGCTACACACAGGTAGCTCAACCCCTATGCAACTGGGCTTGGATCTCTGCCCAGCAAACTGCAGTCTACAAGCTCAACATTCAGCCTCCGGTTCTCCTAACCCAACGAGGTTTCAGCCAGTCTCTGAGTCAGACTCCTCCTCTCTTGGAGAACTTCAAAGTCCCGATGGCTTCCATGTCCAGGGAGAGTGTCCCTTTGTTAACCCTGCCCATCAGCACAGTGCTCCGCTCTCCTGCCTTTCCACCAGTTCCCTTTGTGGCAGAGCAGCAACCAGGCCTCCTCCAAGGGAGCGCACCGGAAGGGGACATCAGCCCCCCTTGCGAGCCAGTTGCTTCGCCTAGGGTCTCCCGGGGGCCCAGCCAGAGCGTCCCCCAGCAAATCCCAGAAGCTGCTGCCCTCTCGCAGTGGCATGGACTCAAGCAGGTGGTTCAGGAGCTGGGCGGTGTTGTGACTTCAGCTTTGTTCCTCCTCCACTTTTCTAGCGGTCTGCAGCTGGTAACATAACTGCTAACACCCCCGCCCCCCTTGTCTCAGCCCAGGCCGGTTGCTTGTCTCCCTTTAAGCAATGGGAGTTTCAAAGAAAACTACAGACTGCTCCCATAGAGTCCTCCCCCCCGGAGGCTGGGGTCCGACCTGTGGGGAAATATGACTCCTAGTCAGCCTGGAAAGACAACGGATGCATAGGGAGGTCTCCTGCAGACAGAAAGCCTGGAGATCACCCGAAATCCAGCTATAGACACTCTCAGAATCAGGAGGAGGGAGGAAGGGAAAGACCAGGCCACATCCTCCATGAGGATTCCAACAAACAATTGAAAACAGCAAGTCAAACAAAACACAGTCACAGGCAGGGTTAGGAATGATAGGGGGTGGCCTGCCAAACATGATTTCATAGGGAGTAAAGCCCAGGGTGTAAGGGGAGTTCCTTACCCGGTAAAGGGCATACGGTGGGAGAGCCACCCAGTCCCCGCCAGTCTCCATGGTTAATTTGGTAAGGGTCTCCTTTAGAGTTCTGTTCATCCTTTCTACCTGCCCTGAACTCTGGGGCCTATAAGAATTTCCAATTTGCCCCAATAGCCCTGGCTACTACCTGCGTTACCTGTGAAATAAAGGCTGGTCCGTTGTCGGATCCTATCATAGCAGGAAAACCATACCTGGGTAAGATGTCTTCCAGTAGCTTACCACGAAATGAAAATTTTGGTTAATACCTTTTGAATAATTACCTATTTCAAGTTAGCCAAATTTAATTAATTTGAGAACTTGACAACTATTTTACTGTCAAATTTAACACTCTAACAATAATTTTAATTTACATCCTTGTGAAGGCTCTGAGCATTCCTGTTGTTAGGCTAGATTTAGACATAGGATCTGTTAGCCAAACCTCCATTTATCTGGATTCTGATTTCAGCGGGACCAAATCTCTTTCTGTTATTTGGTTCCTGATCTGGGCTGGGCATGGGAAGCAAGAAGCAGCCACGGGGACAGGAGACTTTCCTCAGAAGGGGCGAGTGTTCAAGCCCCTGCACAATGGGGGGGGGGGGTGAGGATCTGTGCCCCACCTCTGTTGAACCCCAAGTTCTCTCCCACTGGCCCCCCGACTGTACCTGTCTTAGGTCGCCCCTCCCTGAGGGGTCTTACCCGTCATTGACTACCAGCCATCCTCTGGGCCAAGTAGGGTGATGTGAGGTTCAGTTCTGTCTCCTTGTTAACCTATGTCCCTCTGGCCTCCATGCCCAGCAACTGCCTTTGGATCCCCTCACCTGCTGGAGGGGCCCCGGCATTGATCATGGGAAACCCAGGTTTCTTCTCCAGCTTACGCCATTGGGCAAGAGACAGATCCATGGTACCAGCTTTTCATGATCTCAGCTTGAACGGAGAGCTCAGATGACAGCTGTAGACAATTGGAATCCTCTTGGCAAAAAAAGGTCAAGAGAGGTCAATACAGAATGCTTAAGTGCCTTCCCAGGGGGCCTTCCACACAGTGGAAGGGAATAAATCCTTTCATGTTTTATCTGAAATAATTGTTATCATATTACTGCTATCAGTCCCTTTTAAAGACTTTGACATAAGCTACTTAACTTCTATTTAGGGAGGGAACATATAACCTTTCATTGTCCTCAGTTTAAGGAAAGCAGGGTTTTCTAGATTTACTATTGTTGGCCCTTAATAGAGCCAACTGCTCAGAAACATTGGTCTATCATATTATATTAAGACCGTGATTGCTGATTAATTATTAAAAATATATTTTTTTAAATAGTACTAAATAAATCCGCAAGGCAAGCACACTTTCTGCCCCATCCACATTTCTGTAGTAAAACTTTGCCTTAAAGCTCCACCCCTGAAATTCCATCCTGCCTCAGTGAGCAGACATTCCTTTTGTGATTGGCTAAGTCAGAGGGAGGGGCCTTTGCTGTTTCAAGATGGCAGCCCCCAGGGGCATGGCAAGCCATGCGGCCAACATGGCGGCTGCCAAGTCACACAGCCCAAAATGGTGGCTGTCTAAACTGTTCTCTCACAGAAAAGATGATTTCCTCATTCTCACAATAAACAAGGGAAGAGCAAATCAAAATCCCTAAAAGATAGATGGCCAATATTATATTGCAGACAAACCGAAATCTCATTAGCTGTTTATACCTTTTATAATTACTTAAAGAATATCAATTAAATTTAAACTGGTTTTTGTCAGATCAATAAGCAAAGGCATTTAGCTACCACAACTACATAATTTTTCCTGATTTAAACCGAACCTTAAACTTTTAGCTGGCAAGTTAAATATTCAGCATTTCTCAATACTCAACCAACAGATTTAATTCTGTTCTCTAGATTTTTTATGAGGCAAATTAGAGTAAACTTTACTTTTTACTTTCAAGCGGCTCTGGAAAACCACATTTGAGCCTTGCAAAACAGGTTCTGGCCTACCTGGTCTTTTCAGATGTAAATTGACCACATTCTTTAAGATTTTGCTACAGGCGGGAGGGGACTATCCCCTTCCTCCATTAAGAAAAGCCTCCTTAATTAACAAAGAACCAGTTTTTTTTTTACCGTGAAATAACCTTTAAAAAGTGTTCTTTATTATGGAAATGCCAATCTCTCTGCTAGAATCTAGCTAGCATCCCTTTTTTTGTTTGGGTAAATAATCAGTCTTGGGTTCCATCCTGCACATTTGCAAAGAGATTCCAGCTCAAAACTCTATCCAAAATTGGACAGTGCGCGCATTAGTTTTAGGCCAGCTTTTCTCTTTACACGTGCACAGAAATCCCAGACGCATTTACTTGGGGAGGGGGTGACCTGTTTTCACAGATCCTCACTCAGACGCCCTCCTGACCGAAGTCCTGGAGCCACACAAAGGAGGGGAGAGGGCAGGCCCCCTCCCTCCACACTCGCACACTTTCACCAGACATTCATTCAGAGTTTAAACAATAACAACTTCCCAACTCCTGAGGGAGCTCTACAGCCTCCCCCAATCTCCTTGAAATGATCAATCACAATACCCAAAGGAGCAGTCTGAGTCCGTCCCATAACGTCCGTCCAGTAAGTCCACAGAAATCAGAAAAACACAGACACAGACAAACAGAGGGCCCCAAAGAACAGCTTTCCAACTCCATGGAAGCAACTAGACGATGGCCTTACACCAAACCGGCGGGAGTGACCCACCTCGTCTCAAATACGTGAGGGGAATACATGTCCCTCGTGAGGGGAATACGCATCCCTCCTGGGGAGCGAAACGTCTTCCAACTCTCCCCGCCCGTGGTCCTTCAGCAGTGCGTCCACCTAGACCGCTTCGGGCACTACAGAATTTCAGAAGTGAGCTCACACAGGACAGAACATATAACACACAGAACAGAATACACAACACACAGACACTTACCGCAGTCAGTCAGACTCTCCAGATCGGGGGTCCCTCGAGGGTCTTGGGGATCCCGGAGGAGCCCCCAAATGTTATGCCCAGATTTCAAGATCCCCAAAAGACCACCAGGGAGCCAGCCGAGTCCGATGCAAAAGCAAAGAGTCTTTATTCGAGCTAGCTCAGCTCCCCTACCACACTCACCGACGCAGCAGCAAGCGGCAGAGAGAGAGAACTCTGTGTGGAGAGAGGTTTTATAGGGGGGTTGGAGTAAGGGGAGGAGAAAGGACTGTGGGCCCTGCCGATTGGCCAGGCGCAAGTCGGTGTCTCGTTACACAGGATGTGGTCTATGGCGCGCACTTCCCTTGATTGTCATTGGTGAAAGAAGTCCTGGGTGTGGCTAGCAGAGGCTTGGGCTTCCGGGAAGCCTTGCCGAGCACATGGCTGCCCAAAAATGGAGGATCCAGGGTAAGATGGAGGGCGTAGCCCTTACCCTGGGGCAAGATGGAGGGCATAGCCCTCGCCCTTTCAAATTTCTGACTTGTTCCTAATAAATCAGGAGTGGGGAATCTTTTTTCTGCCAAAGGCCATTTAGATATTTATAACATAATTCAAGGACCATATAAAATTAGCAAATAAAAAATTTGATAAAACATTTAATTCTCAACCCTAATGTTAGGGGTAAAAATATAATACTGGGGACTAGCTATGGTTATGGGAAATATTAATCATGCTCTATTAACCATTTGTACACCATAACCGTCTATAGACGCAAGTGGTGGACCTTTTTAAATTAATTTAAAAATATCTTGGCAGTTAACTGGATTAACCATGATTGCTTTGTTCTGGTTAAAGAAAGGACATTCTAACTTGGCTGGAAGTTGTATGCCCCTGAGACCTGGGAGTCAACCTTGGACCTGGGAGTCAACCTTGGAATTCGGTTCATTGTCATTCAAGACCTGCCTATTATCATGGAAAGATTAACAACCTTGTTGTCCAAACAATGGAGGCCCACCGCAGCCTGCATAGTCTACTTCCCCATGCCTGTAATGTCCTACTTTCCCATGTAATCTTTGTCCTACCCTATATAAGCAGCTGGCTTATGGGGGGCTGCAGAGCAGATTTTTGTGAATGACTTGCTGCTCTCCCATACTGCTGGCAATCCTATATAATAAGAGAGAAACATGCAAATTAACTGTCCTCCACTACACTCAAGCCATGCCCACAAGCCACGCCCACAAGCCAATCCGAGTGACTATGCAAATTATTTGACAAAGATGGCGGTGAATTTGCTTACTCAAGTGTCAAGCGCCCCAGGAAGCGATGGCAACCACGGCCGTGGGCCCCAGGACCTTCGCCAGCCCCGGGAGGTGCGCCAAGACACGCCCGCGGGCTCCCAGGACTTTCTCTGGGCAGGGAGCCGAGGCCGCCTGCACCTAGCCAAGCCTGCAGGCTCCTGGGACCTTGCTGGCGAAGAGCAGGAGGTTTGGAGGACTTGGCAGAACAGGAGACCTCTGGACATAGAGCAGAGCGAGAGAAAGGGTGGCTTGGAGGGCGCGGCTCCCTCTGTCACCCCAGTTTCCTCATCATAGCTGTGGAAACTGACAGCAGGGAGGAGGAAGTCCCACTCCCACAGAATCAGCCAGAATCAGCCATTGGTCAAACAGCTCTCAGCAGCCTGATAGCCAGGATTCTCATTCACCTGCATCTCAGACCGTGACAGTAGGGAGGTGGGACTATGTCCAAAGAAGAACTGTTGATACAACATAGCTCTGCAGCCGAAAGTGTCGACAGAAAGTGTCTGCAGAGCAGCGTGCATCTGATCGTGAAAGAAGGCGGCGCCTGTGACAGGATGTATCTGAACACCAGCTACTGGAAAAACGTCACTCTGATGCCGAAAAACACTGGCATTATCCACAGAAAATGTCTAAAGACCAACGTGCCTTTGAAGTTGAAAGAAGGTGGTGGCGACGACAGAATATGTCTAGAGAACAGTCATCAACAAGTACTACCAATACCAGTAGGAACTGCCTTCTCAGCGAAAATGGAGTACATGACGATGCAATCAATCCTCATAGTTGTGATGGAATGACTGTTTGATGTGAATTTTGCCTATCACTAAATTTCTCTGATGAAAAACCATCCGATGGGAAATTTACTCGATGTTGTAGCAAAGGGAAAGTCTGTCCAAATGATATACATTTTCCAGATTACCCAGCATATTTAAAAAGATTAATGACAAACGAAGATTCTGACAGTAAAAATTTCATGGAAAATATTCGTTCCATAAATAGTTCTTTTGCTTTTGCTTCCATGGGTGCAAATATTGCATCGCCATCAAGATATGGGCCATACTGTTTTAGAATACATGGACAAGTTTATCACTGAACTGGAACTTTACATTCTTCAGATGGTGTTTCTCGGAAGTTTGCTCAACTCTATATTTTGGATACAGCCAAAGTTACAAGTAAAAGATTAGCAATGCCAGAAAACCAGGGCTGCTCAGAAAGACTCATGATCAACATCAACAACCTCATGCATGAAATAAGTGAATTAACAAAATCGTACAAGATGCTACATGAGGTAGAAAAGGAAGCCCAATCTGAAGCAGCAGCAAAAGGTATTGCTCCCACAGAAGTAACAATGGCGATTAAATACGAGCGTAACAGTGACCCGGGTAGATATAATTCTCCCCGTGTAACTGAGGTTGCTGTCATATTCAGAAACGAAGATGGAAAACCTCCTTTTGAAAGGGACTTGCTCATTCATTGTAAACCAGATCCCAATAATCCAAATGCCACTAAAATGAAACAAATCAATATCCTGTTTCCTACATTAGATGCAATGACATATCCTATTCTTTTTCCACATGGTGAAAAATGCTGGGGAACAGATATTGCATTAAGACTCAGAGACGACAGTGTAATCAACAATAATACTAGACAAAATGTAAGGACACAAGTCACACAAATGCAGTATTATGGATTTCATCTCTCTGGGCGGGACACATTCAATCCTATTTTAAATGCAGGAAAATTAACTCAACAGTTTATCGTAGATTCATATTCAAAAATGGAGGCCAATCGGATAAATTTCATCAAAGCAAGCCAATCTAAGTTGAGAGTTGAAAAATATAGTGGTTTGATGGATTATCTCAAATCTAGATCTGAAAAATGACAATGTGCCAATTGGTAAAATGATAATACTTCCATCATCTGAGGGTAGTCCCAGAAATATGCAGCAGCGATATCAGGATGCTATGGCAATTGTAACAAAGTATGGCAAGCCTGATTTATTCGTAACCATAACATGCAACCCCAAATGGGTAGATATTGCAAACAATTTACAACGCTGGCAAAAAGTTGAAAACAGACCTGATTTGGTAGCCAGAGTTTTTAATATTAAGCTGAATGCTCTTTTAAATGATACCTGTAAAGTCCATATATTTGGCAAAGTAATAGCTAAAATTCATGTCATTGAATTTCAGAAACGCGGACTGCCTCACGCTCACATATTATTGATATTAGATAGTGAGTGCAAATTACATTCCTCTAATTAATTCCCTTTCAATGTGCACGAGTTTTGTGCACCAGGCTACTAGTGTTGGAATAAACGTGCATAAAGAATTCAACCCTGTCTCTGCTTAATTGGCTCAAGTAGTGACAGGCAGCACAGACCCACTGATAGTCCGGTTACACTAATGCCTTGACAGAGCCAGACCAAATGATTTCATGGGCTTATACAGCCACAGGCCAGATGTTCCCACCCCATAGAAGCAATCAACATCTGGTTCATACCGTTGTCCTTTATTCTGGGGCTTCACCAACCTCTCACCCACCTAAAGCTGTGGTTGTTCTATCTCTTTGGAAAGTTTTCCTTATAAAACCCTCCCAAATTTCCTGAAAGATACCACAAAATTATCACATTGAAGATGTCCTATATTGCAACTGAAAATAGTTCCAGCACAATGTATCAGGAGACTTTTAAGGTGTGGACGAAAGGGGCCATAGCAGCTAACCTGACTAGTTTAGGGAAGGCCTGCACGGCAGTTGTACAGACTCAAAGACCTAAAATAACCACAAAAGATGGTCTGAAGATTAAATATTTAACTACAAACAGGTTATGGTGGGTAGTCATGACCTAGGCCAGTGGTCGGCAAACTGCGGCTCGCGAGACACATGAGGCTCTTTGGCCCCTTGAGTGTGGCTCTTCCACAAAATACCGACTTCTGCGCATGGGTCACGAAGTTTCAATCGCACTTTATGTGCACACCCCCACGTGGTATTTTGTGGAAGAGCCACACTCAAGGGGCCAAAGAGCCACATGTGGCTCACGAGCCGCAGTTTGCCGACCACTGTCCTAGGCCAATATTTTCCCTGACAAAGATCAATTTAGATCTTTACTGAGCCCATTGTCTTTTTGCCTCTAAGACAGTGGTTCTCAACCTTCCTAATGCCACAACCCTTTAATACAGTTCCTCATGTTGTAGTGACCACCAACTTTATTGTTACAAATTGAACATAATTAAAGCATAGTGATTAAGCACAAAAACAGTATGTAATTATATATGTGTTTTCTGATGGTCTTAGGCGACCCCTGTGAAAGGATCTTTTGACCCCCAAAGGGGATCACGACCCACAGGTTGAGAACCACTGCTCTAAGTTAACATACCTGTGAAATGTCTGGTTAATTTGTAACTTCCCTTTTTTCCAGACCCCTCAGGGCACAATAAATGGCACCAGGACATTCCCTCATTGTTACTGTTATCAAGTTAATTGTCAACTGTTAATTATGTTAAACTATCCTGTACCCATCTGTGTAAAAGAAGCACATGTCCGTCATTTCACTTTTTACCCTATCCCAGAGGTTTCCCCACTTTGGTTTATCCCACCTCCCTAATCTATCACCAATGAACTTCATGTAACCCACCTACATCACTTTCCTTTGATTGCAATGTATAAATACAGATGTAACCCACCATTCTCCAGGGCATTATCTCAATTCGTTGAGATTCTGCTTCCCAGCATATGTCGACAGTTTGGCTCAAATAAACTCACAATATTCTTTACAGGTTTCAGCGGTTTTTTTACATTAACAAAGGTAACTACTTCGTTGATTGTTTATAAATATGTCAAATTTTGTCACCATTTTTTCCTAAATATCAAAGTAAAGATACCTTTCTTGTAGAAATTGACAATTACATAGTAAAGACAGGTGGGTGTTTTCTTAGAGTGACCAGACTAAGAACAAATTAAAGTTGTAAGCATAGATCAGCAATGACTTCAGCATTTTCCAACAGTGATTATACCGACCTTCCACAGGTCCAATTCACTGTATGCTGTTGTTCTTGCATTCAGAAAATAAAATCAAGACCAACCACTGACACTGCCCTTAGCAGTCAGCAAAGTATCTAGCTCAATTTGCTTATCTGGTGACCTTGGGCAAGTCATCTAATCTTCTACACCCTCCCTCTAAAGGAGCAGATGATAACACTTGGTAAGGACACCCAGTGAGACAATGCCTGTGTCTTATTCAAATTAACTGCCACAACCTGAGCACTGAGGCCCATAGGTTGTAAAGGCAATAGCCTGCATGCCCTCTAGGCTCAAAGAAAAACTGACCCAAAGAGCATTCTTTAAAGAGAGAATGACCCAGCTGGTGTGGCTCAGTAGTTGAGCATCAACCTATGAACAAGGAGGTCACGGTTTGATTCCTGGTCAGGGCACATGCCCGGGTTGTGGGCTCAATCCCCAGTAGGGGGCATGCAGGAGGCAGATCATCACTGATGTTTCTATCTCTCTTCCTCTCCCTTCCTCTCCGAAATCAATTAAAAAGTATATGTTTTAAAAATAACAAAATCATTTAAAAGAATAATAATAAAAGGAAGAAATTTTAGAACTGTGAAAAGAAACTGCTTCAGACATTCTCATGTGGAGAAAAATCAGGATAACTAATACTTAACCAGTATTTACTGTGTCCGGCTTGTTCTAAGAGTTTTATGTGAATTAACATAAATATATCTATTACATAACCATATACAACAGAAAATCCCAAGAGATGACACTGAAATCACTTTTTTAAAGGTGGTGAAAGGAGTTTTTAGGGGTAAAATAGACAGGTTTAGAGAGTTTTAGAAATAAAGTGGGTCCATGGGGGGAGGACTACAAAGGTGAGGGCCATGGAGCTGCCAAAAGGCATACATTCACAAAAAAAGGCGCCACAGGAGGAAGACACCCATTCACAGAAGATAGGGAAAAGCCACAGGGGATAGAGAAATGCTGACAAATGGAAGAGGAAAACAGATTTTCACAGGAGATAGAGAATTCTACCACTTGAAGGGGGAGACAAAGAAGGGGCCCCATGTGGGGTTTGAGCTTTGAAGCTGCTGTAGTGACCAATCAGAAGGGAGTATCAGGACACAAAGAACTGTAGCCTTTATAAACCTTAGATAAAAGGGCTTAATGGGCTACCCCCTTTAGGACCCCCTCCCTATGTGGGAGTCTGTGCTTGTTTCCAATAAATTTCCACCTTTCCATATACCACCTTTTGTCTGTGGCTTCATTCTTCGAATCCACCTGGACAAGAACCCAGGAAAGAAATCACCTTTGCATCCTGCTCAGAGAAAAACCACTCAACTCAGTCTCATTTCAGTGGGAGGATGGAGGGTCATAACCATCCCCTTTCTTAAGGTAGCTCAGAAAAGACTGCCTGCATTTAGAAAGAAAATACCAGACTAAATAAATTTTCACATGAAACCCATATTTTAGTGCATGACATCTACCATATTAAAGTCACTGAAAGGACTGTTGTAAGGTTATGCAGATAGTGAACTACAGATGCAGGAACTGAGTCCCCTAGCTCTGTGTTGGCCATGGGCCAGAACCCTAGAGCTCTGCTTAATTAGTATAAAATGGGACATATTGCAACCACTCATTTTCAGTGACTTCCTGGTCTAAGCATCTCATTTTCTGAAACCCAAGGTCACATTCCAACAAAACACATTTGGAGATTCCTGAGTGATGGTGTCTGAGAACTGAGGCAAAAGGTATGGCTTCTCCTAGGGCAGTGGTCGGCAAACTGCGGCTCTTTGGCCCCTTGAGTGTGGCTTTTCCACTGCCCTAGGAGAAGCCATACCTTTTCCACAAAATACATGTACAGTGCGATTGAAACTTCGTGGCCCATGCACGGAAGTCCACAAAATACCGACTTCCGTGCATGGGCCACGAAGTTTCAATCGCACTGTACATGTATTTTGTGGAAGAGCCACACTCAAGGGGCTAAAGAGCCTCGCAAGCCGCAGTTTGCCGACCACTGTAGGGGAATTTACAAACATATCACTTGTATCCAAACAGAGAAGAGATAAATCTTCACAATAAACAAAGCAAAGGAGTGGCCTGACAATAACCAAATGCATTCATCCTCACTCCCTTCTCCCCAGTCTACTCATCTACCCCACCCACATGCTATCTGCATACCAAATGCCTAAATCTCAGGCACTGCCGAGATAAAGAAGAATAAAACCCTGCCTTTAGTAAGTTCACAGTCAAGAGAGAAGTGAAGGTGCAGTGGGCAAACAAACAGCTTCAAAGAAAAAGAGATGCCTAAAAGGAGAAAAAAACACACAAAACATTTAACAGATGGGAGAATAAAGGGGAAAGTCAGAAAACTGTTTGAAGCAGAGATAACCAAATATGAGGATAGGAAGAATAAATTCCAGCCAGAGGGAACAGCATATACAAAACAGCAGAAGAATGTGAAGGCTGTAGGCACCACCCACCCACCAGATTTAGATATGTGGGGTAGGGGCTCTTCCTGAAGAGTAAAGAAGGGATGAGAACAGGAGGTACAAAGGGGCTGGATTTGGAAGGCTCTCCAAGGCCATGTTAACTGTCTGGACTCAGTGTAGAAGATGGGGAACCACTGTTTGTAGTTAAGCTAAGGAGTAATATGGCCAGAAGTACCCTTTAGGCAGTTGAGTCTGGAAACTAGGGGGAAGGTGGCCTGGAAGGGACAACCATAGCACTTTAGGTAGATGATGAAACCTGGATGAGGAGCAGTAACCCCTTGGAGCAAGAGGGGTTGTACTCAGGAACTAGTTACACCTTGACCTGGGGTCTGGGCTTAAAGACATAAATGGGGAGCCACCAGCATATGGGACATTTACCCAGCTAGTAACCTAGTTACAGAGCCATGAAATGGAGCAGTTAGGTGAGGGAGGAAGAGTTCCTGTCCCTCCCAACTCTCATATCTTAGAACAGCAGTCAATGACCATCGAGTGACACCAGCAGACTAAAGAGAAGGAGCTAAGAAAGGGCAAGGGCCACAAGAGATGGCCCACATTAAGAAAAAAAGCTGTGAGGAAGTCAGAGCCAGGACATGGGATATCCTCACTGCCTAGCCTCACTGGCAGACACAAAAGGAGTAAGGGACAGCAAAAGAAGCTTGATCGATTTTAGAGAGAGGAGGGGGAGAGAGAGAGAAATATCAATTTGTTGTTCCCCTTATTTATGCAAATTCATTGGTTGATTCTTGTATGTGCCATTGTGAGGGGTGGGAGGGAGAAATAGAATAGTGGGGACTAACTATAGTTATGAGAAATATTAATCATCCTCTGTTAACTGTGATCATTTTGTTTTGATTAAAGAAAGCACATTCTGACCTGGCTGGGAGTTGTATACCCCAGGACCTGGAAGTTGACCTGGAAATGTGGTCCATTCTTCTTATCTGAAAACTGCCTGGAAAGATTTGCAACCCTCAAGCCTGCATTGTCTGTCATCTGTAACCATTATATCCATTATAATTCTTGTTGCCTACTTCCCCAAGTAATCTTTGTCCTTCTACCCAATATAAGCAGCTGGCTTATGGGGGTGAGGAGCAAAGCAGATTTTTGTGGATGACTCCTGCTCTCCCATGCTGCCAGTAATACTGGAAAATAAAAACAATCATATACGATTCAACCCTATCCCTGCTTAATTGGCTCAAGTAGTGACAGGCAGCTTGGACCCACTTGTCCAGTTTCACCCTGACTGGGTATTGAACCCTCAACCTTGGTGTATAGGGACAACACTCTAATCAACTGAGATACCAGGCCAGAAACATACTTTTATTGTTAAATGTACAAAATATAAATCAACAAATGTTCACAAAGAGCACACTCTTACAAACAGCATCTGGGTCACAGAATCTACCAGTACAACCCCAAAGCCCCCACCAACAGACCAACACTTCAGTGAACCACCCTTACAATTTCTAACACCAAGGGTTAGTTTGACCAGTTTTTTAATTTTCTATCCATGGACCTACATGGTCTGTATTTTGTCCCCTTGATGTATTGTTAATCCTCACCTGATATTTTCCAATTAATTTTTAGAGAGAGTGGGAGGGAGAGACACATTTATTGGTTGCCTCCCGCACACGTCCCAACCAGGGCCAGGGATAGAGCCTGCAACCAAGGTACATATCCTTGACCAGAATCGAACCCGGGTTCCTTCAGTCCACAGGCCAATGCTCTATACACTGAGCCAAACCACCTAGGACCACACTGATTTTTAAAAATATGTTTTTATTGATTTCAGAGAGAGGAAAGGAGAGGGAGAAAGGGATAGAAACATCAATGATGAGAGAGAATCATTGATCAGCTGCCTCCTGCACGCCCCTACTGGCGATTGAACCCGTAAGCCTGGCAAGTGCCCTGAACAGGAAATCAAACTGTGATCTCCTGGTTCATGAGTCAATGCTCAATCACGTAGCCACACCAGCTGTGTTGTGTCCCATTGATTGTATTCAATACCATGTCTGGTTATTTATACATGTGGTGTGTGGCAACACTTTGCCACTTTTCATTACTGAGTAATATTACATGGCGTAACTATACCATACTTATTTATCCATTCTGCCACAGGGGGACATTTGAGTTGTTTCTGGTGTTGGGCTACTGCAAACTGTGATTCTGTGAGAAGTTGAGTAAGTGGTCAGCTCCAAGATCTTGCTTCATCACCATATCAAATACTTACTGTGTAGTTATTGGCAGAGCCCCTGATCATTCATGTGGTACCTTTGTGGGATTATAAAAAGGTACTCCTTCCTCAAGTAAATTGTTTTGCTACCATATTGTTGTATAATATGAGGAGCTCTTGCCCTGGGGAGCCCTGGGGACAGCAGCCTGGCCCACTCTTAGACATACCCTGATACCACATGTCACAATTCATCACACACACACACCAGATGAGAGGGAGCAAGTAAAGTCTAAATCAAATGGAGAGTAGGAACTAGACCTTTGAGGCACAGGAGAAAAAGTAATGAACGGCCTTAGTACGGTCACACAGGAGAAGTGTGATCACATGTGCTCTCCAGACGTGTCACATGACACGTGTGCCACTGATTCTCTCCTGCTGCTCAGGTCTTTTGTGAGTGGCTCAGAGTCTCCAAGTGGCCTGAACATGCCCTCACACAAGTATCTGTATGATGTGAAGCATGCCCGTTTACATGCAGGGTCCTTGAGCAGTACACAACCTGAACAACTTCACAGGTGACCCTGTTACTAGGTCTTAGGAATACAGAAAATAATGACCAGCCTCTGACTTTAAGGAGCTCACAGTTTAACATGGGGAAGACAGACACATAAATACATTATTTAAATATAGTATTATACAAGTGACAATAAAATTTTGCCCAAAGAATTATGGGGTATGAAGTAAGAGTAGTAACTGAAGGATAGAGAGAAGTAGGCAATTCAGTAGTGCTTAAGAGGTGAAACCCACAGAAGCTGGTGGTGTACACTAGAGATGGGCTTGAAAGATGAAGCCCAAGTTTCTAGCTTATGAGCCAGAGCCGATGGTGGTGCCTTCTCTGAGCCAGTGGGGACCTTCAAGAGAGCAACCAGAGTGTGGATGGAGGAGGGCAGCTGTTGGGAGGTGAGGACAAGGCTGGGGGAGGCTGATTCAGAAGATGGCTGTTTCAGAGCAAAAAAACCAGCTGGAGGTTGGGAACCTGACTTCTGCCAGGCTCTGGCACTAGCTCTGTGTGATATGGGCTGGCACTGCGCCTCTCTGGAGATTCAGTTTCCTGCTTGCTGACAAGCCTTGCTTTGTGTATTTGACAAGGCTGCTCTGAAGATCACAGGTGCGTGTGAGATCACGCTCATCTGTAATGCACAACACACTAGACAATGATTAGAATTACGAGTAAGTTCAGGATTCAGAATAAAAAGGCTTTAATAAAGTCAAGAGACAAGAACAGGGCAAAATGCAGATGGGCTTAGTTAAAAAGGTACCGAAGTAGCCTGGCTGATGTAGCTCAGTGGTTGAGTGTTGACCTATGAACCAGAGGCCACAGTTCGATTCCTGGTCAGGGCACATGCCTTGGTTGCGGGCTCAATCCCAGTAAGGGGCGTGCAGGAGGCAGCCGATCAGTGATACTCATCATTGCTGTTTCTATCTCTCTCTCCCTCTCCCTTCCTCTCTGAAATCAATAAAAATATATTATAAAAAGAAAAAAAAGTTAAAGTATCTGCAGAAGTAGCTCATTCCAGGCACACCCCCTGAACCTGTCCCCAAGGCCCCCTTTTCTCTGACTTCTTAATGAGCCAAAGCAGACCAGCCTGGGCTCATTTCCCCAGCCCTTTATTTATTTATTTATTTATTTATTTATTGTTAATCCTCACTGGAGGATATTTTTTCCATTGCTTTTCAGAGAGAGTGGAAGCGGGGGGGGGGGGGGGGGGGGGGGGGGAGGGGGAGACAGGGGCGGGGAGAGTGAGACATGGAGGGAGAGGGAGAGGGAGAGGGAGAGGGAGAGGGAGAGGGAGAGGGAGAAACATCGATGTGATAGACATATTAGATTAGATGGTTTGCCTCCCACACACCCCTCAACCCGGGGGGGGGGGGGGGGGGTGAGCGAACCCACAACCCAGGTACTTACCTTTGACCAGGAATCAAACCCGAGACCCTTCAGTGTGAGGGCCAACGCTCTAACCACTGAAAACACTGGCCAGGGCTCTCCAGCCCTTCTTATTTCACTGTCCCCAGCTTTAATAAACGTCCTCTAAAATTTTTTTTGAAAAAAGGTAAAGTATCTTTTTCTTTACTTGAAAGAAAAGCGGAGAGGAAAAGTTGAACTCGTTAGACTTACTGCTTGAAAGTTGCCTGCAACTAGGTTCAAGGTGCTCTGTCCTAAGCAGCATTTTGAGCTTCAAGGAACTACCTGCCTCCCAAAGCAGCGGTTGCCAACCGGTGGCCCGTGGACCACTGGTGGTCTGTGAGGTCCAAAAGGTTGGCAACCGCTGTTCAATCTGGGTGACCCTGGGCAAGTTAAAGGCACCAAATTCTCCCTTACCTCTGGAACTTGACAAGACTGTTCTCTCCGCTCAGAACAAATTCCCCTCCCTGCTGGACTCATACTCCTAGAATTCTCAGCTTAAAAGCCCCTTCATCAAAAGGGCCCTCCTGCTCCCCCATCTCAATGGCCCTGTTCACTCACACCCCGGACCCCACAACAGCACTATTACAGTGTGATGTGACTGATGTGCCTGTTTCCTCTTCAATCACCGGAACTGCAAGCTCTGTGAGGCCAGGAGCACCTACTCGATGCCTGTCACACAGGCCCACAGGCCCAGGAAGCATATTAAATGAATACATGAAGTCACCTACCCCTATTATCCTGAACCAGTGATGAACCCTGCCACCAAGGTGGTGCAAAGAAGCTGATGCTGCCTGGCTGAGTGGCTCATCCTATATACCAAAAGGCAGAGAGCACATGTCTAGGTTGCGGGTTCCATCCCCCATTGGGGTGTGTACGGGAGGCAACCAATCAATGTTTCTCACATTGATGTTTCTCTTTCTCTCTCTCTTCCTCTCTCTAAAAATCAGTTTTTAAAAAAGGTGATGCAAGAGAGCACTGAGTACTACATGATTGTGTATGGGCAAGGCACTCGGGAAGTGGCTATGCTCTTTCTGAAGTTAAGATGCAGAGAAACAAGATGGTGGCATAGGCAACCGCCTGTACTCGCCGCCTCCCACAACTACATCAAAATTACAACTAAAATACTGAACAATCATCATTCAGAACTGCCTGAAAGCTGGCTGAATGGAAGTCCTACAACTAAAGAAAAAGAAAGTACACTGAGACTGGTAGGAGGGGCAGAGGCATGAAATGGTCTGGTCCGATACCCACATGTACTGGTTTTTTTTTAATCAGGAGGGAGATCGTCTCTGCAGAGGCCACCCATGAGGAGCAAGGGGTCCCAGTCCCACACCAGACCCCCAGCCCAGGGTGCCAGAGTTGGGAAGAGAAGTCCCTGCAACTATGGGCTGTATAAACCAGCGGGGATTGTGGCTGAGTGACACCGAGGCTACTGGAGACCCAGGTGTTCCTTTTAAAGGGCAGGCGCACAAACTTACTCAGACTCAATCCCTCAGAGCTCTAGCACTGGGAGGCTTTGGGGGACTCAGACACATACAGGGAGGAACTGGACTGTCTGGCATAACAGCAGGAACTCAGGGGTGGCTTTTTCCCAGACAGGGGTGCTCGTAGGGGTCATTGTTCCTGTGCTGGGACCTACGCCCCCACCTCCTCGACCCCCACTCCTGTTCCAGGGCTGACCTGCAGCCATATCTGAGACTCCATCAGCCTTGCTCACACTGTTTGCTCCACCCTGGTGATTCCGAGACCCACCACATCCAATTTGCAGTCCCACCAAGCTGTTTGCAGCAGCTTTTCCATATGAATAGCCTGTTCTGGCTCAGGCTTCAGACTTTGCTGAAATCTCTCAAACAAGCTGCAGCTGATGTCAGGGTGCCCCAAACCTACTAATAAAAGGCCCAAGACCTGGCACTAGCACCAGTCCCCTTTGCTTCACAACTGGGCCTCAGCTGGGCACCTCTCAATACAAATAGCAGCCATCTGCAGATCCTTCTATGGCTCCTGCCAGGTGGCCCCAGGCAGTGGATGACTTTGCACTTCTGTGGAGGCCCTAGATCCAGTGCACCTGGCGAACAATTTCAGACCATACCAGATTACAATTCTACACATCCATAAGCGACACACTCAAGAGGCAGACTCAGTGATCACCAAGTCCTGCTCCATAGGGGGGTTTCTGGCACAGCAGCTCTCCCACTGTATTTTCAGCTGGTCCTCATAGCCAATTGGCCTAGAAGTCAATTCCTCCCAGTGGCACCAACAGCAATCAAGGCTCAACTACAAGACTGTGCACACAGCCCACAAAGGGGCTCACCTAGAGTGGCCAGCTCAGGTGACTGGGGAGACTGAGCCACTGGGCCCTAAAGGACACCTAATAGACAAGGCCACTCTACCAATTCCAGGAGACATAGCAACTCTACCTAATACAGTAGGTCAGTGGTTCTCAACCTTCCTAATGCCGCGACCCTTTAATACAGTTCCTCATGTTGTGGTGACCCCCAACCATAAAATTATTTTCGTTGCTACTTCGTAACTGTAATTGTGCTACTGTTATGAATCGTAATGTAAATATCTGATATGCAGGATGTATTTTCATTGTTACAAATTGAACATAATTAAAGCATAGTGATTAATCACAAAAACAATATGTAATTATATATGTGTTTTCCAATGGTCTTAGGCAACCCTTGTGAAAGGGTCGTTCGACCCCCAAAGGGGTTGCAACCCAGAGGTTGAGAACCGCTGGTATAGAGCATGGTGATGATTGCAGCAACAATGTGAATGTATTTCATGCTAGTGAACTGCACATGAATGGTTAAAATGATAAATATGTATGTTTTACCATATGTGTATTTTACCTTGATTTAAAAAAGGAAAATAAGTTGCCTACCTATTCACATCTAGCTAACTAGTGTCTGAACAATAGTTTCCTTTACAAACATAGCTAAATGATGAAAAGACTGGACCTAGGGACTGGGTACAAAGTTCCCTGGCAGAGTGAAGCCTAAACTGCCGTGTACTGCACACATCCTCCCCAACGCACTGTCATCTCCTTGTGAGGACTCTGAAACACATGGGGAGCGGCTTCTGCAGAGTCCCACTCTTACAGCCCACATGTCCCACAAAAATTCCAGTTATAAAAGCCAACCTGCACAAGTGACACCACATTTCTGTGCTATGTTTATGTTTATGCCTGAACTGAGAAATACCAACTGCATGCTCCCCTAAACAGAATCTAGGTCAGATATCTTGGTGTCTTTTTTCCCCCTTCAACACTTCATAATAAAAAATTTCAAACAGAAAAAATATTTTTTTCAAACATACAGAAAAGCTGGAAGAATTATTCAGTGACACTCCATAAACCCACCACTGGGAAGACTCCTTGTGAATAGGGAGGAATAGGATACCATGCCTGTTCTCATTTTCTTTCCATCTTCCTCCAGTCTTATAGGATGCACTGGTCTTAGGAATACCAGAGGTATTGTTCCTGCCCTTTAAAATATGTAAAATAGCACCTATGGGCAAACTGTGCTCTTGCCCAAATCATTTGGAAAGGATGAAACTTTTCTCGTCTCATAAAGAATGAAAGTATTGCCAAAACCGGTTTGGCTCAGTGGATAGAGCATCAGCCTGCGGACTGAAAGGTCCCAGGTTCGATTCCGGTCAAGGGCATGTACCTGGGCTGGGGGCACATCCCCAGTAGGAGATGTGCAGGAGGCAGCTGATCGATGTTTCTCTCTCATCGATGTTTCTAACTCTCTATCTCTCTCCCTTCCTCTCTGTAAAAAATCAATAAAATATATTTTTTTAAAAAGAAAAAAAAAGAAAAAAGAATGAAAGTATTTTCTCAGCTTAAGATCTTGTATTTTAGACTTTAGTTTTAAGACAGTGGCTTTCATGGCGAAATTAAACTTCTGAAAGGTTTTTCAGGAGAACACTCACCAGTCAAATTAAGATTGTAGCTAGAAATGAGCTACTCTGACACACTACTAAATCATTTTAATAAGAGTTAACACATGGACATTTTCTTTCATCACAAATTTTATAAATATGACCATAAGGCCTATTTGATGTGAACTTTAAAAATACAGGGGTATCAAGCAAAATAAACTTTGGACATTTCTTTGGCATCAACTAATTTAAGTATACTTTAAAGTTTATTTTATTATTTATCTGTTTTTCAACATTATTTTTTCTTTAATCCTCACCCGAGGGTATTTTTCCATTGAATTTTAGAGAGAGGGAAAGAGAAAGAAATATCGATATGAGAGAAACATCAATTGGTTACCTCCTGCACTCGCCCAGGAGCCTGCAACCAAGGTACGTGCCCCTGACTGGAATCAAACCCAGGACCCTTCAGTCCGAAGGTGATGCTCTATCCACTGAGCCAAACCAGCTAGGGCAAGTATACTTTAGCAAAAATTTCATGACACTGGAATTTTAAAATGGTAACAGAACTCACAGAACAAAAACACTTCACTTTCAAATCTGGAGCTGAGACAGGTACTAAATCCTACACTTAGTATATATAGGTGGCTCATATAGAGGTGGCTTAGTATATAAAACAATGTGAGAGCAATATGTTAAGCATCCCTTAATTTGGCCCTACCCACTCCAATCCCAGTTCTCAATCCAATCCTAGAAAATGCTATCAAATGTTCAAGAATCTTTATTCTAATTTCTCCTAATGATTCACAAACCCACACCAGCTGCCAAACACAATCAAGCACCAACCAAGGAACAAACCAAACCTGTGTATTACAGGACCTGTACTTACACCCGCTGGTATTTTTAAAAACATAATTTCTTGGACCTAAAATTCCATTTATTCTTTAAATAATGTCCTTACTATAATTACCTAGCAAAGATAAAATAAATCAGGATGACAGACCAGGCCTCCAGCCAGATGCTGGCCTGTCAAGAGTCATAAGCCACTAGGCTGATGTACCTCCCAGGGCTATCCAGGCCCGGAAACCCTCATAATGAGGATCTCTAGGAAAATCAGTGATTACATTCCTCTGGGAATCCAGGAAAACTCTCCAATGAGCAGTGTCATCACATAGTTTTTTGTGGGTTTTTTTAAAAATATATTTTATTGATTTTTTACAGAGAGAAAGAGAGAGGGATAGAGTTGGAAACATTGATCAGCTGCCTCCTGCACACCTCCTACTGGGGATGTGCCCGCAACCAAGGTACATGCCCTTGACCGGAATCGAACCTGGGACCCTTCAGTCTGCAGGCCGACGCTCTATCCACTGAGCCAAACCGGTTAGGGCCACATTGGGTTTTTAAGTGCCATATGTGTGTCAAATACTCTGCTGGACATTATGAGGTCTCATCCAGGTAGAACAAGTCTCACCTCTAAATTAAACTTGCAATCTAGGGGAAAAGCAAACCATCACATTCTCCATTACCTTTGTACACGATATCCATATGATATAGGGTACAGGATGGGTCTCCTTATATTCCATTCCATAACCCAGAAAGGCCTCCCTCCTGTGCACCTCCTTCCCTCCAAATTTCAGTACACCCCAGATAGGAAGTCAGAACAAAGGTAATACTGTAACTTTCCAAAGAATCCCAGTGCATGTGCCTATTTGGAGAAAACCTAGAGAAAGGAGTGTTCACCAAAATTGGAAAGGCTAAAGGGATGTGATTTGACAGAGGAAGTGTGAGGCTATTCTTGGAATCTGGAACTCCTGGTAAAAAAGGCTCAAATAGAAGAGAAAGATGAACAGGCAGATAATGTTGGAGAAGAGGCAGGTACTGAGTCCCCTTAATGAAAACACTGGAGTGTGAGATTCATGAGGTATGATGAGTTAATTAGTAATGAAACATGCTGGTCCTTAGCTTTTCATGCTCAAGATAACTGCCTGGAGGCAGAGGCCTACGCTCCAAAAGGAAGTCCACACCATTCAAAAGCCAACTTACATTCTTTTTTTCTTAAATACGTTTTTATTGATTTTAGAGGGAGAAGGAGTTAGAGAAACATCGATGACTGCCTCCCTCATGCACCCTAATCGGGGATTGAACCCTGGGATTGAACCCGAAACTTGGGTATGTGCCCTGACCAAAGATCAAAACGGTGACCTTTTGGTGCATGGGACGATGCTCAACCAACTGAACCACACAAGCCACGGCTCAACTTAAATTCTTAAGATCCTTAGGCCCAGCCAGCCTGGCTCAGTGCCTATATAGGAGGCTCATGTAAAACAATGTGAGAACAATATGAGGCTAATTCAGAGGCTATAGCATATGCCTATTTTAGAGACTATAGCATATGCCTATACCACAATATTGTACCCATTAGTTAACACTACATACAAACCACTGCTACTAAATATGAGTCTTTTCATTTAGCCTCCAGAAAAATTCCAATGAATGTCAAATACTGGCACATGAACAAAAAGTATACAATTAACTTTAATCACCTGTCACACCCTAGCCAGTTTGGCTCAGTGGATAGAGCGTCGCCCAGGAACTGAAGGGTCCCAGGTTTGATTCCGGTCAAGGGCACGTACCTTGGTTGCAGGGTAAGTCTCTTATATCTATGTTTTTCTCTCTCTCTCTCCCCCTCCATTTCACTCTGTCTAAAAATATCAATGGAGCCCGGCCAGTGCAGCTCAGTGGTTGAGCGTCGACCTATGAATCAATCCATCACTGTAAGGATTATCAAGGCCAACCCTTCATTCTGTTGATTAGGATACTTTGCTCTTTGTTACAGCAGATTTACAGTCACGACAAAGTAAATGCACAGAATTATCTCCTGTATTTCAAGCCCACAGTTTAAAATCAATCAGTAAGAAATATTGTTTAAAACTTTCATATTATTATAATCATAAAATAAAATAAAATATAAAAGCAGCTTTTCAAAAACTGTGCTGGTCTGGATTTAACACTTCCCAAAATTCTTCCTGTGTGTTTACAGCAAACTTATCAGCGTCAACTCTTTCCCCATCTCCACACACACAGAGTGGGATTTAGGAGCCCAGGGCTGGCTATTTACAACACAGCATTTGGAATATCCCGGCGGTGTGATTCAGTGGTTGAGCTGGACCTATGAATCAGGAGGTTTGATTCCTGGTCAGGACACATACCCCATTGCGGTGGGGGCTTGAACCCCAGTAGTGGGGCGTGCAGAAGGCAGCCAAGTGATGATTCTCATCATTGATATTTCTATCTCTCCCTCTCCTTTTCTCTGTCTGAAATCAATAACAAAATATATAACAAATAAATAAAATAGCAAGGCATCTTATTGTAAAAGCATTCCCCTCCCATCAAAGGAAAATTCCTCCCACCAACCTTTGTGATTTGCTAAGAAAAAGAAAGAAATGTACAGCTCCAACTTACATTTGTGTCCAACTATTTCAAAGTGGACAGAGAGGCTAGAAGAATCCCTTTCCAGTTCTAAAATGCCATGATTCTGGAAATTTACTAATAATTTTGCATAACGTCTTCTGCTCAGATACCACTTTATATTGCTCGGCTTTTGTAGGTTTATTAATATTCAGCAACTTTAATTTCAAAGGAATGCTGATTTACTCATTAAACAGCACTCTATATACCTGGATAATGAGACCAAATTGTCTGAAGCTAATAGTGTCTTGTTAATTATAACTGAAAACAGTCTTTGTTAAATAGTATCTGCATTCTTATTTTGGAAGATTTTTGTTACTTCCTTATTACAACAGCTAAAGAAAAAACATAAAAGATAAAGCAGCTTTGTCTCTTGATTTGGCACTCAGAAACGATGATCCATCACGCAGAGATTGAAGCGGAGATTTCACTAAAAATATGAAGCCAGATCTATTTAGTACAAATTTCCTGATAATCAGCCACCAGTTAGTTAGTTTCTCCATTATTGAAAAGCTCTTCAACTACTAAGTAAAAATTTCAGGAGAATAGCACCGCAGGGTCCTTGGGTTTTAGCTGCGGCAGGGACACTGTGGTTGACAAGTGAAGGTTAAATCATTTTAAGTCCGGATTCTTCTGACATTCAGAACACTCTCACTTATGTCCCACATGAGGGTGAAAATGCCAGTTTTATTTAAAACTGCCAACATAAATAGATCCACAAACAACGTGTACTTCCACGATTGTCCCAGCAAGAGGGGACTTGTCACCGGAGGGCTCGGAGCGCAAGGCGGCGGCCGCAGACCCGGGACCCTACCCCGCGCAGGCAAGTGTGCTCGGGGTACGGGGGCCCGCCACCCCGAGGCTGGGACCTGGGACCAGGTCGGGTATGAGCAAGCGAGCACGTCCCCGACCGGAACGCAGTTCCGAGAGCTCCAGGCGAGGCTCGAGGGGGAGCGCAGGGGAGTGTGAGCTCCACGGAGCCCGCCCTCCCCAGTCCCGGGGGCTAAGTCGTGAGAGGCCGCGTCACGGTGGCCAGCCCGAAACCCCCGGAGCCCGGGCGGCTGTGAGGACGGAACGTTCGGGGCGCCGGCTTGGCCCTGAGGAAGGGGGTGGGGACACGAGATGGCGCGGCCCCAGGATGAGGGGGAGGGGACCTGCGACGGCGCGGCCCACGGAAGGGACGCGTCCCGGGCTCCGGTGGAGGTGGGCCCTGCGCGGACGCAGTCCCTCGCCGACCGGCGCAACAAAGCGGCGCCGCCCGCCCTGACTTCCCGGCCGCGACGCGACCAGGACCACGACGACCCGGCGGCGGTTCCGGGCGGGGCCCCAGCGAAGAACTTCCCGGCCCCGCTCGCCCGCCTCACCTCGGCACCGTCTACCGCCGCGGGGGCGCCGTCGTCCGCGGCCCCGGGGCCTCGCGCGCCGAGTGACCGGGCGCCGGTGGCGGCAGCGGCTGGTAGCCCCGCGGAGACCCGGGCGGCGGCGCAGACGGCGGCGGCTCCATCTTCCCGGGTGCTCGTGGCTCCGCTCCGACGCGCAGACCCAAGTGGGACATTCGCTACATTGTTGGCATTCCACGGGCGTCACGTGACCGCGCGTCACGCTCGATCTGCCCCGCCCGCGCTTCCTGGTCCGGCCGCCACCTGCGGCCCGGCGCTGTCCCCGCCCGCGCGGCGCGCAGTGAGAGTTGGTCGCTGTCCCTAGGCCACTGTCCTCTCACCCAGCCTCGGTGCGGACTGGAAGTCAACAGGCCTCAGGGAGCCATCAAGTCGGTGTCAGCCATCGAAAGTGAGCGCAGACACAGCTTTCAGGCCAGGGTATCAAGCCACAGAAGAGGACGTGAGAAAAACGCCCAAATTCAATCGGTTTAACTCAATCTCGTCCAGTGCCTTTCGCATTTTGTGTAGAAGTGTTGTGTGAGGTACACAGTGGTGTAGTGATATTCGCCAGCAAGTGACATCTCAGCCGCTGAGCTGTCTTTGCACTGGAACACTGGAGTTGGTACTAGGACATGTGCAGGGACAGGGAACAGAAGTCACACTGGACGCCAAATCCTCAACCTAATATCGCACTGTGGCCCCAGATGCTGAGGACTAATATCATTTTAAAAGCCAACTCAATTTCCTTTTTCATGCACCCTTCGGAAATGTTTAAATGTTAATCTCGAATGATTAACATTTGAGTAGTGAAGGTCATTTTCTAGGGACGACTTTAGCAACTTTTCCAGTCCAGAAACCCCATCTAGATTTTCAGCCTCTACCTTTGCTCTTCCAGGGAACCTCCTCACACCAATCTCCTGTTTCCTCCCTCCTTTGAGCTTGGATTATTAGATCATTACTGTGCAGCTCAGAATTCAATTTCATTTTGCAGTCTTATCCTGTACTTTCCCGGGCATCCTGCATGGTATTTGGAGTAGAACAAGCCTCTAGGGAATATTCTGTAGTGGGGGTCCCTTTTGCACTCATCTAGTGTATCTTCTACTCACACACTGAGCATATGTTCTCCACCCCTGTCCAAGCCACAAGACAGGCTGCCAATTTTCCTTTGTGTGTGTTTAAAGGTCCTGCCCTTGCTCTGTCTTCAAAGATGTAATCATAATTTAAAAAGATTTTTTTGTCAAATGAAATATTGTAAATAAAAATAATTTAATTGACTTTAAGATGTATGTGTAAAACAATAAAACGTTGCAATGATAGTAACCGTTTATAGCGTTGCTTGCAATAGTAAAAAATCAAGAACCTAAATGTCCAGCAGTAGAGAATAAGAGGAAAATGAAAGGTATTCAAATGATGACACATGAAATAGCTTGATACTTTTCAAAGGATAAATGATTGTGGATAAAATTCAAAATAATTGCAGAGTGGAAAAAAGAAATTTGCAACCCTGACCGGTGTGGCTCAGCAGTTAGCATTGGCCCACTCATGGAAGGATCGTGGTTCGAGTCCCAGTCAAGGGCACAGGGCACATACCTGGGTTGCAGGTTCAATCCCCACCCAGATCAGGCAGGTGAGGGAGGCAAACAATCAATGTGTCTCTCACAATGATGTTTCTCTCCCCCTCCCTCTCTCCTTTCTTTTTTTTTTCTTTTGCTTTTACTTTTATTAGTATTTATTTTATGCTGAATTTATTCCTGGGCCATAAGTTTTTGTTTCTTCAGTTTCTTCTGGGATATTTTTCTTCTGTGCACTTCCGTTTCTGGTTTAGAAACAATCAAGATCATCTCAATGTGGCATGAGCTCTGTAAGTTCTACACTGCATCTTGGGAGCTTTGTTCACTTGGATGTGCTCAAAGACCAGGGAATCTACAACTAAACCCTTAAGTTCAGCATTGTTCTCTGTATTTTTAAGTATGTGCAGCAAAAATTCAGCACTCTTTTTGGGCCACTGACCCAGTGTCCAGCCCTGGCACACTTAACCAGTTCCACCACTGTAACGACAGAATAACACACACTGCTTCTGTAAAGTGACGTCCTTCAGATACTTAGCGGCTTTTCAAATATGCATACCCTTGGTGGCCTGAGCAGTTTCACAAATGTTCTTAAAGTGAATACGAAGATTTGAGCCTCTTGATTTGCATGATTTTGTGGGGTTTTCAGGGTCAAATGAATAGCAAACCTGCTTTGGGGAAGAGGGTCCCTCCCTACCTCCTTTCCACTCTCTGAAAAGCAATGGAAAAAATATCCTCGGGTGAGGATTAACAAAACAAACAAACAAGCAAGTTGCAGAACTAGATATACAGTAAGATACCATATTTATAAATAAACAAAATCCCACAGAATCCATATGAATCACATACTTTTTGTAAGTATCAGCATGGATTGAAGGTGTACACACTAAATCCATAACTGCTATTGGCCATGTAAGAAGAAGGGAAATTAAACTGAGGAAAGAAAAATGCAGACTTTAAACTTCATCTGCAATGCTTTATTTCTTTTATCCAAAAAAGTGTAGCAAAACTGTCAAAATCTTAAAATTTGATTCTGGATGATTAGGTTTAATAATGTGTGCTGTTATTCTTTGTTCCTTTTAAAAAATATCTTTTAAAATATTTCAAATATATATATGAATCAAATTGGAAATAAGTTTAGAAGCTTGCTTGGGGAAACTGACATACCTATACAGGTATGTGATTATGATTAATGATTCTGTGAATAAGTGTTTATTAACATGGTGTCATTCCTTCCTTTGGGTTTTTTGTTTTTTTTGATTTTGTGAGTGCCTGCTATGATCCATGGGCTAAACCAGGTACAGGGGATACGATGGTGAGCAAAACCACATGATCTATTTCCTGGTGGGATTTACAGTTTGTTCAAGAAAAAAAGCAAGTGACAGTACCTAATTTTGTGAAACAATGTAAATATATATTCCAGTAAAGGAGGCAGCCAAATGTTAAAAAGGGATAAAGGGGTATAATGATTCTGGGTGATTTTAAACAACAAAAATTATGTTGAAATTAAATAATCAGGTAAATAAGTACATCCACATAATTCATCCAGCTGAGAAGGGGGAAATAGAGAACGCAAGGTCAGGTGAGTACAAAGCCTACAATAGTGGCAATGTTACAGTGTATAAATTAATTTATTAAGGTAGCATCTATATGTGTGTGAGGATGTGTGTGTCTTTCTCTATCCCAGGTATTGCCCTAAACTTGTGTATTATCTCATTCAATCCTCTAGACCAGGGGTCCTCAAACTACGGCCCGGGGCCACATGCAAATACAAATATTGTATTTGTTCCCATTTTGTTTTTTTACTTCAAAATAAGATATGTGCAGTGTGCATAGGAATTTGTTCATAGTTTTTTTTTAAACTATAGTCTGGCCCTCCAACGGTCTGAGGGACAGTGAACTGGCTTCCTGTTTAAAAAGTTTGAGGACCCCTGCTCTAGACAACCATGCTATTATTCCCATCTTATAGAAAAGGACCCTAACACATGGACAACAGAAGCAACTTGCCCCAGATCAAGGATCTGGGATTCAAACCTTCATAGATATAACTCCAGAGCTTGGAAACACTGAATTATAGGCTTTCTAAAGGGAATCTCCACAAAGTGTGGATTACAATCTATACTAATAAAGGAGCAAGATGCAAATTGACCATACCTTCGTGACACCCACCAGCCAATCAGGAGTGAGTATGAAAATTAACCCAACAAAAATGGCAGGTTAATTTGCATGTGCAGGCGCCGAGCGGCTGGGGGCGAGGCGGGATGCTTGCGTTGTCACCATGGCAATGACGTAGGCGTTCCACATGGCCCCAGCTGCTCCAGGCCTCTGGGCAGCATGGGAAGATGGAAAGGCAGCTCTGGCCAGAGTGAAGGTGGTGCGGCAGCCAGGGGAAAGAAGGCCTATTCTTGCACAAATCTTCATGCATCGGGCCTCTAGTGTACTTATAACTAGGAAACTGCAACCAAATTTACCCCTTTATACTTTGAGGGGAAAGGAGTAGTTTTTGTGGAATGAGGAAGAGGTCAGCTCAAAGACTGTATCTCTAGCACCAGTCAGAGCAGAGATGATGCTGGGGCTATGGGCTCAGGGACTCAATTTATCAGTGATGGCTACTTCAACCATTAAAAGACCTTTTGCTTCTTTAGTTCCTGGACATGTCCCAAAAGGTTTATATTATTGGAAGTCAGATTTATGGAAAAGTGGATTACTATTATTTTTCAGAGAGTAATAGATGAATAGGCAGTAGATGAGTAAACAAATGTTTTCTATCTTGTATTTTTTGTCTTTTTCTTTGTTGTTGTTTTTCAATTTTTATTTATTTGAGAGAGAGAGAGATGAAGGCAGAAGAGAGTGAAACATTGATTTATTGTCCCACCCATTCATGCATTCACTGATTTTTCTTTTTTTTAAAGACAGAGAGAGAAAAACATCGATTTGTTGTTCTACTTATTTATGCATTCATTGGTTGATTCTTGTAAGTGCCCTGACCCGGGATTGAACCCGCAACCTTGGCATATCTGGACAATGCTCTAACCAACTGAGCTACCCGGCCTAGTAGGGCCTAGTTTTGTTTTTGTCATTGACTTTTTTTTAAAATATATTTATTTATTGATTTCAGAGAGGAAGGGAGAATGAGAGAGAGATAGAAACATCGATGATGGGAGAGAATCATCGATCGGCTGCCTCCTGCACGCCCCCTACTGGGGATCGAGCCCGCAACTCAGGCATGTGCCCTTGGCCGGAATCGAACCTGGGACCCCTCAGTCTGCAGGCTGACACTCTATCCACTGAGCCAAGCCAGCTAGGGCTTGTCATTGACTTTTATCATGTATTTTTAAAAGCCTTTATTTAATAGATTTCACCACTAGGATTCTTTTAAAAATTATTTTAGCCAAGGCTGTTGTGGCTCAGTTCGTTGGAGCATTGTCCCATACACTCAAAAGGTGGCAGATTCAGCCTGGCTCGTGTGGCTCACTCGTTGAGCATCGACCTATGAACCAGGAGGTCATGGTTCAATTCCCAGTCAGGGCATATGCCCAGGTTGCGAGTTTGAACCCCAGTGTGGGGCATGAAGTATGCAGCTAGTCAATGATTCTCTCACATCATTGATGTTTTTAACTCTCTCTCCCTCTCTCTTCCTCTCTGAAATCAATAAAAATATATTTTTTAAATAAAAGCAATTATTATTTTTTTAAAAGTGGAAGGTTCACTTCCCAGACAGGGCACATGTTTGATCCCTGGTCGGGCAAGTGGGGGAGGCAACTGATCAATATTTCCTTCATCACATCAATGTTTTTCTCTCTTCTTTCTTCCCTCTAAAATTAAAAATATATATATTTGGAAAATATACATAAAATTTCCACCTTAACAATTTTTAAGTGTACAAACACTTATTTTTTACAATAATGAAAACAATTTTGATAGCGGTGGGGGAAATCCCCAGTATTAAATTTTAATTCTTACATGTCTGTTTTCCAGCATTAAAATCATGAGAGAGTAAACTTTTCTCATATTTTAATTTATTTCTAATTGCTTTACTTTTAGCCATTTGAAAAACAGAACCTCCTGGAAAATTTGGTAAAAACCTCTAGTGCAGCCCTGGCTGCCATTGTTCAGTTGTTAGAGCACTGGCCTGTGCACTGAAGAATCTCAGGTTTGATTCCTTGTCAAGGGCACGTACCTGGATTGCAGGACCCACTTCAGGCCCTGGTCAGGGAGCATGTGGGCAGCAACCAATCCACGTGTTTTTCTCACATTGGTGTTTCTCTCTCTCTCTCCACACCCCCCCACCCCCCCCACCCCCTCCCTACCCCCCCCCCACCCCCGCCGCTATCTCCATTCCACTCTCTAAAAATCAATGGAATCTGGGGTGGCCACCTTGCCCATCTATGTGGACCTGCCTTTCCAACCACCTCTAACAACACAGGGTAGCTTCGTTCTCCGAATTGCCAATCTGCTGCTGAGATGAGTAATGAAGTATGTCATTGCATAAGTCAGAATTGCTCAATAATTTAACAAGATTTGTTCTCAGAAGATGTCAAAGAGAACCTGTCAAGATAAAAATCACATTCTGCATTTAAAGAATTTTATGTTGTCACTTTATGTTATTAAGAGAGAAACTGATAAAAACAAATTTTATTTTCTTACCACATACTCTGTTAGCTTACTTTTGCACTGAGTGAACTATGACAGCAACACCTACTATTGACTTATTTTTCATTACATTCATATTTGGCTGCAATTTCTATTTCATTTGCAGACATGAGCAGAATTGAAAGAAACTGTGTCTGTAATTGAAAGAAAAATTTCACCAAAACCTTCCATTCAAAATTTTAATCTAGGGTGGTGTAGGTAAATGCCAGTACATGCCGTCTCCCACAACCACATCAAAATTACAACTAAAATACAGAATAGCCGTCATTCAGAACCACTTGAAAGCTTCCTGAATGTAAGTCCTACAACTAGAGGAGTAAAGAAGAAAACACATAGAGACTGGTAGGAGGAGGGGAGGCACTAAATGGGTTTGTCCAACACCCATGTTGTGCTGTTTTTTTAATCAGGAGGGAGATGTCTCTGTGGAGGCTGCCTGTGAGGAGCCAGGGGTCTGAGCCCCACACCAGATCCCCAGCCCAGAGTTCCAGAGCTGGGAAGAGAAGTCCCTGCAACTATGAGCTGTAAAAACCAGCAGGGATTGTGGTTGAGTGACATGGAGGCTGCTGAAGACCCAGGTGTTCCATTTAAAGGGCCAGAGCACTAACTTACTTGGACTCCCAGCACCAGACAGCATTAAGGGATCCAGACATACAGGGAGGAATTGGATTGTCTGGCCTAAGAGCAGGAACTCAGGGTAGCTTTGTCCCAGATGTGAGTGGTCACAGGGGTCATTGTTCCTGTTGCAGGGTTGACTGGCAGCCATATCTGAGTCTTCATCAGCCTAGATCACATGATTTGCTCCACCCTGTGGATTCCCTAAGATCCTACCCCATCCAATTTGCAGCCCCACCCAAGCTATTTGCAGCAGTTTTTTTTAAAGATTCATTTTTAAATATATTTTATTGATTTTTTACAGAGAGAAATTGAGAGGGATAGAGAGTTAGAAACATCAATGAAAGAGAAACATCAGTCAGCTGCCTCCTGCAATTCCCTACTGGGTATGTGCCCACAACCAAGGTACATGCCCTTGACCGGAATTGAACCTGGGACCTTTAAGTCCACAGGCCAACGCTCTATCCACTGAGCCAAACCGGTTAGGGCGGCAGCAGCTTTTTCACATGAATGGCCTGTCCTGGCTCAGGCTTCAGACTTTGCTAAAATCTCTCAAACAAGCTACAGCTGGTGTCAGGGTGCCCCAAACCTACACTAGCATCGGTCCCCCTTGTTTCACAACTGGGCCTCTTCTGGGCACACAGCCCACACAGGAATGCACCTAGAGTGCCCAGCTCAGATGATTGGGGGAATTGAGCCACTGGGCCCTGTAGGACACCTACTACACAAGGCCACTCTACCAATTCTAGGAGACATAGCAGTTCTACTTAATACATAGAAACAAAACCAGGGAAGCAGCCAAAATGCAGAGACAAAGAAACATGTCACAAACAAAAGAAATGGAAGCAAGCAAACTAATGAATAGAGTTCAAAACCATGGTTATAAGGTTTCTCAAGGATCTTCATGAGACTTTCAAGGATCTTAGTGAGAATGTCAAAGACATGAAAAAGGACCAGGCAGAAATTAAGCATACATTAACTAAAATAAAAAAGAATTTACAGGGATTCAACAGTAGAATAGAAGATTCTGAGTATCAAATCAATGATTTGAAATATGAGGAAGCAAAAAACACACAATCAGAAGAGCGAAAAGAAAAAAGAATCCAAAATTATGAAGATAGTGTAAGGAGCCTCTGGGACAACTTCAAGCAACCAACACTCACATTATGGGGGTGCCAGAGGAGAAGGGAGAGAGAAAGATATTGAAAACCTATGTGAAGAAATAATGACAGAAAACTTCCCCTATATGGTGAGAGAGACTCGCAAGTCCAGGAAGCTCAGAGTCCCAAACAAGAGGAACCCCAAAGAAGCCCACACCAAGATACATCATAATTAAAATGTCAAGGGTTAAAGACAAAGAGAGAATCAGCAGTAAGAAAAAAAGTAGTTAGTTACCTACAAGGGAGCACCCATAAAACTGTCAGCTGATTTCTCAACAGAAACTTTGCAAGCCAGAAGGGAGTGGCAAGAAATAGTCAAAGTGATGAATAGCAAGGACCTACAACCAAGATTACTCTACCCAGCAAAGCTCTTATTTAGAATTGAGGGTCAGAAACAAGAAAGAGCTTCACAAACAAGAAAAAGCTAAAAAAATTCATCAACACCAAACCAGTATTACATGAAATGTTGAAGGGATTTTGGAGAAGAAGAAGGAGAAGGAGAAGGAGAAGGAGAAGGAGAAGGAGAAGGAGAAGGAGAAGGAGAAGGAGAAGGAGAAGGAGAAGGAAGGAGAAGGAGAAGGAGAAGAAGAAGGAGAAGAAATAAAAAATATGAACAATAAAATGATAACAAATACATCTCTATCAACAATTTAATCTAAAAGTCAAAATAAACGAAGAAGAAATCTAATAAAATAAACTGGTGAATACAATAGAATCAGAGGCATGGAACAAACTGATGACTCTCAGAGGGAAGGGGGGAGGTGGATTGGAAGAGATTAAGCAAAAATCTTACCTATGGACAGGAACAGTAGGGTGATGAAGGCCTGAGATGGGGTGGGAACCTGGTGGAGGGGGGCAATAGGGAGAAAAAAGGAGGACATCTATAATACTCCCAACAATAAAGATTTAAAAAGAAAGCCTTTGTTTAAAAATAAATAAATAAATGATACTAAGAAAACAAAAAAATTTTTAATCTAATCTTTTGCAGTTAACACTGGTAATACTTGCTTTAGAAAGAACAAAAAGTGTAAGACTCAAACTCTTGTCTCAACAAAATTAATTTCTATAATAAAATGAAAATTTCCAAAGAGAACTGTCTGAGGTAATCTAAATTGACAATAGATATTTAATTGTGTAATTTTAAAAGAAACACTTTCACGGTCTATTTTTAACCTTTAATTTAAATTTAATGACTACTAAAGATCAATGGAAAAAAATATCCTTGAAGAGGATTTAAAATAATAATAAATTAAATTAAATTAATAACTAAATGTTGTTTTGGTTGTTATTGCACAATTGCTTTTCAGACCAAGTATTTTGCTTTATCAACTAGATTTGAAAAGAGAAATTGAGTGTTATCTTCAGATGCCTGATAAATGGGTTTTGATAAGGAAAGCTGTGACGGGATTATGACAACGCGATTTCATTGTAGAAGTGGAAGGAGGCCAGTGGCAGACAGGCTGCCAAGTTTCAAAGAGCAAAGGGAAATCTATAAATGTCAGGAAGCATTCATGCAGATTCTATTTGAGTGCCAGTAACTCCAGGACAAGAAGAGTTTCTGGGTTTGGGGTTAGAACCAAAAAATGCCCTAGAGCTAAGGAAGAACCACAGTTGGAGGTACAGATATTTGGAAGGGAAAGGGCAGAAACAAGTCATGGGGAAGCCTGGTATTTAAGGCATGCAGAGGGAATTAGAGAAATAGGCACATGAGTAAACAGAAGAAGGGGAGATCAGATGACATAGTTGTGGGACTGTGTATTGTCCCATTAATACTTGGGAGAAGAAAAGAGCTAAAAATTATTTGGGAAATATCACAGATGTGAGAGAAAATTACACCAGACTCAAATAAAGACAGAAGAGCCCTAGCCAGTTCGGCTTGGTGGATAGAGTGTCGGCCTGTGGACAGAAGCTGTGCCAGGTTTGATTCAGGTCAAGGGCACATACCTAGATTGTAGGCTCCTCCTAGGGGCACATGTGGGAGAGCAGCCAATCAATGTTTCTCTCACATCAGTGTTTCTCTCTGTCTTTCCCTCTCTCTTCCACTCTCTCTAAAAATCAATGGAAAAATAGCCTCACCAGAGGATTAAAAAAAAAAAAAAAATACAGGAGATATGAGGGCTATTTCCTTGGGCTCCCAGACTGCTTCTAGTAACTTCAACAGTCAGAGTGGGGAAGTAAGACTACAGTTTTTTTGGGTTTTTTGTTGTTTTTAAAATATATTTTATTGATTTTTTACAGAGAGAAAGGGAGAGGGATAGAGAGTTAGAAACATCAATGAGAGAGAAACATCGATCAGCTGCCTCCTGAACACCTCCTACTGGGGATGTGCCCCCAACCCAGGTACATGCCCTTGACCGGAATCGAACCTGGGACCCTTCAGTCCACAGACCTACGCTCTATCCACTGAGCCAAACTGGCTAAAGCAGTGGTTGGCAAACTCATTAGTCAACAGAGCCAAATATCAACAGTACAACAATTGAAATTTCTTTTGAGAGCCAAATTTTTAAAACTTAAACTATATAGGTAGGTACATTGTTATTAACTTAACTAGAGGCCTGGTGCACAAAAATTTGTGCACTCGGGGTGGGGAGGAGAGGGTCCCTCAGCCCGGCCTGTGCCCTCTTGCAGTCTGGGACCCCTCGGAAGATAACGACCTGCTGGCTTAGGCCTGCTCTCGGGTGGCAGAGGGCAGGCCCAATCCCTAGGTGCAGCCCCTGGTCGGGCTCAGAGCAGGGCCAATTGGGGAGTTGGGGAGCCGTCCCCTGTCATGCACAGAGCAGGGCAGATCGGGAGGTTGCGATGCCACCCTCAGTCATGCTCAGGGTAGGGCTGATTGGGGGGTTGGGGCACCGCCCCCTGTCACACTCAAGGCAGGGTCGATGGGGAGGTTGCGGTGCCACCCCCTGTCACGTACAGAGCAGGGCCGATCAGGGGGTTGGGGCGCTGCCCCCTGTCACTCACAGAGCAGGGCCCATCAGGGGGGTTGGGGCTCCGTACCCTGTCACACTCAGAGCAGGGTCCATCAGGGGGTTGGGGCACTCCCCCCTGTCACACTCAGGGCAGGGCCGATGGGGAGGTTATGGCTCTACCCCGTCACACACAGAGCAGGGCCCGTGGGGGGGGGGGGGGTTGGGGTGCCGCACCTTGTCACACACAGAGCAGGGCCGATCAGGGGGTTGGGGAGCTCCCCCCTATCAGGCACAGAGCAGGGCTGATCAGGGGGTTTGGGGGCCTTCCCCTGTCACAAACAGAGCAGGGCGGATAGGGAGGTTGTGGCCCCACCCCCAGTCACACACAGAGCCGCAGGGCGATCAGGGGGTTTGGGCGCTGCCCCCTGTCACGCTGCTCCCGGTGCTGGGAAGCCTCACTGCTCCGCTGATCCCGGTGCTGGGAGGCATATTACCCTTTTACTATATAGGATAGAGGCCTGGTGCTCGGGTGGGGGCCGGCTGGTTTGCCCTGACGGGTGTCCTGGATCAGGGTGGGGGTCCCGCTTGGGTGCCTGGCCAGCCTGGGTGAGGGGCTGATGGCTGTTTGCAGCTGGTCACGCCCCCTTCAGGGTGGGGGTCCCCACTGGGGTGCCTGGCCAGTCTGGGTGAGGGGCTGGGGGCTGTTTTCAGGCTGGTGGGTGACTGAAGCTCCCAACCGCTCCTTTTTTTCTTTTTTCTTTTTTTATTCTGGGCCAGCTTTAGCTCTGAGGCTTGGCTCCAGCTCTGAGGCCTCGGCTGCTGAAAGCAGGTATCTGGTTTGTTTGGGTTCTATAATCGAAACACTGTTTCAACTCCAGCTCTGAGTTCCCGGCTGGCTGAAAGCAGGTTTCTGGGGTTCTGTTTAGCTTCTATATTTGTAACAATGTTTCAAACTGCAAGCTCAGAGGTCGGCAGCAGCAGGCGGGGAACGTTGGAGTCCTCCATTACTGAAGCAAGCAAGCCTCATGTTCGCTTCCAGCTGCCTGGCTGCCGGCCGCCATCTTGGCTCACAGTTAATTTGCATATCGCCCTGATTAGCCAATGGGAAGGGTAGCGGAGGTACGGCTAATTACCATGTTTCTCTTTTATTAGATAGGATTAGGGTACTCCTAAGCTGGCCTTTGCTAAAAACGTCCTCAATCTGATTGAGGTACGTTCGCTGAGGTCGACCCCTTCCAACTCTCCCATCCACACTCGTCTTGTATACTTGTTTCGTCTATCTCCATTCATTCATCCTCTCTATATGTCCAAACCATCTCAACATACCTTTCTCAATCTTCGACACTACCTCTTCTTTCACTCCACAACATTCCCTAAAATTAACTTAATAAACTTTACTTGAAGTTTTAAGTCTTAGTTAAACTATAGGTACGTTGAATAAAACTTGATATCATACTTAATAACAATATTATTTATTGATAAAATTAAATTTCTTACAATATCCATAAAATTAAATCATGACAATGACTGACAAACACTAATGTGAACAATGGCCTTGCATCTCCTTGGAAAGTTTGGGTAAGTCAGGTTTGTATGTTGTTGTTTTTAATTTTAGGCACGATTCCAGGTTCTCATCATTAAGATGACTTCTCAATTTACTCTTGATACGGTTCATGCTTGAAAATGATTGTTCCCATAAATATGTAGACCCGAATAAGGAAAGAACAGCAAACGCTAGTTTTTTCAGTTGATTATATGAGTCAGGAATACTATTCCAGGTGTTAAAAATCAACATATCTTTCTTCTCCGGGTCTTTCAAAGCAGACCACTTGTGCTGTGAACTAAGTTCACATTTGTTTTTCTCCAATATTTCTATATCAGCACAAAGACGTTCAAATTTTGAGCTCCACAGTTCTTTGTTTTTTAAATCCAGCAATTGCATTTCAAAGTTGCCAATGTCAATATTAAAGGGAGAAAAATTTAATTCTGTTACAGTAGCATTGAGAGGTTTTTTAACAAAGGCTAACGTCGATTTGCTGTTTCTGAATTCCTGAAACCTGTTGAGAAAAGCTTCCCTCATATTTAAAAGTGTTGTTTTGAAATAGCAAATGTCAATATCCGAATTATTTTCTTGGCGATGTTTCAACAAGCTTGGAAAGTGAATCAAAGTTTCTCTTTCAAAATCTTGAGCAAAGAGAGATAATTTGTTTTCAAATGAAATAACTTCTTCTAACATAAAAAAAAACTGTGTTTCCTTTCCCCTGTAGTTTACGATTAAGCTGATTTAGATGAGACGTAACGTCTACCATGAAATAAAATTTTTGGATCCACTGTTCATTCGTTAGTTCTGGATAGTAAACACCCGTCTCAAGGAGAAATGCTTTAATTTCTGTTAATAAGGAAGCGAAACGTTTCATCTTGATAACCAACGTACCTTGTTATGCAGCAGAAGATCTGCGTACTCACTCTCCATTTCAACTAAAAATTCTTTAAATTAGCGATGATTAAGAAGAGCTTTAGCTGTAATGGAGTTGATAATCTTAATCACCAATTCCATAACTTTGCAAATTTCTTCTGGAAATGTCTGCACACAAAGCGCTTCTTGATGAGTGATGCAATGGTAAGTAAGTATCTCGTGATTAATTTTTTCTTTCAGAATAGCAACAAACCCGTTTCTTATGCCAGTCATACTTTCGACCCGTCTGTTGAAATTGAGACAATTTTATCAAGTGGCATATGATGTTTTTCAATGCACTCAATTACAGCATTTGCTATATCCTCTCCACGTGTTTGACCTTTGAGTGGCAATAATCCTAAAAGTTCTGCTTTAGGACCTGTAGGTGAAATAAATCGTACAAAAAGTGAAACTTGCGCTGTATCATTTATGTCACAAGACTCGTCAACTGCTATTGACAAAGCTGAAACCAATTTAAGATCTTCGACTTGCTGGTTGGTTATATTCGAAGACATTTTGACTGTTCTATCTTTCACTGTTTTAGCAGACAATGGTAACTCTTTAAATTTTTTTAGAATATCTGCTTTGTTCTTAAAATCCCGAAATAGCTCTTTGGATGCATTTATAAAACAACTTTTTATGTATTCGCCATTTGTATATGGTTTTCCTCTCTTAGCAATCTCTTGACTAACCACAAAACTTGCAATATTAACATTGTTGGAAGATTGCATCCAGTAATTAAATACAGAACTTGATTTTTCTTGACTCTTCTGAAGTTCCTCAACTGCTTTCTTCCTTGCATCACCGTCAGGATATTCAGTACTAAATGACATGTGTTTAGTTGTAATGTTTCTCTCCAAATTTGATTTCTTGTTTTGCACCAATTTTTCCTGACAAATGAGACAGGCCGGAAGGCCATTAAAGTTTTGATTAAACGTGAAAGTCTCGGTCCATTCAACTTTAAATTCATGGTTTTCGTCTTCTGTTTTTCTTTGCTTCTTCTTTGTAGCAATGTCAAACAGGGCACCTAAAAAAATGTTTCGTTTTATAATAATAAAGCCACCAACACAAAATTGTAGAGGGCCGCCTGGGAGGCACCTAGGCATTTTCTTATTATTGTCAGCTGAACTCAGAGCATAGGCAGCCACACCCTGGGAACATGCTTCCCCAATAAGGCTGGACATGTTAATCAGGCAGGGGCGGAACTAGATATGTAAATCTAGGCCTTTAAAATAAACCTGCTGTGTGGCTCAGCCGCTTTGCTGCCTCTCCATCAGAGAGGATGGCGCCCACCTGGCCCCAGCTTAAAATCTATTTCTGCGTCTTGGTCTTTCTTTAATTTCTTAATCCCCAGCTCCTCCGCTCAAGAACCTGTCGTTTTCCCGTGCGGGTCTCGGGAAACAGAAACAGCTCACCACACAAAATAATTACAATTCTTAAATTCATGACAAAAATACCTGTAGGATTTGCAGCTGGTTGGAAAAATACAGGTAACTTTATGCTTCGAGTAGGTACTTTTGTTACCTGCGAGTGATTTGCGAATGTGACTAGCACTAACCACTGCACAATGAGACTGCTGACTGACTGGCTCACTCAACTTGTGCATGAATCGAGCATGCCTCCCCTGCGCTGCGTACCCCGCGGCCCGCCTGCACCGCGTCTCCTGTGGCCCGATCGACCGACACCCCCCACTTCTTCTAATGCCACTTCTTCAAAATAGACTCGTGTATTCTGTTCTTTGTGATATATGTTATCTCTAAGGGACTTGTCCTATATCTGGAGGAATGGCTTCTAGATGGTACTCACCGTCAAAACTCGGACTGGCTAAGGGTTCGAATCTGGCCTATCTTTTAAAAAAGGTAGAAGAGAAGCATTCCTAGGCAGTTTTCTACTGCCTCTGTTCAGGGACTTGTTCTGTATCTGTCCTGTGTGAGCTCACTTCTGAAATTCTGTAGTGCCTGAAGCGGTCTAGGTGGACGCACCGCTGAAGGACCACGGGCCGGGGAGAGTTGGAAGACGTTCCACTCCCCAGGAGGGATGCGTATACCCTTCACGAGGGATGTGTATTCCCCTCACGGATTTGAGACGAGGCGGGTCGCTCCCACCGGTTTGGCGTAAGGCCATCGTCTAGTTGCTTCCATGGAGTTGGAAGGCTGTTCTTTGGGGCCCTCTGTTTGTCTGTGTCTGTGTTTTTCTGTTTTATTCTGTGGACTTACTGGACGGATGTTATGGGACGGACTTAGACTGCTCCTTTGGGTATTGTGATTGATCATTTCAAGGAGATTGGGGGAGGCTGTAGAGCTCCCTCAGGAGTTGGGAAGTTGTTAGGAATTGAATGGATTGTTTAAACTCTGAATAAATGTCTGGTGAAAGTGTGTAAGTGTGGAGGGAGGGGGCCTGCCCTCTCCCCTCCTTTGTGTGGCTCCAGGACTTCGGTCAGGCGGGCAACTGAGTGAGGATCTGTGAAAACAGGTCACCCCCTCCCCAAGTAAATGCATCTGGGATTTCTGTGCACCTGTAGAGAGAAAAGCTGGCTTAAAACTAATGCGCGCACTGTCCGATTTTGGTTAGAGTTTTGAGCTAGAGTCTCTTTGCACATGTGCAGGATGAAGCCCAAGACTGATCATTTACCCAAAGAAAAAAAGGGATGCTAGCTAGATTCTAGCAGAAATATTGGCATTTCCATAATAAAGAACAGTTTTTAAATGCTAATGAAGGGTGTTAAGGCTGGCTTCCCAAGGAAGAATGTGGTCAATTTACATCTGAAAAGACCAGGTAGGCCAGAACCTGTTTTGTAAGGCTCAAATGTGGTTTTCTAGAGCCGCTTGAAAGTAAAAAGTAAAATTTACTAAATCAGATTATGAAAATTGCTCAATAATCTAATTTGCCTCATGAAAAATCTAGAGGACAGAATTGAATCTGTTGGTTGATTAAGTCTTGCATTTTTGAAGTTTATTCTTAAAAATGTAAAGTTTAAGGTTCGGATTGAATTGGGAAAAATTATGTAATTGTAATAACTAAATGCCTTTGCTTATTGGTCTGATTGAAAAGGGAGGATTGATTTTGTGACCTCAACTGAAGATTGTTGATGCAAGGACCAGTTTAAATTTAATTGATATTCTTTAAAATGATTATAAAAGGTATAAACGGCTAATGAGATTTCAGTTTGTCTGCAATATAATGTTGGCCATCTATTTTTTAGGGATCCTGATTTGCAAAAAAAAAAACAGTGTAGACAGCCGCTATTTTGGGCTGCATGACTTGGCAGCCGCCATGTCAGCCATATGACTTGTCGCTCCCCTGGGAGCCGCCATCTTGAAACAGCAAAGGCCCCTCCCTCTGATTTAGCAATGTCTCACTGAGGCAGGATGGAATTTCAGGGGTGGAGCTTTAAGGTGGAGTTTTATGGGGCAGGAAGTGTGCTTGCCCCTCGGATTTATTTAATATGTCAAAGTCTTTAAAAAAGACTAATAGCAGTAATCCAATTTCTAAAGTAAAGTACGATTATTTCAGGTAGAAACTGTGGTTTCATATTGGGCTTAGAGGGCACATTTTTCCTTTGCCTGGGAGGGACAGCACAGCTGTCCCAGGATCGGAGGGCTCCAGTTAACTTATCAACTCAGTGTTCTGGAGACCCAGGACTGTAATTTAGATAACATGCCTAAGTTTAACCCAGGTTACCCAAGGGCTCTAGATAATATGTTAATCAAACTAGGTTATCTGTTGGTATTTTGTGCTGTAAATGTGGCATGCGCCTGTGTAAAAGTGTTTTTGTTTATTTCTGTTTTGTTTTGTTTTCTCCTGTGGTGATTCAAAGTTTTTAATGGGAAATGTTATCTGTCTTTATGGAAAATTGTTTAGCTAGTGAAATTTCTGTTTGTGTCTAAAAAAAAAAAAAACCACAGGCTTGATTTCTTTGAGGCTGAGTGCTCTGACCAATAGCAAAACACCCTGAGCGACCACTGGGATCTTTCCCCAAGGGCGCTTGCTCTCTGTCAGAGGTGGAATCGGCCCGCCTAACTAGTAAACATCTCTGTCTGTTTGTTTGCTGGGAACTTTGATTTGCTATGTGATATTCTGTGCTGGGTTGGGATTTTGGAATTCTGGGGTAGATTTAAAAGGTATTTGTAACTTTTCTATCTGATTGGGACATTTAGGGGTAGGGCTCACAATTCCTCAGGGCAGAGATTTTGTGGGCCCCCCTGCCTGTGCTGAATTAAATAATACAGGCCAGTGTCATTTGGCTTGCTGGTTAAAGGAAGACCATGGGCCTTGGAATCTGTAAAGGTGGGCGGGAATGAAGCTGGTCAAATGTACTGAAAGGGTTTGGTACCTGTTGGTGCTAGCAAAGGAGGGGCTGATATCCCCTTCTAGCACACTCCCTTGAAAGAGGCCTGGTTGCTGCTCTGCTACAAAGGAAACTGGTAGAAAGGCAAGAAAGCAGAGCGCTGTAACTAATAAACAGGGTTAACAAAAGGGCACTCTCCCTTGACCTAGAAGACCAGCCCAACCCCAACTCCTCATCAGCACAGAACAGGAAATTGGGTCTACATCAGAAGGCACCACTGGGAGACCCTTGAGCCACGTTGGAAGGGTCCCTACACTGTGGTGCTGACGACCCCCACCGCTCTCAAGGTAGACGGCGTCATGACCTGGGTCCATCACACTCATGTCCAGTCAGCAGACCCATCCATGATCTGGGAAGAATTCATCACCAAATGGAGCATCAATCAAGATCAATGCAACCCACTCAAGCTCAAGCTACGGCGTCCTCGACCTGCCTGATGCTGGTAACATTGCTCGCGATCATCCTGCTGCCAGGAGCCCCCACAATACTGTGTAATAGACTTAGATGATGCCTGCATCTTCATGGACATGGCTCCAAAGAGACAAGGACAATTTATAGGAAGGTCAAGAATAGACTTTAGTAGGATTTGGCTGCCTGAAGCGGCCATGTAGCCAATATTGTTTCATTGTATTGATATGTTATATTGACCTTTGATTCTCTTGCAGGTTTGAATGTATGTTTGCTGTCCTGGAAGGGGACTGTGTGGGGTGAACCCCAAGAGTAGAGGGTGTCTGGCTGCCAAGAGGGCAGGTGCCCAACTGGGCAGGGAAGGGTGCCCATCAGGTTTTGGTCTCTGTTGACAGTTGATGGTTGGCAGCCTGTATACTGTCTTGCAGGCCTGCGTAACCATGCCCATGTCAGGGGTAGTACAAACCTCAACTGTAGAAAGCTGGAAAAGGCCTGTTTGGAATAGAAGGTCTGAGGCATGGTTATGCATAGAAAGAAGGTTTAATGCCAACAGTTACTGTTTTGTTAAAACTAAAACGGTTTCTTTCCCGTCCACCGGACCATTTGTTAAGCATATAGGGATAGTTCAGTTGATAGTTCTCTGTGCCCAGTACGGGCCTCTAGCAACAGTGGAATAGAAATGCAGTCCATCTCATGATTGAGCCAGAAGTTCCAAGACAAAGGGGGGAATGAAAGAGCGAGGGCTACGCCCTCCATCTTGCCCCAGGGTAAGGGCTACGCCTTCCATCTTACCTTGGCCATGTGCTCAGCAAGGCTTCTTCCCGGAAGCCCAAGCCTCTGCTAGCCACACCCAGGACTTCTTTAAACTAACCAATGACAATCAAGGGAAGTTGCCATAGATATGACCACATCCTGTGTAACAAGACACCGACTTGCGCCTGGCCAATCGGCAGGGCCCACAGTCCTTTCTCCTCTCCTTACTCCAACCCCCCTATAAAACCTCTCTCCACACAGAGTTCTCTCTCTCTGCTCCCTGCTGCTGTGTTGGCGAGGTGGGGGAGCTGAGCTAGCTCGAATAAAGACTCTTATGCTTTTTCATCGGACACGACTGGCTCCCTGGTGTGGTTTCTTGGGGATCCTGAAATCTGGGCATAACAATATGCATGCATACAAGTCCTTTGGATCTCTCCCCCTCACCCCCACCCTCCCCTATCTTTCCTCTGAGTTTTGAGCATCTGATTTGCTGGAGTCCAATCCCAGTGGGTCCAGGGGTCCCCAAAGGTGTGGACGGAGTCGGCAAAGAAGGAATGACACGAAGACAGCCTTCAGTTGATCAGCAGCCTAGTCAGGACCTCTAGCCAGGATCTCCAGCCAAAGTTCTGGTCGGAGTTCTGGTTAGGAACTGATGAGGATCTGATGTTTATTGTCTTGTTACATCCATATTTATACCAGCCGATTTTAATCCTGTCAATTTCTATTACAAAGGTTAGGGCGTTTCTTATCTCCATTCCAGGGAGTAAAGATTATGTAGCTTAACTACCCGCCTGGCACTTAATTAAGGGGTTGTATCCCCTCCCTAACCTCAGGGAAAGATCCCCACCTGGGGAAACAACCTTTCTCGGAGAGGTGACCTTGGTTAAAACACATGGCGCTAAAGAGAGCAAACATATTAAGAACAATATGCTACATATGCCAGGTCCCTTGAAACATATGCTGTGCAGATGTTTCTTTCCTGCAGCGACTGTGTCAAGCAGCAAGGATGGACCGGCTCCCGGCACTGATTGATGCTTCTCTGTCTCTACATGTTTTTGTTCATCGGTTTACATTGTTTATTATAATCCACAAATGAGTGAGAGCATGTGATATTTATCTTTCTCTGACTGACTTATTTCACTTAGCATAATGCTCTCCAGCTCCATCCATGCTGTTGCAAATGGTAGGAGTTGCTTCCTTTTTACAGCAGCATAGTATTCCATTGTGTAGATGTGCCAAAGTTTTGTGTTGTTTATTTTTTTTTTCTAATTAAAGAGTCACATTTATTGCAATCTGGGACTATGAGGGGCCATTCTGCTTTCCCAAATCTCATAGTGACAAGATGGCTGCAACACCAGATTTATATAGGCAAAGATCACAAAGGTATTGATTACATCTCAAGGTTTGGAATGAGGAACCTGGTTTGCAAAAAAGCAGTTTACAGAAGCAGAATCAGCATGTTATCTAAAGTACAGTTTTGGGACTCTGGATCACTGAATTTATAGAAACACATTATCTAGAGCCCTCGGGTCTGGAATGAGGAACCTGGTCAGACTTAAGCATGTTATCTAAATGACAGTTTTTGTTTTGGGTCTCCGGAACACTAAGTCAACAGGGACACGTTAATTGAAGCCCCCCGACCTTGGGATAATTGTGCTGTCCTTCCCAGGTAAAGGAAAATGTGCTTTCTAAGACCAGTATGACCACAACCAATGGGATATTCACAATTTATATAATTCAGAAAATCAAAATAACTTTTCTATTATTTTAGCGAACAAATAAGTACAGAAACCAAACAGCAGGGTTAAAGTTAAACTATATTGCTACCACACTTCATTCCCCACTGGTTTTATGTACATGAGTCAAATCATGGACTCATTTTTACTATTTAGGGGATTGTACTGCCCCCTAACTACAAGTAGTTTGACCGAATTAATTTTTCTAAGCTGCCTGCTCTCCTGTTCCCTTGACATCTAGCCCCACCTGGCCCTGGACTTTCTCACTGGCTAGTAAAAATGTTCTTATAGTTACCAAGTCCCCTAGTGCCACGGTCCCCGTCAGTACTGTCCTCACTGAAGCCCAGTTCCCCTCCTGCAGGCGTCGAGCCTCCTCCTGGCCTACGTGGAGCCCAGGCTAGGGATCTCCCGGATGAGGCCGCTGGCTGCTGGGATTAAGGTCGTTTCCTGGTGCAGGAGCTGGGAGTGGTGTAGCCAGGTCTGGATGCCGTCAGCAGGACGGCAGTGTATAGTCCAGCCGTGGGCAAACTACGCCCCGCGGGCCAGATCCGGCCCATTTGAAATGAATAAAACTAAAAAAAAAAAAAGACCGTACCCTTTTATGTAATGATGTTTACTTTGAATTTATATTAGTTCACACAAACACTCCATCCATGCTTTTGTTCCGGCCCTCCGGTCCAGTTTAAGAACCCATTGTGGCCCTCGAGTCAAAAAGTTTGCCCACCCCTGCTATAGTCCTTTCCAAGTTGGGTTGAGCCCTTGGGTAGTGAACTTCTTTACCCACACCAAGTCCCCAGGCTGAAAAGGATGTACAGGGTCCGAGGTTGGCACTGGCGGGGCGTCTCGCACAAGCTTATGGGTGGCTCTCTGGGTATACTGCAGAGCCTGCAAGGACTTGAACAAGGAATGGTTATGACTTTTAGCTTTGAATTCCTCCCCTAACTTTGGGTAGGATAGGGGGAAGGTTTACCAAACATGATTTCAAAAGGAAAGAACCCCTCCCGGTTGGAGGTACACCTGGCCTGTAAGTAGGCAAAGGGCAGGAGGTTGGTCCAGTTTTCACCGGTTTCTGGGATAAATTTAGTTAAAGTCCTTTTAGAGTCCTGTTCATACCTGCCCTGAATTTGTGGCCGGTATGCACAATGGAGTTTCCAATTTATGCCTAAGACTTGAGCTATACTTTGAGATACCTTGGCTACAAAGGTAGGGCTGTTATCTGATTCTATGACTGCTGATAGCCCCAATCTAGGTATAATCTCCTGGAGTAATTTCTTAACTACTATGGTGGCAGTCTCTGTCCTAGTGGGGTATGCTTCTACCCAACCCGAGAAGGTGTCTACAAAAACTAGCAGGTACTTGTATCTTGTTGCTGGTGGCTTGATTTCTGTAAATTCTACCTCCCCATGTTCTCCTGGGGAGTTTCCCTGGGCCCAAATTCCCAGGGGGACCTCCCTACCTTGCATTTACCTGTGACCTGACTCACAAAAGTTCAGAAGTCTTGGTGATGCCTGTATGGGTAGCCTGGTGTAACTGGGCAACTAAAGTCTGACCTAGAGCCTCTGGAACCAACAGTCTGCCATCTGGTAGAGTCCACCAATCATTTGGTCCTCTGGTAGCTTGCTTCTATTCTGCCAATTCCTCCTCTTGTAAAGGCCCCACTGGTTTTTGGGCAGCTTCCTTGGCACCTTGGTATTGGGTGACCCTGGTGTTTGACATCCATCTCTCCAGAACACCTCGAAGGAGGGCTTCTACAGCATGGGGTGTTGTCAGGGCTAGTTCCTGGCCCAGAGTCAGCTTATCTGCCTCCTTTACCAGCAATGCTGTGGTGGCCACTGCCCGGAGGCACGCTGGCCACCCTGCAGCCATAGGGTCTAGTCTCTCTTTTTTTTTTTTTTTAATATATTTTATTGATTTTTTACAGAGAGGAAGGGAGAGAGATAGAGAGTTAGAAACATCGATGAGAGAGAAACATCGATCAGCCGCCTCCTGCACATCTCCTACTGGGGATGTGCCCGCAACCCAGGTACATGCCCTTGACCGGAATCGAACCCGGGACCCCCCAGTCCGCAGGCCGACGCTCTATCCACCGAGCCAAACCAGTTTCGGCAAGGGTCTAGTCTCTTAGACAGATAGGCCACAGGTCTCTTCCAGAGACCTAGAGTCTGGGTGAGAACCCCTTTGGCAATGCCCCTTTCCTCACTCACATAGAGGTGGAAGGGCTTCGTGACGTCTGGCAAGGCTAGGGCAGGCGCTGAGACGAGAGACTTCTTTAGCTCCTCAAAGGCCCATCGGTCCAGTTTAATGGCTGCAGCTCCCCAGCACTTGAGCACAGAGGTTCAGCAATCTCTACGAACCCCAGTACCCACAGGCGGCAGTATCCAACTGCCTCCAAGAATTCCCGAACCTGCTTCTTGGTTGTAGGCATGGGGATCCTTAAGATTGCCTCTATTCAACTGAGGGAGGGCGTCCGTCTGCCTTTGCTAATGTCGTACCCCAGGTATGTGACATCAGAGGAGCACAACTGTGCCTTCTTGGCTGACACCCAGTAGCCTAATGCTTGTAAGGTGCCTAACAGACCCTCAGTGGCTTGTCGGCAATTTTCCTCAGGATCTGCTGCCAGCAGAAGATCATCTACATACTGGAGTAGGGTACATTCTGGATGCTCCTGTCTAAGGGTAAGTAGGTCCGAGCTCAAGGCTTCACCAAAAAGGGTGGGAGAGTTTTTGAAACCTTAAGGCTGTCTAGTCTAGGTTAATTGTCTTGAGAATCCACCCTCTGGGTCATTCCACTCTAATGCAAAGATAGCAATTCCTTTCTTTGCTCCTAAAGTCAGGGGATATTGCCTTACCCGAGCTGGAGTGGCGGTGGCTTGCAATTAGACTTCTACAGGAGCTTGATGACTTGCTAACCCCGGGGAGTTGTTTTCTGCCCAAACCATGGGAAGGAGACGTTGTAATTTCCCCAAGTAAGCAGAGTCACCTTGGCCCTTTTCTGCAAGAGATATTCATCTGAGAGAGGACAGGTTAGAAGAATGTGGACAGGGGCGGATGGGTCCTGGCTTGGGTTCCTTGGATCCACGGTGAAGTGTGCTCCGTCCCCCTCGAAGGGTATGGTGGCTTGTAATTTCTGTAAGAGATTACGTCCAAGTAAGGGATACAGGCAAACTGGCATGACCAGAAATGAATGTGTTACGATGTTCTTTCCAAAGTCCACAGTCCTCTTTGATGTCCAAGGAAAAAGGCAGTTTGTCCGGTGGCTTCTTGGACTGATGTCTCCTTAGATGTTACAGGTCCCCTTGGCTCTGTCAAGACTGAATAGGCTGCTCCAGAATACACCAGGAAACTAACTGGGGGGCCTATTTATAAAAATTATTATTCTGGGCTCTAAGGGGTTCAAGGAAAAGGAGTCCTGGCCCTATTAGTCACCTTCCCTGAGTTTAAATCCTTCAGAGCCTGGGTTTTCCCTTCAGCCTTCCTCTTTCCTTTGTTAATCTACCAGGATATTCTCTCTTCCAGTGCCCCTACTTCCTACAATAGGCATACTAATTCCTTCCTAGTTTGCTGCCGGCCTTTTCTTTCCTTAAGCCCTGTTTCTCCTCCAGGGTGTCCCTATTGTTAAAGACTTTCTGGGCTACCTCTACCAGCTGTGACCAATTCATTCCTTCTACTGTCTTTTAAGCCCCCCACCCCAAACCCCCAACAGAACACGGTGAAAAGTGTCCAAGGAGTCCTTGTCCCCGGGGGTTCTTGGGTCTTATTGGTGCACAGGGAGGCACAAGTGTGCTGGGCTGCATATCTGGCACTTCGGCCAACCGGGTCATGCTGTGCTGTGTGTTCCTAAAACACACAGATAGGAAGGTACTGACATCAGGCCAGGCCTTGAGATATGGTCTTATGGCCCCTTCCCAGCACGCAGGCCTTCTTTCTCAGAGGGCCCGGAAGTCTCATTCCAAATTTGGGAGACAAAAGACTGGAAAAAGTATAAATAAAGAAAGTTTCTTCCATATTGGGGGGCCCAGAATTTGAAAGACACATTTTTCTCTGGGCCTCCACAAAACTGAATAATAAAATGTAACTCCAGTAGTCTGCGCTGCAGTTCAGCCTCTGCTCCGGCAGGGTGCTGTAACTGTAGTCAGCTGGCCAGCCTAATAAAGGCTCTTAAATTTAAATTCTGAGTCGGTGGTCTATCTCACCGAGTGAACCCATAACACAAGGAGGCACAGGGAAATTTCCCTCTTTGCTGCTGTAGCAGCAGCCACCCACTCAAAATAACCCCTCGGGGGATGAGAGGCAATTACAACCCGGGTGAGCAGAGGGCACGGGAGATGGGAGCCTGATAGGTGGAGGTGGGGAGCTCAGTGCAGGTCCCTAGGTGACTAGTGGAGGTGCTCCTGCCACGGGGGAAAGGCATTTTCATCTGGCAGTCCTTTTCTCTCTGTTCCCGCTGGGAAAAGTGCTTGCCTCCAGCCAGCGACAGTGGCATGGTGGGGGCCAGCAGCCCTTATGCTGCCAAGGGGAAACATGCCCTGCATATTACAAAGCGCTCCTGTGGCAGTGGGTTGGGTACCAGGCCCCTGCCATCATACCTGTCCCCTGTGACAGAGCAGCAATCAGGCCTCTCCCAAGGGAGTACACTGGAAGGGGATATCATCCCCTCCTCTGCTAGCAGCAACAGGTACCGAACCCTTTCAGTACATTTGACCAGCCTCACTCCTGGCCACTTTTATAGATTCAGGGCCCATTGTCTTCCTTTAACCAGCAAGCCAAATGACACCGGCCTGTATTATTTCCTATTATGAGTTAGAGGAAGACAATTCCTACAGAGGGGAGAAAAATGACTCTAAGTCGGCCTGGAAAAGAAGGCAGAGGATGACCAAGGGTACAGGGAAATTTTACTAAAAGCCTGGAGGGTCTCCTGAAAGATCCTCAATTCAGCACAGGCAGGGGGCAGGGCCCATAAATTCTCTCTGCCCTGAGGAGCTGTGAGCCCACCCCTGAATGTCCCAATCAGACTAGAAAAGCCACAAATACCTTTAAATCTATCCCAGAACTCCAAAATTTCAACCCAACACAGCAAAATCACAGAGCAAATCAAAGTCCCTAGTACACAAACATAGACAGAAATTTTTACTAGTTAGGCAGGCCGATTTCACCTCTGACAGAGAGCAAGCACCCTTGGGAAAAGAACCCAGCGGCCGTTTGGGGCGTTTTGCTATTGGTCAGAGCACTCAGCCCTAAATCAAACGTGTTTTTTTGTTTTTGCTTTCTCACAGACTTCCACACTTACATGAACAGATAAATTATACCCAGGGAGATATGCAAACATCAAGTAAACATCTGTACTTACACCCTTTCAGTGAACAAGTACTTTTACAGTCTTGGGATCTTGAGCAGATAACAGGAACACTGCCCAAGTCCCCTGATGGGGGCCTGACAAGAACAGATGTGGGAGCCTTTGGCTGGGGGGTATAAAGTCTCCATTCTTCCTCCCTCGGCACTGCTAAGGGCAGGATCATTGGGGAGGTCTCTTCACCTAGGCAAAGCTATGCTGAGCCATCTGGGGCAAAAGTGGTTTCTGCTTCCATTTTGGCTAAAAGGTCTCTGCCCATTAGAGGGACCAGGCCAACTGGCAAATACAGGAATTCATGAGCCACCTGGTGGCCGCCTAACTGACATCGGCGGGGGCGGCAGAACAGTCTGCAGCTGTGGTCCCGGTAGCTCCAAAAATGGTGACTTCCTGTCCTGAGGGGGAGCTACCTTCTGAGTAACTACCAAGTGCTCTGCCCCTGTATCACCCATAAAGTTCACAGTCTGGCCCCTGATTTTCATTTCGACCATCGGCTCATGGGGGCCCAGGTGGAAAGAGCCCAGTCCTAGTCAGAGTCAGCTGTTGCCAGTCCGAGGAGGTCTGCCTCAGGCGGCTCTGGCCAATAGCGTGCCTGGGTGGTTTGGATGGCCTTGCCAGCTTCTTCTGCCCTGCTTCTGCCCTGCCTGCCTCTTCACTCCTGCTACTAAACCTTACTCTGTTTTTTCTTACACACGCAGAACCGGACCCAAGGCGGCAAGGTTTTGAGCAATTTTAAAATTCCTTAACATACATTCTAAGACAGTCGAGTTTGAGGAGGAGCTATTACCCATGTTGCGGGGAAGGACCGGGTTACCTCCTCCTTAAAAAATACCTGAATAAAAGAACTAATCAAAATAAGGCTTATTTTCTAACTTCATTTGTCCTTAGGTGTGGACAGCAAATGACACTAATCAGATTGACATAAACTATTTAACCTCTGTTTAGAAAGGCAAATGCAAAGCATTTACTCCCAAGTGTCCTTGGTTTAGGGAAGATAGGTTTTCTGCTCAGTTTCCCTATTCTACTTGTCCCAGCTTACTGGCCTATCATTCATTCAACTTTCTCTCAACATTTCTCTTTTCCTTCTCATCACATACACAGCCATCACAAATTTCACACTTTCAAATTAGCCTTCAAACCTTCTTTCTATGTCCTTCAAAAATGCACAACCATGCCTCAGACCTCCCATTAAGTATTTCTCTTTACCTTCCTCCATCACACCAAACCCACACTTTCCAGTTAGTTAGAACTCTTAGCCTTAATTTTTAGGTGGCATGTAAATAGTTAACATTCCTCAGATTAGCAATACATTCATATTTTTTAAGAGACACAAATAGAAATTTCACTAGCTAAACAATTTTAAACAACAAAGACACATATTTAAACAATAAATACAGATAACATTCCCCATTAAAAACTTTGAATCACCACGGAAACTCAGGAGATGTTTAGAAGGTTTTTTTTAAAGAAAACAAAACAGAAACAAACACTTCTACACCGGTGTGTGCCACATTTACACCACAAAATACCAACAAAACAGTTTCAATTGTGCAGAGATACAGAATCCATTCACACAATCCCTGACCCATTTTGACCAAGACAAAGACAACAAAGAACAAAGACAAAACAAACCAGACAAATGCAACCTAAGGTTGCCCAGACCATGACCCCCAGACACTGTCACGTCTGGGCGGTCGGACTCCGAGGTTCCGCTGCATCCAGCCCTCTTTTGAGTCCACCACCAGTGACCGGTCCCAGAACTTACCTCTAGAGGATTTTCAGGTGACTGATGAAAATTTTTTAGGTCACAAGCCAACGTCCCCTGTCCACTAGCTGGATCCGAAGGGGAGTTCTCTGGGGCCCTGGAACTTCTCAGGGTGCACACCCACTAGAGTCCCCTCAGGCTCGGCAAATGGTCCAGGGGAGGTTCGGCCTCCCTTTGCGTCTGAAACAGCACCCCTAAGGGGCTGCATCTCTCTGGGGCCTCCAAATGTTGTAATGTACCCCATGAATCACAGAAGGGCGCCTCAAGAAGTCGAATTTAAGAGTCACATTTATTGCAATCCGGGACTATGAGGGGCCATTTTGCTTTCCCAAATCTCATAGTGACAAGATGGCCTGGATCATTTATCTTCCTTTTGTATGAGTTCTCTGTAAATTTTGGAGATTAAACCCTTATCTGAAATATCATTGGCAAATATGTTCTCCCATGCAGTGGGCCTTCTTGTTGTTGTTTTTTTGTTTTTGTTTTTTTTTTTTTTTTTTGATGGTTTCTTTTGCTCTGCAGAAGCTTTTTATTTTGATGTAGTCCCATTTGTTTATTTTCTCCTTAGTCTCCATTGCCCTAGGAGCTGTGTCTGTAAGGTATTGCTACAACATATGTCTGCTATTTTGTTGTCTATGGAGTCTTTAGGATTTTTATCGTTTCCCATCTTACATATAAGTCCTTTAGTCATTTTGAGTTTGTTTTTGCATATGATGTAAGTTGGTGATCTAGTTTGTTTGTTTTTAATTTCTTTATTGGTTAAGGTATTACAAATGTGTCCTCATTCCCCCATTAACCCCTAAGCTCCCCCCCTCCCACTCATGTTCTCATCCCCCTGTTGTCCATGTCCATTGGTTTGGCTTATATGCATGCATACAAGTCCTTTGGTTGATCTCTTCCCCTTACCCCCACCCTCCCCTACTGTCCCTCTGGGGATTGATAGTCTGATTGCTGTTTCTCTGTCTTTGGATCTGTCCCTATTCATCAGTCTATGTAGTTCTCTATATTCCACAAATGAGTGAGATCATGTGGTGTTTATCTTTCTCTGACTGGCTAATTTCACTTAGCATAATGCTCTCCAGTTCCATCCATGCTGTTGCAAATGGCAAGAGTTCCTTCCTTTTTTACCGGAGCGTAGTATTCCATTGTGTAGATGTACCACAGTTTCCTAATCCACTCATCTGCTGATGGGCACTTAGGCTGTTTCCAAATCTTAGCTATGGTGAATTGTGCTGCTATGAACATAGGGGTGCATATATCCTTTCTGATTGGTGTTTTTGATTTCTTGGGATATATTCCTAGAAGTGGTATCACTGGGTCAAATGGGAGTTCCATTTTTAGTTTTTTGAGTATGCTCCATACTGTTCTCCACAGTGGCTGCACGAGTCTGCATTCCCACCAGCAGAGCAGAGGGTTCCTTTTTCTCCACATCCTCTCCAACACTTGTTGTTTGTTGATTTGTTGATGATAGCCATTCTGGCAGGTGTGAGATGATACCGCATTGTTGTTTTGATTTGCATCTCTCGTATAATTAGTGACTTTGAGCATGTTTTCATATGTCTTTCGGCCTTCTGTATGTCCTCTTTTGAAAAGTGTCTATTTAGGCCCGTTGCCCATTTTTTGATTGGATTGTTTATCTTCCTTTTGTTAAGTTGCATGAGTTCCCTGTAAATGTTGGAGATTAAACCCTTATCGGTGATATCATTGGCAAATATGTTCTCCCATGCAGTGGGCCTTCTTGTTGTTTTGTTGATGGTTTCTTTTGCCGTGCAGAAGCTTTTTATTTAGATATAGTCCCATTTGTTTATTTTCCCTTTAGTTTCCATTGCCCTAGGAGCAGTATCAGAGAAGAAATTCCTTCAGCATATGTTTGCGATTTCGCTGCCTGTGGATTCCTCTAGTATTTTTATGGTTTCCCGTCTTACGTTTAAGTTTTTTATCCATTTTGAGTTTATTTTTGTGTATGGTGTGAGTTGGTGGTCTAGTTTCATCTTTTTGCATGTATCTGTCCAATTTTCCCAACACCGTTTATTGAAGAGACTGTTTTGACTCCATTGTATGCTCTTGCCTCCTCTGTCAAATATTAATTGGGCATAGTGGTTTGGGTTGATTTTTGGGTTCTCTATTCTATTCCATTGATCTATATGTCTGTTCTTGTGCCAGTACCATGCTGTTTTAAGAACATTGGCTTTGTAATACAGCTTGATATCTGGTATTGAGATTCCACCTACTTTGTTCTTCTTTCTCAGGGTTGCTGCAGCTATTCGAGGTCTTTTTTTTTATTCCAGATGAATTTTTGGAGCGTTCTTTCTAGATCTGTGAAATATGCCGTTGGTAATTTAATGGGGATTGCATTGAATCTATAGATTGCTTTGGGTAATATGGACATTTTGATGATGTTGATTCTACCAATTCATGAACATGGTATGTTCTTCCATCTGATTATGTCTTCCTCTATTTCTTTTTTGAGTGTCCTATAGTTTTTCGCATATAAGTCTTTTACCTCCTTAGTTAAATTTATTACTAGGTATCTTAATTTTTTTGGTGCGATGGAAATGGGATTGCTTTTTTAGTCTCACTTTCTGTAAGTTCACTATTGGTGTAAAGAAATGCCATAGATTTCTTGGCATTAATTTTGTATCCTGCTACATTGCCAAATTCATTTATTAAGTCTAATAATTTTTTGGTGGAGTCTTTAGGGTTCTCTATGTACAGTATCATGTCATCTGCAAATAAGGACTGTTTTACTTCTTCTTTTCCAATTTGTATGCCTTTTATTTCTTCTTCTTGTCTGATCGCAACAGCTAGTAGTATGTTGAACAGGAGTGGGTAGAGGGGGCATCCCTGTCTTGTTCCTGTTTTTAGGGGAAATGGTGTTAGTTTTTGCCCATTAAGTATGATGTTGGCTGTGGGTTTGTCATATATGGCTTTTATTATGTTGAGGTATAATCCTTCTATTCCTATCTTGCTGAGAGTTTTTATCAAGAAAGGGTGTTGGATTCTGTCAAATGCTTTTTCTGCATCAATTGATATGGCTATGTGGTTTTTATCTCTCAATTTTTTTATGTGATGTATCATGTTTATTGATTTGCGGATATTGTACCATCCTTGCATCCCTGGGATAAATCCTACTTGGTCATGGTGTATGATCTTTCTGATGTACTGCTGGATCCGATTTGCTAGGATTTTGGCATCTATGTTCATGAGGGATATTGGCCTGTAATTCTCTTTCATTGTGTTGTATTTCCCTGGTTTTGGTATTAGAGTGATGCTGGCTTCATAGAATGAGCTTGGAAGTGTTCCTTCCTCTTGAATTTTTTGGAATAGTCTGAGGAGGATAGGTTTTAGTTCTTCCTTGAATGTTTGGTAAAACTCCCCTGTGAAGCCATCTGGCCCCGAGCTTTTGTTTGCTAGAAGCTTTTTGATGACTGCTTCAATTTCTTCCATAGTTATTGGCCTATTGAGATTTTTAGATTCTTCCTGATTAAGTTTTAGAAGGTTGTATTTTTATAGAAATATGTCCATTTCCTCCAGGTTGTCTAGTTTGTTGGAGTAGAGTTGTTCATTGTATTTTTTAACAATCCTTTGTATTTCTGTGGGGTCTGTTGTTATTTTGCCTCTATTATTTCTGATTTTATTTGGATTCTCTCTGTTTCTTGATGAGCCTGGCTAGAGGTTCATCAATCTTGTTTATCCTTTCAAAGAACCAGCTCTTGGTTTTGTTGATCTTTTGTATTGTTTTTTTTTGGTCTCTATGTCATTTATCTCCACTCTGATCTTTATTATTTCTTTCCTTCTGCTTACACTGGGCTTTTCTTGTTGCTCTCTTTCTAACTCTTTGAGTTGTAGGGTTAAGTAATTTATTATCATTGTTTCTTGCTTTTTGCAGTAGGCTTGTAGAGCTATGAACTTCCCTCTCAAGACTGCTTTCGCTGTATCCCATAGGTTTTGGATTGTTGTGTTTTCATTGTCGTTTGTTGCCATGTTTTTTATTTCTTCTTTGATCTCTTTGGTAACCCATTCATTGTTTAATAGCATGCTATTTAGTCCAAGTGTTTGATTTTTTTGGATTGTTTTTATTGTAGTTGATTTCCAGTTTTATGCCATTGTGATCTGAGAAGATGCTTGATATGATTTCTATCTTCTTGAATTTGAAGAGACTTTGCCTGTGTCCCAATATATGGTCTATCTTTGAAAATGACCCATGTGCACTTGAGACGAATGTATGTTCTGTGGCTTTGGGATGAAATGTTCTGAAGATGTCAATTAATTCCATCTGATCTAGTGAGCCATTTAGGACTGATGTTTCTTTGCTGATTTTTTGTTTAGAGGTTTTGTCCAATGGTGATAGTGGGGTGTTAAAGTCCCCTACTATGATTGTATTGCTGTCAATATCTCCCTTGATCCCCTCCAGTTTTCTTATGTATTTGGGTGCTCCTATATTGGGTGCATATATGTTTACCAGAGTTATTTCTTCTTGTTGGATTGCTCCCTTTAGTATTATGAAGTGGCCTTCCTTATCTCTTTTTATGTCCTTCACTTTGAGATCTAATTTGTCAGATATAAGTATTGCTACCCCAGCTTTTTTTTTCATTTCCATTCGCCTGAAAAACCTTTTCCATCCCTTCACCATCAGTCTGTGTGCGTCTTTTTTACTGAGGTGGGTTTCCTGTAGACAGCAAATATATGGGTCATGTTTTCTTATCCACTCAGTTACCCTATGTCTTTTGATTGGGGCATTTAATCCATTTACATTTAAAGTTATTATTGATAGATACTTGTTTGTCGCCATTTTTATAATTTACCCCTGTGTTCCTTCTTTGTTTCCTATTTTTTCTTTTTACAGCAGACCCTTTAGCATTTCTTGCATTGCTGGTTTGATGGTAATAAATTCCCATAGTCCTTTTTTGTCTGTGAAGCTCCTGATTTCACCCTCAATTTTGATTGATAGCCTTGCTGGGTACAGTATTCTTGGATTCAGACCCTTCCTTTGAATGACTTTGTATATTTCATTCCATTCCCTTCTTGCCTGATGTATTTCTGTTGATAAATCAGTCGCTAGCCTGATGGGGGGTCCTTTGTAGGTAACTTTTTGTCTCTCTCTGGCCACTTTTAAGATTCTTGCTTTGTCGTTAATGTTTTCCAATTTAATGATAATGTGCCTTGACGTCGGTCTTTTGGGGTTCATTTTGTTTGGGACTCTGTGAGCTTCTTGGACTTGTGTGAGCTTTTTCTTCCCAATATCAGGGAAGTTTTCTGTCACTTTTTCAAACAGGTTTTCTATTCCTTGCTCAGTTTCCTCTCCTTCTGGCACCCCTATTATGCGGATGTTGTTTTGTTTCGTGTTGTCCCAAAGTTCTCTTAGGCTCTCCTCCTGCTTTTTAATTTTTTTTTCTAGAAGCTGTTCTGCTTGGGTATTTTTTTCTACCTTGTCTTCTAGCTCACTGATGCGGTCCTCTGCTTCTTCTAGTCTACTGTTGATGCTTTCTATTGAGTTCTTTATAGCAATGATGTCAGATGTCATTTTTCACTTCTTCTTGGTTTTTCTTCATTTCCTCTTGGTTCTTACACATATTGTTGAATTTGTCTTCCATTCTTTTCATCCACCTTATGACCATTTCGCTGAATTCTTTCTCTGACAGGTTACTTGCCTCCATTTTGTTTACTTCCTTTTCTGGTGATGCCTGTTTTTCTTTCATATGCAGGCTGTTTCTTTGTCTCCCCATGATCTCTCTTTTCCAGGTGTTTGGTTATGTACTTCTCTCTCTTTCCGTGAGGAGGAACAGGGCTCCTCTGAGTCCACGTATTCGGGCTGCTTTAGATCCAGTGTTTCTGGGTCAGTAGCCGATTCCTGGATGCCGTGGTTGCAGGGTCTCTGGATATATACACTTCCGAAAACAGCCACTCAAGATGGCACAGACTCTGGGACTGAGCCAGCCGTTCCAGGAGAGTTTTCAGCCGCAGTCTCCAACAGTCCCCTTTCTCCAGGAGTCCCCTGCCTTTCCCAGCTGCAAACTGTCTCCTAGTTGAATTTCCTCTGCCTATTCGGGCTAGATGTTATTTGGTTCAGCTGCTCACCCTATCTGCTCCTGGAAAAGGCACGGGACACATCCGTCTATACTGCTGCCATTTTCTCCCCTCAGTAAGTGTTGGGGTCCAGCCCCAGCAGGTCCAGGGGTTCCCAAAGGTGTGGACGGAGTTGGCAAAGAATGAAGGACACAAAGGCAGCGTTCAGTTGATCATCATAGCCAGGTTCTCCAGCCAGGTTCCTAGTTTTATTTTTTTTTGTATCTGACCAAATTTCCCAGCACAATTTATTGAAGAGACTGTCTTGACTCCATTGTATGCTCTTGCCTCCTTGGTCAAATATTAATTGAGAATAATGGTTTGTGTCCATTTCTGGGTTCTCTGTTCTGTTCCATTGGTCTATATGTCTGTTCTTGTGCCAGTACCAGGCATTTTTGAGAACCGTGGTTTGGTAATATAGCTTGATATCTGGTATTGTGATCCCTCCAACTTTGTTCTTCTTTCTCAGGATTGCTGTGGCTATTCGGGGTCTTTTTTTACTCCAGATGAATTTCTGGAGAGTTTGTTCTACATCTTTGAAATATGCTGTTGGTATTTTAATTGCATTGAATTTGTAGATTGCTTTGGGTAGTATGGACATTTTAATGATGTTGATTCTACCAATCCATAAACATGGTATGTTCTTCCATTTGTTTATGTCTCCTCTAACTCTTTTTTCAATGTCCTGTAGTTTTCTGAGTACAGGTCTTTTACATCCTTAGCTAAGTTTATTCCTAGGTATCTTACTTTTTTTTTGGTGAAATGGTAAATGGAATTTTTTTTTCCGTTTCTCTTTCTGTGAGTTTATTATTTGTATATAAAAAGGCAATAGATTTCTGGGTGTTAATTTTGTATCCTGCTACATTGCCAAATTTATTTATTAGGTCTAGTAGTTTTTTGATGGAGTCTTTGGGGTTTTCTATGAATAGTATCATGTCATTTGCAGATAAGGACAGTTTTACTTCTTCTTTTCCAATTTGGATGCCTTTTATTTCTTCTTCTTGCTGTTCACTATGGCTAGCACTTCCAGTACTATATCGAACAAGAGTGGTGAAAGTGGGCATCCTGTCTTGTTCCTGTTCTTAGGGAAAATGAGTTTAGTTTTTGCCCATTGAGTATGATGTTGGCTGTAGGTTTGTTATATAAGGCTTTTATTATGTTGAGGTATGATCCCTATATTCCCACTTTGCTGAGAGTTTTTATCTAGAAAGGGTGTTGGATTTTGTCAAATGCTTTTTCTGCATCGACTGATATGATTATGTGATTTTTGTCTCTCAATTTGTTTATGTGATGTCTCACATTTATTGATTTGTGGATATTGTACCATCCTTACATTCCCGGAATAAATCCCACTTGGTAATGGTGTATAATCTTTCTAATGTAATGCTGAATCCAATTTGCTAGGATTTTGTTGAGGATTTTAGCATCTATGTTCATCAAGGATATTGGCCCGTAGTTGTCTTATTTTGTGGTGTCTTTATCTGGTTTTGGGATTAGGTTAATGCTGGCTTCATAGAAAGAGCTTGGAAGTGTGCTTTCCTCTTGAATTTTTTGTAGTAGTCTGAGGAGGATAGGTTGGTCATATGTGGTTTTTATTATGTTGAGGTATGATCCCGCTATTCCCACTTTGCTGAGAGTTTTTATCAAAAGAGATGGTGGGATTTTGTTGAATGCTCTTTCTGCATCAATTGACATGATCATGTGATTTCTGTTTTGCAATCTGTTTATGGGCTGTATCACACTTATTGATTTGAGAATGTTTTACCAGCTTTGCATCCCTGGAATAAATCCCACTTGGTCATAGTGTATGATTTTTTTAATGTATTGCTGGGTCTGATTTGCTAAAATTTTGTTGAGGATTTTAGCATCTGTGTTCATCAGGGGTATTGGGCTGTAGTTCTCTGCCTCTGGTTTTGGAATTAGGGTAATTCTAGCTTCATAGAAAGAGCTTGGAAGTATTACTTCCTCTTGAATTCTTTGGAATAGTTTGAAGAGGATAAGGTATTAGTTCTTCTTTGAATATTTGGTAAAACTCCCCTGTGAAACCATCAGGACCAAGGCTTTTGTTTGCTGGGAGTTTCTTGACTACTCCTTCTATTTCATCAGTAGTTATTGACCTATTCAGGTTTTCTGATTCTTCCTGATTGAGTTTTGGGAGCTTGTATTTTTCTAGGAAGTTTTTGTCCAGGTTGTCCCGTGTGTTTGTTGGAATAAAGTCATTCATGGTATTTTTTTAATGACCCTTTGTATTTCTGTGGAGTCAGTTGTTACTTCACCTCTTTTGTTTCTGATTTTGTTTATTTGGGTCCTGTCTCTTTGTTTCCTGGTGATTATGGCTAGAGGTTCATCAATTGTGTTTATCCATTCAAAGAACCAGCTCTTGGTTTTATTGATCTTTTGTATTGGGTTTTTTTTTTTGTCCCTGTGCCATTTATTTCCACTCTGATCTTTATTGTTTCAACTAATGGCCTGATACACCAAATTCGTGCACGGGGGGGGGGGGGGGGGGGGGTGTCCTTCAGCCCAGCCTGCGCCCTCTCCAATTTGGAACCCCTTGGGGCAGTTGGACATCCCTCCCACAATCCAGAACCACTGGCTTCTAACCACTTGTGTGCCTGCCTGATTGCCCCTAACTGCTTCTGCCTGCCAGCCTGATCATCCCTAACTGCTCCCCTGCTGGCTTGATTGCCCCTAACCATCTCTGCCTCAGCCCCGCACCGGGGACCCAGGATTCCCTTCTCCAGCCAACCACAGGCACCTGGGACCTGGGCTTCCCTCCCTCTGGTCAGCCATAGACACACAGGACCCGGGCCAGCTTTGCCCAGGCCGGCTGCAGCCGCAGGGGATGGTGGGCAGGTGGCTTCACCTAGGCTGCAGCCCCAGGTGGTGGCACCTGGGACCACAGGGTGGGTGGCTTCTCCGTCTCCCAGGCCACAGCCAGCTGCAGGTACTGGTGCCTGGGACTGCAAGGTGGGCAGCTTCTCCGTCTCCCAGGCTGCAGCTAGCCATAGGCACTGGTGCCTGGGATTGCCGGCAGGCGGCTTCGCCCAGACCCTGCTTTGTCAGGAAGGTTGTGCGATGGTCGTCCAGAAGACGTGTGGTCTAATTAGCATATTACCCTTTTATTAGAGTAGATCGTGGTGTGTTTTTTCTTGCCATAATTAAACATAGTAACAGTTGCTTATGTATTAAAGTTCTATTCCTGCTAAGTCTAAAAGCAGCCTCAGAATCCTTCTCACCATTCATCTTAAGTCTGATGCTTAGTTGATCAGAATTAATACCTGAGGTGAAGCCTCTTACTGCAGATGTATCCCAGAATGTATGGCATCCTCTCTGCTTTATGATCCAGCTAATAATACATTGTCTCAATCATGTTGATTGAGGTCATTTTTCCCCTTGCAGTTTCTAGTAGTAGATTACCATCTACTGCCTAGGAAGTAAAATTGACTGTCTCCATGTAGATCAAAAAATAAGGCATTTTTCTCATCAATAAAATTCCATTCTTTCAGCATGAGTAATTTTGTCAACAATGTTTTGAGGCAGTAACAGTTTATAACAAATTGAGTGAATTATTGTTTCAGGTACTGTGCTGTGTCATACACAGATTTTTTTAAAAAATTAAATCTTTATTGTTCAGATTATTACATTTGTTCCTCTTTTTCCCCCCATAACTCCCCTCCTCCCAGTTCCCACCCCCCCCCCTTCGCCCTCACTCCCCACCCACTGTCCTCATCCATAGGTGCACGATTTTTGTCCAGTCTCTTCCCGCATCTCCCAAACCCCTTTCCCCCCCAAGAATAGTCAGTCCATTCCCTTTCTATGTCCCTGATTCTATTATAATAACCAGTTCATTCTGTACATCAGATTATTTATTCACTTGACTCTTAGATTCACTTGTTGATAGATGCATGTTTGTTGTTCATAATTTGTATCTTTACCTTTTTCTTCTTCCTCCTCTTCTTAAAGGATACCTTTCAGCATTTCATATAATACTGGTTTGGTAGTGATGAACTCCTTTAGCTTTTCCTTATCTGTGAAGCTCTTTATCTGACCTTCAATTCTGAATGATAGCTTTGCTGGATAAAGTAATCTTGGTTGTAGGTTCTTGGTATTCATCACTTTGAATATTTCTTGCCACTCCCTTCTGGCCTGCAAAGTTTCTGTTGAGAAATCAGCTGACAGTCGTATGGGTATTCCCTTGTAGGTAACTAACTGTTTTTCTCTTGGTGCTTTTAAGATTCTCTCTTTGTCTTTTGCTCTTGGCATTTTAATGATGATGTGTCTTGGTGTGGTCCTCTTTGGATTCCTTTTGTTTGGGGTTCTCTGTGCTTCCTGGACTTGTAAGTCTATTTCTTTCACCAGGTAGGGGAATTTTTCTGTCATTATTTCTTCAAATAGGTTTTCAATATCTTGCTCTCTCTCATCTTCTGGCAACCCTATAATTCTGATGTTGGTACACTTGAAGCTGTCCCACAAGCTCCTTACACTATCTTTGTATTTTCGGATTCTTTTTTCATTTTGAATTTCTGGTTGGGTGTTTTTTGCTTCTTCGCATTTCAAATCTTTGACTTGATTCTTGCGCTCCTCTGGTCTGCTGTTGGGTGTCTATATAATATTCTTTATTTCAGTCAGTGTGTGCTTAATTTCTAGTTGGTTCTTTATCACAACATCAAGGGTCTCATTAGATTTCTTGAGGCCCTCATCAAGTTTATCGGCAGTTTCTAGCAAATTATTGAAAGACCTTAAAAGTGTGGTTTTGAGCTCTATATCCTCCAATTCTGACATTTGTGTTCTGTTTCTTTGTCTCCTCATTTTTTATGCTTTCTTGGTGCACCTCCTAGTGGTCTTTGTTCACAGTCTTGTTGTCGTTAAGCCTTGACAGTTGTATGTAATACTGGGGGGATTTGACCTCCAGGCCAACTGGCTGTGTGAATCAGCTGTGTCTGCAGTGTGAGAACTTCTGTCCTCTAGGGAGGTGCTAATCTAGCCTTTGCCTGAGGCTATCCGGCAAATGCCTCTGTGCAGGGCTTGGGCGGGGTGGGTCCCCGGGGATCTACAGGGCAGGCGGAGCGAGCAGTTATGGCTGCTCTCAATCCCGTCCCCAGGGGCTCTGCCTCTCAGAGTCCCAGCAACTGCTGCAAACCTCGGAGAGAAAGCTGCCTTCGAGTTCTGACCAAAGCCAGACAGTCCCGCTTCTCTCGTTTAAGTCTGGGTCCCTAGAGACTCACCCGGATCTGGAGCTCAGAGTCTGAGGCTCCCTCCCGATTGAAACAGACAACCTCGCCCTAGCCGCCAGCCCGCTCTGCATGCACTCGCACCTTAGTATTTTACTTCAGCACTGCGCCTCCTCTGAGTCTCGGTATGCTTTTCTCTTTCCTCCTAGTTGTAGAACTTCCACTCAGCCAGCCTTCCTGTGGTTCTGGATGATGTCCATTCCGTCTTTTAGTTGTATTTTTTAAAAAATATATTTTATTGATTTTTTACAGAGAGGAAGGGAGAGGGATAGAGAGTTAGAAACATCGATGAGAGAGAAACATTGATCAGCTGCCTCCTGCACATCTCCCACTGGGGATGTGCCCGCAACCAATGTACATGTCCTTGACCAGAATCGAACCTGGGACCTTTCAGTCCGAGGACCGACGCTCTATCCACTGAGCCAAACCGGTTTCGGCTAGTTGTATTTTTGAAGTGGTTGTTCAAGGCAGCAAACTCTGGTGTTAACCTATGCCACCATCTTGGTTTCTCTCCACAGGTTTCATTTTATCTTTGCAACAACTCTATACAGTAAGTACTATAATTACACAGATGAGAATATTGAGGTATAGAGAGATCAGGTAACTTGACCAGTTTAACCTGAAAGTGACTGAGTCTCATTTCAAATCCATGAGCCATGCCATTTAACCATTACACTCTACTCAGTATTGTGCTAGAGCCTGTTGTTACTGGCTCACAAATTTTCAGGAATTTTGTAAGCTGGTTGTTAAACATGGTCATTGTTAAAAAGTAAATTATATAATCTTAAAAGTGAATAAATTACATTAAAACCAAAGGTAATACATACTCTAAATTCATCACTCCTCAGTTATTTACTACACTTTACTGTTCTGACTCTTGACACTATTTATATCTTTTTGGTCTTTCTAGTAGAATATAATAGTGTATTACTGCATGTTTCTCCTCAGCTCTGCATTTAGTGGCATCACATTAGCAGCTGAAATCAGCCATGGATGGAGAATTTATGCCATAGAAATTGGCCGATAGTATAAATCAGAGTTTTGTTTTCTTTGAATGAGAGCCAGTTGTTAAACATTTATCGGCACAACACTGACCACATTGGTGGTGGTGGGCTTGTCAGAATGTGTTATATTATGCAGATGAAAATCTATTTAAACAGAGTTGATGTAGATATTTTCAAAGATGGAAGAATTGTCCTTGTCAACTATTTTAGTTGTTTCATATCTTCACTAATTGTCATCATTGCAAAGTTTTCAGTCCCCATATGGATTGCTGTATATAATATGTCATGCCCTGTCCTTGTCCCCTCCCTTTGTAGCCTTTGTTACCTTAAGGACTCTAGTTTTCCATTTATATGTTTAAGTACCAACATTACCGGCTTAAAAATGTAAGTTTTTAACACTGCTCTGTCTGTTCCATATCCTTCAGATGAAAAGTGGAGTTGGGTTGCGGCAGAGGAGAAAAATTCAGAAGGGGAATATTGGAGTAATGAGTGCAGTGGGAGAAGAGGGAACCTATTTCCCGGCCACAGGTGCTGGCACCCTGGACCACGGGGCTGGCAGCTTCTCCTGGTGGCTGCAGCCTGGGACCCTGGGGTGGGTGGCTTGTCCGTCTCCTGGGCTGCAGCCAGCCGCAGGTTCTGGCACCTGGACTGCAAGTGGGCGGCTTCTCCGTGTCCCCTGGGATGCAGTGTGGGTGGCTTTTCTGGCTGGCTGCGGCCTGAGATCACAGGGCAGGCGGCTTCTTTGTCTCCTAGGCCACAGCCAGCCTCAGGTGCTGGGGCCAGGCTTTTCAGTCTCCCCAAGGACATGGGGAGGGCAGATGTGGGGCAGGTGGCTTCTCCAGCTGGCTGTGGCCTAAGATCACGGGGCAGGCAGCTTCTTTGTCTCCCAGGCCGCAGTCAGCCTCAAACGCTGGAGCCGGACATCTCTGTCTCCCCTGACTTCTGTGTCTCCCACAGGCCTGGAGTGGCCAGAGCCAGGATGCTTGCATAGTAGCCATGGCTGCAATGCAAGTATCCCGGCTCTGGCCTCCGCCATCTTTGTTGGGTTAATTTGTATATCACTCCTGATTGGCTGTTGGGCGTGGCTTGTGGGTATCATGAAGGGATGGTTAATTTACATGTTTCTCTTTTATTATATAGGACTCTTCTACTTACTCTACTTACTCTGTTGCTTTCTTTCTAATTCTTTAAGTTATAGTGTTAAATAATTTATTACCAGTTTTTCTTGTGTGTGTGTGTTTTAGGTAGGCCTGTAGTGCTATGAAGTTCCTTCTCAGGACTGCTTTCACTGTGTCCCAGAGATTTTGGATTGTTATGTGTTCATTTTCATTTGTTTCCAGAATGTTTTTTATTTCTTTTCTTTTTTTTTTTTTTTAAATATATTTTATTGATTTTTTACAGAGAGGAAGGGAGAGGGAAAGAGAGTTAGAAACATCGATGAGAGAGAAACATCAACCAGCTGCCTCCTGCACATCTCCCACTGGGAATGTGCCTGCAACCCAGGTACATGCCCTTGACCGGAATCGAACCTGGGACCTTTCAGTCCGCAGGCCGGCGCTCTATCCACTGAGCCAAACCGGTTTTGGCTATTTCTTTTTTGATCTCTTTGGTAACCCATTCATTGTTTAATAGTATGCTATTTAGCCTCCATGTTGTTGTTGTTTTGTTTTTGAGCATATTTATTGTAGCTGATTTCTAATTTCATGCCATTTTGATCTGAGAAGATGCTTGATATGATTTCAATCTTCTTGAATTTTTAGAGACTTAGCTTGTGTCGCAACATGTGGTCTATCTTTGTGAATGACCCATGTGCACTTGAGAAGAATGTATATTCCGTTTCTTTAGTGTGAAATGTTCTGAAGACATCTGATCTAGTGTGTCATTTAGGATTGCTGTTTCCTTGTTGATTTTTTTTGTCTAGAAGATTTATCCAGTGATGTCAATGGGGTATAAAAGTCCCCTACTATGATCGTATTGCTGTTGATCTCTCCCTTGATATCCTCCAGGCCCTTTTTTATATTTGGATGCCCCTATATTTGGTGCACATATGTTTATCAGAATTATAGCCTCTTATTGTATCGATCCCTTTAGAATTATGAAGTGGCCTTCTTTATTGTTATAGCCTTCACTTTGAGGTATATTTTGTCAGATATAAGTATTGCTACTCCAGCTTCATTTTTCATTTCTATTTACTTGAAAAAAAATTTTCCATCTCTTCACTTTCAGTCTGTGTGAGTTCTTTGTTCTGGGCTGGGTCTCTTATAGCCAGCATATATATGGGTCATGTTTTCTTATCCATCCAGCTACCCTATGTCTTTTGATTGGAGCATTTAATCCATTCACATTTAAGTTTATTATTGATAGGTACTTGCTTGTTGGAATTTTATTCTTTATGCCTCTTTCCCTTCCTCCCTTTCTATTTCTACTTTTTTTTTTTTAATATATTTTATTGATTTTTTACAGAGAAGAAGGAAGAGGGACAGAGAGTTAGAAACATCAATGAGAGAGATCGATCAGCCACCTCCTGCACGCCCCCTACTGGGGATGTGCCCGCAACCAAGGTACATGCCCTTGACCGGAATCGAACCTGGGACCCTTGAGTCCGCAGGCCGACGCTCTATCCACTGAGCCAAACCGGTTCGGCTCTATTTCTACTTTTTACAGCAGTCCCTTTAAGATTTCTTGCATTGCTGGTTTGGTGGTAATAAACTCCCTTCGGATTTTTTTTTTTTTTTTTTTTTTGTCTGCAAAGCTACTGATTGCACCTTCAATTTTGAATGAAAGCCTTGCTGGATAGAGTATTCTTGGATTCAGTCCCTTGCTTTTCATCATTTTGTATACTTCATGCCATTCCATTCTGGTCTGATGTGTTTCTGTTGAGAAATCAGTTGATAGTCTAATGGGAGATCCCTTGTGGGTAACCTTCTGTCTCTCTCTCTTGCAACCTTTAAGATTCTTTCTTTGGCTTTTACTTTTGCCAATTTAGTTATGATGTATCTTGGTGTAGGTCTTTTTGGGTTCATCTTGAGTGTGACTCTCTGTGCTTCCTGGACTTGTGAGATTTTTTTCTTCCCAAAGCCAGAGAAGTTTTTTGTCATTATTTCTTCAAACAGGTTTTCTATTCCTTGCTCAGCTTCCTCTTCTTCTGGCACCCCTATTATGTGGATGTTGTTTAATTTCATGTTGTCCTAAAGTTCTCTTAGACTCTCCTTCTGTTGTTTAATTTTTTCCCCAGTTGCTGCTCTGCTTGGGTGGTTTATCTACCTTGTCTTCTAACTTGCTGATTCTGTTCTCAGCTTCTTCTAGTCTACTATTGAAATCTTCCATGATGTTCTTTATTGCAACTATGTTATTCCTCATTTCCTCTTGATTTTTATTCATATTGGTGTATTTCTCATTCAGCTCATTATAATTCTCTTTGAGTTGCTTGTAATTCTCATTCAGATGTCTGAGCATCCTTATAACCATTACTTTGAATTCTTTATCTGACAAATTACTTGTCCCCGTTTCATTTAGTTCCTTTTCTGGTGATTCTTTCTTATCTTTCATTTGGGGGTTGTTTCTTTGTCTCCCCATTTTGCTGTTTCTTTGTAATTGTTTCTATGTTTTAGATCAAACTGCTATGCCACCCAGATTTTTTGGATTGTTCTTATGTAGTAGATGTTTTGTGGGACCCAATGGTGCAGTCTCTCAGGACTCCTGGGCTAGGTGTTCTAGGAAGGCCCCCTACTTGTGATAATTGGGGTATCCTGTTGTGGTTGGGTCTTAAAGTTATTGTCCTATTCGTGGATGGAGTCTCCTCTCTGAGTGTCTGATTATGTGGCTCGTTCCCAACCATGTCATGCCAGCGGTGTGGAGATGCTGACAGAACAGCACAAAATACAACAAGACAAAACATGACACAGATGAACAGAACAAGAATTTACACAAGACCCCATATCCCCAACAAAAGTGACCACCAGAGAAAAGAGAATTAGGAAAGAGAAGAGAGAGCAAGAATGATAGAAAAAAAGAAATAAAAAACATGTGGACAAAATTCAACAAAACAAACAAACAAGTAAACCAAAAATCACAAACAAACCAACAAAAACACGCAGAAAGCGGGGGTTGCAGAATCTGTAGATGCAGAGATTAACTAAAGAAAATAAGAATAAAGAATTAGAGGAATAGGGGAAGAATCATGGTTTAGAATAAAGGAAGAAGAAATTAAATGAGAAGACAAGAAAAAAATTTAAAAGGAGAATAGAGGATAGAGCAGGTAGGCCTAAATTTAGAAAGTGAAACAAGTTAAGAAATTAGAAGAAGAAGAAAAGAGAAAAAGAGGAGAGAAAAAATGTAGTTAAAAATTGAGTAGTAAAAAAAAAAGAGAAAGAGAAAGGGAAATTGAGTAGGAGCATGGAAAAGGAAAATTAGATATATGAACAAAACAACAGAGGCTAAAATAATAAAGCAGATCAATTTTAAAAAGGGGGGGAAGAAAAAAGAAAGAGAAATACTAAAAAGGAGAAAGAAGAAAAACTGGAGTAAAAAGAGAAGAGAAGAAGAAAAAGGTGCAAAAAAAAAAAAGAATTAAGTGTTCATTTCAGCAGAGTTTTAATGCCCCATGGGAGCAGGTTTAGGACCCCATTCTTCTGTTCTGTCTGCCAATTCTGGGTTCCTGTTAGGTACTCAGGTTCTAACCACTACCAGGCACTGTCTTTTGGCTTTTAGCAGCCTGCTTGAAGTTCCAAGAGATCCACTGATGTACTGCTTGTGTCTGTCCCCACAGGCCTTGGCTGCAAGCAGGAGGGACCAATCTCCCCTCTAGAGTAGGTTTGTTAGCTGCCTGGGGTCCACAGCTGATTCAGAACACTTCCCCTGAATCCTTGTGTCTCGCCTCTCCCCACCTTTGCCTGCCAGCCAGCTGTCAATCTTAATCACTCAAGAGTCTGTTTCTGACAGGGCTTTGCAGGGGTGGGGGGGGGGGGGGGGTGCTGTTTCACTTTCAGGGGATAAGATGGGGTATTTTTCCAGTCCCAGAGAAACTCCTCCACAAGTGGCCCAAAATATTACTCTGCCCTTGAATGGACAGAGATCCTTGTATGGAGAACAATGGGGCCAGCTGGGACCCTGGAGTTTTTATCAGTGTGTTTCCTAGAATAGTGGGGCAAATGGCCCCTCCTTTACTCCAGTCACTGAGGGCTCCTTGAGATTTTTCTTACCTACATTTTTCTGTAAAGCTCAAAATGTAGGGTGTGGTAAGCTATTATCTGGGGCGATTTTTGTTTTTTGTTTCCTTTATCTGCCCTCTGGGTGTTGGGAGCAGGTAGCTCCTCCCAGGAAAAATGGCTGTTTCAGAAGAGTATAAATGACCCAACGCAGAATTCCTGGCTATTGCTTTTCCAAGTCTTCCTGCCCTGCTTCCCACCCCCATCTGTCCTCAGGCATCTCAAGTCCGTGCCTCCCTCCCTGTGCCAACGCTTCAAATGAAAACTCCTGTGCTCTGGGTTTAGAGATTTTTAAAAAAGCAATCAAAACTGTGGATCTCTCTCCTATTGGCTCTGATCTGCCCAGTCAATTCTGCTGCTGCCAGCAGTCCTGCTACCTTTCAAAGCTGCTTGGAAGATAGGGGGTGCTGCGGGTCACGCTGCGGCAGGCCAGTTAGCACCACCGGTTTGGTTGCACCAAAGCCCCCGAAGGTGTGTGGAGACCTGCCTGTGCTCCCAGAACAGTTCTCCCTCCTCTCCGGGCTTCCCTGCTCTCTCGACCTCGCCCTTCCTACTGGTCTCCAAGTGTTTTCTGTTCTTCCTTATTATAAGTCATCTCCTCAGCTGGACCACAGTTGGTAATTCCAGGTGAATGTTCTCCAATGTAGTTGTATTTCCAGCCTGGCCCTGGGACGAAGTGCCCCATAGGACTGCCTATTCATCTGCCATTTTCTCCCCTCACCTTGACTACTTTCTAACATTATGATTTCAGGTGCCCAGGAATGCTGTATGTGTATTGTAATTCTATTTATTTTCCCATAAGATTTTGATACTTAATGCTTTCCCCCACTCATTGCTCTGAAAGCTCCCATTGCTCTGATCTTAAAACAGCTCCTCATCTGCCACCACGAAGCCTTCCCTGCTTCTAGACAGCCAACATATGACCCCCGGTCACGAGGTAGTCTTTGGAGCCAACATATCTGATTAATTGTGAGGTCATGACCAAGTTTCTTAAAATTTTTCAGAGTCCTGGTATCCCCATTAACAAAGCAGGGATTCATATATGTATTGTAGTGTTATGAAAATCAAATGAGACCATGTATGTAAAGTTTCTGGCATGTGGTAGCTGTTTGTTGAATAAATAAACATTTCATTCTAGGAGACATTTTGAAGAGCTGGGCTTACCAAATATCCAAAGAGTGAATTAAACACCCTAGAAGGGAGGATAAAGCCAGTCATCTGTCTGTGAGTTCTCAGTCTAGTGAATCAAATTATGAATGTCAAATTTAGGTGGAGAAATAGATTTTTACAGATGGTTAACACCACCATAGCTGTGCAGTCTTAGGAATTGTGAACAGAAAATTTAAAAAATGCATTTATGATGATTCCTACGATTAAGTCATAGTTATGACCAGTATCTCATGAATATTGAATTGCTTTTTATAAAAGTATTTAGTTAAAAAAATTGGAACGACACAGAGAAGATTAGCATGGTCCCTGCACAAGGATGTCATGCAAATTCATGAAGCATTCTGTAGGAGATGCAGGAGGCCGCCCATTGTCTTCACTAGCAGAGAAGTGCAAACAAGGATCCCGAAGGCCGGTGATCCTTGAACCCACGGCAGGGCCTGAGCTATGCACCGATTGTCTAGTCCTGACAATGGGGGCTCAAGCTATTTCCTGACCAAATAGTCTCAGAGTAAATCCTCCTAATATTTACTGACCTTTATGATAGCCTGTCTATTACTGTAATTACCTGCCTGACTAAGGGTTTTATGTTTAACCAAAGTTGAATAAAAGGTTGGCGAGGCCTGGGCACTGGTGGAGGTCCTTCCCCTTGAGTTGGACTTGCCTGCCTGGCCCCCCAGTATTTCCAAATTATCTCTTGTCTCTTCATTTGTGTGCTGCTCCTCTTCCAGATCCTGAACCCTTAACCACGCAGGATTTGGGGGGAAACACACATACAACAGCATTCCATATTTTTTTAAAAAGTATTTAGATATATTAAATTGTACATGCTGAAAACACTGAAAATAATTTGAGGACTTTGAATGGAATTCCCAACATCATAACTGCCAGTTGTGGATTAATACTGAGCCACTTGAAGGCCTGACAAGTGTTTGTTTGGCAAGGGCAGAGCCATGTATTGTAGAGGATCTCTGAAATTCAGGTTCAGGGGTAATCCTAGTTTTCCTTTAATGCTATTATACAAAGAGAAGAAACATAGGATTTACAGATTATACTGGAAATAATACAGAATATGGCTTTGAACTTAACATCCATAGTATTATGTTACCACTTCACCACTTTTTGAAGGTTTATTTCTACATTCATTGCATAATTAGTTGAATTGCTCAAAGTTAAGCCCTCTCCTTTTTCAAGAAAGCACATGCACAAACAACACACACATATACACATGTGCACACACATGCAAACACTTGCACACAAACACATACAAACACATGCACACACACAAGCAGACACATGCACACACAGGCATACACACAGATACACATGATGGCCTCACCCCCATCTGGAATCAACAGTGAGAGTCACTCAAATGGGCAGCTCCTACAGCCTGTCCTGTGAGGCAACACCCTGTTTGGTCAGTTCAAACACCCAGAGGAATTTGTCACTGCACAGCTTTCAGAATGTCAGGAAATCAAGACTAGGAGTGAAGAGATGGCTATGTGATTTCAATGTCTTCCTGAGAGAAGCCACTCCTCACACATGAGGAATGCTCCCGAGAATCTGCTCTCTCACTTCCCGGAAACTGTTCTCCTGTTAACTGGGCATTGTCTCAAGTGCCAAGTGGGCCAAGCGAGGATAGACCAGGATAGACTAAGGACAGATGCTAGTGGGTGAGGGCGAGGGGCTCGGCCCTGAAACTTCCAGGCAGGGATGGATGTTCATTTGCAGTGAAGTCATTCCATGTAAGTTTCATTAAAAAAAAAAAAAAAAGCACAATTGCAAAACCCTGATGTCTGGGGTTTCATTTGTGTGAAAAAAAGTCCTTGTCTGTGCAGCTGGAAACACAGTTCACATTTGAAGCACAGATCGGGCCAGGCCTGGGCGGCAAGGCAGCCATCTGTGTGGAGGAGCACAGTCACCGTAATCTCTAAATGCCCGGGACCCCACAGTGGTGTAGCACTCAGCAAGGCCGGACAGGACTGGACGCCAGCCAGCAGCCCCCGGAGCACTTCTGTGAAGACTGAGAAGAGAACGAACAAAAAAGATGATGGAGAGACCACACACACAGAAGAAAATACCGACAGGATGTTTTTTGTGGAGCAACACGACAACAAGAAGTTCAAAGTTACACATTGCAAAGCCAGGGTTTGAGTGCTCAGAGGGACCAAACTGATTCAGGGCTCAGTTGGATTTGGGAGTTCAGATGAAGGCGGCTGTGGAAAGTATAAGTGAAGCACAGAGGGGACAGCCCTGGAGGGCAGCCTGTTTGGTTTAAACACAGGTCTTTGGGCTTGAAAACATTATTTTAAAATAGTACCCTAAAATTAGGTTCAGACAACCATAATTTCACTTTCAAAGTATAGAAAGCAGAATTAAATTTTTATTGTATTCTAAACAACAAAAAATCCCTAACTGCTTCTATTGAACTGCTAAGTCATTCTCATGTGAGAAACAGAAAAATGATTGTGTGACTGTGGGGACCCTGTCTAGAGTGCATCAATGTTCAAGGTGAGAATCCTACCCAGGGTGTTCAAGGCTAATTTGCTATAAGCAGTGCAAAAGAAAGGATGAAGCAAGCTATTCACTGCACAGGCGTGGCTTTCTGTATTTGGCACAAAACCTCTTTTGTTTAAGCTTGTTTATGCTTGCATATAAGTTACCACTGACCACAACGCAGCCCCGTACAAAATACCACGTGCGGGCGCGCATGTACAGTACGATTGAAACTTCATGGCCCATGCGCAGAAGTCGGTATTTTGTGGAAGAGTCACACTCAAGGAGCCAAAGAGCCGCATGTGGCTCGCCAGCCGCAGTTTGCTGACCACTGGCCTAGAGGAATATTAATTTCAAAATTTAATATTCCATGTATGCTTGTCTTCACAGCCTTTCTTTGTGAAAGTGGTCTAGCTGAATGGTAAATTAATGAAATTTGTGAATTAGCACAGTGTGTATTTTGGTTGCTTGAGAATGTTAGATTTTGTGATGATGACAGGGCACCCTTCATCATGGTTTCTCAAACATAGACCTACATTTGGCAAAGCACTAGGATGGTGGAAACCTGGAGGGAACCCCAGGCTAGGATGACAAAAGCTCTGTATATTTGTGATTCACAGACTGGAGCAGAAACCCTCAAACAATGTCTGTACGAATAGTCCAGGGAATTTGTTAAAAAATACATTCCTTACTCACTTATCCCAAAGATTCTGAGTCTAAATGTCTGTGATGGCTCCAAGCACAGGCATCTTGGTTCTTATTATAGAAATTTTAAAACATTTACAAAAGTAAAAAGATGCCGGAACCGGTTTGGCTCAGTGGATAGAGCATCGGCCTGCGGACTCAGGGGTCCCGGGTTCTATTCCGGTCAGGGTCATGTACCTGGGTTGCGGGCACAACCCCAGTGGGAGATGTGCAGGAGGCGGCTGATCGATGTTTCACTCTCATCGATGTTTCTAGCTCTCTATTTCTCTCCCTTCCTCTCTGTAAAAAATCAATAAAATATATTTTTTTAAAAAAAGTAAAAAGATTAGTATAATGAACATCCATGTACCCATCACTCGGGTTAAACTCATGGCCTGTGTTGTTTTATCTACAACCCTTGCCTCCATGCCCATATTATTCTGAAGCAAAATTACTTCTTCATTTCTAATCTAGTGCCCTTTATTGTTTGTTTGTTTTTAAGTTTCTTTATCTTTTGGAGTTCAATACTGAACTATTTACAGAAAAAATGAAGTAAATTTATCTCTATTTGTGGATGGTACAATCTTATACATAGAAAACCTAAAAAAATATACATATGCTCAAAACTCTGAGACGTAAGTTTGTTAAGCAAAGTAAAAGGATACAAGAGCATCACAAAATCAACTGTATTTTTATTCACTGGCTCAATAATCCTTCTGCAGCTAGGAACTGTGGGGAGGTATTTTGAAGCCAGATTCAGCCCTATTTATGTCTCCTCAGCATTGTCACAAAAAGGGAAGCCAGCACCTTGGTTTTCCTGAAAAATGATGACCTCCCCTATCACAGTGTTCCTGAGTGGAGGAACCCAATAATTCTTTTTTTAATTTAAATTCTTTATTGTTTAAAATATTACATATGTCTCCTTCCCCCTCTCCCCCATTGACCTCTCCCTGGCCGTTTCTACCCTCCAGCACATGTGCTCATCCCCCTACTGTCTGTGTCCATAGATTACGCTTATACTAGTAAAAAGCTTCTCTCTCTTTTTTTTTATCCTCACCCAAGGATATGTTTCCATTGCTTTTTAGAGAGAGTGGAAGACAGAGAGAAATATTGATGTGAGAGAAACACGTCGATTGATTGCCTCCTGCATTAGCTCAGTCTAGGATCAGGCTGGAGAGGAGCCTGCAACCAAGGTACCTGCCCTTCACCGGAATCAAATCTGGGACCCTTCAGTCTGCAGGCCGACACTCTATCCACTGGATCAAACCAGCTAGGGCCCGATAGTTTTTAAACTCCAATACTGTGATCAATATCAATTCTTACTTAGTACATTAATTATACAAAGCATCTTAGCCAATCAAATTTTTCTCTGAAAACAGCTAAAATGATTCAAGTCAACAGTATCTTTCACTTTGTCTGTATATAAACACTCCATTCATGTTGCTGAATTAAATTTTGTTCCTACTAAAATTAAATTAAAAAGAGAGGAAAGCAAGATGCAGTGTGTGCAATCATTGAGGCAGAAAAGAAATCCCTCTATAAAAATTGTTCCAAGAAAGAGTGAACACAGACTAAAAGCTAGAGGACACTCTGAACTAAAATCAAGTCTGGAGTCAGGACATGTGGGCAAATGTCAGTCAATTGGTGGGAAGTGCTCTCAGGGCTTAAGGAATCAGGAAATGCAGTAGAAATATGTTTAAAATGGTAGCCACATTTAAAATTTTTGCTTGCTTGTATTTTCTGTTGCTGTTGTGATCAGAAAATGTCAACAACAATTAACTCTTGTTTTAAGAAATTGGAGCCCGGCTGGTGTGGCTCAGTGGTTGAGTGTCAACCCATGAATCAGGAGGTCACCCTTTGATCTCTATGGGAACACGTGCTAGGGTCCCCAGCAGGAGGGTATGCGAGGCAACTGATCAATGATTCTCTCTCATCATTGATTGAAAGGGCGAGGGCTAGGCCCTCCACCTTCCCCCAGGGTAAGGGCCATCTTGCCCCAGGGTAAGGGCTACGTCCTCCATCTTACCTTGGCCACGTGTTTGGCAAGGAGCTTCTTCCCGGAAGTCTAAGACTCTGCTAGCCACACCCAGGAACAAGACGTCGACTTGCGCCTGACCAATTGGCAGAGCACAGTCCTTTCTCCTCCCCTTACTCCAACCCCCCCCCATATATAACCGGTCTCTAGGCGGGGTTCTCTCTCTCAGCCACTCGGTTTGCCGTGGTGTCGGTGAGTCTGGTGGATGGGGAGCTCAAGCTAGCTTGAAATACAGATTCTTATGCTTTTGCATCGGATTGGCTGGCTCCCTGATGTGGTTTCTTGGGAATCTTGAAATCTGGGCATAACATTTGGGGGCTCGCCCGGGGTTCCCAAGACCATGTAGGGATCCTCAATCTGTAGAATCTGCGTGGCCGCGGTAAGTATCTGTGTGTTGTGTATTCTGTCCTGTGTGAGCTCACTTCTGGAATCTGTGCCTGAGGGGTCCAGGCGGATGCGCCGTGTACGACCACAGGCGGGGGAGAGTTAGAAGACGTTCTGCTCCCCACGAGGAATGTGTATTCTCCTCACGGATTTGAGGGATGTGTATTCCCCTCATGAGAGATGTGTATTCCTCTCGCGGATCTGAGAGGAGGCGGGTCGCTCCAGCCGGTTTGGCGTAATGCCATCGTCTAGTTGCTTCCATGGAGTTGGAAGGCTGTTCTTTGGGCCCTGTTTGTCTGTGCCTGTTTCTCTGTTTTCTGTGGACTTACTGGACGGATGTTATGGGACGGACTCAGACTGCTCCTTTGGGTATTGTGATTGATCATTTCAAGAAGATTGGGGGAGGCTTTAGAGCTCCCTCAGGAGTTGGGAAGTTGTTAAACTCTGAATGAATGTCTAGTGAAAATATGTGAGTGTAAAGGCAGGGATCACTGTGCCTGGGGCCGCAGGAGCCGCTTGCTGCGCAGTAGGGGCAGGCGCCCGGGGGCAGGTGTGCAGGAGTGCGGCGCGGCAAGCGGCAGCCCTCGCCCTGGAGCCCCTCTGCACCGCGGGCCCAGGTGGCGGTGGCGGCAGGGGCGGCGGCGGAGGGCCGGCGTTGGCCCCCAGGCTTGTGGCGAGTGAGTGGAGCCCGGTGGAGCGCGGGGGGCGGGGCTGGCGCGTCGCTCCCGGGAGGCGGAGCGGCGAGGCCCCCGGAGGCGTCGGGTCCGGGGGAGGTCCCCCGCAGAGCCCGCGGGCTGGACACCCGGGGTCCAGCGGCGGCGGCAGTGGCAGCGACTCTGGACGAGAGCCGGGCCCTTCCCATAGAGATCGCCCCAGCTAGATCATAGAAGTTAAATGTAAAAGTTTTAAAATGCATCCGGGATTTCTGTGCACATGTAAAGGGAAAAGGCCAGTTTAAAAACGAGTGCGCATAGTTTTGAGCTGAACCTGACCTTTTGCTGTGTACAGAATAAAAACCCAAGACTGTTTTGGCCTTAAAAAGTGGCGGAGAAGAACTTGACAAAGAAATGCCCAAGGCGATTTAAAATGGCTCTTTTGAAATTTCCCGCCCTGAGGCAAGTACCACCAGGAAGTTGATAGTCAAACTTACATGTGAATAGCTATGGGGTTTGCTGATTTTCTATGTGATATTCTGTGCTGGGTTAGGATTTGGAATTCTGGAGTAAACTTAAAAGGTATTTGTAGCTTTTCTAGTCTGATTGGGACATTTAAGGATGGGGCTCACAGTTCCTCAAGGCAAAGATTTAATGGGCCCTTCCCCCTGCCTGTGCTGAATTAGATAATACAGGCCAGTACTGATTAAGAAAAACAATGGGCCTTGAAATCTGTAAAGATAGGCAAGAATGAAGCTGGTCAAATGTACTGAAAGGGTTTGGTCTAGCAAAGGAGGGGCTGATACCCCCTCCTAGCGCACTCCCTTGAAAGAGGCCTGGTTGCTGCTCTGCCACAAAGGGAACTGGTAGAAACAAACCATGGAAACTGGCGGGGACTGGGTGGCTCTCCTATCATGTTTAGCAGGCCACCCCCTATCATTCCTAACCTTAAAGCTGACTTTCTTGCTGCAAAAATTGTCTCTTTCCTTGAGAGGGCTCCAGAGGGCGCACAAGGACATTTGACTGCGCCTCGGCGCCACCCAGGAGACTGGCCACGTCAAAAGGCACCACCTAGAGACTGTGGAGCCACATTGGAAGGATCCCTACACCCTACACCGTGGTGCTGACGACCCACACCGCTCTCAAAATAGACAGCATCGCAACCTGGGTCCATCACACCCACGTCTGGTCAGCAGACCCATCCGAGATCCGGAAAGACTTCGTCACCAAATGGAGTGTCAATACGGCGTGCTCGACATGCCCGATGCTGGTAACATTAAATAAACTTAGATATGCCTGCATCTTCATGGACATGGCTCCAAAAAGACAAGGACAATTCATAGGAAGATCAGGAATAGACTTTAGTATCACATGTTTAGTATGTTTCATTGTATTGATATGTTATGTTAACCTTTGATTCTTTTGCAGGTTTGAATGTATGTTGGCTGTCCTGGAAGGGAACTATGTGGGGTGACCCTCAAAAGTAAAGAATGGCTAGCTGCCAAGAGGACAGGTGCCCAAATGGGCAGGAACAGTGCCCATCAGGTTTTGGTCTCTGTTGAGAGACAGCTAACAGTTGGCAGCCTGTGTACTGCTTGCAGGCCTTTGTGACCATGCCCATGTCAGGGGTAGTCTGAAAAAAGCCTGTTTAGAATAGAAGGTCTGAGGCATGGTTATACATAGAAAAAAAGTTTAATGCCAACAATTAAAAGGAATTGGCAAGGAAAGTCAGAAAATCTTAAAGTAGATCAGTATGTCTTTCTTCTTATGTAATTCCTCCAAAATTTGGCAATGCTAACATGGCAATACATTTCTTTGCGTAGATTCAATAAGACCAGTTCCTAATGGTGGTTTTATTAATGAAAAACTTTGACTGGAGTATCATGTTTTAAAGAGCCCTGTCTGAGCTCTAAAAACTTGAAGCCAGTAAGAATGCCACAAAGAAAGACTGGTATCCTGCTTGGAAGCCCTAAAGATGGCTGACGCTGGAGTGTCAGGCCAATGCCCTACCATCACTGGCGGTTGGTAAGAGTAGAAGGGGAGCAGTAAAGATGCCTCTGCATCCCTGCGGAACCCCCACACACTCTGGGCCGCAACAAGTAGGAGGGCTACTGAGATGGGCTTAAAGCCTAAAGCATGGGCTCAGGTGGAGTTGCTACAGATGAGGGATTCACCTGACTCAGCAGATACTGCAGGCAGGCCTGATGGCAGCTGGATGGCATGGCTTCTTGGCCCTACGGGGCACATTAAGATTCAACCATGAGATTCCAGCAAAGGTAGTCAGTTACCATTCTTGTTGTGTTTATGCAAACATCAGGACAGTAGATAAATTAATCTTAATTTGGCTTTTTGATAGCCATGGAGGAATTATAAGAAGAAAAATCCTATTTCAATAGAAGTTGTTAAAGCTAAAATGGTTTCTTCCCCTTCCACCAGACCATTTGTTAAGATATGTCCAGTATGAGCCTCTAGCAACGGTGGAATAAAAATGCAGTCCGTCTCATGGTTGAGCCGGAAGTTCCAAGACAAAGGGGGGAATGAAAGGACGAGGGCTAGGCCCTCCACCTTCCCCCAGGGTAAGGGCCATCTTGCCCCAGGGTAAGGGCTACGTCCTCCATCTTACCTTGGCCACGTGTTTGGCAAGGAGCTTCTTCCCGGAAGTCTAAGACTCTGCTAGCCACACCCAGGAACAAGACGTCGACTTGCGCCTGGCCAATCGGCAGAGCACAGTCCTTTCTCCTCCCCTTACTCCAACCCCCCCCTATATATAACCGGTCTCTAGGCGGGGTTCTCTCTCTCAGCCACTCGGTTTGCCGTGGTGTCGGTGAGTCTGGTGGATGGGGAGCTCAAGCTAGCTTGAAATACAGATTCTTATGCTTTTGCATCGGATTGGCTGGCTCCCTGATGTGGTTTCTTGGGAATCTTGAAATCTGGGCATAACAGGGATGTTTCTTTATCTCTCCCTCTCCCTTCCTCTCTCTGAAATCAATAAAAGCTTAAAGATATTTTTAAAAAGAATTCAAAAATGGACATATGAAGGGAACTGGGGATTCAGACTAGAGGGGCCACATGGGTCCTGGTCCTGGTAACTCTAGGCTCCATCATTGTTATCCTATGTCTTCTGAATATGTTCACAGATTGTGGTGGCAGAAAAGGGTTGGGGAATTGCAAAGCCACTTGAGTGGAACTGCTTATGTTTAATTGTGTCAAAATATATATATAAATGAAGCCACTTTAAAATGGAACCAGAACCCTGGCCAGTGTTGCTCAGTGGTTGGAGTATTGTTCCTCGCACCAAAGGGTTGAGGGTTCGATTCCCAGTCAAGGGCACATACATAGGCTGTGGGTTTAATCCCTGGTCAGGGCACTTGTGTGAGGCAATCAATCCATGTTTCTCTCTCACATCTATGTTTCTCCCTCTGTCTCTGGAATAAATTTTTTTAAAATGTCTTCAGGTGAGGATTAAAAAAAAAGAGGATCTCCCATCTTAGAGGAACTGCCTTGCCTATCTTATGCCTCAAACCTTTGTAACGTCAGAACAGGGAAAAGTAACCTTCGGACTGGGCCTCGGGCAACTTTGTGTCCCAAAGAACTATTTGCAAAGATAATACGAAAGCTGATATCATGGCTACTGGACTGATGACTACCAGACTGAAAATTAAAAACATTGTTTAAAAGTGGCATCACTATGTTTAGAATTAGCATCACTATGTTGCTATCTGCACCAATAACAATGCCTTGCTTCTATGGATGTAACTGTTCCCACACCTTACTTTTATCTCCTAATCGAATGCTATTTGGGCTTCTGCCTGAATCAGTTGGTCCCCAATAACTTAAAAAAAAAAAAAAAAAAAAACTCAAGTAAATGCTTGTTGCCTCTCACTTTGAAGGGTCTTTCATTTTTAGGTTAGAAATGGTTTGTTTACGTGAACAAGTTTAGTGGCTCAACTATGGCTGTGAGTTCCTAAAAATGCCAGTGCTGCACCGCCGCCCCCCCCACACCCCCCCAACCACCACCACCACCAGGTTCTTTTTTAGTGAATCTGGGTGCAGCCTAGACATTATTTGGAAACTCCCGGGTGAGAGTTAGTGCTGGATGGGACAGAGTTTCTGTTCAGGAAGATGAAAGTTCTAGAGAGGGATGATGTTGATGGTCATACAACATTCTCAGTGTACTCAATGCCACTGACCTGTAACCTAAAAGTGGTATGATGGTAAATGTTATATATATATTATCAAAATAAAACAAAAACAAAACCTCCCTGAGTGATGGCTCTGTGCAGCCAGTAGGGGAGCATGGTCTAGACTTGTGCTCACTTGTATCTAGCTGTGGGCTAAAACCCTTCCAGAATTTATCTCATTAGATCCTCAGACCAACCCTAGTAGAGAGCTACTCTGAAAAAGTCAATTTCACAGTGAGAAAAATGCAGTTCAGAGACTTTAATTTGCTTAAAGTCTCCTAGCTAAGTGGCTAACCCAGGTTCCAGATCCAGATCGAACTCCATTGTTACAATTCCCCAAGTGGACTGAAATTCTGTCACCCTCAAAACTAACCAAATCAACCTGGACAGCATGACTCAGAAAAAATACTGAATAATCAACTGAAGACTAGCTGGAGAAATTCCGGATAACCAAGAACCGAAAGCAGAGACCACATAGAGACTAGTAGGAAGTGCGGAGGCACAAAAAGACTGGCCGGGGCCCACCAGACAGCAGCTCAAGGTCTGGAGGGAATCTCAGCTATGGGAGGTTCGCACTGAGAACTCTGGAGTCTAAACCCCAAGCTGGGCTCCTCAGCTAAGAACCAGAACTGCAAAGGAGCCCACAGAACATCTGGTTGTGAAAAGCAGCAGGGTAGCTACCTGCCAGGGAGAGATGGCTAGAAATGCAGGCACACTCTTAAAAGGCCAATGCACAAAATTTCATGTGCAGCCACTCACCTTGTGCTCAAGCAGAAGAAGGGTAGAATGGATTGGAGCTGTGTGAGGAGAGTCCAGGGTTGGGGGTTCTAGGGTTGAAGCTCAGAGGGCAGCCACACCAGTTTCCTATAGAGCAGCGGTTCTCAACCTGTGGGTCGCGACCCCTTTGGGGGTCAAACGACCCTTTCACAGGGGTTGCCTAAGACCATCGGAAAACACATATATAATTACATATTGTTTTTGTGATTAATCACTATGCTTTAATTATGTTCAATTTGTAACAATGAAAATACATCCTGCATATCAGATATTTACATTATGATTCATAACAGTAGCACAATTACAGTTATGAAGTAGCAACGAAAATAATTTTATGGTTGGGGGTCACCACAACATGAGGAACTGTATTAAAGGGTCTCGGCATTAGGAAGGTTAAGAACCACTGCTATAGAGTCATTCCTCACTTGCTTAGCACATCTTTCTCTGCCGATCTTTGCTATCCAGGCAGTTTTTGCCTGGAGGGGAGGAAGTTACTGCATCCTGTTGAAAGACCATTTGCCACACCCTATTGTAGATAGCCTGAGAAAAATTAGGGCTCTGAGAATAACAATCAGACTGCAGGCCAGAGCAAGTCTCTGGAGTCTTTGAGTCTTTGCCTGATCCCCTTCTGGGCATGGGGTTAGGAAAAGCAAAGCCTGATGCAAAACATGGTCTTTTCCAAAGGCACCCAGCCCCAGCATAGGGAGCCACAAGCTGTGTATTGCCAATAGCTCCAAAGAGGGAACTCGGGGCCAGACAGAAACAGTGTCTGACATTGTCCTGCACTAGAGATTGGGAGTCATAGCAGATCTACCTGATACATAGACACAAACCCAAACAGGCAATCAAAATGGGGAGACAAAAACTAACAACAACCCCCAAATGAAAGAACAAAAGAAATCTCCAGAAGAAGAGCTAAATGAAATGAAGATAAGACATTTATCACATATAGAGTTCAGAATAATGGTGGCAAAGATGCTCAAACAGCATGAGGAAAGATATGGTAACTATGAAAAAGACCAGTCGGAAATGAAGAATAACATAGCACTAATAAAGAACACACAGGAAGGATACACAGCACATTAGGGGAAGCCGAGGATCAGATCAGTGAATTAGAAGACCAGGTAGAAAATATCACTTAATCAGAGAACCAAACAGAAAAAACAATTTAAAAATGGAAGGACAGTTTAAGGAGCTGTGGGACAACATGAAACGTAACAATATTCACATAATAGGTGTGTCACAAGGAGAAGAAAGTAAGCAAGAGATAGAGAACATTTTTGAAGAAATAATGGCAGAAAACTTCCCTAACCTGGTGAAGGAAAAATTCACATCAGTCTAGGAAGCACAGAGAGAACCAAGCAAGAAGAACCCAAACAGGCCCACGCCCAGACACATCATAATTAAAATGCCAAAAAATTAAAGACATAGAGAGAACCTTAAAGACAACAAGAAAAAAGCAATTTATTACCTCCAAGAAGCTCCCATAAGGCTGTCAGCTGATTTCTCATCTGAAACTCTATAAGCAAGAAGGGAATGGCATGAAGCACTCAAAGTAATGGAGAGCAAGGATTTGAGACCAAGATTACTATATCCAGCAAAGCTATCATTCAAAATAGAGGATGAAAAAAAGAGCTTCCCAGACCAAAAAAAAAAAAAAAAAGGCTACAGAAGTTCATTACCACCAAGCCAGCATTACAAGAGATGCTAAAGGAGCTGCTGTAATGAGAGGAAGAAAGAGAGAGAGAAGCCTAAGCATAGAAATTCAAATGGCAATAAATAAGTACCTATAATAATATCCTTAAATGTAAATGGATTAAATGCTCCAATCAAAAGACATAGGGTAGCTGAATGGATACAAACATGTTATCCAACTATATGCTGTCTACAAGAGACCAACCTCAGAACAAAAGATGCACAAAGACTGAGAGTGAAGAGATGGGAACAATTTTTTCATGCAAATGGTAAAGGGATCGATCCCACAAGAGGATATAACCCTGGTAAACATATGCACCCAATATAGGAGCACCTAAATATATATAAAAATCTTCTAGAGGACTTTTAGGGAGAGATCAACAGCAATACAGTCATAGTAGGGGACTTTAACACTCCTCTGTCTTCACTGGATAGATCTTCCAGACAAAAAAATTAACAAGGAAACAGTGACTCTAAAGGACACACTGGATCAGAGAGATTTAATTGATATTTATAGAATATTTCACTCCAAAGATGCAGAATATACAATCTTCTCAAGTGCACATGGATCATTCACAAATATAGACCACATATTAGGACACAAAACAAGTCTCTACAAGTTCAAAAACATTGAAATTATATCAAGCATCTTCTCAGATCACAATGAAATGAAATTAGAGATAAACTATAATAAAAACATTCAAGAACATTCAAACACATGGAGACTAAATAGCATGTTATTAAACAATGAAGGGGTTACCAATGAGATTGAGAAAGAAATAAAAAACTTCCTGGAAACCAATGAAAATGAACACACAACAACCCAAAATCTCAGAGACACAGCAAAAGCAGTCCTATGAGGGAAGTTTATAGCACTAAATACCTACCTCAAAAAACCAAACCAAAACAAAACAAAAAAACACAAGACAAATTAATAATAAATTATCTAACCCTACAACTTAAAGAACTAGAAATAGAACAAGAAAAGCCTAGAGTAAGTAGATGGAAGGAAATAATAAATATTAGAGCAGAAGTAAGTGACATGGAGACTAAAAAAAATACAAAAAAATCAATGCAACCAAGAGCTGATTCTTTGAAAAGATAAACAAGATTGAGGAACCTTTACCCAGACTCATCAAGAAACAGAGAGGACCCAAATAAATAAAATAAGAAACAAAAGCAGAGAAGTAACCACTGACAACACAGAAATACAAAGGATTGTAATAAAATACTATGGACAACTATATGCCAACAAGCTGGACGGTGTGGATGAAATGGACAAATTCCTAGAAAAATATAATCTCCCAAAATGGAATCAGGAAGAATCAGAAACCTGAATAGGCCACTAACAAATGATGAAATTGAAGCAGTAATAATAAAAATAAAAACTCCCAGCAAACAAAAGCCCTGTCCAGATGGCTTCACATGGGAGTTTTACCAAACATTCAAAGAAGAGCTAACACCTATACTCCCTAAACTATTCCAAAAAATTCAAGAGGAAAGAACACTTCCAAGCTATTTTTATGAAGCCAGTATTATCCTAATTTCAAAACCAGATAAAGACACTATAATGAAAGCGAATTACAGACCAATATCTCTGATGAACATAGATGCTAAAATCCTCAACAAAATATTAGAAAATCAGATCCAGCAATATATTAAAATGATCATAAACCATGACCAACAATGCTAGGGATGCAAGGCTGGTACAATATTCACAAATCAAAAAATGTGATACAACACATAAACAAATTGAAAGACAAAAATCAGCGAGAAACCAAGATGGCGGCATAGGTAAACATCTGAACTTGCTGCCTCGCTCAACCACTTCAAGACTACAACTAAAAGACAAAACGGACATCATCCAGAACCACAGGAAGGCTGGATGAGTGGAAAGTCTACAACTAGAAGGAAAAAGAAAAGCACACTGAGACTCAGAGGAGGTGCGGAAGTAAAGTGCAGCGGTACAGAGGCGCGTGGAAAGGGCTGACAACTGAGGATCCGGTTGTCTTTTTCAATCTGGAGGGAGTCACAAGCTCCTGACTGCTCTGAACTTCAGTTCCGGGCGAGTCTCTGGGGACCCAGACTCATACGGGGAGAAACTGGACTGTCTGGCTTTCTCTCAGAGGTGCTTGCAGCAATTACCAGGACACTGAGACGTGGGGCCTCTTAGGGTAGGACTGAGGATCAGCCATAGCTGTTTGCTCTGCCTTGTTGATTCCCTGAGACCCCGCCCCACCCAAGCTTTGCGCAGAGGATTTTGAAAGGCCTGGCCCTTTGCAATCTGAAAATTACCTAACAAACTGCAGCTGGGTCAGAGAGACCCAGAACTTCCAAAAGAAGGCCCAAGGCCCCACAGCAGCTTGCATTGCTTCACAGCTGAGCTTCATATAGGCACCTCCAAACCCCAAACAAAGAAGAGGAATCTGCAGATCTCTCTGTAGCTCCTGCTGGGTAGCCTCAGGCAGAGGCTAAATTAGCACCTCCTTAGAGATCCAAGAGCCAGTGTACCCAGTGGTCAGAGTGGGACCATCCAGATTACAACTCCTCAGATCCATAAGGGACACACTCAGGGGGCAGACTCAGTGAGCACCAAAGCCCCACTGAAGCAAGTCTTGCCCCAGAAGGGTGTCTCTAGCACAGAAGTTCTCCCACTGCAGACACAGCTGATTCTCACAGCCAATTGGCCTGGAGGTCAATTCCTCCCAGTGATACCTACAACAATCAAGGCTTAACTACAACAAGACTGTGCACAAAGCCCACAAAGGGGTGCATCAAGAGTGTCCACCTCAGGTAATTGGGGAGGATGAGCCACTGTGCCCTATAGGACACCTAGCACAGAAAGTCACTCTATCAACACAGGGAAGCATAAAAAATGTGGAGACAAAGAAACAGGTCACAAACGACAGAAAAGGAGGAAAGCAAACTACTGGATATAGAGTTCAAAACCACGGTTATAAGGTTTTTCAAGAATTTTCTAGAAACCGCCAATAAATTCAGTGAGACCCTCAAGAAATCTAGTGAGACCCTCGAGGATATGAAAAAGGACCAACTAGAAATTAAGCATACACTGACTGAAATCAAGAATATTATACAGAGTTCCAACAGCAGACTAGAGGATCTCAAGAATCAAGTCAAAGATTTGAAATACGAAGAAGCAAAAAACACCCAACTGGAAAAGCAAAAAGAAAAAAGAATCCAAAAATATGAAGATAGTGTAAGGAGCCTCTGGGACAACTTCAAGCATACCAATATCTGAATTATGGGGGTGCCAGAAGAAGAGAGAGAGCAAGATATTGAAAACCTATTTGAAGAAATAATGACAGAAAACTTCCCCTACCTGCTGAAAGAAATAGACTTACAAGTCCAGGAAGCGCAGAGAACCCCAAACAAAAGGAATCCAAAGAGGACCGCACCAAGACACATCATCATTAAAATGCCAAGAGCAAAAGACAAAGAGAGAATCTTAAAAGCAGCAAGAGAAAAAAAGTCAGTTACCTACAAGGGAATACCCATACGACTGTCAGATGATTTCTCAACAGAAACTATGCAGGCCAGAAGGGAGTGGCAAGAAATATTCAAAGTGATGAATACCAAGAACCTACAACCTAGATTACTTTATCCAGCAAAGCTATCATTCAGAATTGAAGGTCAGATAAAGAGCTTCACAGATAAGGAAAAGCTAAAGGAGTTCATCACCACTAAACCAGTATTATATGAAATGCTGAAAGGTATCCTTTAAGAAGAGGAAGAGGAAGAAAAAGGTAAAGATACAAATTATGAACAACAAATACACATCTATCAACAAGTGAATCTAAGAATCAAGTGAATAAATAATCTGATGAACAGAATAAACCAGTGAATATAATAGAATCAGGGGCATGGAAAGGGAGTGGACTGACTATTCTCAGGGTGGAAAGGGTGTGGGGGGTGCGGGAAGAGACTGGACAAAAACCTATGGATGAGGACAGTGGGGTGGGGGGGAAAGGGCAGAATGTGGGGTGGGAACCGGGTGGAGGGGAGCTATGGGGGAAAAAAAGAGGAACAACTGTAATAATCTGAACAATAAAGATTTGATTTTTAAAAATCACATGATCACATACTAGATACAGAAAAAGCATTTGACAAAATCCAACACATGTTTTTGATAAAAACTTCCAGCAAAGTGGGAATAGAGGGAGCATATCTCATGATGATAAAGGCCATATATGACAAACCTACAGCCAACATCATATTCAATGGGAAAAAAGTAAAACCATTTCCCCTAAGAACAGGAACAAAACAGGGATGTCCACTTTCACCACTCTTATTCAACATAATACTGGAAGTCCTAGCCACAGCGGTCAGATAAGAAAAAGAAATAAAAGGCAGCCAAATTGGAAAGGAGGAAGTAAAACTCCTATTATTCCCAAATGACATGATATTGTAACATAGAAAACCCTAAAGACTCCACCAAAAATCTACTGGGTTTAATAAGTGAATTTGGCAATGTAGCAGGATACAAAATCAACACCCAAAAAAATGCATGGCTTTTTAAATACACCAATAATGAATTCTCAGAAAGAGAAACTAAATAAACAATCCCATTTACCATTGCAACAAAAAAATTAAGACACTTAGGAATAAACTTAATCAAGGAGGTATAGGACTTGTATGTGGAAAACTACAGGACATTGAAAAAAGAGATAGAAGAATACATAAACAATTGGAAGAATATACTGTGTTCATTGATTGATAGAATCAACATCATTAAAATGTCTATACTACCCAAGGCAATCTACAGATTCATTGCAATCCCTATTAAAATACCAATGGCATATTTCACAGATCTAGAACAAATACTCCAATAATTTATATGGAACCAAAAAAAGACCCTGAATAGCTGCAGCAATCTTGAGAATGAAGAACAAAGTTGGAAGAATCACAATACCAGATACCAAGTTCTACTACAAAGCCACTGTACTCAAAACAGCCTGCTACTGGCACAGGAAGAGACATATAGACCAATGGAACAGAAAAGAGACCTTGGAAATCAACCCAAGCCATTAAGCTCAATTAATATTTGACAATGGAGTCAAGAGAGTCTCTTCAAAAAACGGCGCTGGGAAAATTGGACAGGTACATGCAAAAAAATAAAACTAAACTACCAACTTACACCATAAATAAGAATAAACTCAAAATGGATTAAAGAGTTAAATGTAAGTCAGGAAACCATAAAAATCCTGGAAGAAACCATAGGCAGCAAAATCTCAGACGTCTCTCATAGAAATATGTTTACAGATGCATCTTGTAGGGCAAAGGAAATTAAGGAGAAAATAAACAAACAGAAGTACATCAAAATAAAAAGCTTCTGCACAGGTTAAATACCATCAACAAAATCAAAAGGGAGCCCACTGTATGGGAGAACATATTTGGCAATGATACATCTGAAAAAGGGTTAATATCCAAAATATATAAGGAACTCATACAACTTAACAAAAGGAGGACAAACAATCCAAATAAAAAAATGGGCAAAAGACCTAAAGACACATTTCTCCAAAGCAAACATACAGATGGGCAAGAGACATATGAAAAACTGCTCAAAGTCACTGATCATCAGAGAGATGCAAATTAAAATGACAACTGAGGTATTACCTCACACCTGTCAGAATGGCTACCATCAACAAATCAACAAAGGACAAGTGTTGGCGAGGATGTGGAGAAAAGGGAACCCTAGTACACTGCTGGTGGGAATGCAGACTGGTACAATCATTATGGAAAACAGTATGGAGTTTCTTCAAAAATATTAAATATGGAATTGCCATTTGACCCAGTGATCTCAATTCTAGGAATATATCCTAAGAAACCCAAAACAGCCCTAGCTGGTTTGGCTCAGTAGCTAGAGCATCGGCCTGTGGACTGAAGGGTCCCAGGTTCGATTCCGGTCAAGGGCACATGTCTGGGTTGCGGGCTTGATCCCCAGTAGGGGGCATGCAGGAGGCAACCAATCAATGATTCTTTCTCAACATTGATGTTTCTATCTCTCACTTCCTCTCCCTTCCTCTCTGAAATAAATTTAAAAAAAAAAAAAATTTTTTTAAAAAGAAAAGAAACCCAAAACACCAATCAGAAAGAATGTATGACCCCTGTGTTCATAGCAGTACAATTTACCATAGCTAAGATCTAGAAACAGCCCAAGTGAACATCAGTAGATGAGTGGATAAAAAGCTGTGGTACATTTATACCATGGAATACTATGCAGCAGTATAAAAGAAGGATATTGAGACTCTTTAAAATGGCGACCAGCAGGAAGGTAGGGAGGGAGAGAGTGTGAGAGTGCAAGGAAGTGATAGAGGCGTGTGTGGACGTGTGTGGTGAGTGTGTATGAGCTAAGGACAGTTAGACTCTGCAGGTCTTCTAAGGGGCTGCTAAACCGGGCAGTCTTAGGCGGCGGAGTCCCGCTCCTGGCGCAGACACTCCTGGGTGGCCAGCAAAGGCACAGCGACCACGCCATCTTGGGAAACAGAGCTGCTTGAGACTAGGATCCTGGCCTCAGCACCACCCAGTCTGATCTCAGAAGCATACCAGGACCCTGCAGCTACTGGGGACAGAGACCTGCGACCACAGCTACAGACCTTCGGACACCAAAAGTTCAGGAATCCCTGCGGCAGATCCGTGAGTACCAGAGCCCATCCCCTGTTCCCCCAGGCTCACGGGCAGCGCCAGAGTAACTAACTGATAGACCTACCCCTTGCCGGGGCCTCAGCGCTGCAGGAACTTTGGCCTGGAAGTGCGCGAGCACCTTGGAACTGATCCTACGCGCACTGCGGGCTTCGGAGCCCTGGGCTGGGAGCAAAAGTGCCCACAGCACCAGGAACTAATCCTGCGCCGCACTGCTGGCATTGGAGCCCTGGGCTGGGAGCAATCGCACGAACAGGAGTTTGTCCGCCTAGCACAGGCCCAGGGACCCTGTTTCTCAGGGCAGGAGGCAGCACCAAGCACCAGTGACTTGACTGTGTTTCTTATCACCTGCGCCTGAGATCCTGATTTCCTGTGCATTCATACTAAGAGCCAGTGAATCCAATTCCTGGTGCAAGGTCACACAGGGACCCTGATTCTCAAGGTGAGGTCGCGCGAAGCAACAGAGACTCTGATACTGGACTCTTGGGGAACTCTGACTCCTGGCGCAAGCTAGGGGGCTCTGCTCTAGTTTTCAACACACTCCAGGGGGGCCTCTATTTTAGCACAGTGCAGGCAGGGTCCCTAATTCTAAGGGCACGTGCGAGGCCACATTGAGTGTTGGCAACACTGACACAGAGCGAGCCTGGTTCCCACCAACCAACAACAACCACACATCTTAGTGTCAGAGCTCTTCAGTGACACTAGGGTGGTGGGAGCCTCCCACTGCACACGGCCTAGGCCCACGCAACTCGACCTTTGAACCATCAGGAGATAATCAGAATGAAGAGAAGACACAACACCCAGAGGAAAGACAATGAGGAATCACCAAGAAAGGAAATTAATGAAGTTGAAGCGTGCAACATGACAGAAAAAGAATTCAGAATAAGGGTTGTACAATTCATTCACCGGATGGATGAGAAAATCAACAACCTATGCAAGAATCAAGAAGAAATGAAAAGTGATATAGCTACAATCAAAAACACCATGGAAAGTTTCAACAGCAGACTAGAAGAAGCAGAAGACCGAATTAGTGAGTTAGAAGATAAGGCAGAGAAACAAGCTCAATCTGAACAGCAACTGGAGAAAAAAATTAAAAAACAGGAGGAGAGCCTAAGGGAGCTTCGGGACAACATGAAACGAAGTAACATACACATAATAGGGCTGCAAGAAGGACAAGAAGAGCAGCAAGGATTAGATCATCTATTTGAAGAAATAATGACAGAAAACTTCCCAGATATGGGGAAGAAAAAAGTTACACAAGTACAGAGAGTCCCAGGCAAGATGAACCCCAAAAGACCAACACCAAGACACGTCATAATAACGATGGCAAATGTACAAGACAAAGAGAGAATCTTAAAGGCTGCAAGAGAGAAACAGAGAGTTACCTACAAAGGATCCCCCATCAGATTATCAAATGATTTCTCAACAGAAACACATCAGGCCAGAAAAGAATGGACGGAAATTTACAAAGTGATGCAAAGCAAAGGACTGAATCCAAGAATACTCTATCCAGCAAGGCTATCATTCAAAATTGAAGGGGAAATAAGAAGCTTCACAGACAAAAAAAGGCTAAGGGAGTTCATCACCACCAAGCCAGCAATGCAAAAAATGCTAAAGGGACTGGTGTAAAAAGAAGAAATAAAAAACCCAGAAAGAAAGCAGCCACAAAAAAATAGAAATGGCTACAAACAAGTACCTTTCAATAATAACTTTAAATGTAAATGGACTAAATGGTCCAATCAAAAGACATCGAGTGGCTGAATGGATAAAAAAACATGACCCATACATTTGCTGTCTACAAGAGACCCACCTCATTAGAAGGGACTCACACAGACTGAAAGTGAAGGGATGGAAAAATATCTTTCAGGCAAATGGAAATGAAAAAAAAGCTGGGGTAGCAATACTTATATCCGACAAAATAGACCTCAAAGTGAAGGCCATAACAAGAGATAAGGAAGGCCACTTCATAATACTAAAGGGATCAATACAACAAGAGGATATAACCCTGATAAACATATATGCACCCAATGCAGGAGCACCGACATACATAAGAAAACTCCTGGAAGATATCAGGGGAGAGATGGACAACAATACAATCATAGTAGGGGACTTTAATACACCACTGACATCACTGGATAAATCCGCTAGACAAAAACTCAGCAAAGAAACAGCAATCCTAAATGACTCACTAGATCAGGTGGACTTAATTGACATCTTCAGAACACTTCACCCCAAAGCCATGGAATATACATTCCTCTCAGGTGCTCATGGGACATATTCAAAAATAGACCACATATTGGGTCACAAGCAAAGTCTCCACAAATTCAAGAAGATTGAAATCATAAAAAGCATCTTCTCAGACCACGATGGAATAATGTTAGAAATAAACTACAATAAAAACAACCCAAAATACTCAAACACTTGGAAGCTGAATAGCATGTTATTAAATATTGATTGGGTTACCAATGACATCAAAGAAGAAATTAAAAACATCCTGGACACTAATGACAATGAAAACACAACAATCCAAAACCTATGGGACACAATGAAAGCAGTCCTGAGAGGGAAGTTTATAGCCCTACAGGCCTATCTCAAAAAACAAGAAAAAATGGTAGTTAATCATCTAACTCTACAACTCAAAGAATTAGAAAGAGAGCAACAAGAAAACCCCAGAGTGAGCAGAAGGAAGGCGATAATAAAGATTAGAGCAGAAATCAATGAAATAGAGACCAAAAAAACAATACAGAAAATCAATGAAACCAAGAGCTGGTTCTTTGAAAGGATAAACAAGATTGACAAACCCCTAGCCAGGCTCACCAAGAAGCAAAGAGAGAGGTCCCAAATAAACCAAATCAGAAATGATAGAGGCGAAATAACAACAGACCCCACAGAAATACAAATGATTGTTAAACAATACTACAGGCAACTCTACTCCAACAAACTAGACAACCTGGAGGAAATGGACAAATTCCTAGAAAAATACAACATTCCAAAACTCAATCAGGAAGAATCTAAAAATCTCAATAGGCCAATAACTATGGAAGAAATTGAAGCAGTTATCAAAAAGTTTCCAGCAAACAAAAGCCCAGGACCAGACAGCTTCTCAGGGGAGTTTTACCAAACTTTCAAGGAAGAACTAAAACCTATCCTCCTCAGATTACTACAAAAAGTTCAAGAGGATGGAACACTTCCAAACACATTCTATGAAGCTAGCATCACCCTAATACCAAAACCAGGTAAAGACAACACAATGAAAGAGAATTACAGGCCAATATCCCTCATGAACATAGATGCCAAAATCCTCAACAAAATCTTAGCAAATCGGATCCAGCAGTACATCAGAAGGATCATACACCATGACCAAGTAGGATTTATCCCAGGGATGCAAGGATGGTACAACATCCGTAAATCAATAAACGTAATACATCACATAAACAAATTGAAAGAAAAAAACCACATGGTCATATCAATTGATGCAGAAAAAGCATTTGACAAAATCCAACACCCATTTTTGATAAAAACTCTCAGCAAAGTGGGAATAGAAGGATCATACCTCAACATAATAAAAGCCATATATGACAGGCCCACAGCCAACATCATACTCAATGGTCAAAAACTAACACCATTTCCCCTAAGAACAGGAACAAGACAGGGATGCCCACTCTCACCACTCCTGTTCAACATAGTCCTGGAAGTATTAGCCATTGCAATTAGACAAGAAGAAGAAATAAAAGGCCTCCAAATTGGAAAAGAGGAAGTAAAACTGTCCTTATTTGCAGATGACATGATATTATACATACAAAACCCCAGAGACTCCATCAAAAAACTACTAGACTTAATACATGAATTTGGCAATGTAGCAGGATACAAAATTAACCCCAAGAAATCCGAGGCATTTCTATACACCAATAGTGAACTTTCAGAAAGAGAGATTATAAAAACAATCCCATTTACCATCGCACCAAAAAAATTAAGCTACCTAGGAATAAACTTAACTAAAGAGGTAAAAGACCTCTACTCAGAAAACTACAGGACATTGAAAAAAGAGATAGAGGAAGACATAAAGAGATGGAAGAACATACCATGTTCTTGGATTGGTAGAATCAACATCATTAAAATGTCCATACTACCCAAAGCAATCTATAAATTCAATGCACTTCCCATTAAAATACCAATGGCCTTCTTCAAAGATCTAGAACGAACTCTCCAAAAATTCATCTGGAATAAAAAAAGACCCCGAATAGCTGCAGCGATCCTGAGAAAAAACAAAGTAGGTGGGATCTCAATGCCAGATATCAAGCTGTATTACAAAGCCACTGTTCTCAAAACTGCCTGGTACTGGCACAAGAACTGACATATAGATCAGTGGAATAGAATAGAGAGTCCAGAAATTAGCCCGAACCAATATGCTCAATTAATTTTTGACAAAGGAGGCATGAACATACAATGGAGCCAAGATAGTCTCTTCAATAAATGGTGTTGGGAAAATTGGACAGATATATGCAAGAAAATGAAACTAGACCACCAACTTACACCATACACAAGAATAAACTCAAAATGGATAAAGGACTTAAATGTACGACAGGAAACCATAAAAATTCTAGAAGAATACAAAGGCAACAAAATCTCAGACATATGCCAAAGCAATTTCTTCACTGATACAGCTCCTAGGGCAGTTGAAACTAAAGAGAAAATGAACAAATGGGACTACATCAAAATAAAAAGCTTCTGCACAGCAAAAGAAACCATCAACAAAACAACAAGAAAACCCACTGCATGGGAAAACATATTTGCCAACGTCATATCTGATAAGGGCCTAATCTCCAAAATTTATAGGGAACTCATACAACTTAACAAAAAGAAGATAAACAATCCAATCAAAAAATGGGCAAAGGATCTAAATAGACACCTTTCAAAAGAGGACATTCAGAAAGCCAAGAGACATATGAAAACGTGCTCAAAGTCACTAATCATCCGAGAGATGCAAATCAAAACAACAATGAGGTACCATCTCACACCTGTCAGAATGGCCATCATCAACAAATCAACAAACGACAAGTGCTGGAGAGGATGTGGAGAAAAAGGAACACTTGTGCACTGCTGGTGGGAATGCAGACTGGTGCAGCCACTATGGAAGACAGTATGGAGTTTCCTCAAAAAATTGGAAATGGAACTCCCATTTGACCCTGTGATCCCACTTCTAGGACTATATCCCAAGAAACCAGAAACACCAATCAGAAAGGATATATGCACCCCTATGTTCATAGCAGCACAATTCACCATAGCTAAGATCTGGAAACAGCCTAAGTGCCCATCAGTAGATGAATGGATTAGAAAACTGTGGTACATCTACACGATGGAATACTATGCTGCTCTAAAAAAGAAGGAACTCTTACCATTTGCAACAGCATGGATGGAACTGGAGAGCATTATGCTAAGTGAAACAAGCCAGTCAATGAAGGAAAAATACCACTTGATCTCACCCATTCATGGATAATAAAGACCATTACAAAATTTTGAACAATAATAGATACAGAGGCAGGGCTGCCTCAAACTGATTGTCAAACTGCAGTGGGAAGGCCAGGGAGGGTAGGGGAACAGGAGGGAGGGGAGTAAGAGATCAACCGAAGGACTTGTATGCATCCTTATAGGCATAACTAATGGACATAAGACACTTGGGGGTAAGGGAGGGCAGGGGTTTATCAAGGGCGGGGCGGGGGGGAAGGACACTTATGAAATACCCTTTGTAATACTTTTAGGGAAAAATTTAAAAAAAAAAGAAATTTTTGATATTTGCAACTATAGTAAAAATAAATAAATAAATAAATAAATAAATAAATAAATAAATAAAAATAAAATAAAACATTCAACCAATTAAAAAATAAATAAATAAAAGAAGGATATCTTACCCTTTGAGACAGCATGGAGGGACCTGGAGAGTATTATGCTAAGTGAAATAAGTCAGTCAGAGAAAGGCAAGTATCACATGATCTCACTCATATGTGGAATCTAATGAACAAAATAAACTGATGAACAGAGTGGATCCAGAGACGTGGAAGCATGGAACAGAGTGTGGAATCTTAGAGGAAGGAGGGGGCGGGTGAGTGGGTAGGAGGTAATCAACCAAAGACCTTGTATACATATATGCATAACCCATGATGCAGACAGTGTGGTGGTGAAGGCCTGGGGTGGGATGTGGGATTGTGCTGGCAGGGTCAGTGGGGGAAAATTGGGGACATATGTAATACTTTCAACAATAAAGATTTTTTAAAAAAGAAAATAACAGAAAAGAAAAAAAACATCAAGGTGAGCTCAACTGGCATGGCTCAGTGCTTGAGTGTGGACAATGAATTAGGAGGTCCTGGTTCAATTCCCAGTCAGAGCACATGATCATGTTGTGGGCTTGATCCCCAGCAGGGGGCGTGCAAGAGGCAGCCAATCAATGATTCTCTATCATCATCATTGATGTTTGTTTCTTTTGTTGTTGTTGTTGTAATTTCAGAGAGGGAGGGAGAGGGAGAGGGAGAGAAACATCAATGATGAGAGAGAATCATTGATCGGCTGCGTCCTGCACGCCCCCTACTGGGAATCAAATCAGAAACTTGGGCATGCGCCTTGACAGGGAATCAAACTGTGATCTCCTGGCTCATAGATCCGCGTTCAACCACTGAGCCACACAGTTTGGGCTCCAAGTTAAATTTTTCAAATCTAAAAAGAGAGAGGGTCTGGGAGACATATTACTTCCATTAGGAAACCATAAGGAGGATAATAACAATATAAAATCATTTAATGTACATTCAACCAATAAAAATTAGGTGATATAGGAACAAGCTTTGAGCAGCATCAATTTGTGAGCATGCAGGCCTTTTTGAAGTCTTGGGATAGCTGTCTGCCTCCATGGTCAGTGACTTCTCATCTTTGAAAAATCTTTGATCTCCATTGTAGGTGGAGGGTAGTGTCAGAGTCAGGCGCTGATGTCCATTTGCAGTTAGGCACCTGATAAAGCAAGGTCCCTTTTAACACTGTTGGAGAGAGTCTTTAATTAATTGTCTTTCTCAGTGGACCAAAATCTCCTGGTTGTAAGTTGTGGTCTTTGAAGTCTTTGTCTGCTGGGAGTATTGTGAAATGAATATTACTAATTTATCAGTCCCTATAACCTAGTTAATGAGTAATCTATAACAATAAAAGCATAATATGCTAATTAGACTGGACAGCCAAACGACCTTCCAGACGTCCTTCCGGATGACCTTCCGGACGAAGCTAGGGCTGCGAGGGCTGAGTCCCTTGCATGAATTTCATGCATCGGGCCTCTAGTTGATAATAATGCAAAATGTCTGCTTTTATTTTTCCTTATATTTGGAAAACAAAAGATGTAACATATTTGTAAATGCATCAGAGTATAACAATGACTATCTATGAATGACAAAACTTAAAGTGGCATGGTTATAGATTTGATTATAATGCAATTGATAAAAAAGAACTTTACTTTTTTGTAAGATATAACATTCTAAGACAATTTTTGGTAAATAATAATCACTGTAAAATGACATAGATTCAATACACAATTTCAACATATAAATAAAAAATGATATGTAAGATTTTTAAAATGCTGTACATAGCTTATTGGAAGTGTGTACTGAACATTGGAAATAATTCATATACTCCCAATGTGTGGGCCACAAATATTTGGAGTATCACTGTCAGATGCCCCCACAAGGAACCATCACTCTTGGCTTGCCCAGTATCACTGATAAAACACCTGTTAACCCTGAGAGTTTCTTGTTTGAACTTGGCTTTGAATCTTTATAAGTTCCTTCCTAGGGCAGTTTGAAATCTTTAGAACATCAATTTTAATAAAAGACATATGTACACAAATAGAACAGTTATTATTATTAATTTTATTTTTTATAGATATTTTTAATTGATTTAAGAGAGGAAGGAAGTGAGAGAGAGATAGAAACATCAGTAATGAAAGAAACATTGATCAGCTGCCCTCTGCATGCCCCCTACTGGGGATTGAGCCTGAAACCCTGGCATGTATCCTGACCAGGAATTGAACTGGGAATCGAACCTCCTGGTTCATGGATCAACACTCAATGACTGAGCCACATTGGCTGGACTAGCATCATCATTATTATTATTATTATTTAATCCTCACCTGAGGATATTTTTCTATTGATTTTTAGAAAGTGTAAGGCAGGGAGGAAGGGGAGAGAGAGACAGAAACACTGATGTGAGAGAGACACATTGATTGGTTGCCTCCTGCCCCAACCGGGGCCAGAGATTGAACCTGCAACCTAGTACATACCCTTGATCTGGAATCAAACCCAGGATACTTTGGTCCACAGGCTGACTCTCTAACTACTGAGCAACTGGCCAGGACTATTATTTTTATACTAGGGGCCCAGCATGCAAAATCGCACAAAACCAGGACCCAGAGTCCCACAGCTCAGTGAGACCCAGAATGAGTCCCGCAGCTGCCGCCCTGGCGGGACCCAAAACCCACCTGCTACTCCAGTCAACTCCTCCAGAGTCAAGTCCCTGCCCACTCGTGCGCACCTCGCTGCGCACACAGCCCCGCCCGCCCTGCGCACTCAGCCTCCTGCTGATCGGTCATCACAGTGTGATGGCATGATGACCACGGGCTTTTTATATAATAGATTTTTTATTTGGCAAACCTTCCCATGTAATTTCAAGCATATTAAGTAAGGAGATAGGAGAGGAAATATAGAAGGGGAAAGAATGGGATGTAGGCATTTATTAGCTTCAGAATATTTCAGAGACAGTCTCTAAAATTTCTTATTAAAATCTTTTAAATATATTTTTATTGATTTCAGAGAGTAAGGGAGAGGGAGAGAGAGATAGAAACATCAATGATGAGAGAGAATCATTGCTCGGCTGCCTCCTGCACGCCCCCTACTGGGGATCGAGCCCACAACCCGGGCATGTGCCCTTAACCAGAATCAAACACAGGACCCTTCAGTCCACAGGCTGACACTCTATCCACTGAGCCAAACCAGCGAGGACTAAATTTTTTTCTTATAAATTTTTTAAAAAAATTTACCTGTGCCTCTCCTTAGAAGCTTCTAATTTTCAAATCAAGGTATGCTTCCCATTCATTTATCTAGTTTAATTTTAGACATTTTTCTAATGTTTGCATTCAAAAAATCAATTTAGACACCCAAAGACAGCATTTTGCCATTTTAACACTCCGGTGTGGAGTGAATTTCCCGCCAAAATATAAGATGGCGCGGGCAATTATTTAGGTTTCCCGCGCAAAATCAGGGATTTTTATGATACCTATTACCCCAATGGGTATGAAACGGTTCGCATACGCAGGTAGGTATCTTTGTGAACGGCAAACAAACAAATATTTGGTAATACGCAGTTACAATCGGCCCGAGTTTACACGTTTCCCGCACTCCACCGCAAATCTATATGAACCGAGTTAAGACGGCTCCCGCGGAGTACGTGCAATTCACGCGAGCCGACTTAACTCGTTTCCCCCACTCCAAGTGTTAAGCTGATATTTTCTAGTTACCAGTAAATCTTCCCATTTCTGAATAAGTAAAGGCTTCCTCTCAGGAATATTAATCAGGGCTTGGGTCTGGGAATTCCCAGCCTTGGAGACACAAATTCCCATGTTAATTTAAGTGTTTTGTTTTGTTTTTTTTAATATCTGCAGAGCCTGAGCAAATTTTCTAGGGGTGTTATGTAGTGGGTTGAAGTGTGCTGCTTATGCATTGATCTCCAGGAGACTCTCACTCCTCAAGTCACATTCAACCCTCTTACATGCCTCAATTTCTCTCCCGGCTGTCTAAAACAACTGGAAGGGCCAGGCCTGTGTGGCTCAGTGGTTGAGCATCAACCTATGAACCACGAGGTCATGGTTTGATTCCCGGTCAGGGCACATGTTCGGGTTTCAGGCTCAGTTCCCAGTGTGAGGTGTGCAGGCGGCAGCCGATCAATGATTTTCTTTCATCACTGATGTTTCTGTCTCTCTCTCCCTCTCCCTTCCTCTCTGAAATCAATAGAAATATATTAAATAAATAAATAAAACAACCAGAGGGGGCTCTGGGTGCTGGCTGGCCAAACCTTATGGGCACTCCACCGGAAGAGCCAGTAAGTTTAATATAGTTGAGTTGAAATTTCCCTACAGGGCTCCTACATATGTGAGAAATGACCTCTGACCCTTCCACAAAGAATCTTAGTAGCGTAAGAACACCGGGCCTTCAGGCTGGAGGGAGGACATGCCCCTTTATTTTCGGAGCTGAATAAGTTCAGAACTCATATTTATACAACGAAGGTTTTTTGCTGACTCTCAGAAAGCAATTCTAATTGAAAAGCCAGATTTAGCCTGGCTGGCGTGCTCAGTGGTTGAGCATCGACCTATGAACCAGGAGGTCATGGTTCGAGGTCATAGTTCAATTTCCAGTCATGCTCAGGTTGCAGGCTTGATCCCCAGTGTAGGGCATGCAGGAGGCAGCCAATCAATGATTTTCTCTCATCATTGATGTTTCTCTCTTTCTCTCTCACCCTTCCTTTCTGAAAATATATATAAAGCCAGAGTTAAAAACCAGCCATCCATTTTTCCTCCTTTCTCACCTTAGTCTGGGTTCTGTCAACCCTTAACCTTAGTTCCACATTGAAGATTTAAAAATGCAGCTCAAACAAAGTCAGACCCTCTACCACAAGCAGAAAAGGTCCTGGATCCAAGAGACAACCCATTCAAGTTGACCCAATAGGTGGGGAACCAGCAGGCTCAATGGGCCCTTTGCTGGATCCTAACACCATGACCTCCTGGTTCATAGGTCTGGATCCACAGGGTAGTCCTGGGTAAGCTTCTTTGGAATCCTGCTGCACTACACCAAGTAAATATCAATGTAAGAAACATTCAAACCTGTGAAGAATTTTTGTGAGTTTAATTGAATCAAACTGTCGACAATTGCCAGGAAGCAAAATTTCAATGGATTGACATAATGCTTCAAAGAATGGCAGTTTTGTACCTTATTTTATTTTTATATATTTTTTAACCCTCACTTGGGGTTATTTTTCCATTGATTTTTAGAGAAAGTGGAAGAGAGAAGGAAAGACAGAGAGAAATATCAGTGTGAGAGGAACACATCAATTGGTTGCCTACTGCATGTGCCCTGAGCAAGACCCAGGCCGGGGAGGAGCCTGCAACTGAGGTACGTGCCCTTGACCAGAATTGAACCCGGGACACTTTGGTCCATAGGCTGATGTTCTATCCATTGAGCCAAACCAGCTAGGGGCTGCACCTTATTTTATACCAGTGGTTCTCAATCTTCTGGCCCTTTAAATACAGTTCCTCATGTTGTGACCCAACCATAAAACTATTTTCGTTGCTACTTCATAACTGTAATGTTGCTACTGTTATGAATCGTAATGTAAATATCTGATATGCAGGATGGTCTTAGGCGACCCCTGTGAAAGGGTCATTCGACCGCCAAAGGGGTCGCAACCCACAGGCTGAGAACCGCTGTTTTATACATTACAATCAAAAGAGGAGATGTATGTGAGTTATATGAAATCTATTGGTGATAGGTTAGGGAAGCAGGAGAAGACAAAGCAGGAAAACATCTGGGATTGGATACAAAGTAATATGATAGACACATACTTCTTAACAGTCAACCATTAACTCAATAATAATGAGGGAATTTGTAGTCTCCACAGCAGTGCCTATACTTTGAGGAGTCCAGAAAAAGAAAAATTACTTTGACATCCAAAGATATGTTATTATAGATACAAAAAGACAATAGACAGGCTCAGTTAGGGTAAAGAGTGACCTTTGTCAGGGAAGATGCCAGCCTAGAACATGACTACCCACCATAAATTGCTTTTAGTTTTAAAAATTTTAATTTCAGACCATCCTTTGTGGTTACTTTAGGTCTCTGAGTTTGCAAGGCCACCATGCAGGCCTTCCCTGAGCTAGTCAGGTTAGCATGTGGCCCCTTTTCACCCACATATTTTTGCTCAAAATTTCAAACTGAAATCTCATTCGGTATCCAAATCTAACAACCAATTTCTGGGACATATAAGGGGCCAAGGAAACTTGCTAAATGACACATTAAGTGGAGCTGCACTTAACAATGTCCAGATGGTGAGAAACTCTACAGGACACACAACCTGCTTGATTCATCAAAAAACTTGCAAAGGCCTGACCAGTGTGGCTCAGTGGTTGAGCGTTGACCCAGAAACCAAGAGATCATCAGTATGATTCCCAGTCAGGGGCACATGCCCAGGTTGTGGGCTTGATCCCCAATATGGGGCGTGCAGGAGGCAGCTGGTTGGATGATTCTCTCTTATCATGGATGTTTCTATCCCTCTCCCTCTCCCTTCCTCTTTCTCTCTAAAAATCAATAAAAACATATTAATAAAAAGTGTAGGTGTAATAATGGTATTATGGTTATATTTTAAATTTTTAAAATTGATGAGAGAGAGAGAGAGAGAGAGAGAGAAGAGAAAGACAGCAACCTTGGCTTATCAGGGCGACACTCTAATCAACTGAGCTACCCAGCCAGAGTTGTGGTTATATTTTTAAAAAATCTTTTAGAAATACTTTACAAAATGTATGGATTAAATGATGTTACTTCTGGGATTTGCTTCAAAACCATCTGGTATGGCTTTTTCACAATGGGTTTGCCGCCAGAACACAGGTGTCATGAAAACCACCATTAACTCAAACCCAAGATGGGAAAGGAAAAGACTCACATCAACATCGTCGTCATTGGACACGTAGATTTCGGGAAGTCTACCACTACTGGCCATCTGTTCTACAAATGTGGGGGCATCGACAAAAGAACCATCGAGAAATTTGAGAAGGAGGCTGCTGAGATGAGGAAGTATGCCTGGGTCTTGGATACACTGAAAGCTGAATGGGAGCAAAGTATCACCATTGACATCTCCCAGTGGAAATTTGAGACCAGCAAGTATTATGTGACCTTCATTGATGCCACAGGGCACAGAGACTTCATCAAAAAATGATTACAGTCACATCTGAGGCTGACTGTGCTGTCCTGATTGTTGTTGCTGGTGTTGGTGAATTTGAAGCAGGTATCTCCAAGAATGGACAGGTATCTTCTTCTGGCCTACACACTGGGTGTGAAACAGCTGATTGTTGGTGTTAACAAAATGGATTCCACTGAGCCACCTTACAGCCAGAAAAGATATGAGGAAATTGTTAAATAAGTCAGCACCTACATTAAGAAAATTGGCTACAACCCTGACACAGTAGCATTTGTGCCAATTTCTGGTTGGAATAGTGACAACATGCTGGAACTAAGTGCTAATATGCCTTGGTTCAAGGGATGGAAGGTCACCCCTAAAGATGGCAATGCCAGTGGAACCACACTGCTTGAAGCTCTGGATTGCATCCTGCCACCAACTCGTCCAATTGACAAGCCCCTGCGTCTGCCCCTCCAGGATGTCTATAGAATTGGTGGTATTGGTACTGTCCCTGTGGGCTGAGTGGAGACTGGTGTTCTCAAGCTCAGCATGGTGGTTACCTTTGCTCCAGTCAACGTTACAACTGAAGTAAAGTCTGTTGAAATGCACCAGGAAGCTTTGAGTGAAGCTCTTCCTGGGGACCATGTGGGCTTCAACGCCAAGAACCTGTCTGTCAAAGATGTTCACCGTGGCAGTGTGGCTGGTGACAGCAAAAATGACCCACCAGGGTAAGTAGCTGGCTTCACAACTCAGGTAATTATCCTGAACCACCCAGGCCAGATCAGTGCTGAATATGCACCTGTGCTGGATTGTCACACAGCTCACATTGCTTGCAGATTTGCTGACCTGAAGAAGAAGATTGGCCGTCATTCTGGGAAAAAGCTGGAAGATGGCCCTAAGTTTTTGAAATCTGGTGATGCCACCATCGTTGATATGATTCCTGGAAAGGCCATGTGTGTTGAGAGCTTCTCTAACTACCCTCCTCTGGGCCGTTCTGCTGTTCGTGACATGAGACAGACAGTTGCTGTGGGTGTCATCAAAGCCGTGGACAAAAAGGCAACTGGATCTGGCAAAGTCACCAAGTCTGCCCAGAAAGCTCAGAAGGCTAAATGAACATTATCCCCAACACCTGCCACCCCAGTCTTAATCAGTGGTGGAAGAACGGCCTCAGAACTGTGCGTCTCAATTGGCCATTTAAGTTTAATAGTAAAAGACTGGTTAATGATTATAATGCATCGGAAAACCTTCAGAAGGAAAGGAGGATGTTCTATGGGCCATTTGTTTCTTTTGTGTGCGTGGCATTTTTAAGTTATTAGTTTTTAAAATCAGTACTTTTTAATGGAAACAATAGGACCAAAAATCTGTCAAAATTTTGAGACCCATTAAAATAACAAAGTTTAATGAGAAAAAAAACAACAAGCAAAAACCATCTGGTATGGAAGACTTGGTGGGGCATAAACAGAACAAGACATGCTCGCATTTGATCACTATTGAGGCTCGATGTGATCCTGGAGTACTATCTCTCTACTTTTGCGTATATTTGAAAATTTACCAGATAAATTTCCAGATAAAAACTTTCAGAAAATCAGTATTTAAGTATTACATAGGAAAAAGAGCACTTATCATTTATTTAACATAGCTTTAATTATTTTTTTAAAAATTAGACAAACAAAATGCAGGTAAGATAATATTTTTGGTACATCCCAGGATGGAATATTATACTCCTATTACAAATTTGTTGTATATGATAAAAGCAGCTCATAAATGTAACTTTAATTCAGTTAAATATATTATAAAGTTCTTACAAGTCCATTATAAAAAGAAACTCAAATAATACAGAGGAGAGTAAAGTACACTCTCCTCCTCTCTTAATTCTTTTTTCTTGTGTATTTTTCATAGGCATTTTCTGGTCTCATATAAATGTTTAGACATTACTGTTGCGATTTTCTCTTTTGACTCAGCAATGTATGGACACTTTTCCATGTCAGTTAAAGTCATCTTATTCTTTTTAACAACTGTTCAAAATTTCATTTTATGGATATAACATTTTTAACCAGTCCCTATCAATGGACATTTCAGTGGTTTCATCTCTGTTTTTTGCTATTATTAAGAATTCAGGAGAGAACCAAGATGGCAGCATAGGTTAACACCGGAGTTTGCTGCCTCGAACAACCACTTCAAAAATACAACTAAAAGACGGAACAGACATCACCCAGAACCACAGGAAGGCTGGCTGAGGAGAGATTCTACAACTAGAAGGAAAGAGAAATCCATACCGAGACTCAGAGGAGGCGCAGTGCGAAGGTGAAATCCTAAGGTGTGGAGTGCATGTGGAGCGGGCCAGCAGTGGAGGGCGCGGTTGTTGTTTTCAATCGGGAGGGAGTTTCAGACTCTGAGCTCCAGATCCGGGCGAGTCTCTAGGGACCCAGACTCAAATGGGAGAAGCGGGAAGGCAGCTTTCTCTCCGAGGTTTGCAGCAGTTGCAGAGCCGCTGGGGACGGAACTGAGAGCAGCCATAACTGCTCGCTCTGCCCGCCCTGTAGATCCCCGGGGACCCACCCCGCCCAAGCCCTGCACAGAGGCATTTGCCGGATAGCCTTAGGCAAATGCTAGACTAGCACTGCCCTAGAGATCCAGCACAGAAGCTCTCCCACTGCAGACACAGCTGACTCTCATAGCCAGTTAGCCTGGAGGTCAATTCGCCCCCAGTATTGCCGACAACAATCAAGGCTTAACTACAACAAGACTGTGCACAAAGACCACAAGGGGGTGCACCAAGAAAGCATAAAAAATGCGGAGACAAAGAAACAGGACAGAAATGGAGGATATAGAGCTAAAAAACGCACTTTTAAGGTCTTTCAATAATTTGCTAGAAACTGCCGATAAACTTGATGAGGGCCTCAAGAAATCTAATGAGACCCTCGATGTTGTGATAAAGAACCAACTAGAAATTAAGCACACACTGACTGAAATAAAGAATATTATACAGACACCCAACAGCAGACCAGAGGAGCGCAAGAATCAAGTCAAAGATTTGAAATGCGAAGAAGCAAAAAACACCCAACTGGAAAAGCAAAATGAAAAAAGAATCCGAAAATACGAAGATAGTGTAAGGAGCCTCTGGGACAGTTTCAAACGCACCAACATCAGAATTATAGGGGTACCAGAAGATGAGAGACAGCAAGATATTGAAAACCTATTTGAAGAAATAATGACAGAAAACTTCCCCCACCTGGTGAAAGAAATGGACTTACAGGTCCAAGAAGCACAGAGAACCCCAAACAAAAGGAATCCAAAGAGGACCACACCAAGACACATCATAATTAAAATGCCAAGAGCAAAAGACAAAGAGAGAATCTTAAAAGCAGCAAGAGAAAGAAACTCAATTACCTACAAGGGAATACCCATACGACTGTCAGATGATTTCTCAACAGAAACTTTGCAGGCCAGAAGGGAATGGCAAGAAATATTCAAAGGGATGAATACCAAGAACCTACAACCAAGATTACTTTATCCAGCAAAGCTATCATTCAGAATTGAAGGTCCGATAAAGAGCTTCACAGATAAGGAAAAGCTAAAGGAGTTCATCACCACTAAACCAGTATTATACGAAATGCTGAAAGGTATCCTTTAAGAAGAGGAAGAAGAAGAAAAAGGTAAAGATACAAATTATGAACAACAAACATGCATCTATCAACAAGTGAATCTAAGAATCAAGTGAATAAATAATCTGATGTACAGAATGAACTGGTTATTATAATAGAATCAGGGACATAGAAAGGGAATGGACTGACTATTCTTGGGGGGTGTGGGAGATGCGGGAAGAGACTGGACAAAAATCGTGAACCTATGGATGAGGACAGTGGGTGGGAAGTGAGGGCGGAGGGTGGGGCGGGAACTGGGAGGAGGGGAGTTTTGGGGGGAAAAAAAGAGGAACAAATGTAATAATCTGAACAATAAAGGTTTAATTAAAAAAAAGATACTCCCCAATCTCTCCATGTTGTCCCAAAGGGTTAGAGGTCCTTCTTTTTACTGCTGTATACTATGGTATAAATGTACCACAGCATTTTTATCCATTCATCTACTGATGGGCACTTGATCTTAGCTATTGTAAATTGTGTTCCTATGAACACTAAAATTTCTGATTAGTGTTTTGGGTTTCTTAGGATATATTCCTAGAAGTGGGATCACTGGGTCAAATGGCAGTTGCAATTTAATTTTTGAGGAAACACCATACTGTTTTCCATAATGGCTGCACTAGTTTGCATTCCCCCCATCAGTACTAGGGTTCCCTTTTCTCCACATCCTTGCCAGCACTTGTCATTTGTGTTTTGTTTTGTTTTTATTGATTTCAGAGAGGAGGAGAAAGGGGTGATAGAAACATCCATGATGAGAGAATCATCAAACTGCTGCTTTGTGCATGCCACCCACTAGGATTGAGCCTGAAACCTGGGCATGTGCCCTTGGCCAGAATTGAACCCGGGACCCTTCAGTCCACAGGCCCACGCTCTATCTACTGAGCCAAACCAGCTAGGGCAGCACTTGTCATTTATTGATTTGTTGATGGTAGCCATTCTGACAGGTGTGAGGTGATCCCTTACTGTCATGTCAATTTGCATCTCTCTGATGATCAATGACTTTGAGCAATTTTTCATATGTCTCTTGGCCATCTGTATGTCTGCTTTGCAGAAAGGTCTCTTTAAGTCCTTTGCCCATTTTTAATTAGACTGTTAGTCTTCCTTTTGTTAAGTTGTATGAGTTTATTATGTATTTTGGATAGTAAACCTTTATCAGATGTATCATTGCCAAATATGTTCTCTCATACAGTGGGCTCCCTTTTCATTTTGTTGACTTTTTTTTTTTTTTTTTTTTTTGCTGTGCAGAAGCTTTTTATTTTGATGTAGTCCCATTTGTTTATTTTCTCCTTAGTTTCCTTTGGTCTAGGATATGTATCTGTAAACATTGCTATGAGAGATGTCTGAGATTTTGCTGCCTATGCTTTCTTCTAGGATTTTTATGGTTTCACTATATTTATGTCTTTTATCCATTCTGAGTTTATTCTTGAGTATGGTGTAAGTTGATGGTCTAGTTTCATTTTTTTGGCACATATTTGCCTAATTTTCCCAAAACCATTTATTAAAAAGACTGTCTTGCCGAAACCGGTTTGGCTCAGTGGATAGAGCGTCGGCTTGCGGACTGAAAGGTCCCAGGTTCGATTCCGGTCAAGGGCATGTAGCTGGGTTGCAGGCACATCCCCAGTAGGAGATGTGCAGGAGGCAGCTGATCGATGTTTCTCTCTCATCAATGTTTCTAACTATCTCTCTCCCTTCCTCTCTGTAAAAAATCAATAAAATATATTTTTTAAAAAAAAGACTGTCTTGACTCTATTGTATGTTCTTACCTCCTTTGTCAAATATTAATTGACTGCAATGGCTTGGGTTGATTTCTGGGGTCTCTGTTCTGTTCCATCGATCTATATGCCTGTTCTTGTGCCAGTACCAGGCTGTTTTGATTATGGTGGCTTTGTAGTATAACATGATATCTGGTATTGTGATTCCTCCAACTTTGTTTTTCTTTCTCAAGATTGCTGCAGCTATTCGGGGTCTTTTTTGCTTTCCTATAAATTTTTGGAGTATTTGTTCTGGATCTGTGAAATACGCTGTTGGTATTTTAATAGGGATTGCGTTGAATCTGTAGATTGCTTTCAGTAGTACGGATATTTTAATGATGTTAATTCTACCAATCCATGAACACTGTATATTCTTCCACTTGTTTATATCTTCCTCTATCTCTTTTTTCAATGTCCTATAGTTCCTGAGTACACGTCTTTTACCTCCTTGGTTTATTCCTAAGTATCTTATTTTGTTGCAATGGTAAATGGCATTGTTTGTTTAGTTTCTCTGAGAATTCATTATTGGTGTATAAAAATGCCATTGATTTTGGGGTGTTAATTTTGTATCCTCCTATATTGCCAAATTCATTTATGAAATCTAGTAGCTTTTTGCTGGAGTCTTTAGGGTTTTCTATGTACAATATCATGTCATCTGTGAATAATGATAGTTTTACTTCCTCCTTTCCAATTTGGCTGCCTTTTATTTCTTCTTCCTGTCTGATCACTGTGGCTAGCGCTTCCAGTACTATGTTGAATAAGAGTGTTGAAAGCAGATATCTCTGTCTCGTTCCTGTTCTTAGGGAGATTGGTTTTACTTTTTGCCCATTGAGTATGATGTTCATTGTAGGTTTGTCATATATGGCCTTTATTATGTTGAAATATGCTCCCTCTATTCCCACTTTGCTGAGAGTTTTGATCAAAAATGGGTGTTTGGTTTTGTTGAAGGCTTTTTTTTGCATGTATGGATATGATCATATGATTTTTGTCTTTCAGTTGTTTTATGTGATGTATCAGGTTTATTGATTTGCAAATATTGTACCAGCCTTGCATCCCTGGAATATATCTCACTTGGTCATGGTGTGTAATCTTTTTTTAAAAAAATATATTTTATTGATTTTTTACAGAGAGGAAGGAAGAGGGATAGAGAGTTAGAAACATCCATGAGAGAGAAACATGGATCAGCTGACTCCTGCACACCCACTACTGGGGATATACCCGCAACCAAGGTACATGCCCTTGACTGGAATCTAACCTGGGACTCTTCATTCCACAGGCTGACGCTCTAGCCACTGAGCCAAACTGGTCAGGGCAAATCTTTTTAATATATTGCTGTGCTGGGGTCCAGCCCCAGCAGGTCCAGGGGTCCCCAAAGGTGTGGACGGAGTCGGCGAAGAAGGAATGACACAGAGACAGCGTTCAGTTGATCAGCAGCCTAGCCAGTATCTCTAGCCAGGAACTCCAGCCAAGTTCTGGTCAGGATCTCCAGCGAAGTTCTGGTTCTAGGTTCTCTAGATTCTCCAGCCAAGTCCTGTCTCTAGGTTTTGTGTCCTGTTGTCTTGTTACATCTGTATTTATACCAGTTGATTTTAATCCTATCAATTTCTATTCCAAAGGTTAGGGCGTTTCTTATCTCCATTCCAGGGAGTAAAGATTATGTAGCTTAAATGTGATTGTTCGTAGTTAAAGTGATTAACTACCCGCCTGGCACTTAGTTAAGGGGTTTTATTCCCTCCCTAACTTCAGGGGAAAATCCCTACCTGGGGAAACAACCTTTCTTGGAGAGGTGACCTTGGTTAAAACACATAGCGCCAAGAAGGGGAGCAAACATATTAAGAACAGTATGCCATATACGCCAGGTCCCTTGAAACATATGCTGTGCAGATGTTTCTTCCCTGCAGCAACTGTGTCAAGCAGCAAGGATGGACCGGCTCCCGGCATTGCTGGATCCAATTTGCTAATATTTTGTTGAGGATTTTAGCATCTATGTTCATCAGGGATATTGGCCTGTAATTCTCTGTCTTTGTAGTCTTTATCTGATTTTAGAACTTGGGTAATGCTGGCCTCATAAAAAGAGCTTGGAAGTGTTCCTTCATTTGGCAGTTGTTTTTTTGTCTCCCTACTTTGGCTGCCTATTTGGGTTTGTATCTATGTATTAGGTAGATCTGCCACAACTCCCAATCTCTAGTGCAGGACAATGTCAGATGCTGTTCTGACTGGCCCTAAGTACTCCGTTTGGAGCTATCAGCAATCCACAGCTTATGGCTCCCTCTGCCCGAGCTGGTTTTCTTTGGAAAGGACCAGAATGTGCACCAGGCTCTGCTTTCCCTAGCTGCGGGCCCAGAAGGGGATCGGCATAGACTCAAAGCCACCAGAGACCTGTCTCTGCCTGTAGTCTGATTGTATTCAGGCTTGATTAGCTTCAGGCTATCAACCACAGGGTATGTCAAGAGTTCACCCTACCCCTTGGAATCTGGCTGTCTCCACCATGCATCTTGACCCCTGTTGAGGAGGCAGTAGCAGAGGCCAAGCTTACAGATCTGGGCAGTCTCAGGGGGCATCAGTGACTGACTTTGGAGTCGAGCCACTTCCCCAACTTTCCTGGGAACCTGATAGCAGCACATCCCCTTCCCAAGAGAGTTGATAGAAATTCCCAGATTCCAACAGGTCCCACCAGCCTGCTGACATTAGGCTCCACCCTGCCGAGGTCAGAGAATTATTTTGGGATAGACTCATATGTTTGACTCTGGGATCGGGAAATACACCCATCATCTTCCCTGAAGTCTGAATGGCACCTGCCCCTCACGGAAGATCTAGAAGTCCTACCATCCTGATTCCATCAAAGCCCTTTGAGAAACAGCCTTTTCAGTAAGTCTTATACCTGGCCTGCAGTCAGAGTTGGATAGAGGTGGATCCCAAGGTGCCTTGGGATATTTACTGACCCATCACTGGGCCCCATGCTGCTAAAAAGCCAGCTTGGCTCCTCACATGCAGAGGTAGCCACAAGCTGTGGATCACTTGAAGCTTCTAACAGTTGCAGAGAGTCAAAAGTGAGCACCAGGAAGTTAGGAACTGGCATACAAAACAATCAGCCAAAGACAACAACAGTACAGGATTCAAAGGTAGATCCCAATGGCCCCTAAACTCTGCCAAGACAAACTCCTACTGGGGATTGAGCCCACCACCCAGGCATGTGTCCTGACTAGGAATCGAACCAGTGATGTCTTTGTTCATCGGTCAACACTCAATCACTGAGTCACACTGGCTGAGCTCTGGTCTGGCCTTTTTTTTTTTTTTTTAGAGGGTGTGTCCATTATTATTATATTATTTATTTATTTTGTTAATCCTCACCTGAGGATATTTTTCCCATTGATTTTTAGGGAGAATGCAAGAGAGAGGGAAAGACAGAGAGAAACATTGATGTAAGAGAAACACATAGATTGGTTGACTCCTATACTCTCCCCAACCAGGGCCGGGTCTGGGGAGGAGCCTGCAACTAAGGTACATGCCCTTGACCGGAATCAAACCCTGGGAACCTTTAGTCCGCAGGCCAATGCTCTATCCACTGAGAAAACTGGCTAGGGCTGGTCTGGCCCTTTTTTAAAAAAAAGTGTCTTTGTCTCTGGCAGGTTCTGTGTCTCCCTGGTGGGTAGAATCCTACCACCTTTCACTGCCGGATGCTATGTGGGCTATTCCTCACTCTGGTGCTCTGGGCTGGGGAGGCCAGCCTGGGGTCCAGGCCTCACTCCTTTCGTGAGAACCCTCATTTCCCCAGTAGCCAAAATATCCCTCTGCACCCTTGGCCTCCAGCCCATTGGGGCAGGACCAGCCCCTCTCACTATCCTACCCTTCCTACCCCTCTTGAGCCGGTTTCTGCCTTTTTGGTTTAAAAGTCTTATCTTCTAATCTCAGAAATCGAATGAACAAAATAAACTGGTGAGTAAAATAGAATCAAAGGCAAGGAAGCATGGAATAGACTGACGAATCTCAGAAGGAAGAGGGAAGAGGAAAGGGAACAGGAAGAGATTAGCCAAAGATCTTACCTATGGACACAGACAGTAGGCAACCAGTCAATGTTTCTCTCGTACATTGACGTTTTTGTTTCTCTCTATATATATATTACTACTTTCCCCTCTCCCTAAGATTAGTAAAACATATCCCTGAGTGAGGATTAAATAAGGGGGAAAAAAGTCTTATCTTCAGCTACTCTTCAATTGGTAATTCAGTATAAGTGTTCCCCAATTTAGTTTTATTTCCAGTTTGGTTCTGGGAAGAGGTGTGAGAAAGATCCACCTATTTTGCTGCCATCTTAAAATTTACCGGTAGAGATTTACTTTTTAATTAAAAAAAAATATTTTTATTGATTTCAGAGAGGAAGGGAGAGGGAGAGAGAGAAACATCAATGATAAGAGAGAATCATTGATCACCCGCCTTCTGCACACCCCCCACTGAGGACTGAGCCCGCAACCCGGGCATGTGCCCTTGACCAGAATCGAACCCGGGATCCTTCAGCCCACAGATCGATGCTCTATCCACTGAGCCAAACCAGCTATGGCTTAATTTTTTTGAGAGAAAGAGGAACATCTATTTGTTGTTCCTCCTTATGTATGCATTAATTGGTTGATTCTTGTATGTGCCCTGACCGGGAATTGAACTGTGATCTCCTGGTTCATAGATCAACACTCAACCATTGAGCCACACCAGAGGGGTAGGAAGGGTAGGGTAGTGAGAGGGGCTGGCCTTGCCCCAATGGCCTGGAGGCCAAGGGTGCAGAGGGATATTTTGGCTACTGGGGAAATGGGGGTTCTCACGAAAGGAGTGAGGCCTGGACCCCAGGCTGGGCATAAGCCAACTATTTTAGATGCATGTATTTCTCATAACAAGCTATTGGGTATTTTATTATAATAATATGTGGATCAGGAATTTAGTGACTCAGAGTAGTTAAAAGATCCAAGATTAACTAGCTAGCAGGTCACTAAACTAAAATTTAAGATCTATTCCCTAGTCAGTTTAGTTCAATGGTTACAGTCTCAGCCTGTGGACTGAAGGGTAGCAGGTTCGATTCCAGTCAAGGGCACGTACCTCGGTTATAGGCTTGATCCCTGGTCCTGGTTGGGGCTCATGTGGGAGGCAGCCAATTAATGTCTCTGTCTGTACCTATCTTTCACACTCTTCTGTATGGATATTATGTTATTATTTTTATTTAATAACCCCTTGCCCAGCCGGTGTTGCTCAGTGGTTGAGTGTTGACCTATGAACCAAGAGGTCATGGTTTGATTCTGGTCAGGGCACATGCCCAGGTTTTCAGCTGGGTCCCCAATCAATGATTCTCTCTCATCATTGATGTTTCTCTCTCTTTCTCCTTCTCCCTTCCTCTCTGAAACCAATAAACATATTTTTTAAAAAGAGTGTGTAAAACATAAACACTGTTTAAAGAACAATTTAAAATCCAACAACTGTGTAAACCCACCTAGTTTAAAAAATAGCATGGCCCTAGCTGGTTTGGCTCAGTGGATAGAGCGTCGGCTTGGGGACTGAAAGGTCCCAGGTTCGATTCCGGTCAAGGGTATGTACCTTGGTTGCGGGCATGTACCTTGGTTGCGGGCACGTCCCCAGTGGGGGGTGTGCAGGAGGCAGCTGTCAATATTTCTCTCTCATCGATGTTTCTAATTCTCTATCCCTCTCCCTTCCTCTCTGTAAAAAATCAATAAGATCTATTTTTAAAAAAATAGAATGTTACTCTAGCCGGTTTGGCTTAGTGGATAGAACATCGGCCTGTAGACCAAAGGGTCCTGGGTTCCATTGAAGGTCAAGGGCACCTATCTTGGTTGCAGGCTCCTCACGGGTGGGGCTCCTGCAGGAGGCACAATGGGTGTGTTTCTCTCAGGTTGATGTCTCTCTCAGTCTTTCCCTCTCTCTTCCACTCTCTCTAAAATCAATGGAAAAATATCCTCAGGGGAGGATTAACAACAGCAACAACAAAAAATAGAATGTCGTCAATACTACAGAAGTACCTCCTTTGCCCTGTGATCACAACCCCCCCCCTTTTTTTCTCAGACGTAATTACCATTCTGCCTTTTGTGATAATTACTTCATTGCATATATATATATATATATATATATATATATATATATATATATATACACACAGTTTCATCACCTGGGAATACATTCTGAGCAATATAGTAGTGCCTGCTTTTGAATGTTATAAAAATAAATTCAAATAGTATATATTATTTTGTCTTCGGCTTGTCACACCACCATGATGCTGTGGAAGTCTTGTCACACACAGCTGCAGCTTCACGTACCCGTAGTTTGTTCATGGCCCCGAGTCACCCCTTGGAGGACGCCCAGGGCCGCTTTGTCAAGGACTCCGCGAGCGCAGACGGCGCCGCCGGGTTCGCGCTCGCAGGCGCAGGGCGCCGGAGCCAGGGACGCCCCGCCCCGCCCCGCCCGGTTCGCCGTAAAGCCTCGAGCTTCTCGCGAGACGCTTCATTCGCACGCTCGCTGCCGGGGTCGGAGGTCAGCGCGAGCTTCTCGGGCACCACTGGAGGAAGATGGCGGTGGAATCGCGCGTCACCCAGGAGGAAATTAAGAAGGAGCCGGAGAAGCCAATCGACCGGGAGAAGGTGAGGGGTCGGGATGAGGTGGCGGAGGGCTGGCGGGGCGCAGAGAGGGGCCCGCAGGCGGTCGGGATCCGCGCTGGCCGGCTTGCCTCAACCCTTGCCTTTCCTCCTGCCCGCAGACGTGCCCGCTGCTGCTGCGCGTCTTCACCACCAACAACGGGCGCCACCACCGCATGGACGAGTTCTCCCGCGGGAACGTGCCGTCCAGCGAGCTGCAGATCTACACCTGGTGAGCCGGCGGCGGGGGCGGCGCGGGCGGCGCGGGCGGCGGCGGGGGCGGGGGTTCCCGCGGCTGGGGAAGCCGCCTCCGCTGGGGCCTGCGGGCGCCGCGCTCACACAGTGAGGATTTGGCGGCTGAGTGAAAGGATTGGCCCGCCTTGTAACGCTTCGGCGTTTAATTGTGAACCCTTTGCGTTGAAAAGAATTGTGGCTGTTCGTTACGAAAACAGTTTGTAGACTGTTAAGAAGCGGTAGGCGCCCTTTAGGGGCTCCTGGTCGAGTAAATGATGCGGAGATAACAGGCTCATGAGAGCAGTGCTGTGCAGGGATGTCTGTTATCCTCAAAGAGCACTTTCACCTGAGGTTGAATCTTAGCTACCGTAGCATCCACAAATAATCAACAAAACCCAGTGATTGCTGATCTGAGGCTGAACGGAAAGGCTGCGGCCCTGAATGTATATCCCTTGTGTACCTCGAGGCTGGCCAGGCATGGCACATACTGTAGACTACGTGGAATTCCTTGGTTTATCATAATGGCTTTTTAGTAACAGTAAAAGATATGATTATTTAAACTTTGTGTGTTGTGGTAACATTTGCCATTTAACTGTTTTGTTTTTTAAAAATATATTTTTATTTCAGAGCGGAAGGGAGAGGGAGAGAGAGATAGAAACATCAATGATGAGGAGAATCATTGATGGGCTGCCTCCTGCACGCCCCCCACATGTGCCCTTGACCAGAATGGCACCTAGGACCTTTCAGTCCGCAGGCCGAAGCCCCATCCACTGAGCCAAATCTGCCAGAGCTATATATATATTTTTTGAAAAGAAGGTGAAGGAAGGAAGGAAGCTCAATGGATGTATAGTAAGCTCAATCTAGTGAGTTTACTAGAGCAGATGAATACTAAATAAGATGTAAGGGTGAAAATGACCCTCTACTCCCAATCAAGAAAAAGGATTACAAAAAATTCTGCCCTAAACTGTCCATGAAATATAACTAAATAAGGAAAGACAACTCCTATGCCTCAAAATGGTGCCAAAAGACATTCTGAAAGAGCTCTACCCAGAAGCAGTAATGAGAGAGATTAGTTAACAAAGCTTGGGAATTCTCAATTTGTAGAAGTGGGCTGAAGAGCTGTAATGTAGGCAGCCCTGAGACAAATCAAGGACAAAGGAGTGGAAATCAAGAGGAATCCAAGGCACTCTGTGGAGTTGGGGGAACAAGCCAGACGACACAGAGGTGCTATTTCTCTTGTACTTGGGAGGTCATCAAACAGGTTATTGGAAGTGAATTACATAGGTCACTGTTTCAGGTTCAGCCAGAAAAATAGAACCAGTAGAAGCTATATATATTAAGAGATTTATTGCAAATTGGCTTACACCAAGCATGTCAAACTCGAGGCCTGCAGGCCACATGGGGCCCACAATGAATATTTTTGCGGCCCAGCCAATATAATGGTATGTAAGAAACATTTTAATAAAAATTTTGTAACTTAATTTTTACAATATCCTGTTATAACGTTTGCTAATGACTGATTACTATAATCATGTTGCATTCATTTCCCTTACACGCCTTATGCACAGGCGTACCATTTCTCTCCACTAATACTAGCAGCAAATATTTTAGCAGCCGATTGCCACGTCATTAGTTTTGTACTAACTTGTTTGGTGTGCGCAACAGGAAATATTTCGCTTTTGGAGAATAAGAAAAATAGGTTTATTTGCATTATGCTTATTAATTTGTGCAGTTATTCATTCAGTGTCTGGTAAGTTAATGTTCAAGAAAAATTAATTTTTATTAAAATGTTCTATGATTTTATGTTATAGTTTTCTTTTGTGGCCCACATAAACTTAAACCTTGTTTATTTGGCCCGTGTTAGCCTTTGAGTTTGACATGCTTGGCTTACACAGTTGTAGTGCCTGAGCACCTAAATCCTAATCTGTAGGACAGGCTATCTGGAAGCTGGAACTCTCAAACATGTGAGAAAGCTGTGTTTGAAGCCTGATAAGACCCTCCTAACTGATTGAATCAGGTGTGCTCATATTATCTGGAATAATGTCTTTAAAGTCTAACTGATGATAGACTTTAATCCCATATATAAAATACAGATGCTCCTTGACCTACCATGCGGTTATTGTAATGTCCCAATAAACCCATTCCCATCATAGTTGGAAATATAAATCGAAAATGCATTTAATACAGCTACACTGTAAAGTATTGGTTGTTTAACCTTGTGATCATGTCCTGTATGTCTGTACGTTACACAACACCTGAATTAGTGGGTTTTTTTGTTTTTAGGTGTTGTGTTTTTTTTTGTAATTTTTATTTATTGATTTTATTTTTATTTGGGTTTTTTAAATTTTTTTCACATTCAATATTATTCTGTATTAGTTTCAGGTATACAACATAGTGGTTAGACAATCATATACTTTACAGAGTGGTCCCCCTGATATTTCAAGTACCCTCCCCACCCGTACATAGCTATTAAAATATTATTTTCTCCCCTTGACCTCTCCCCAGCCACTCCCCCCCCCCCCCCCCCCAGCACATGACCTCATTGTTCATTGGCTGAATTAGTGTTTGATTGAATAACTGGGAGCTTAAGTTCGCAGATTGACATATAAAAGTGACCCTCACAGTTAACCAGCAAAGACTTCAGCCGCAAGGGAGCTCTTGCATTCTTCACCCCTATACTCACCTTTATTTCGTTGCTTTAAAATTATTATTAGCCTGGCCCACATAGCTCAGTGGTTGAGCATTGACCTATGAACCAGGAGGTCATGGTTCAATTCCCGGTCAGGGCACATGCGCGGGTTGGGGCTCAATCCCCAGTTGGAGGCATGCAGAAGGCAGCCAATGGATGATTCTCATCATTGATGTTTCCATCTCTCTCTCCCTTCCTCTCTGAAATCAATAAAATTATTATTATTTGTTAATCCTTACCCAAGGATTTTTAGAGAGACAGAGAGGGAGAAAGGGAGGAAGGAAGAGAGAGAAAGAAACATCCATGTGAGAGAGACACAGCAATTGGTGTCTCCTGCACTCACCCTGACCAGCACTGGGATTGAATTAGCAAACCAGGTATATGCCCTTGACAGGGAATTGAACTTGAGACCCTTTTGTGGGCGGGCCAACACTAACCACTGAGTCAGGGCTATTTTTTGTGTCTTTTTTTCTCCTTTTTTTTTTTTTTAACACTTGGAGTGGGGGAAACGAGTTAAGTCGGCTCGCGTGAATTGCGCGTACTCCGAGGGAGCCGTCTTAACTCGGTTCATATAGATTTGCGGTGGAGTGCGGGAAACATGTAAACTCGGGCCGATTGTAACTGCGTATTACCAAATATTTGTTTGTTTGCCGTTCACAAAGATACCTACCTGCGTATGCGAACCGTTTCATACCCATTGGGGTAATAGGTATCATAAAAATCCCTGATTTTGCGCAGGAAACCTAAATAATTGCCCGCGCCATCTTATATTTTGGCGGGAAATTCACCCCACACCGGAGTGTTAATATATTTTATTGATTTTTACAGAGAAGAAGGGAGAGGGATAGTTAGAAACATCCATGAGAGAGAAACATCAATCACCTGCCTCCAACACACCCCCTACTGGGGATGTGCCCGCAACCAAGGTACATGCCCTTGACTGGAATCGAACCTGGGACCCTTCAGTCCACAGGCCGACGCTCTATCCACTGAGCCAAACCGGTAGGATCTCCTTTTTTATGCTTGCTTTTTTTGTTTTGTACTCAAGCTTTAGACTAGTGGTCAGAAAGCAACACTTCGCACTCCTCCACCTATTGGTCTGGGAAGATAGTCCTCAGCAGGTCGGAAGCTTGTGGAGGACTCACACTGTCAGAACTCATAAAAGGTGTGAGCGGAATTCCCCAAGTTCATTATGAGCAAGATGACAATATGGAAGATGTTTTTAGAAAAGAAGACAGAATCCTTTCTGGTACAGTTAAATATATATTGTGTACCAGGGAGTAATTGATTACAATAAACAGCATCAGAATATTGGGTTACCTCCAAGACGTTAAAAAAAAACCACTCTGGCTTCAGACTTCATGCCAACATTGGAGATCACTGCGGACAAAGTTAAAATAACTAGGGTTGCAGAATAGAATTTGAACTCTGACAAAGTAAAAATAAGCTACGAAAGTACAAGATGAGAGGAAGAGTAAACAGAATCTTTCTCTGATGTTTTACAATTCCTTCAATTTGACTTCAGTTTTTCTTCTATTAATTTTAAATTAAAGTAAACCTAATTTGTTAAAAAAATATGTATAATATCTGATGAGCCCTGTATTAGTCAAGTATTATCAAGTATTAATACTTAATATTATCAAGTATTATAGCATTGTGTGTATGTATAAAAAGATGCCTAGAATGATGTTAATCTGGCTATTTCAGGTTGGTGCGATTTGGCATATAATTTATTGCATTCTTGCATATGGCTTTTCTTTCCCTACTTGTCTGTTTTTTTATTGATTTCAGAGAAAGGGAGAGAGAGAGAAACATCAGTGATGAGAGAATCACTGATCAGCTACCTCCTGCACACCCCACACTGAGGATTGAGCCCACAAGCTGGGCATGTGTCCTGACTGGGAATGGAACTGTGAACTCTGGGCTCATAGGTTGAGCCATGCCAACCCGGCATCCTTCCCCCTTTATTATTATTTTTTTAATTTATTTTCCCTTTATTGATTAAGATATTACTAGTGTGACCTTATCCCCCCAATGTCCTGTCATCCCCCCAATCCTGCCGTCACCCTCACCCCCTGTTGTCCACATCCATCGCTTATGCTTATATGTATGCATACAAGTCCTTTGGTTGATCTCTCCCCCTCACCCCCACCCTCCCCTATCTTCTCTCTGAGTTTTGAGCATCTGATTGATGCTTCTCGGTCTCTACATCTGTTTTTGTTCATCGGTTTACGTTGTTCATTACAATCCACAAATGAGTGAGAGCATGTGGTATTTATCTTTCTCTGACTGACTTATTTCACTTAGCATAATGCTCTCCAGCTCCATCCATGCTGTTGCAAATGGTAGGAGTTCCTTCCTTTTTATAGCAGCATAGTATTCCATTGTGTAGATGTACCACAGTTTTTTAATCCATTCATCTGCTGATGGGCATTTAGGCTGATTCCAAATCTTAGCTATTGTAAATTGTGCTGCTATGAACATAGGGGTGCATATATCCTTTCTGATTGGTGTTTGTTTTCTTGGGATATATTCCTAGAAGTGGGATCACTGTGTCAAATGCAAGTTCCATTTTTAGTTTTTTGAGGAAACTCCATACTGTTTTCCACACCAGGTTTGCATTCCCACCAGCAGTGAACGAGGGTTCCTTTTTCTCGCCAGCGTAGGTCATTTGTGGATTTGTTGATGACAGGTGTGAGATGGTACCTCATTATCGTTTTCATTTGCATCTCTCGGATGATTAGTGACTTTGAGCATGTTCTCATATGTCTCTCAGCCTTATGTATGTCCTCTTTCAAAAAGTGTTTATTTAGGTCCGTTGCCCATTTTTTGATTGGATTGTTTATCTTCCTTTTGTTAAGTTGTATGAGTTCCTCGTAAATGTTGGAGATTAAACCTTTATCAGAGATACCATTGGCAAATATGTTCTCCCATGCAGTGGGTTTTCTTATTGTTTTGTTGATGATTTCTTTTGCTGTGCAGAAGCTTTTTATTTTGATATAGTCCCTTTAGTTTCCATTGCCCTAGGAGCTGTGTCAGTGAAGAAATTCCTTCAGCATATATCTGAGATTTTGCTGCCTGTGGATTCCTCTAATATTTTTATGGTTTCCCGTCTTACGTTTAAGTTTTTTATCCATTTTGAGTTTATTTTTGTGTATGGTGTAAGTTGGTGGTCTAGTTTCATTTTTTTGCATGTGTCTGACCAAATTTCCCAGCACCATTTATTGCAGAGACTGTCTTAACTCCATTGTATGTTCTTGCCTCCTTTGTCAAATATTAATTGAGGATAGTGGTTTGGGTCGATTTCTGGGCTCTATTCCATTTGTCTATATGTCTGTTCTTGTGCCAGTACCAGGCAGTTTTGAGAACAGTGGCTTTGTAATACAGCTTGATATCTGGTATTGAGATCCCTCCTACTTTGTTCTTCTTTCTCAGGATCGCAGCAGCTATTTGGGTTTTTTTTTTAATTCCAGATGAATTTTGGGAGAGTTCTTTCTAGATCTGTGAAATATGCTGTTGGTAATTTAATGGGGAGTGCATTGAATCTATAGATTGCTTTGGGTAGTATGGACATTTTGATGATGTTGATTCTACCAATCCATGAACACGGTATGTTCTTCCATCTGTTTATGTCTTCCTCTATCTCTTTTTTCAATGTCCTGTAGTTTTCTGGGTAGAGGTCTTTTACCTCCTTAGTTAAGTTTATTCCTAGGTATCTTAATTTTTTTGGTGCAATGGTAAATGGGATTATTTTTTTAAATTTCTCTTTCTGTAAGTTCACTATTGGCGTATAAAAATGCCATAGATTTCTTGGCGTTAATTTTGTATCCTGCTACATTGCCAAATTCATATTTTAGGTCTAATAATTTTTTGATGGAGTCTTTAGGGTTTTCTAAGTACAATATCATGTCATTTGCGAATAATGACAGTTTTACTTCTTCTTTTCCAATTTGGATGCCTTTTATTTCTTCTTCTTCTTTGATCGCTTTGGCTAGCACTTCCAGTACTATGTGGAACAGGAGTGGTGAGAGTGGGCATCCCTGTCTTGTTCCTGTTCTTAAGGGAAATGGTTTTAGTTTTTGCCCATTGAGTATGATGTTGGCTGTGGGTTTGTCATATAAGGCTTTTATTATGTTGAGGTATGATCCTCTATTCCCACTTTGCTGAGCGTTTTTATCAGAAAAGGGTGTTGGACTTTGTCAAATGCCTTTTCTGCATCAATCAATATGATTATGTGATTTTTGTCTCTCAACTTGTTTATGTGATGTATCACGTTTATTGATTTGCGGATATTATACCAGCCTTGCATTCCTGGAATAAATCCCACTTGGCCATGGTGTATGATCTTTCTAATGTAATGCTGGATCCGATTTGCTAGAATTTTGTTCAGGATTTTAGCATCTATGTTCATCAGGGATATTGGCCTGTAATTCTCTTTCTTTGTGGTGTCTTTATCTGGTTTTGGGATTAGGGTAATGCTGGCTTGATAGAAAGAGCTTGGAAGTGTGCCTTCCTCTTCAATTTTTTGGAATAGTCTGAGAAGGATTGGCTTTAGTTCTTCTTTGAATGTTCGGTAAAACTCCCCTGTGAAGCCATTTGGTCCAGGGCTTTTGTTTGCTGGAAGCTTTTTGATTACTGTTTCAATTTCATCAGTAGTTATTGGCCTATTCAGGTTTTTTGATTCTTCCTGGTTGAGTTTTGGGAGCTTGTATTTTTCTAGGAATGTGTCCATTTCATCGAGGTTGTCCAGTTTGTTGGAGTAGAGTTGTTCATAGTATTTTTTGACAATCCTTTGTATATCAGTAGGGTCAGTTGTTACTTCACCTCTTTCATTTGTGATTTTGTTTATTTGGGTCCTCTCTCTTTGTTTCTTGGTGAGCCTGGCGAGAGGTTCATCAATCTTGTTAATCCTTTCAAAGAACCAGCTCTTGGTTTCATTTATCTTTTGTATTGTTTTTTTGGTCTCTATGCTGTTTATTTCTGCCCTGATCTTTATTATTTCCTTCCTTCTGGATACTGTGGGCTTTTCTTGTTGCTCTCTTTCTAACTCTTTGAGTTGTAGGGTTAGATAATTGCCAGTTTTTCTTGTTTTTTGAGGTAGGCCTGTAGAGCTATGAACTTCCCTCTCAGGACTGCTTTCATTGTGTCCCATAGATTTTGGATTGTTGTGTTTTCATTGTCATTTGTTTCCAGGATGCTTTTTATTTCTTTGATCTTTCTGGTAACCCAGTCATTGTTTAATAGCATGCTATTTAGCCACCAAATGTTTGATTTTTTTTCAATGTTTTTATTGTAGTTGGTTTCTAGTTTTATGCCATTGTGATCTGAGAAGGTGCTTGTTATGATTTCTATTCTCTTGAATTTGAAGAGACTTTGCCCATGACCCAATATATGGTCTATCTTTGAAAATGTCCCATATGCACTGGAGAAGAATGTATGTTCTGTAGGTTTGGGGTGAAATATTCTGAAGATGTCGATTAAGTCCATCTGATGTGAGTCATTTAGGATTGCTGTTTCTTTGCTGATTTTTTGTTTAGAGGCTTTATCCATTGGTGTCAGTGGGGTATTAAAGTCCCCTACTATGACTGTATTGCTATCGATCTCTCCCTTAATATCTTCCAGAAGTTGTTTTATGTATTTGGGTGCTCCTGTATTGGGTGCATATATGTTTACCAGAGTTATATCTTCTTGTTGAATTGCTCCCTTTAGTATTATGTAGTGGCCTTCCTTATCTCTTACTTTGAGGTCTATTTTGTCAGATATAAGTATCGCAACCCCAGCTTTTTTCTCATTTCCATTTGCCTGAAAAAATTTTTTCCATCCCTTCACTCTCAGTCTGTGTTCTGAGGTGGGTCTCTTGCAGACAGCAAATATATGGGTCATGTTTTCTTATCCATTCAGCTACCCTGTGTCTTTTGATTGGAGCATTTAATCCATTTACATTTAATGTTGTTATTGAAAAGTACTTGTTTATGGTCATTTTTATCCTTAATGTTTGTGTTTCTTCCTGTCTTCCTGTTTCTTCTTTTTACAGCAGTCCCTTTAGCATTTCTTGCATGGCTGGCTTGGTGGTAATAAACTCTCGTAGCCCTTTTTTGTCTGTGAAGCTTCTGATTCCACCTTCAATTTTGAATGATAGCCTTGCTGGGTATAGTATTCTTGGATTCATTATTCACTTGCTTTGCATCACTTTGTATATTTCATTCCATTCCCTTCTTGCCTGGTGTGTTTCTGTTGAGAAGTCAGCTGATATTCTAATAGGAGATCCCTTGTAGGTAACTTTCTGTCTCTCTCTGGCAGCCTTTAAGATTCTTACTTTGTTCTTGGTGTTTGCCAATTTATTTATGACGTGTCTTGGTGTTGGTCTTCTGGGGTTCATCTTGTTTGGCACTCTATGTGCTTCTTGGACTTGTGTAGTTTTTTTCTTGCCAGTATCAGGGAAGTTTTCTGTCATTATTTCTTCAAATAGGTTTTCTATTCCTTGCTTCTCCTCCTCTCCTTCTGGTACCCCTATTAAGTGAATGTTGTTTCGTTTTGCGTTGTCCCAAAGCTCCCTTAGGCTCTCCTCTTGGTTTTTAAGTTTTTTTTCCAGTTGCTCCTGTGTTTGTGTGTTTTTTTCTACCTTGTCTTCTAATTCGCTGATGTGGTCCTCAGCCTCTTCTAGTCTGCTGTTTAAGCCTTCCATTGTGGTCTTTATTGCAGCTATGTCCTATTTCATTTCCTCTTGGTTCCTTTTCATGTTGATGACATTCTCATTCAGCTCCTTATAATTCTCATTGAGTTGTGTGTATTTGTCATCCAGCCGTTTGAGCATCCTTATAACCATTACTCTGAATTCTTTCTCTGATAAGTTAGTAGCCTCAATTTCATTTAATTCCCTTTCTGGTGAATCCTCTTTTTCTTTCCTTTGTGGATTGCTTTTTTGTCTTCCCATGTTTTGCTGTAATGTTTTAATTGTAGCTCCGATTGCTTTGCTACCCAGTTTCTTTTGGGTATGGTGCTACTGGTGTGACCTCTCAGGTCTCCTGGGCTTGGTAGTCTAGTGTAGCTCCCTACTTGAGCTATTTGGGTTCTCTTGATGTAGGCCTGTGAGCTGGAAAGGCGCAACTGAGGTGTCTAGAAGTCAGCAGCCGTGGAGGGGGTGTCTCTATTTTTGCTGTCTTGTGCCGTTGGTTGAAATCACCTATGCCCAGTGGGGACTCACAGTGGCACCCAGGAACCGTCTGTTGTAGTGGTGGGGCTCAGGAGGCCTGTGTTCTGGAAAGGCATGACTGTGGTGTCCAGAGTTCTATAGTTGTGGGGTGGGCAGACTCAGCTTTTGCTGTTGCCTCTGTGGTTGGATACACGCAATTCCAGCGGCAATTCACAGGGGCACCTGTGGTGTGTTTGCCAGCAGGGTGTACTGACACACTCTGAAGGGCCCTGGCACTGAAGCCACTGGATTGCAGTGTCTGTGGGCAGGTATCCCAGAAGAGGGAATTCAGCATTCCTACAGCCCAGAAATGCACCCCTGTTTGTTTAAGTACATGTCCAGCGGGGCTCACAGCGGGGCCCCAGGGCTGCCTGTGGAGCAGTGGTCTTGGGAGACCTGCACGCTGGAAAAGCATGCACCTGTAGTGTCCAGAGTTCTGCAGCTGTGGGGTGGGGAAACTCAGTTTTTGCTGATGTACCTGTGGTGGATAGGCGCGCATTCCCGGTGGTGGTACACAGGAGCCCCCGCAGTGAGTTTGCTAGCGCAGGCGCACTGAAGCACTCTGAAGGGCCCTGGCATGCTTAATCGAGGCGTCTTTGGGCCGGTATTCAGGATGGGTGAATTCAGAATTTCTACTGCCCAGGGGAGTGCGTCCCTGTCTGTCCAAGATCGAACCCAGCGGAGGCTCATTGCGGCTTCCCACAGTGCCCTGTGGATAGATGGGCTCAGGGGGAATGAGCAACTGTGGCAGTGCCTTTCCCGGGCACTGAGCTCTGACGCACTCTGAGGGATCCTCGTGCTGAAGGGCCCTGGCGCTTAAGTTGCGCAGCTCGGTGTGTGTGGGCAGTTAATCAGGCAGAGGGAATTCAGAATTTCTACTGGGGGGCAGTGTGCCTATGTCTGTACAAAAATCACACCCAGCTGGGGCTTACAGTGACTCCCAAGAGAAGTCTATGGAGTGGTGTGCCTTGGAGACCTGCGTGCTGGAGATGGGCGAATGCGATGTTGGAGGTCTGCTACTGGGAAGGGGTGGCTGCACTTACTGCTGTGGGCGTGGTGCTCCTTTGGAGGTGGAGATCTCAGGATCTGCGAGTCTGCGGGTGGGCAGCAGGGTTTTGGCTGGAGTGGCTGCTGGGTCGCGGGCAGTATCCCAGGCCTGTCTGGGTGGTGGTGCTGATGAGTTCCTAGAAGAGGCCGCTCTCCCCTTCAAGATGGCATGGGCTCCGTCCTTTCCCCTTTAAATAACATGTTTCAAATTGGGAAAGGCGGTCTTGCCCATCTTCTCACCCTTTGCTGAGGCTGCAGAAAAGTGGCTTTGGGCCCAGAACATTTCCTTGCAAAGAGATAAAAGAGTCCTCACAAGCCCGTGCTGGTATATCTCTTTGGGAGTCTCTTTTCCTGTTCTGGATTTGATGTGTGTTCTTTGTTCTGCTTAAGCATCATATGGCACCTACCCAACCCCACTGCTGTATCCAGGATCTTTCACCTGCAACACAAGAGGCATGCATAGAGACCACCTCTCTGCATTGGCTGCAGGGTGAGACCTGCTGGCAGTGGGGGATCTGCATGCATCACTTATTGAAGTGGATCTTGCCTGTCTTTTAGTGCAGTGGTCGCCAACCTTTCGGACCTCATAGACTACCAGTGGTCCATGGATCACCGGTTGGCGCCTGCTGTTTTAGTGCACATAAAGTGTTGTTCATGTTTTTCTTGGCAACCTGCAAACCATGGAGTGGGGTGATATCCTGGGCTGCTGCTTCTGGTGGTGGATGTTGTTATGCTCTTTGCTGCCCTCTACAAAATGGGACTCCTCCCCAAAGTTGGAAACAGGTGTTGCTTGCTTGACATGTTTTATACAAAAAGAGAAACTTTAAAAAACACACAAAAAAACGGAGACAGATGAAAGAAGTCAACATATAGAGTTAATTAATGAGAGGTTGAAATAATAAAAACAGTAATGGTGGGAATGGAGAGAAAAATAGATTTGACCTGTATTTAGGAGGTTAAACAATACAATAGAGATTTGAAGAATTAGTGCTTAGGTTTATGACCTGGGCAACTAAGTGGGTGATGGTAGTTTTGATGGTAATATGCGAGGAAGAGTATGCTTTGTGGGGAATTCTGTTTTGTTCTGTTCTGGGCATACGAAAGATTTGGCCACAGCGAGTGGACGATGATGTAGTCATCCTGGATGTTTTCACTCTCTGTGGTTAAAACCATGGTTTTATTTGAGTATGATGTAGTGTGGAGATTTGTAAATAGGTGCAAAGTTACAACTAAGTGACCTGTTGGGCATTTGACTCCCTGCTTGATGATGTATTTTAGAAATTTCTTTTTTTTTTTTTTAAATGTATTTATTGATTTCAGAGAGGAAAGGAGAGGGAGAGAAAGAAACATCAAGGATGAGAATCATTGATCAACTGCCTCCTGCATGCCCCCTACTTGGTATTGAGCCTGCAACCCAGGCATGTGCCCTTGACCAGAATTGAACTTGGGACCCTTCAGTTCGCAGGCCAACGCTCTATCACTGAGCCAAACCAGCTAGGGCTAGATTTCTTATTCTTTATCAGTGCCTGGTGTCCTTGAGTCATTTTATAGCGCCCAATTAGGCAAATGTTCCAAGTTCCAGGTCATCCATTTCATTTTCCCAGTTGTCATGAAAGAACACAGTATAAAAATTTATATTGATTTGTTACTATTTCCAGGATGCTTATCTTTAAAAAGATTTTTTCCAGATTATGTCATATTAACTCAAAAGACAATATTAAGTTCTGTGTTTCAGATAAATATGTGCAGGGCAAGAATATACATTGTGAAAGGAGCCTGTGCTTTGTCAAAATTTTCCTGTTTCATCTGCTTCTGGGCTCCATCTATTGTAAAACTCACCATAAGATTCCTTCTTAGGAAAAACACTGCACATCTTCATGAAAATACTTTCCTGTCACATTCATTCCAATGTGCATTCCAATTCCAGAGATTCTAAATGTGGGAAAGTATGTGTCCTGGAAATAATGAAACAATTATTTTAAGTGTTTGGATTAATTTGGAATAGTTACCATTAAAGGGGTAAATCACTAGGCCAATAATGTGATAGCATATATAATTCTGCAGTCTCTGTTAACAATAACAGCCTGACTTTAATTCATCAAAATTTCAAATATTGAGGCTGGTAAGGGGAATATTTGGGGGACAAATAGTATTATTAGATGTTTTAAAATTAACTGAAGTATAAAACCATGACAGTTTCTGACATAAATCGCAATTCAGACACAATTAACTCTTTGTATGTCTATATCCTTGTTACATTATTGCCGATTAATGAGATATAATGTCTTTTTAAAAAAATTCAGGATGGATGCCACCTTGAAAGAACTGACTAGTTTAGTAAAAGAAGTCTACCCAGAAGCTAGAAAGAAGGGCACACACTTCAACTTTGCAATTGTTTTTACGGATATTAAAAGACCTGGTTATCGGTAGGTAACTTTATTTTTAGTTCCTATAATGTCTTTTCCCTTTTGATATATTTTAACTGATGGGGGTAACCTCTTTAGTGAATCTGATTAGTGGAAGGAATATAGATTTGTATTATCTTAATATCTGGTTTATTGTGCTGTAAGATAATGGAGCAGATCCAGTTTCATGTTCACTGTGTAGTATGTATGGAGCTGCATGATTTGTGAAACATTAACAGTTGGTTTCCTTCCTGCAGGGTGAAGGAGATTGGCAGCACCATGTCCGGGAGAAAGGGGACTGATGATTCCATGACCCTGCAGTCACAGAAGTTTCAGATAGGAGATTATCTGGACATAGCAATCACCCCTCCGAATCGGGCACCACCTCCTTCAGGGCGCATGAGGCCATATTAAATTTTATTGACTATTTCTTGAGTTTATTTTCATTCAGTTATGTAAAACAAATTTACGCTTTTTCCTCCCCTTTTTATTGCCATTAAGCCTTTAAACTTTAAACAAATTGTAATGCATTTATTTAGGAGTTAGGTTTGGCTGTGCTATGGTATGAATAGTAATAGAAAGTCCATGTTTCAAGTCCTTCTATAAAATATGAAGTGCTCTTAGCATTCTATGTAAAACTGTTGTTAAATATACATGTGCAATCAACCTGAGTGTGAAAATTAATGGAGGCATGGGAACTGGGTTTGAGTATTTGGGATTTGTGCTGAGTAATGGAGGATAGTGAGCTTAATGCCAAGTGGGGCAGAACAAGAAAGCCATCTATGCTAATAAAAGGGTAATATGCTAATTAGGGCAGACATCCATCCAGACCGCCACAGCAGCTGTGAGGCCCGGGGCTCAGGCAGCCTTGAGCTCATGTGGCTGCGAGGCCCTGGGCTCAGGCAGCCATGAACCCCGGCGGCTGCGAGGCCCTGGGCTCAGGCAGCCATGAACCCCGGCGGCTGCGAGGCCCAGGGCTCAGGCCTTGCAGCCGCAGTGGCAGCAGCAGCAGGGTGGGCGGTGCCTTCCCCTGATCATCCTGGTTGCCTCACACAGAGGAAGGCCAGACTGTGGCAGTAGGACATCCCCTGAGGGGACCGCCCCCCCCCCCCCCCCCCCAGTGCACGAATTTCCGTGCACCAGGTCTCTATTAGGATTATATTAATTAAACTAGAGGCCCAGTGCACAAAAATTTGTGCACTGGGGGGGGTGTCCCCTCAGTCCAGCCTGTGCCCTCTCGCAGTCTGGGACCCCTCAGGGGATGACCACCTGCTGGCTGAGGCCTGCTCCCCGGGGGGGATTGGGCCTAAGCTGGCAATCAGACATCCCTCTGGCAGCCCGGCAGCCCTCGGGGGATGTCCACTTGCCAGCAGGGAGCAGACCTAAGCTGCAGTCAGACATCCTTAGCGCTGCTGAGGAGGCAGGAGAGGCTCCCACCACCACCGCTGTACTGGCAGCCATCAGCCTGGCTTGTGGCTGAACAGAGCTCCCCCATGTGGAAGCACACTGACCACCAGAGGGCAGCTCCTGCATTGAGCATCTGCCCCCTGGTGGTCAGTGTGTGTTATAGTGACCGGTCATTCTCAGTCTTTCTGCTGTTAGGGTCAGTTTGCATATTACCCTTTTACTATATAGGATAGAGGCCTGGTGCACGGGTGGGGGCCGGCTGGTTTGCCCTGAAGGGTGTCCCGGATCAGGGTGGGGGTCCCGCTTGGGTGCCTGGCCAGCCTGGGTGAGGGGCTGAGGGCCGTTTTCAGGCTGGCCTGCGACTGAAGTTCCCAGCCTCTTTTCCTTTTTTTTTTTTTTTTATTCTGGGATTTATTTACCTTCTATAATTGAAACTCTGTTGCCTTCACTGGCGCTCCCAGCTCTGAGGCCGCAGCTGGCTGAAAGCAGGTATCTGGGGTTTGTTTGGCTTCTATAATTGAAACTTTGTTGCTTTTGGAGCTGTTGCTTCAGGAGCTTAGAGCCGGGCCGTGGCAGGTGGGGAACCTTGGCTTCCTCCATCACTGGAGCAAGCAAACCTCCTGCTCGCTTCAGCTGTGTGGCTGCCGGCTGCCATCTTTGTTGGCAGTTAATTTGCATATCTCACTGATTAGCCAATGGGAAGCGTAGCGGAGGTAGGGTTAATTACTCTTTTTGTCTTTTATTAGATAGGACTAGAGGCCCGATGCACGAAATTCATGCAAGAGTAGGCCTTCCCCCAGATGCCAGCACCAGCTTCCCTCTGGGACCCGGGCTTCCCTCAGGCCGCCGGCAGGCACTTGGGACCTGGGCTTCCCTTGCAGCCCTGGTTTCATCCAGAAGGACATCCGGTCTAATTAGCATATTACGCTTTTAGTATTATAGATAGCATGAGTTTGTGGCCTAGACAAGGGTGTGGAGTTAGAAAAAGGTTCTCTCTGCCTCAGCATGGCAGCAGAGGCATTTTGGAAGTTTGAGCTGATGCAACTTGAAGAACTTGTGATTGAAGAAATCGGCCTGCCTGAATCATGGCACAGTCAAAATACAACTCTTCAAAAAGCTAGAGAAGAGAATGGGTGCCACAGTGAGGGCTTTTTATGTTTTAAAGATGGGGAGGACAGGAAGCAGGGTTAGAACTTAAGGTAAACCTTCCACCCTTATCCTGAAGAAAATCTGAAAATGGAAGAGGAATCAAGGCCAAGTGAGAAGTGCCAGGAATGAGGTCAAGTTGGGTAAGGGATATTAACACATCCTGCTAAATGCTTATAAGTGAAGACAGTTGTCTGACCTCTGTCAGGGACACTTTCCAAGACTCCCAGTGGATACCTAAAATACCAGAGAGTACTGAGCCCTATGTATACTGTCTTTTCCTATACATTCATACCTGTGATAAAGTTTAATTGGTAAACTAGGGAGAGTATGAGATTAATAACCATAACTACTAATAAATAGGACAGTTGTAACGTACTGTAATAAAGTTATGTGATGTGGCATTAAGTAAAATACGGGTTACTTGAACACAAGCACTATAATTGATAATTGAGAAATCAGCTGATACACTTGACAAATGTCAGCCATTATTTAAATTTTTTTTTTTTTTTATTGATTTCAGAGAGGAAGGGAAAGAAATAGAAACATCAATGATGAGAGAATCATTGATTGACTGCCTCCTGCATGCTCCCTACTGGGGATCAAGCCCACAACCTGGGGTTATGCCCTGACTGGGAAATGAATTGTGACCTCCTGGTTCATGTGTTGATGCTCTCTACCACTGAGTCACGTTGGCCAGGCAAAGGTCAGTCTTAAAATCTTGTCATTCTGTGGAATTGGCTTCTCTGCTGCAAAGTAAGTTAACAGGTAGCAAAGGTAAGCCTGGAACTAGATCCAGTGTCTTTTTTGTTGTTAATCCTCACCCAAGTATATTTTTCCATTGATTTCCAGAGAGTGGAAGCGGGGGAGAGAGACAGAGAGAAACATGAGAGAGAAATCGATTGGTTGCTTCCCGCACATGCCCTGACTGGGCCAGGGATTGAGAGGTACATGCCCTTGACCAGAATTGAACCTGGGACTCTTCAGTCCGCAGGCCAATGCTCTATCCACTGTGCCAAACTAGCTAGGGCTCCAGTGCCTCTTATACACTAGTTTACCCCAAGCCAACTTTATATATATATACATATCTATATTTTTTTTTTTCAGAGAGGGAGAGAGAATTATTGATTGGCTGCCTCCCACATGCCCCCCACTGGGACCAAGTCCCAACCAGGAATCGAAACTGCAACCTCCTAGTTCATAGGTCAACACTCAACCACTGAGCCACACCAGCTGGGCGCCTTTAGAGTTTTGAGTTCCAGCACATCCATCCTATATACTAAAAGGCTAATATGCAAATTGTCCCCACAGGCAGGAGTTTAACTGACCGTGAGTTAGATGTGCGCTGGCCACAATGGGCCTCAATGAGAGCAGGACTGTGATGGGATGGTGGAACAGGTGAGAGGGCGGGGCCCCGACTGCCTCACCAGTTGCCCCACAGATAGGCCGATTGCCGGCCAGGCAGGCCTAGAGACCCTATCCCTCTAGTTGTCTATAATACCATCTCAGTTTTCTCAGCGGGTACATGAACTTGGTATTTTCAGTTATTAACCAGATCCTCCATAGGGAGTCTAGACATTAAGTATATATTCAAATTTTACAAAATGTAACAGTAAATTCAATGAATCCAGACTATCTCTGTACTTAAAACCAAATTTTAAAAAACTGTCTTCGTGAAACTGAAGGCAACACCCTAAAACTAAGCTTATCATAGGTACAATTTTGAGTGCTTAGCTGTGCCAGATTCTATGCTAAGGAACTTACTGTGAATTGTCTCATTTACCTTCTTTGAGCTACAATGACTAGTTTCCAACCTGCAGATGAAATTAAGACCTGCTTTAATAGGTCAGAAGGGAGGCATATAAACCTGTGTAACCAATAATAGATTAATTGGAACTACGTTTCCAAAAAATAGTGTTCTTTCATAGTTTTTCTGACCAACTCACTGCAGTCTTGCATCCACTCACACTACAGTGACACTGCTCCAGTAGGAAAGTTATCCTCTGCATTGTAAATTTCAGTCAAGGGACCTAGAGTTTGTGGACCTGTTTTAGTTTGGGTTTTTTTAAAAATATATTTTATTGATTTTTTACAGAGAGGAAGGGAGAGGGATGGAGTTAGAAACATCGATGAGAGAGAAACACCGATCAGCTGCCTCCTGCACACTCGCTACTGGGGATGTGCCTGCAACCAAGGCACATGCCCTTGACCGGAATTGAACCTGGGACCCTTGAGTCTGCAGGCTGACACTCTATCCACTGAGCCAAACCAGCTAGGGCTGTGGTCGGCAAACCGCAGCTCGCGAGCCACATGCGGCTCTTTGGCCCCTTGAGTGTGGCTCTTCCTAAGCCTTAGGAGTAACCTAATTAAGTTAATAACAGTGTACCTACCTATATAGTTTAAGTTTAAAAAATCTGGCTCTCGAGGGAGACCAAGATGGCGGCGTAGGTAAACACCGGAGACCGCTGCCGCAAACAACCATTTCAAAAATACAACTAAAAGACTGAACGGACATCACCCAGAACCACAGGAAGGCTGGCTGAAGAGAGACTCTACAACTAGAAGGAAAGAGAACAGCAAATCGAGGCTCAGAGGCGGCGCAGTGTGGAAAATACAAAGGTACCGAGGTGCGCGCGCAAAGCGGGCTGGTGGCTGAGGGCGCGGTTGTCGTTTTCTGTCGGGAGTGAGTCTCAGACTCTGGGCTCCAGATCCGGGCGAGTCTCTAGGGACCCAGACTCAAACGGGAGAAGCGGGATTATCCGGCATCAGTTGGGACCTGAGGGCAGCTTTCTCTCCGAGGTTTGCAGCGGCTGCCGGGGTTCTGAGAAGCAGAGCCTCTGGGAACGGGACTGAGCGTGGCCATAACTGCTCCCTCCGCCCGCCCTGTTGATCCCGCCCCGCCCAAACCCTGCGCACAGCCATTTGCCGATCGCCTCAGGCAAAGGCTGGATTAGCGCCTCCCCAGAAGGCAGATGTTTTCCATACAGCTGATTCCTATAGCCAGTCGGCCTGGTGGTCAAACCCCTCTAGTGTTAACTACAACAATTAAGGCTTGGCTAGAACAAGACTGCGCACAGAGACCACAAGGGGGTGCACCAAGAAAGCATAAAAGATGCGGAGACAAAAAAACATGACAGAAATGGAGGATATGGAGCTAAGAATCGCAATTTTGAGGGCTTGCCATAAATTTGTGCAGAACCTCACGAAAACTAATGAGACCCTCGATGCTACGATAAAGAAATTAGAAAGTAAGCATACACGGACTGAAATAAAGAATATTATACCCAATAGCAGACCAGAGGAGCACAAGAATCAAACCAAAGATTCAACAAAAAACACCCAATTGGAAAAGCAAAATGAAAAAAGAATCCGAAAGTGTGAAGATAGTGTAAGGAGCCTCTGGGACAGCTTTAAGCGGTCTAATATCAGAATTATTGGAGTGCCAGAAGATGAGAGACAGCAAGATTTTGAAAACCTATTTGAAGAAATAATGGCAGAAAACTTCCCCCATCTGGAGAAAGAAATGGACTTACAGGTCCAAGAAGCGCAGAGAACCCCAAACAAAAGGAATCCAAAGAGGACCACACCAAGACACATCATCATTAAAATGCCAAGAGCAAAAGACAAAGAGAGAATCTTAAAAGCAGCAAGAGAAAGAAACTCAATTACCTACAAGGGAATACCCATACGACTGTCAGATGATTTCTCAACAGAAACTTTGCAGGCCAGAAGGGAATGGCAAGAAATATTCAAAGTGATGAATACCAAGAACCTACAACCAAGATTACTTTATCCAGCAAAGCTATCATTCAGAATTGAAGGTCAGATAAAGAGCTTCACAGATAAGGAAAAGCTAAAGGAGTTCATCACCGCCAAACCAGTATTATATGAAATGCTGAAAGGTATCCTTTAAGAAGAGGAAGAAGAAGAAAAAGGTAAAGATACAAATTATGAACAACAAACATGCATCTATCAACAAATGAATCTAAGAATCAAGTGAATAAATAACCTGATGTACAGAATGAACTGGTGATTATAATAGAATCAGGGACATAGAAAGGGAATAGACTGACTATTCTTGGGGGGAAAAGGGGTGTGGGAGATGCGGGAAGTGACTGGACAAAAATCATGCACCTATGGATGAACACAGTGGGTGGGGAGTGAGGGTGGAGGGTGGGGTGGGAGCTGGAAGGAGGGGAGTTATGGGGGGAAAAAAGAGGAACAAATGTAATAATCTGAACAATAAAGATTTAATTAAAAAAAAAATCTGGCTCTCAAAAGAAATTTCAATCATCGTATTGTTGATATTTGGCTGTGTTGACTAGTGAGTTTGCCAACCACTGGGCTGGGGCCTGTTTTAGTTTTTATACAAACCAGAACACCTCTCTTAAATGATATGGTCACAGCTCACAGTTTGAGGAGCCATATGAGTTGTGTTACTGTATTTTATTGCTTAGAAATAGGTAGTTTTGCCATAGCTGTAGTAATTTCTTGGAGTCTGCATGTACAAGCCTGAAGGAAGAATGTTTATTCTGTTATGATTAATCACGACTAGGCAGCTATTCTGTTTTACTTTGTTTTCAGAGAGGAATGGAGAGAGAAACATCGATGAGAGAGAATCATTGATTGGCTGCTTTCTGCCCATCCGACATGGGATTGAGCCCACAAACCAGGCATGTGCCCTGACTGGGAATTGAACTGTGACCTCCTGGTTCATAGGTCGACACTCAACCACTGAGCCACACCAGCCGGGCAGGCAGCTATTTGTTTATATGTTTTATGTTTTTTTTTAATCCTCACCAGGGGATATTTTTCCATTGATTTTTAGAGTGGGAGAGGGGAGAGTCAGAAACTTCAATGTGAGACACACTGATTGCTTGCCGCATACATGCACCCCAACCATGGCTTAGGATTGAGCCTGCAACTCAGGCATGTGCCCTTGACTGGAATCAAATCTGGGACCCTTCAGTCCACAGGCCAAAGCTTTATCCACTGAGCCAAACCAGCAAGGGCTAGGCAGCTACTAGTATACTATGAAGAGTGTCATGGATTCTCCCCTGCCCATAATCTGAGAGGAATAAGCTAAAACCTAAAAGGGAATTTTAAGACTAACATTTGGCCTTAAAATTATTTTAATAAGCAATAACTGTAAGTCTGGGAGTGATATGAACATTTATTGTGTAAAGGTATATTACATACCCACCTCCTGTTGGGAGGAGCCAATGAAATAGTGCTTAGGAGTGCCTGATAGTGAATGTTCAATAAATACCTATTTAAAAAGAAGAAAAGGCATTCGTAGCCCTCTGGATGTGCCTTCAGAATTTCTTACCCTACCCAGGCTGGCCAGCCCAGTCATACCATTTCCTAAGAAAATTTCAAGTAAGATTTGATGAAATTAGAGCAATTTAACACATTGTATGCGGGAATCGTATTTATACGTTTTACGTTGACTGTAAGTAGTAGAGCCACCTGTTAGCGCACGATAAAAACTACCCGCAAACAATGTGTTAAATTATGAACAAAGTAAACCAAAGGCATTTTTAAAATCTGTGTAAATTCTAGAGTAATTATTGGAAACCATCAGAATTTGTATTTCTGACTACCGCACACACTTTGTAGTACTTTGCCAGGGAATAATACATACATACATACATATATATGTGTGTGTGTACACACACACATACTAGAGGCCCGATGCAGGAAGATTCGTGCAAGAATAGGCCTTCCATCCCCTGGCTGCCAGCACTGCCTTCGCTCTGGCCCAGAGCTGCCTTCTGCCTTCCCGTGCTGCCCAGAGACCTGGAGCGGCCAGAGCGGGATGGAACGCCTGCGTTGTTGCCATGGGGACGACGCAAGCGTCCCGGCCGCCGCCATCTTTGTCATGCCAATTTGCATATTCCCTCATCAGCTGTGAGCGCCGCCATCTTTGTTGTAGTGATGGTCAATTTGCAAATCCCATCTTTATTAGCTAGGACACACACACACACACACACACACACACACACACACACACACTGAGTGGCCAGATTATTATGACCACCTGATGTTTGTAGGCAAATTAGCTATAATTTCATGCTGAAGTTGCTAGAAGGCCAGACCATTATAAATAGGGAAGCAGGTTGTTTACTACAACAGAAGTGATTTTTTTCTGAAGATATGGGTAAACAATGCAATTTAACAGCCTTTCAATGTGGGATATATTTGAATGTGAGTGACCAGATTATTATAACCACCTGACATTTGTAGGCAAATTAGCCATACACTGCATCAAATGGGATATGGAAGCTGAAGGCCTGTTTGAACACCTTTGCTGTCTGCAGTTACCAAGAAAAAAAAGTCTCCAATTCACACAGGAACACAAGGATTGGACAGTCGAGCTTTGGAAAAAGTCATGTCCAATGAATCACGTTTCCAGTTGCATCATGCAGATGGCAGAGTGAGAATTTGGCGGAAATGGCATGAAAGCATGCACCCCACATGCATAAGTACAACTCTTCAAGCTGGTGGGGGCAGTGTTATGGTTTGGGGCATGTTGTCCTGGCATGATTTGGGCCCTTTAATTCATGTGGAACAACGTCTGAATAGCACAACATACCTAAGTATCATTGCTGATCAAGTTCATCCTATCATGTTGATAGCGTATCCCAATGGAGATGGCTTCTTCCAACAAGACAATGCTCCGTGCCACAGTGCTCGTCTTGTGCAGGAGTGGTTTCAAGAACATGAGGGAGACTACCTTGCTTGGGTGGCCCCCACAATCACCAGATCTCAATCCAATTGAGCATTTGTGGGACAAAGTTAAAAGAGCCATCAGGCAGCTGGTTCCACAACCATCAAATCTCACAGAACTAGACAGTGCTATTCATCAGGCATGGTGTCAGATTCCTCGCATCACCTTTCAACATCTCGTGGAGTCAATGCCAAGAAGAATCGCCGCAGTATTGAAGGCAAAAGGTGGCCCAACGAAGTACTGCTGGGGTGGTCATAATAATCTGGCCACTCAGTATGTGTGTGTGTGTGTGTGTGTGTGTATATATATATATATATATCTCCCACGTTCAAAGGCTGTTAAATTGCATTGTTTACCCATATCTTCAGAAAAAAATCACTTCTACTGGTAAACAACCTGCTTCCCTATTTATAATGGTCTGGCCCTCTAGCAACTTCAGCGAGAAATAGCTAATTTGCCTACAAACATCAGGTGGTCATAATAATCTGGCCACTCAGTGTGTGTGTGTATATGTGTATATGTGTATATATATATATGTACACATATATATACACACTGAGTGTCTATTATGTTCCAGGTTCTGTGGGCCTGGAGAAACATAAATATGATATAGATACAGATCCTTCCTCATAGTCTTAGTCTCATAATGAAAGGTTTAAACACATGGTAAAAAGTTTATGAGAAGTTGCTACTGAAGACAGCACTTGAGCTTGTCCAACTCCTAAAGGGTTGGATTTATACTCCCATTACAGGGTGTAACCTGAACAAAGACATGCAAGTGGGGAATGACAGTGCTTATACCACTCATGGAACACTCATGTACTAATTTTGGCCAGATTCAGGATAAAGAGGGGACACATACCAGAAATGTTGGAAGCCATCAATAAGATTTAGGGTGGACAATGAATGGGATATAGAAAAGCCACCATTTCCTCATCTGGAAAATACCTATTTCAAAGAATTAATCTAAGAATTAAATAGGTTAATAAATATTTAGGACCATGCCTAGCATGTTTATTTACTGTTATCAGTCCCCAGCACACCATCAAAAATTAATCAGTTCTGACAATGTCATCTATTTTACTACCAAGTCCAACAGTCAGTTTTGTCTCTTTTATACTTACAATATACTAGAGGCCAGCACACGAAATTCGTGTGTGGGTACGGTCCCTAGGCCTGGCCTGCAATCAGGGCCATCTTCCCCAGCTGCCCACAGCCAGCCCCGCCCTCCACCGCCATCCACCCCAGTTCCCCATCAGGTGAACGTAGCCTGCTGGCCGAGGAGAGGGGAGGTCAGCCGTTCTGCCCACTCGCCGGCCTCGCCCCTGCCGCGGGTTGCTCTCTGTGTGTGGGGTGACTGGTGGGGTGGAGGCCTTGGCCTGCCACCAACCCCTGGTTCCCCGTTAGTCATTGGGCAATTTGAGCCCGCCAGCCTGGGAAAGGGACCAAGAGGTGGTCAGTGCGCCTCAGTGGTCAAGTGATTATTCTGGTCATTCCACTGTTAGGGTCAATTTGCATATTACCCTTTTATTATATAGGATTCTCAGCAATACTGACAGGATCAATCACTCTGCTTGAAATCCTTCCTACTTAATGGCCTCTTCTCAATCTCCTTCCCTAGATTGATCTACCTCTTCTCGTCCTCTAATGTAGAAGTCCAGGATTCAGTCTTAGTATTCTGGATACCTCCCTCCCTTAGCAGTCCACTCATCCTGTGCATTCCTGTCCATGCAGTTGTGGTAAATAGTTAATGAAAGGTTAATAGAAATTTGGGAAGTCATCATCATATGTAAGGTGACTAGAGCTTTACCTTGAACTAAAACTATCTTGAAAATAATTTATTTTACATATTTAACAAAAATTACAACTACACAGTAATTCCTAGAACACAGAATAAATCAAGTTTTGTTTTAATGACTATTTTCTGACAAAATGAAGAGAGCAAGTCTTTACATTTGACTTTTAAGGCACAGTCACAGAAGAGGGTACTCTACCACATCAAATTCCCCAAAGCTAAGCCAGTGAAGCACCTTGTCATTATACACTAGGTCCTTATTTTCCCATTGGCCATCTGAAATGGTTGCCAAAGTACTTTTATGGACTTAATTAGGTAAGATTACTGTTCAGTTATACTTAAATGGGAAGGATCTTGGGCCTGATGGACAGGGCAGTGGGAAGCTATTAGAATAGCTCTCGACACATTCAGTCTCCTCGTTACTGTGGTCACAGCTGACATTCCAGAGAAGCACACCTGACCCAGGAAGAGTAATCAGAATCTTCCAGAAAGGCCTCAGGGTTGGTGGGTAGCCACTGAAGTGGAACTTGGAGAGGTCAGCAGCCATGTGGGGGAAACAGCTGAGTTGAGAGGATGAAATGGACACTAAGCAAAAAGTTGGAAGGAAAAAAGGAAAAAAACTCCCAAATTGACAGCAGGTGATTTCATTTGAGACCTACTACAGTGCAGATGTCCTGGTCTGTAAATTCTCCTTTTCCTAAATTAAGCTGTCATTTGTAAACTGTGTTTTAAAAGAGCAATGTGAGTATGTTACCAAATAAAAGGTATAAGAGACTGGGAGGAGACGGGAGAAGGGCAGTTAGGATTAAGAAGCCTGCTCTTGCAGACAGCAGGAACTACCCAGCTCAGAGAAGACTGGAGGTGGCCTTTTCTCTTTAGCATAGAAGGGAGAGACAGAGAAATACGGATGTGAGAGAAACATCGATTGGTTGCCTCCCACACACACCCTGACGGAGATGGAGCATGTAACTGAGTTATGTGCCCTTGACCAGAATTGAACCCCAGACCCTTCAGTCTATAGGCTGATGTTCTATCCCCTGAGCCAAACCTGCGAGGGCTGGACATGGCCTTACTTGAATAGCAAACAGTAACACTTAAAATTTAAAAGTTATTGATCCTGCTTCCTAGTAATTACTTAATCCATGATTAGATTAGGTAGGGTAAATTTGAGATCAGTGAAATAGTAATGATATTTAAAAACAATAAGTGAGTTGCATGTCACAATTTAGGTTAAAGTAAATCAAAACTTAAAAAGCAAATTATGATATCAGTATCCAAACTCATCTTTGATATGGATTGATTTTTAGAAAGGGAGAAACGGGAATGTGAAAACAAAATAAGTCCAGCTTTGATTTCATCTCATTCTGTTCAGTTTCTATTAATGGACGGATGGATCCACTAGGATTTCTGCAAAAAGATCAAATAAATATCATCTAGGTATAATTAATAGCAATCAACAAAACAAATGATACAACATTGTGGTTATATATTTTTATACTTTATGTATAAAATAGTTGGGAATAATTCCGAATGATATTATCTAACTTGATATTGTGGGAGTCAGGTATAGGGATCACAAATTCTATACTGAGAAAGACCTAAGATGTTAACCCAAGCTGCCAAATGTCAATTAAAATTTTGTTCCTACCATTCAAGTGTTAATTTTCAAATGTTCTCCTCAAATGACACACGTACTTTCTTTGGAATGGTAACATACTCACTTTCACCAGTTTTCTTGTTGCCAACATCTCAGATGTTCCGTCCTTCACATCTAGTAAAGAATGCTTTGCTGGGTGGCATGCCTTAACTGCTACTGGAGTAGTAGCTAGGTCTGGGTTGTATTTTGATAAAATCTAAAAAACAAGCAAATTCCTTTTTATTAAGTCATATGAACAACATAAATTTGGAAGGTGTTATAAAACTCAAGAAAACCCAAGGAAAATTAGAGGGTATGGGTTGTTTGAAACAGTAAGAATTTTTTTAGCAGCACAGACGGACGTTTAACATCACAGAAATGATGGCAATATTAAAAATTTAACTTGGGTGTGGAGGCTTGATTACTAAAGCCTTCTAAAATGTACACTAAGGATAATGGAAACAAGCAGCAACGTGTCCCTGTGAACAAATTAAGCCTTTACAAAGATGTTAGGAAAAATATATATAGGAAAGAGGCAAAATAAATGCTAAAAATAAATGTTATATAGATTATAAAAAGAATTTGAAATATCAACTATGATTGTTTTCATAAATAAAGAACTGACACATTAAATACAAGGTTTCCCTCTTTTAACATAGAAATAAAAAGGGAAGTGGAATTCTATATAATGCTTATAGACAAAAACTGCTCCTTCTCACTCTATTATGATGCCCAGAAAAAAAAAACAGAAAAGCCAGAGAGAGGAGAATAATGAACCCTTTACTTATATGTTAGGATGAGTCTGTTCCAATGGCATTTAGGTTTTTTCCCAAGTAGTTTTATCTTTCTCATAGCTCTCCATAAGCTGGGAAGGTTGCTAGAATAACCATTGCCAAACACTACAACTCCTTTGGGGGAGTATTGGGGGGACTGGAAGAACCAGACTGGTGGTTATTTAGATTTGGCAGTTGCTATAAATCAGTAGTTGACTAGTAGTAAATGATGTTTTACTAAAGAATTAGAAATTCTAAATCAGTGTTTCTCAAGTTATTCATGATACCCATCTCTGAAGAACTGTAGGATAAATGACATTCCTTACTTGGGCAGCAACACCTCCCCCATGGAAATAGTGGTCAACATGACCATCACGGGTGAACAACTGAAAAATTAGAATACATAACAAGAATACATTTCTGAACTTGAGGTTAAAGAGAAAATGCCCCAAGGGCATAAAAGTATGATGATGTCACTAGCTTCTGCTCAACTCAGAAGAACCTTAACCAGGTAGTGTCAGAAAGTCCTAGCAGCCCAGAATTTAGATTTTCTCAATACCCAAACCAGCACATAGCCCAATGATAAGTAATAGTTTACATCAGAGATTACATAAATATCTAACTTTGAAAAAGATGTATCAGAAAAAAAAAAAAAAAAACAGCCTGGAAAATAACCTGGAGAATGTCTTCTGGAATTGTAGTTACTTTTGGAGGTGTAGGTGTTCTGAGCAGATTCTCATAAGAAGAAATCACAGGGGAAGAGGGAGCTTCCGCACAGCTCTCAAAGCACTTGTCTGAATTTAAAACTAACGATGTATAGTCTTTCATTTCCAAATCATTTGATGAACTGTTTGTTTTTGATAATGGATAATCTGTGGATACCTAGTGAATAAAAATAAATCATTAAATTATGGTGGTATAAAATAATGGAAAATAAAAATTGTCAATTGTTAGTTCTGTTGGGGTCCTTAAATAGGCCAGAAATGGCCCCCTCTTCCCAATCAAGTATTAAATAAAATCAAGAAAACAAAGAAATGACATATGGAGGACAAAGTACCACATTCATTACCAACAAAGGCTGAGCTTAATATGAAAAATGGACTGAATCCCAGATTTAGATGATTCACCCCTCCCCAGTCTCAGGCAACTAACTGGGCTAGATGAGAGTCACAGCACGAAGGAATGGGCAAATTACCACAGGCCCTCACCCCCAAGAAGAAGAAATATTTGACTGAAACCCAGCATTTTATTTCTCTACAACTACAGTGTCCAACACAGAAGCCACAACCATCTGGGGTTGTTTAAACTTAATGAAATTAGTAAAAATTGAAAAACTAAAAATTAGTCCCACAGATGCACTTGCCACATTTTATGTGCTCAGTAGCTGGCTGTGACTAATAACTATCATACCGAACAGCACAGAATATAGTACATTTCCATCACTGTAGGAAGTTCTATTGAACAGCCTGGTCTACCATATGGGTTGTCTTAAATATTCATACCAACTTTACTACAGAATGAGGTTTTGATAATAGTAAATTTGTTCACTAGGGAAAATTTGGGGGGGATAAAGGGGGGGCAATAAAAATCACCCATAAATAACCACATTTTGGTGTGTTTATATTCATTCTTTTTCCTTAAAATGTAGTAGTCCCACCTTATCCACAGGAGATATGTTCCAACACCCCCAGTGGATGTCTAAAACCCTAGATAGTACTGAACCCTACATGTACTGTTTATTCCTATACATACATACCTATAATAAAGTTTAATTTATAAAACAGGTACAGTAAAAGATCAATAACTAATAATAAAAAAGCAATTCTAACAATATACTGTAATAAAGGTTATGTGACTTGAACACAAGCACTGTGATACCTTGACAGTTGATCTGATAACTGAGATGGTCACTAAGTGACTAACAGGAGGGTAGTATCTACAGTGTGGACATGCCAGACAAAGGGATGATTCATATCTCATATGGAGCAGGAGGATGAGAGATTTTATAACTCTACTCAAAGGAGCAATAACTGAAAACCCATGACTTGTTTATTTCTGGAAATTTCCATTTAATATTTTCAGACTGCAGTTGACCACAGGTAACTGAAACCACAGAAAGCAAAACCACGGATAAGAGAGGACAACTGTATGCATGTGTATCTGTACATATACATACATGCCACTTTCCATATCATTAAATACCTGAACACATTGTTTTTATATGTTCTTATATGTTTTTTAAAAACATGATAGTTATGCAACACTGGACCTTACTGACATACCTTAATGTACCTTGCTTCTCTTCTACCATTTGACATTTAGATTGTTTCCATGTTTTGCTCTAATAATAATTTGCTATAACAAATCTGTCCCAGTGAGCCTTAGAATAAATTCTGAGACATGTTTAAAAGGTATGAAAAAATTTAAAGCTCTTAATATATGCTGCTATATTACCCTCCAGAAGTATATGGTAAGTATACAACTAAAGTCTGTATTATTCTAACTTTTTAAACAGACTGAGTCAAGAAGTAATCGTGTATCCGAGTCATTAAGAACAAAATTAGAGCTTTTAATTTTATGAAAATTTACCAAAGCTGTTCTGTTCTTTGTAGAAGGAATTTTCAAACCAGGAGTACAGAATGTAGGTGCCAAGGGAGACTTTGTATATTCATCATCTAGAAGACACATACAATCACGTGAAAATAAATATTTGAAAATAAAGTTGAAATACAGATTTCAATTTTAAGTTATAATCCTTGTCAATATAATTTGTATATATTATTTTTAATAACTTAAATTATAACATCTGCTTAGTTGGACAGGAAAAAATCAAAACTCATATCACATATCTAATGATCACTAGTACTAATAGAAGTTCAGCAAGGCACAAGTGCCATATGCAAAAATGAATAATTCTAGCATAAGAGCAAGAAACAAAAATATAATTTGAAGATATTTTTCACTATTGCAACAAGATTAGAGCAAGATACCGATATATAAACCTATTAAAAACTGTTTAAGATCTTTATGGAGAAAATCAAATTTCTGAAAAAAAAAAAAAAAAAAAAGGAGGAAGAGGGCCAGGAAGTCGCTTGCTGTCCAAGATTTTATGAACAAAACTATGCATATACATATATTTGATATCTATAATACACAGTATAATGAAAGCAATCTTTAAAAAATACCAAGGAGAAACTGTGAACATGTTAGAAAAGTGATCATCAGACTGGCAAAATTTGATTAGGTCTAAATATCATTAAGTGCTGGAAAAGACAGAGAAACAGTAACCCAAACACTGCTTGGGGGCATAAAAGCCACCTTCAGGGCAATTTAGCATCTTAGAGTAAGTGAAGGTGTGCATCCCCTTTCATCTAGAAATTCTACTACTAGAGTGAGAAACACATGTGCACAGGTATAATTTTCATTATAGCACTGCCTTGTAATAGTAAAAAATAAAAAAAACTCAATGTTAATAAAATGGCTTATTCATACAGTGGAACACTACTGAACAATTAAAATGGATGAACTGCCCTAGCTGGTTTGGCTCGGTGGATAGAGCGTTGGCCTGCGGACTGAAGGGTCCCGGGTTTGATTCCGGTCAAGGGCACATGCCTGGGTTGCGAGCTCAATCCCCAGTAGGGGGCATGCAGGAGGCAGCCAATCAACGATTCTCTCTCATCGATGTTTCTCTCTCTCTCTCTCCTCTCCGAAATCAATAAAAATATATTTTTAAAAAAATGGATGAACAGGATTTACATAGATTACTATAAAAAAAACATACTGTGTAGTGAAAAAAGGAAATGGCAAAAGAATACAAATTATATGTTGTTACTTATGTGAAATTTTAAAATACAATTATGCTTTAATTAATCATTGCTTTTGGGGAGGAAAGGAAGGAGAACAATTAAGTGGGGCTAGGTATTTAGCTTTAGGTATAACTTTTTTTAAAAAAGATTTTTAAAATTATTTTTAGAGAGGAAGGGAGAGGTGGAGAAACATGAATATGAAAGCAAAACATCGATTTTCCTCCTGCACGCCGCCTACTGGGGATTGAATCCGCAACCCAGGCTTGTGCCCTGATTGAAAATCTAACCAGTAACCTTTTGGTGCATGGGATGGCTCAACCAACTGAGCTAGACTGGCCAGGGCACTTTAGGTATAACTTTAATTTTAAAACATTTGAAGCAAATATAGCAAGATATTAACATCTATTTAATTTTATATTTTCAGTATACACCTATACACCTGGGGTTTTAAGATAATGCAGCTAACATAAAACCTGCCTGCAACCCTAGCCAGTTTGGCTCAGTTGATAGTGTCGGCCTTTGGACTGAAAGGTCCAGATTCAATTCTGGTCAAGGACACATGCCCGGGGTTGCGGCCTCAATCCCCAGTAGGGGGCGTGCAGGAGGCAGTCAGTCAATGATTCTCTCTCATTATTGATGTTTCTATCTCTCCCTCTCCCTTCCTCTCTGAAATCAATAAAAATATATTTAAAACAATAAAAACAACAACAAAAAACCTGTTTGCAATGGGTAACCCATGGAGTCCTGGCTGGGGTAAGCATGAAATAGCTCCACAGGGCACATAGAACTACCACTGAAAACCTCCATTTAAAGATGAGTTCAGAGAGGGACAAGATGGCGACCACCGAGAAGGTAGGGAGGGAGTGTGTGTGAGAGAGGGAGCAATAGAGGACTGTGTGGACAGGTGTGATGTGTGTGTGTGAGAGCTAGGACAGTTAGATCCTGCAGGTCTTCCAAGGGGCTGCCAAACTGGGCAGTCTTAAAGGGTGCAACCCTGCTGCTTCCGCAAACACTCCGGGGAGGACACCGCCGGCACAGAGACCATGCCATCTTGAAGAACTGAACTGCTTGAGACTAGGATCCTAGCCTTGCCACTACCTAATCTGGTCTCAGTCACAAACTGGGACCCTACAGCACTCGGGTGAAAGACCTGCGACCACCACTGCAGACCCAGGGACACCAAGACCCCAAGCAGGCCAGGGCTGCAGATTTCTGTGAGTCACAGAGCCAAACCCCTCCCCGCCAGCCCGAGGCAGTGGCATAGGAACTGCCAGACCCTCTCCATGCAAACAGGCCTCCTGCCCACACACAACAGCAGCGGCTCTATCTGAATTTGAGCCTGGGTGCGCCGACAGGGGAAGTTTGTTTCCTGCGACCAGACCCTGCGCCCACACAGGGAGGCTGCACTGAATTTGAGCCCAGGTGCACAGACACGGGGAGTTTGTTTCCCGCAGTGCACCCGTGTGACCAGACCCTGCACCCACACAGGGAGGCTGCGCTGAATTTGAAGCTGGGTGCTCGAACACGGGGAGTGTGTTTCCCTCAGCCTGCACTCCCATGACCAGACCCGAAGCCCACACAAGGCAGCAGTGCCACCTGAGGAGGGGACCTCCTGATGACACAGTGCAACCTGGTCCCCCAAGCAGACCAGGGACCCTGATTCTCCGCGTGAGAGGCAGCATTGAGCACCAGTGACTTGACTCTGTTTCTCATGTGTGCACCTGAGATCCCTGACTCCCAGTGCATTCACACTAAGAGCCAGGGACTCCAATTCTTGGCACATGCACACAGAGGGACCCTGATTCTCGGCGCGAGGCCACACCAAGCAACAGAGACTCTGATACTCAATTCTCAGCATAGGCACAGGGGATCTCTGATTCCCGACACTCGCTAGTGGACTCTGATTTTCAGCACACGCCAGCAGGGTCTCTGTTTCAGCACGGCGCAGGTGGGGTCCCTGATTCTATGTGTGCACACAAGGCCACACTAAGTGCCAGTGACTCTGATCCTGGGCAAGCGTGGCTCCCACCAACCCATGGCAGCCACACATCTTGGTGTCAGAGCTCTTCAGTGACACTCAGGGGGTGCGAAGCTCCCACTGCACACAGCTCAGGCCTCCACAACTCGACATTTGAACCTTCTGGTGATAATTAGAATAGGGAGACAACGAAACAATCCCCAGAGGAAAGAAAATGAGGAATCGCCAAGAAAGGAAATAAGTGAAACAGAAGCATGCAAATGACAGAAAAAGAATTCAGAGTAATGGTCGTATAGTTCATACACTGGATGGACGAGAAAATCAACAACCTATGCAAAAATCAAGAAGTAATCAAAAGTGATACAGCTGCCGAAACCGGTTTGGCTCAGTGGATAGAGCGTCGGCCTGCGGACTGAAGGGTCCCGGGTTCGATTCCGGTCAAGGGCATGTACCTGGGTTGCGGGCACATCCCCAGTGGGAGATGTGCAGGAGGCAGCTGATCGATGTTTCTCTCTCATCGATGTTTCTCTCTCATCAATGTTTCTAACTCTCTCTATCTCTCTCCCTTCCTCTCTGTGGAAAATCAATAAAATATATTTAAAAAAAAAAAAAAAAAAAAAAAGTGATACAGCTACAATCAAAAACACCATGGAAGGTTTCAACAGTAGACTATAAGAACCAGAGGACCAAATTAGAGAGTTAAAGATAAGGTATAGAAACAGGCCCAATCTGAACAGCAACTAGAGAATAAAAGTAAAAAACAGGAGGAGAGCCTAAGGGAGCTATGGGACAACACAAAACAAAGTAACATATGTATAATAGGGCTGCCAGAAGGACAAGAAGAGCAGCAAGGATTAGAGAATCTATTTGAAGAAATAATGACAGAAAACTTCCCTGATATGGGGTAGTACAAAGTTACACAAGTACAGAGAGTCCCAAGCAAGATAAATCCCAAAAGACCCACACCAACACACGTCATAATTACAATGGCAAATGTTAACGACAAAGAGAGAATCTTAAAGGCTGCAAGAGAGAGACAGACAGTTACCTACAAAAGATCCCCCATCAGATTATCAAATTTCTCAAAAGAAACACATCAAGCTAGAAGGGAATGGAAGGAGGTATACAAAGTGATGCAAAGCAAAGGACTGAATCCAAGAATACTCTATCCAGCAAGACTATCAATCAAAATTGAAGGGGAAATCAGGAGCTTTGCAGACAAAAAAACGGCTAAGGGAGTTTATCACTACCAAACCAGCAATACAAGAAATGCTAAAGGGAATGCTGTAAAAAGAAGAAATAGGAAGGGAGGAAGGAACACAGGCATAAAATACAGAAATGGCTACAAACAAGTACCTATAAATAATAACATTAAATGTAAATGGATTAATGCTCAAACCAAAAGACGTCGAGTGAATGAATGAATGAATAAGAAAACATGACCCATATATATGCTGTCTACAGGAGACCCACCTCAGAACAAGGGACTCACACAGACTGAAAGTGAAGGGATGGAAAAGTATTTAGCAGGCAAACGGAAATGAAATAAAGCTGGGGTAGCAATACTTATATCTGACAAAATAGACCTCAAAGTGAAGACCATAACAAGAGATAAGAAAGGCCACTTCATAATTCTAAAGGGATCGATACAACAAGAGATATAACTCTGGCAAACATTTATGCTCCCAATGCAGGAGCACCCAAATACATAAAAAATCTTTTGGAAGATATCAGGGGTGAGATTAACAACAACACAATCATAGTAGGAGACTTTAATACCCCATTAATGTCACTGGATAAATCTTCTAGAAAAACATTAGCAAAGAAACATCAATCCTAAACGACTCACTAGATCAGATGGACTTAATCGACATCTTTATTACATTCCATCCCAAAACTACAGAATATACATTCTTCTCAAGTGCACATGGGACATTTTCAAAGATAGACCACATATTGGGACACAGGCAAAGTCTCTCCAAATTCAAGAGGACTGAGATCAGGTAGATACCACCAAGATGGCAGCATAGGTAAACACCGGAGACTGCTGCCGCAAACAACCACTTTAAAAATACAACTAAAAGACGGAACGGACATCACCCAAAACCACAGGAAGGCTGGCTGAGGAGAGACTCTTCAACTAGAAGGAAAGACTACAGCATTCTGAGGCTCAGAGGAGGCGCAGTGTGGAAAATTTAAAGGTGCGGAGGTGCGCGCGCAAAGCGGGCTGGTGGCTGAGGGCGCGGTTGTTGTTTTCAATCAGGAGGGAGTCTCAGACTCTGAGCTCCAGATCTGGGCGAGTCTCTAGGGACTCAGACTCAAATGGGAGAAGCGGGATTGTCTAGCATCAGTTGGAACTCGAGGGCAGCTTTCTCTCCGAGGTTTGCAGCGGTTGCCGGGGTTCTGAGAAGCAGAGCCTCTGGGAACGGGACCGAGAGCAGCCATAACTGCTCCCTCCGCCCGACCTGTTGATCCCGCCCCGCCCCGCCCAAGCCCTGCGCAGAGCCATTTGCCGGATCACCTCAGGCAAAGGCTAGATTAGCACCTCCCCAGAGGACAGAAGTTTTCCCACAGCTGATTCTCACAGCCAGTCGGCCTGGTGGTCAAATCCCTCTAGTATTAACTACAACAATCAAGGCTTAACTAGAACAAGACTGCGCATAAAGACCACAAGGGGGTGCACCAAGAAAGCATAAAAAATGCAGAGACAAAAAAACATGACAGAAATGGAGGATATAGAGCTAAAAAACGCAATTTTGAGGGCTTGCAATAAACTTGAGGAGAGCCTCATGAACACTAATGAGACCCTTGATGCTATGATAAAGAAATTAGAAAGTAAGCATACACGGACTGAAATAAAGAATATTATACCCAATAGCAGACCAGAGGAGCGCAAGAATCAAGCCAAAGATTTGAAATGCGAAGAAGCAAAAAATACCCAACCGGAAAAGCAAAATGAAAAAAGAATCCGAAAATACGAAGATAGTGTAAGGAGCCTCTGGGACAGCTTCAAGCGTACAAACATCAGAATTATAGGGGTGCCAGAAGATGAGAGACAGCAAGATATTGAAAACCTATTTGAAGATATAATGGCAGAAAAATCCCCCCACCTGGTGAAAGAAATGGACTTACAGGTCCAAGAAGCACAGAGAACCCCAAACAAAAGGAATCCAAAGAGGACCACACCAAGACACATCATCATTAAAATGCCAAGAGCAAAAGACAAAGAGAGAATCTTAAAAGCAGCAAGCGAAAGAGACTCAATTACCTACAAGGGAATACCCATACGACTGTCAGCTGATTTCTCAACAGAAACTTTGCAGGCCAGAAGGGAGTGGCAAGAAATATTCAAAGTGATGAATGCCAAGAACCTACAACCAAGATTACTTTATCCAGCAAAGCTATTATTCAGAATTGAAGGTCAGATAAAGAGCTTCACAGATAAGGAAAAGCTAAAGGAGTTCATCACCACTAAACCAGTATTATACGAAATGCTGAATGGTATCCTTTAAGAAGAGGAAGAAGAAAAAGGTAAAGATACAAATTGTGAACAACAAACATGCATCTATCAACAAGTGAATCTAAGAATCAAGTGAATAAATAATCTGATGTACAGAATGAACTGGTGATTATAATGACTCAGGGACATAGAAAGGGAATGGACTGACTATTCTTGGGGGGGAAAGGGGAATGGGAGATGCGGGAAGAGACTGGACAAAAATCGTGCACCTATGGATGAGGACAGTGGGTGGGAAGTGAGGGCGGAGGGTGGGGCGGGAACTGGGAGGAGGGGAGTTATGGAGGAAGGGAAAGAGGAACAAATGTAATCTGAACAATAAAGATTTAATAAATAAAAAAAAAGAGGATTGAGATCATATCAAGCATCTTCTCAGATCACAATGGCATAAAATTAGAAATCAACTACAGTAAAATCAATCACAAAAATTCAAACACTTGGAGGCTGAATAGCACACTATTAATCAATGAGTGGGTTACCAAAGAAATCAAAGAAGAAATAAAACACATCCTGGGAAAAAACGACCATGAAAACACAACAATCCAATATCTTTGGGACACAATGAAAGGAGTCCTGAGAGGGAAGTTCATAGCATTACGGCCTATCTCGGAAGGAAGGAAATAATAAAGATCAGATCGGAAATAAATGACATAGAGACCCACCCCCCCAAAAAAACAATAGAAAAGATCAATGAAACCAAGAGCTAGTTCTTTGAAAGGATAAACAAGATTGATGAACCTCTAGCCAGGCTCACCAAGAAGCAAAGAGAGAGGACCCAAATAAACAAAATCAGAAATGAAAGAGGTGAAATAACAACAGACCCCACAGAAATACGAAGAATCATAAAAAAATACTATGAGCAACTCTATTCCAACAAACTGGTCAACCTAGAAGAAATGGACATATTCCTAAAAAAATATGACCTTCCAAAACTCAACGAGGAGGAATCAAAAAATCTGAATAGGCTGATAGCTATGGAGGAAATTAAAGCAGTAATAAAAAAACTTACAACAAACAAAAGCCCTGGACCAGGCAACTTCACAAGGGAGTTTTATAAAACATTCAAAGAAGAAATAAAACCTATCTTCCTCAGACTATTCTAAAAAATTCAAGAGGAAGGAGCACTTCCAAGCTCTTTCTACAAAGCCAGCATTACCCTAATCCCAAAACCAGATAAAGACCATACAAAGAAAGAGAATTACAGGCCAATATCCTTCATGAACATAGACACCAAAATCCTCAACAAAATTCTAGCAAATCAAATCCAGCATTACATTAGAAAGATCATACACCATGGCCAAGTGGGATTTATCCCGGGGATGCAAGGATGGTACAATATCCACAAATCAATAAATGTGATACACCTTATAAACAAAGAGAGATAAAAACCATATAATCATATCCATTGATGCAGAAAAAGCATTTGACAAAATCCAACACCCTTTCTTGATAAAAACCTTCAGCAAGGTGGGAATAGAAGGATCATACCTCAACATAATAAAAGCCATATATGACAAACCCACAGCCAACATCATACTCAATGGGCAAAAACTAAAACCATTTCCACTAAGAACAGGAACAAGACAGGGATGCCCAGTCTCACCACTCCAGTTCAACATAGTACTGGAAGTGCTAGCCATTGTGATCAGACAAGAAGAAGAAATAAAAGGCATCCAAATTGGAAAAGAAGAAGTAAACTGTCCTTATTCGCAGATGACATGATATTGTACACAGAAAAGCCCAGACTCCATAAAAAACTACTAGACTTAATAAATTAATTCGGCAATGTAGCAGGATATAAAATTAACACCCAGAAGTCTATGGCTTTTCTATACACCAATAATGAACTCACAGAAAGAGAAATTAAAAAAGCAATCCCATTTACCATTGCAACAAAAAAATTAAGATACCTAGGAATAAACTTAACCAAGGAGATAAAGGACCTATACTCAGAAAATTTCAGAACGCTGAAAAAAGAGATAGAGGAAGACATGAACAAATGGAAGAATACACCATGTTCATGGATTGGTAGAATCATCATCATTAAAATGTCCATACTAACCAAAGCAATCTATAAATTCAATGCAATCCCCATTAAAATACCAATGGCATACTTCAAAGACCTAGAACAAAATCTCCAAAAATTCATCTGGAATAAATAAAGACCCCAAATAGCTGCAGCAATCTTGAGAAAGAAGAACAATGTTGGAGGGATCACAATACCAGATATCAAGCTATACTACAAAACCATTGTTCTCAAAACTGCCTGGTACTGGCACAAGAACCAGTGGAACAAAACAGAGAATCCAGAAATCGACACAAGCCATTATGCTCAATTAATATTTGACAAAGGAGGCAAGAGCATACAATGGAGTCAAGACAGTCTCTTCAATAAATCATGTTAGGAAAACTGGATAGATACTTGCAAAAAAATTAAACTAGACCACCAACTTACACCATACACAAAAATAAACTCAAAATGGATAAAGGACTTAAATATAAGATGAGAAACCATAAAAATCTTAGAAGAAGCCATAGGCAGCAAAATAGCAGGCATTTGTTGTAGCAATATATTTAACGATACAGCTCCTATGGCAATGGAAACTAAGGAGAAAATAAACAAATGGGACTACATAAAAATAAAAAGAAACCATCAGCAAAACAACAAGAAAGGCCACTGCATGGGAGAACATATTTGCCAATGTTATCTCCGATAAGGGTCTAATCTCCAACATTTACAGGGAACTCATACAACTTAATAAAAGGAAGATAAACAACCCAATCAATAAATGGGCAAAGGACCTAAATAGACACTTTTCGAAAGAGGACATTCAGAAAGCCAAGAGTCATATGAAAACATGCTCAAAGTCACTAATCAACCGAGAGATGCACATCAAAACAACAATGAGGAACCACCTCACACCTGTCAGAATGGCTTCCATCAACAAATCAACAAACGACAAGTGCTGGCAAGGATGCGGAGAAAAAGGAACCCTCCTTCACTGCTGGTGGGAATGCAGACTGGTTCAGCCACTGTGGAAAACAGTATGGCATTTCCTCAAAAAATTAAAAATGGAACTGCCATTTGACCCAGTAATCCCACTTCTAGGAATATATCCCAAGAAAACAGAAACACCAATCAGAGAGGATATATGCACCCCTATGTTCATAGCAGCAAAATTTACAATAGCTAAGATTTGGAAACAGCCTAAATGCCTATCAGCAGATGAGTGGATTAGAAAACTATGGTACATCTACACAATGGAATACTACACTGCTATAAAAAAGGAGTTCTTACCATTTGAAACAGCATGGATGGAACTGGAGAACATTATGCTAAGTGAAATAAGCCAGTCAGTGAAAGAAAAATACATAATCTCACTTATTTATGGATAATAAAAAACATTATAAACTGATGAACAAAAATAGATACACAGGCAGAGAAGTATCAAACAGACTGTCAAACTACAGCAGGAAGGCTGAGGAGGGATGGCGGGGGGGGGGGGGAGGGGGGGGGGCGGGAGGGGGGCGGGGGGGGGGGACGGGACGGGGAGGGGAGGTAAGAGATCAACCGAAGGACTTGTATGCATGCATATAAGCATAACCATTGGATGCAAGACACTGGCAGGAGGGTGAGGGCATGTGCCGGGGGAGTAGGGGAGGCTGGTGGAAGGTCAATTGGAAAAAAAAAGAGACATATGTGTGGGAAGAGCTCAGGAGATTTATCTCAGTGCTGCGGCAGATGCAATGGCGTGAGCACACTCCGCCTACACAAGCTTCCTCGGCACACCAGGAAGTGGCATCGCCCGCCTGAGCTGACCTCCTAGAGCCCCTACATAGTACCCTGATCTTTCCTACTATTGGTTGCCCTATGGATGTTGTAAACTTCTGATTGGTGTGGAATGTTATATATACTGCTGCACTCACACAATAAAGTTGGATTTGCGTCACTGAACCGTCCCCGGAGTCGGGCATGCTTTGTTAGGACTCCGTTCGGCCTCACCCCCGCGGACCCCCTGTACATATGTACTACTATTTATAATATCTTAAACAATAAAAATTAATTAATTAATTACTTAATTAAAAAAAAGATGAGTTAAAAATTAAAGGCATGTGAGGAAACAAGCCCCAAGAAAGACAATCAAAGTGATAAACAAGAGAATGAATACCTTAAAGAGTCTTTCAGATACAAGTGTTTAAAATGTTTAAAAAGGTAAATGGAGGCATAGAAATCCCAAGGCAAGAGAGCAATACAGAAGGAAAAATAGAACTTATAAAACAAAAAATGTAGTCATTAAAGTAAAAATTCAAGTGATCGGTTAACATAATAAATTAGACTCAGTGTAAGAAGAGAAACAGCAATTGGAAGAATGTCTAAAGCACAAAGTAGCAAAGAAAAAGGGAAGGAAGCTATCAAATGGAAGTTAAACTGAGGAGGCTAAAGGGTAAGTTTCAATATACACTGAGGGGCCAGATTATTATGACCGGCCAGATTATTATGACCACCCCAGCAGTACTTCGTTGGGCCACCTTTTGCCTTCAATACTGTGGCGATTCTTGGCATTGACTCCATGAGATGTTGAAGGTGATGCGAGGAATCTGACACCATGCCTGATGAATAGCACTGTCTAGTTCTGTGAGATTTGATGGTTGTGGAACCAGCTGCCTGATGGCTCTTTTAACTTCATCCCACAAATGCTCAATTGGATTGAGATCTGGTGATTGTGGGGGCAACATAAGCAAGGTAAAGTCTCCCTCATGTTCTTGAAATCACTCCTGCACAATACGAGCACCGTGGCATGGCGCACTGTCTTGTTGGAAGAAGCCATCTCCATTGGGATACGCCATCAACATGATAGGATGAACTTGATCAGCAATGATACTTAGGTATGTTGTGCTATTCAGACGTTTATAATGGTCTGGCCCTCTAGCAACTTCAGCGTGAAATTATAACTAATTTGCCTATAAATGTCAGGTGGTCATAATAATCTGGCCACTCAGTGTATATCTTACAGGAATTTCAGGAGAAAAAAATTGAGGAATTAGGGGAAAGTAATATTATTAAAGAGATAATGTCAGTATTTTCCAGACTCAGATGAATCCTTAGTTTAAAAAAATCATCCCAAATTATAAACATAATACATGAAAACAAACATACTATAGAGAAATAAAGAATGTCAAAGATAAAGATAAAAACTTATAGGCTACCAAAAAGAAGAGATTTTCTATAAAGAAGAGCTAATCAGACCGATAGCCCTCTGCTCATCAGCAAGATACCAGGTCACATGGAATAATTTCTTTAAAATACTGAAGAAAGACATATGTTGATTTGGTCACCTATATCGTGTTAAATTATCATTCAAGAATGAGTGAAAGCCCAGCTGGTGTGGCTTAGTGGTTGAGTGTCGACCCATGCACCAAGAGGTCACTGGTTCAATTCCTGGTCAGGGCACATGCCCTGGTCTCAGGCTCTATCCCCATGGGGGTCATCCAGAACTAGTGATTACTTAGCACAGAATAGACCATCTCTGAAAGAACTGCTAAAGGCAGTAATTTAACCAGAAAACTAAATCCAGAAGGAATGAGTGAACTATAAGAAGCAATGGCAAACACAAAAAAATGGTAAAGAAATTACTAAATTTTAATAAGTACAGAATATAAAAATTTTAATAGCTTTTGTGGCATAGAAATAGGGTCAAACAAAAATACAACATAAACTCTCTTAATAAGCCTCCACTTAACCAAATTACTAATGGGTAAATGTAAGCTTTCGATTCTTTTCATAAGACTAGAGGCCCGGTGCACAAAATTCATACACTGGGTGGGGGGGGGGGCGGTTCCCTCAGCCTGGATTGCAAGAGGGCGCAGGCCAGGCCGAGGGACCCCAGTGGTGCACGATCGGGGCCAGGGAGGGACGTGGGAGGTTGGCCAGCAGGCGAGGGACCGTGGGAGGGCTCCAGGGCGTGTCCAGCCAGTCTCGCTCAGTCCTAATTGGCCAGACCCCAGCAGCAAGCTAACCTACCTGTCGGAGCATCTGCCCCCTGGTGGTCAGTGCACATCATAGTGAGCGGCTGAGTGGCCTTAGCATATCATTAGCATATTACACTTTGATTGGTTGAATGACCGACCAGATGACCAGACACTTAGCATATTAAGCTTTGTATTATATAGGATACTGCTGATGGCCCACTGAAGGATTTCAGTCAGGAAGTCTTAAAAGATAGTCTCCATTATTATGGTCCACTGGGAAGTGATTTCTGAATATGATGGAAGGTAGTGGTCCAATTTCTCTCCTTTTTAAAAAAATAAGCTACTCTTTAATATAGTCTTGTTTTTTCTTATAAGTTGAGTTCTAAGCTTACTATGAATAAGTTGCATTTTGTTACACCTGTTTATGCCAGAGGTACTTGTTAATTTAATAACAAGTCAGTGAAATTAGTAAAGAGAATATTTCTGAAAATAATGTCTAAAACTCTGGAAAGACTTCATAAAGACAAGTTACTTTAAAAGATTTGCCAATAAATTTGGTATAAATCAGACAAGTATAAATAATTATTCAAAGAAATCATAAAACTAGAATTTTTTTATTTTATATTTTCATGAAAACCAGAGTTTTCAGTTTGCTGGGACAAATATGAGAAAACTACATGAAATTTTCTTTAAGTTCTTGTACTCTTTAAAAAAAATTTGAATGGTAGCTGATGTATTCCGAGTGTAGTTTATATAAGATAATGTAGAACTCTAATCAATAGGCTGAGGCTAAATTTAAAAAGGGTGCTATTGGCTCTATATCAAAAAATTGGTGAATGAATGTATATTTATATGCTTTAAGTTAAAATGTTAAAAACAAACAAACTGACAAATACTGAATATAACAAGAAAGAGTAAAAAAGAAAGAAAATTTTATCTTTCTCTCATATGAAATCATGCTGAACATGAATGAAATGAATGGTGGTACTTAACAGAACTGGATGTCACCAACTGAAAAGATGCAGAAGGCTATTAGAATATGTATGTGGTGCATCATTTTTGTACAAAGATCATCTGGAAAGAGTATAGCTGAGAAATAACTTGATTTTCACACTTACCATTTTTTTCCAATTGCTGGTTTACGAGGCTAGCAGTGGTGCTATTACTGGACACCGGTTCTGGTTCTACAGCTTCCTCGCTGGCATGATTAATAGGGAAATTATAAGGTAAAAAAAAGTTAATATTAAACCTCTGGGAAAATTTAATCTTACAATAAATCATCAAGCCTGGAGGAATATTCACTCCTATGTTATGACTCAGTTGGTTGGGGTGTCATTGTGTACACCAAAAGGTAGCAGTGCAGGTTTGATTCCTGGTCAGGGCACATACCCAGGCTGTGAGTTTGAGGCAACTGATTGATGTTTCTCTCTCTTTAAAAGAATTATTTTTTATTTATTTTTATTTATTTATTTTGTTAATCTTCACCAGAGGATATTTTTTCCATTGCTTTTTCAGAAAGAATAGAAGGGAGGGAGAAAGAGAAAGACATATAGATTGGTTGCCTCCTGCATGCACCCAGACTGGGTACAGGGAGCGAGCCCACAACCCAGGTAGGTGCCTTTGACTAGTAATCGGAATAGAATCTGAGACCCCTTAGTGTGGAGGCTGATGCTCGAACCACTGAACAACACCGGCCAGGGCTAAAAGAATTGTGTGTTTAAAAAAAAAATGTATAGCCCAGCCCGGCTGGTATGGCTGAGGTTGAGCATCAACCGATGAACCAGGAGGTAATGATTTGATTCTCAGGGCACATGCCAGGGTTATGGGCTCTATCCCCAGTAGGGGGTGTGCAAGAGGCAGTTGATCCATGATTTTTTCTCATCATTGATGTTTCTCTATTCCTCTCCCTTCCTCTCTAAAATAAAAAATATATTAAAAAAAAAAAGTATAGCCCAGTGGTGTAGATCAGTGGTTGAGCATCAACCCTTGAACCAGGAGGTTGAGGTTCGATTCCCAGTCAGGACACATGCCAGGCTTATGGCTCAATCCCGTGTGTGTGTGTGTGTGTGTGTGTGTGTGTCTCTCTCTCATCAATAATATTGCTGTCCCTTCTGTTCCCTTCCTCTCTCTGAAATCAAGAAGAAAAAAAAAGTGGAAATATGGCTCAAAAAAGCTTAAAAACCATTTTGTATTGATAGTTTTGACCTAGAAGTAGATTAAGAATCTCTGACTTAAAGGAAAGCCATAATAAGTTCAACTCATATAAATCAGCGGCTCTCAACCTGTGGGTCTCGACCCCTTTGGGGGTTGAACGACCCTTTCACAGGGGTCACCTAAGACCATTGGAAAACACATATATAATTACATATTGTTTTTGTGATTAATCACTATGCTTTAATTATGTTCAATTTGTAACAATGAAAATACATCCTGCATATCAGATATTTACATTACGATTCATAACAGTAGCACAATTACAGTTACGAAGTAGCAACGAAAATAATTTTATGGTTGGGGGTCACCACAACATGAGGAACTGTATTAAAGGGTCGCGGCATTAGGAAGGTTGAGAACCACTGATATAAATTAATCTGTTTCTGGGCAATTTTGTCCCAGTTATAGGTCTATTCTGTGACAGTTTTATACTGTTTTACTTACTGTAGCTTTACTTACACACACATACTTTTTTGTTAATCCTCATTCAAGGATATTTTTTCCATAGATTTTTAGAGTGGGAGAGAGGGAGGGAGGAAGGAAAAAACATCGATGTGAAAGACACTCATGGGTTGCCTTCCGTACACGCCCCAACCCAGCCAGGGATGGAACCTGCAACCCAGGTAATTGAACCTGAGTTCCGTTGGGTCTAACCACTGAACACACCAGCCAGGGCAATCCTTTAATTTTATTCTTCTTTCTTTATCTTACCAAACACCTTTTTTTTTCAGGCCAGTATCACTCCTTTTATAGCATCTAACCTGAAAAAAATCTACAGCTCACACTTTACTTAGAGTTGGTGATTCAGGGAAGTTTGAAATAAGAAGTATCTGAAAACCTCAGTCCGAAACATCATACTTCTAGGGAAAAAAATCAATAAATACAAAAGATATAGGAAGTTAGATAAGCTGTACCTTTTAAGAAAGCTGCTTACCTTTTATTCTTCACATTTTTAAGTCCCATTGTGTAATCTTCATTCAAACACACAGTATATTCAGAGATACCGAAGTGCTCTAATTTAGGAGTCACACACTCAAAATCATCCATATTTAGTGCACATTTAGGAGTTTTTAGTACTTCAACTGGTGACTGTTTGGAAGATGGAGTTAACATGTTTGGCTCTTTCTTATGATTATTTACTGCCTGCGGAGGCTTTGGTGGAATTTGCGATATCAGGTACCGCTCAAGTCCAAAATCTGAAAGTTGTGGACTACATGGAATCTTCTCAGAAACAGAGCTGCTTGGAACAACAGGATTAGACATATCATCCTTTACATCAGGCTTTTGAAGGTTTTCATCTCTAGTGTACTCTGGTTTAGAGTCAATGGCTTCTTGCTCACCCTCTGGGAGAAAAGGTCATATTGTATTTAAACATCAAATCAGGAAATCTCAAGTACTAAAACCACATAAAACAGTTTCATTTGAAATGTCCTTAATCAGTAAAAGTCCTGATTCTGTCCTCAGTCTCTAAGGTTTTATTCTAATTGTACCTTTAGTAAATTTCTGATATGCACCTCTTGTCCACCCATATCCCATTTTGATGACATATTAGAGAAAGGAAGTAAACTAAAGTATTAAAAGATGAAAAATCAATACCTACAAATATAAGTCCAACTTCCTTCCCCAGTTAATGTAATTTACCAGTTCTTAATATATTGTGAAACTATTTTATCATTTAATGACAGCAATTACAGTGTGGAATTAACTACAATCTAGATTCAACATAAAATATAAAAATATTAATTTAAATACTTAACTTACAGATGCATAAAAAGGAAAGTCTGTTATACAAAAATAAATTTTTATCCTGTCAGCCTGAAACACAAGAATCAAAAGCCTAGTGAGAGCCTAGCCGAGGTGGCTCAATGATTGAGCATCGACCTATGAACCAGGAGGTCACGGTTCCATTACTGGTCAGGGCATATGCCTGGGTTGTGGGCTCTATCCCCAGAGAGGCACATGCAGGAGGCAGCCGATCACTGATTCTCTCTCATCATTGGTGTTTCTATCTCTCTCTCCCTCTCTGAAAGCAATAAAAAAATTTATTTATTTTTTAAAAGCCTAGAGAAATAACAGGACAGCATTAGAAAGATACGTCATTCCTCAACCTTTAATAGGGTTACGTCTAGCTCTACACCTTAACATTTAACCACTACACTTCAGATTAAATAAGTGACTAACAACTATACTTTTCCCTATAGTCCTTTGTCATTTCCTGGGTACACTACTGATGAATGAACTTCATGTGGAACTAAAGTTGGAGTTAAAAGATACAGGACGGCACCTTCAGTGCCAAGTCCTTTTTTTAAAATATATTTTTATTGATTTTTTACAGAGAGGAAGGGAGAGGGATAGAGAGTTAGAAACATCGATGAGAGAGAAACACAGATCAGCTGCCTCCTGCACACTCCCTACTGGGTATGTGCCCGCAACCAAGGTACATGCCCTTGACCAGAATCGAACCTGGGACCCTTGAGTCTGCAGGTCGACGCTCTATCCACTGAGCCAAACCGGTTAGGGCCCAAGTCCTTTCTTGTTGTTAATCCTCACCCGAGGATATTTTTCCATTGATTTTTAGAGAAAGAGTGGAAGGGAGCGGGGGGGAGGGGACGGGGAAGGGAAGGGGGAGGGGGAGGGGAAGGGGGAGGGGGAAGGGAAGGAGGGGAGGGAGAGAGAGAGAGAGAGAGAGAGAGAGAGAGAGAAACATTGATGTGAAAGAGACACATCCTTGGTTGCCTCCACATGATCGAGCCTGCAACTGAGGTACGTGCCCTTGGCCAAAATTGAACCTGGGACCCTTAAGTCCACAGACTGATACTCTATCCACTGAGCCAAACTGGCTAGGGCCCAAGTCCTTTTGTTTCTGTTCACTCCATCTTTTTTTTTTTTTTTAATATATTTTTATTGATTTCAGAGAGGAAGGGAGAGGGAGAGAGAGAAACATCAATGATGAAAGAGAATCATCAATTGGCTGTCTCTTGCACGACCCACACCGGGGATCAAGCCTGCAACCTGGGCATTTGCCCCAACCGGGAATCAAACCATGGCCTCCTGGTTCATAGGTCAATGCTCAACCACTGAGCAACGCCTGACGGGCCTTTTACTTCATCTTTTAAAGGAAGGTCTATAGTTCAAATAGGATCTATGAGATACTGGTGGAAATCCTTATCAGAATCGCCTGGATCCAAAGGAAGAGGAAAGGGATAAATTTAGGCTATACATTTAGTTGATCAGCTAAGAGATGCAACAGACGAGGGAGTAGAGGTGCACACTTGTTTTTGAAGATATAATTTTCATTGTTTTGATCAGCAACTGGAAATTAACCAGGATAGGGTACTATTTCTGTACATAAACCAGGACACATTAAATCTGCAGGGTGCATCATCTAAAAAAAAGTTATAATAAACTTTGATTTCATGGCTTTTGGCCGTGGAAGAGCTAGCTGCTGATTCACCGAGTTCTGTTTTGACATTATGCTTTTCTATTAATTCTGAAAAATGTTACGACTACCAAAAACCTCTTGTTGCGCTTATCACAAGGCTGTCATTGATGAGATTAATAAAATAAAATCATCACCATGATCATCCCCATTTCACAAGTGAGGGAAAAGCAATTTGAAAAAATTGTCTAGTCACACATGTAGTAGTGTGTGTAGATGGTGGAGTCAGTATTTGAATCCATAGCTTGTACACACCAACGTCAATTGAATTGTTTCTTTTACACCTTGTGGACTGTTTAATATACCTTTCACAAAAATCTTCAGTACATATTTGTTGAACTTAATTCATGCTTTATTTATGAAAGGGCGAGGGCTAGGCCCTCCATCTTGCCCCAGGGTAAGGGCCATGTCCTCCATCTTACCTTGGCCACGTGCTTGGCCAGGAGCTTCTTCCCGGAAGTCTAAGACTCTGCTAGCCACACCCAGGAACAAGACATCGACTTGCGCCTGGCCAATCGGCAGAGCACAGTCCTTTCTCCTCCCCTTACTCCAACCCCCGCTATAAAACCCGTCTCTGCGCGGGGTTCTCTCTCTCAGCCACTTGGCTTGCCATTGTGTCGGTGAGTCTGGTGGACGGGGAGCTCAAGCTAGCTTGAAATACAGATTCTTATGCTTTTGCATCGGATTGGCTGGCTCCCTGATGTGGTTTCTTGGGGATCTTGAAATCTGGGCATAACAATTTATGTACAAAGATCACTCTCATAATGGAAATGAGGACACTGAAGCTCAAATTGGTCAAACAAAGGTATGGACACAACAGTAACAACAGTTAACACCTCAAAATTAACATGCCAGATACTGTTCTAAGTAAACTTTATCTTATTTAATCCTAATACAATCTGAGAGGTAGAGACTATTAAACATCTCCATTTTGTGAATGAGAAACCAAGATAAGAGGTTGAGGAACTGGTCAAAGACAATGCATCTGGTTAAGTGGTGGAATCAGAGATTTGAACTCAGGCAGTTTGGCTCTGAATTTAAAACCACTATGCTATACTACTCTTTATTAGAATTTTAAAACTGAAAAGGTCTTTGTCATTTTATATAGGCAAAAATCTCTCATTTTACAGAAGAGGAACTTGAGATTAAAAAAAAAAAGGGGGGGGGGAGGGGAGACATGCCCAAAGGTCAGTCTCATTTATTAGCAGAGCTGACTAGAAACCAACTATGCTGAAGTAAATCAACGTATCTGTTCTTTCATCTAACATTGTGTTAGTTCTTATCTAGCATTTAGAAAGGACAACACACAGTGGTTATTGAATAAATGATAAAATGATGGTCACATAATGGCAGAGCAAGAACTAGAAACCACGGCAAAGCCAAAATAGTCTTACTGAATCATGCTGCCCTTTCTCTTTGATACTAAACAAACCCTATAAAATACAAGTTATCCATACCTGAATTTTTCTTGGCCCGTGGATTATATCCATACTTCTGGAAAAGCTCTCTTATTTTTATAATATCCACTGAGGTTTTTTTCATCAGTACTTTTGTTGCCTTTATGAAACCAATGCTTTCTTGACTTTCCAAACTTGCTTTATCAAGAAGAATATTGACATTACCCTTTTAGGAGGAAAGAAAGTACATTATAGTTTCTCTAACTTTTTACTAAGTTTATTTATATTTTTAAAATGATAAATATTATAGGAGTGATACCTTTAGAGTCCGAACTTCTGAATTAAGGTCATATAAAATTCTCACTGCATAACCTTCAAAGTCTTCAACATGAGTATTAAAAAGAAAAAGGAGGGGAAAATAGAAAATATAATTCAGTTTATTTTTAGAATTACAAAATTCTTGTAGATATTGATTTGTAATTTATATCCTGCTAATCACAAAGAAAAGTGTTAGGCCTTTCTTTAAAATTGTTATTAAACTACTAGAGGCCTGGTGCACGAAATTCATGCACGGGTAGGGTCCTTAGGCCTGGCCAGCGATCACAGCTGATCTGTGGGGTGACCGGCAGGGCAATCGGGGAGGGGGGGCCCACTGGCACCTGCCTTGGAGGCGAATAGCAGGGCAATTGGGGGGGGCGGTGCCGGCCCGCTCACCGGCAAGCCCCGCCCCCTGATCCCCCTACCGCCACCAGTCGCCTCCCTCTACGGGGTGACGGGGGGGGCCCCCCACTAGCACCCACCTTGGCTGGCCTAGGGCCTGCGGGCTGGGGGTAGCTCCTGCGTTGAGCATCTGACCCCTGGTGGTCAGTGCATGTCATAGCGACTGGTAGTTCCGCCATTAGGTCGATTTGCATATTAAGCTTTTATTATATAGGATAACATACACATAGAAAAGTACAGAAATCCTAAGTATACAGCTTGATGAACTTTCAAAGTAAACACCTACATAATCAACACTCAGATCAGGAAGGGAGGAAGGGAGGGACAAGAGGTGAGAACATGGTCCTAATGAGCAATTTTTTCCTATATGGCAAGCACTTTTTGATTCATATTTTACAAATCTTCTTTACTGATAACACTTATATTTTCTTCTAAAAGCTTTATTGCTTTCCTTTGCATTCAGAAATAAAATCCATCTGGAATTGATTTTTCCGTATGGAATGAGATAAGGATGAAGACCCATGTTTTTTCCCCTGAGTATACAATTGACCTGGCACCATTTACTGAAAAAACATCCTTTACCCACTGTACTGTCACCTTTCTTATTAATCAGATGGTCCTATCTATAAAATAAAGGCAGTTTTTTTAAAAAAGAATTATGTTTCTTGCCCTAGCTGGTTTGGCTCAGTGGATAGAGTGTCAGTCAGCCCATGGACTGAAGGGTCCAGGGATGGATTTGGGTCAAGGGCACGAACCTGGGTTGAAGGCTCGATCCCTGGTCCTGGTTGGAGTGTGAGCAGGGAGCACCAATCAATGCTGTCTCTCTCACATTGATGTTTCTCTCTCTGTGTCTCTCCCACTCCCTTCCACTCTCTCTAAAAATCAATGGAAAAATATCTCCAGGTGAGGCTTAACAACAACAGCAAAAAAGGAATTGTATTTCTTTTTCCTAAAACATGTCTCCTTTGAAGATCTCCTTCTACCTGTTAAAAGTCAACCAATTTTCTGCTGGACTCATGTGGCTCAGTGGTCGATCGTTGACCCATGAACCAAGAGCCACTGGTTGGATTCCCAATTCCTGGTCAGGGCATGTGCCCAGGTTTCTGGCTAGATCCCCAGTAGGGAGCGTGCAGGAGGCAGCCGATCATGTTTCTATCTCTAGCCTTCTCCTTTCTTCTCTCTCTAAAATCAATAAAAACACATTAAAAAAAAAAGTAAACCAGTTTTCATTAGGGAAATGCAATTCTACACCACAATGATTTTCTACTTTATACACACTAGGATGTCTACAATAAAAAAGACAGGTAATAACAAATGTTGATGAGGATGTGAATAAATTGCAACCCCCATTCATTGCTGGTGGAACTATACAAATCGCACATCTACTTTGGGAAACAATTCACTTTGTTTTACCCAAGAGTATACCCAAGAGAACTGAAAACATTATATTCAAATGAAAACTTGCACATGAATGTAAAATAAATTGCTGATACACACTGACATGGATGCTAAGTGAAACAAGTCAGCCACAAAAGATCACATATGTATGATTCCATTTATATAAAATGTCCAGAATAGGCATATCTATAAAGAAAGAAGGTAGATTAGTGTTTGCCTAAGACTAGTGTGGTAGATGGAGGTGGGATAGTGAGCTGCTAACAATCACATGGGTTCCTTTTGGGGATGATGAAAACCTAAACATATTGTGATGACTGTTGTACAACTGTGAATATACTAAAAGGCCACTGAATTGTATCCTTTAAATGCCCAATTTTGTGGTATTTTAATTACATCTCAATAAAAATGTTTAAAAGTCAACCAATTTAATGACATTACCGTGATAATAAAAGGTAAAACTTTTTTGTGACCATTTTCTCTAATGTTCACTATTCTCATATTTTCTGTAATATATATGGGCCTGGATTAAAAAAATTATTCCAACTTTTTCTTGTAAAACCAAAAGAAAAGGCAGAATTTGTGTACACAGGTAATATGTTGGTAAGAAGGTAAATTTGCAAAAGCTTTGTGGAAAGCAATTCAGCTACATATCAAGAACTTTTAAAATATATGTATATACTTTTAAATAACTTTTAAAAACTATTTTTATTGATTTCAGAGAGGAAAGGAGAGGGAGAGATAGAAACATCAATGATGAGAATCACTTATCAGCTGCCTTCCACACACACCCCCACTGGGGATCCAGCCTGCAATCTGGGCATGTGCCCTGACCTGGAATCGAACAGTGATCTCTTGGTTCATAGTTTGAAGCTCAACCACTGAACCACACCTGCCCTGCAATATCAAGAATTTTAAAACGCAGCTGGCCCAGGCTGGGTAAATTGGTTGGTTAGAGCGTCCTCCCCATATGCCAAGATAGTGGTGCAATACAGTCAGGGCATATACAAGAATCAACCAATGAATGCATAAATTAGTGGAACAACAAATCATGTTTCTCTCCCTTCCTCTCTCTAAAATCAATCAATAACTTTAAAAGAATAATTTAAAAAATAATTTTAAAATGCTAGTATACTTTCTTGTCTTACAGCATTATCTCAACTATGTAAACAAAATCCAAGAAAAATAAAGGAATTCTAAAAATAAGAACGATAGAAAAGCTACTAAAACATTGAGTGGTGTCCTCTGATGGTGCAGTTACAGGATATATTTATTTCTTCTATTTTTCCATATCTCAAAATTTTGCGATGCACACATACAGATAGTTTTTACAGTCACAAGAATAAACATTTTTAAATGACTGGATAACCTTTAACAAAATCATTGAAGTAAAAGGACTCTACAGGATGCAATATTTTAAGGCACATTAAAATTATGACATTTATTAAGTCTGAACTACTCTTTCAATTTTAAAAAACCCCTAATACAAAGGTCAGTGAATAATTTTACCTTACTTACCAAAAAAAAAAAAAAAAAGAGCAGTACTGAGTCCTGGTGTTTGTGTTGGCCACACGGTTTGCTGGGAAAAATAGACGTTTACTGCAACTGTGGACCATCACTATACATGCGGAGGGCAATGCTGAACAGCTGCACTGTAAAGGGAGCTAATTTTGTTCCATTTGTGTGTTAGTGATAAGTACAGATTCTGTACGACTAGCAAGCACACCAAGTGTAACTCAGGTGCGCAGGCTGAGCTCAATGTGTCAACTTAGGTTTGACTCGCACGACGTGTTTCTCCAGGCTACACAGCAACAGCGCTGCTTTTCTTCTCCGGAGGGCGCGGGGGTCAGCCCACCCCCGGGGCGGAGGAGCGAATCAGGGAGGGCGGCCCCAGTGACCTCCCGGGGCTGCACTCTCCGCGCCGTCCGCATTCGTACCCAGCGGCCCCCTCCCACGGCGGATAACGGCCCACCCGAGGAGTGTGCCCGTTTCGACGCCACCCACCCGCCCCTCTCACCGCCGTCTTCCCTCTCCAGCGCCCGCTGCAGCCGCGCCGTTTCGCTGTCCAAGGTGACCGCCAGAGACCGCAGCTTCGCACAGAAGCTCCGGATCGGGTCCATGGTGAGCACCCAGCGCCGCGGGCCCCGCCACTCGCTTGAATCCCCGGCGCCGGAAGTTTCGTTGGTCCCGCGGCTGGCGCACTAGTCCTCTCTCGCGGGAGCCGAAGTCTCGCGGGAGCCATCTCCCGCGGAGGAGGCCCACGCCGGGCGGAGCCAACGCACTACGGGCGGTGCGTCAGTCGGCGTGCGAAGGGACGCGTGCTCCCGAGGCGGTGGACCGGTGAGTGCCCTGGCTTTCGTGGCCACTCGGGGACCCTGGGTGGGCGAGGACTTCCCCGGAGACGCTGGTTGCCCCGGCGCCGGGCGCGTGGCCAATCCGTTCCCGGTCTCTGTTCGCAACAGGCGCCATGTTCCTGACCGCGTTCCTGCGCCGCAATCGCATCCCTGGCCGGCAGTGGATCGGAAAGCATCGGCGGCCGCGCTCCGTGTCCTTCCAGGCGAAGCAGAACACTATCCGCCGCCTGGAGACGGAGGCGGAGAACCACTACTGGCTGAGCGCTCCCTTTCTTAGCGCCGCGCAAGAGTTCGGGCACGCCGCGGCCCGCAGGGCGGCCGCCTTCGAGGCCATCAAGGCGGCCCAGGAGGCCAAGTTCCCGCCGCACCGGCGGCTCGTCGACCAGCTCAACCACCTCAATGTCACCAAGAAGTGGTCCTAACGACCGCGCCCTGGAACCGGGAGCGTTAGAGACTGTGACCGCCAGGAAACTCGGCTTGGCGCTGTCAACAATACACTGTACAGATGACATACTGTAGTGTAGTATACCTGAAACCTGTATAATTTTATTAACCAATGTCACCCAATAAGTTCAATTTTAAAAAGTGACCTTTGGACCAGAGTCGTGAGCAGAGCGTTCAGAACATCCGGTCTTCAAGCTCCAGCTTCTCTCTCGTGTTTCTGTTTCTTCACCCGGGTTATAGTGATGTAAGATGCATTTTGGGTGAACCTGCGATGAAACTGCAAACTAATGGTTTGAAGTCTGTATATGTGACATCCAGTGGGTTGCCTAAACGTAAATGAAAACAAGCTTTGTCAATCAAATATATTCCTAAAAATGTCTTTTTTTTCTTCTACCAACAGTGGACATTAAAATGAAGTAATACGGTTTTTATCAGAACTGTTGCATGAAGGTGTGTTTTAAAAAACTTTATCAGAAAAAAAACTTTATCGGGATAAAATTAACATATTATACAGTTAATCAGCTGTGGATCTTTTCTTTCAAATAACCTTTTTCTGGATAAAAATAGTCAAGCACTTTACATGTGTCACCAGATACAGTAATTCTATTGAGGCAGGTTAGTAAGAAACTAGGAAAATTCCCAGGTAAGTGGAATGGAGAAACAGACAAATGGCTGAACAAACTTGGAACTGCTGAGCAGAGATTCTGTCTTCCCTAACCAAAGATAACTAATGAAAAGGAAAATGGGGGGGGGGGGGGGGGGGGGCAGAGGGCAGGGGCAGGAGGGGAGCTTGCAACCTAGTTCAGTATCTGGTTAAAACTGTAGTCTTACTTCCCCACTCTGACTGACTTGGGCGGAGCTGCAGAGCCTAACCCCAGGCCCCCACCACAGCTGACTTGGGCAGAGCTGGGGAGCAGGCCCCCACCTGGAGCTGCGGGGACCCTCAGGGGCCCGTCACAGTTGAGTTCAGGCTTTGGATCCGGAATTCCCCTGGACTAGCAGATCTTCGAAATGAAGGGTAAACTTTCCTCCCTCAGAGTGCTGGCTGATCACTCTCCCGTGCATTCTGCCACAACACTAAGAGCAGGTGGTTTAAATCACCTTAGGGAGATAACAACAAAACACAATTAGAGCCAGACTAATCCAAGATAGAAGTGAAACTAATCAGAAAATGACCCCAAACTTCCTTATACTCTTAATACATCAGTTACCAAAGGACACACTCAGAAGTCTAGTAAATATTGTTGAGATACTGCCTTGGAGCCTCCCCTAAAATTCTCACCCATAGAAATAGATAAAACCCTCAGGACAGCCGAAACCGGTTTGGCTCAGTGGATAGAGCGTCGGCCTGCGGACTGAAAGGTCCCGGGTTCGATTCCGGTCAAGGGCATGTACCTGGGTTGCGGGCACATCCCCAGTAGGAGATGTGCAGGAGGCAGCTGATCGATGTTTCTCTCTCATCGATGTTTCTAACTCTCTATATCTCTCCCTCTCTGTAAAAAATCAATAAAATATATTTAAAAAAAAAACAAACCCTCAGGACAAAGACCTCGTGGTGTGTGCTCTTCTTTGAGCATGCCTGTGTCCCCTTTCTTCAGGCATATACTTTGTACCTTCTGTCCTAGGGTTCCGGATGAGTCCCAGGGGAACCATGGGCAGCAGCAGCAGCAGCTGTCACAGACTTATCCCCGGGTCCTGCCTCCCTGGGGCCCTTCCTTTGCCTCTCTGGCCCAAGCTTTAATAAACTTACCTGGACTCTGTCTTGAAAATTTTCCTGCATGAGTCAAGAATCTGGAAGTTGCCTGACACGTGAAAGGTTCAGGACAGCATGGAAGGAGTCCCCCAACACTATCGTTTGGGACAGTTTTACCTGTGAGAAAACATTTAAGGAACTCCAAAATTACCCTCCCAGTAATGACAGTGACTTGGATTTGGATTGCTCTATAATCCAGAAATCTTAACTATGTGTTAATGCACAGAAGAGAAATATTTCACTGCCTTCTGCCCTCCCCTCCCCCCCACACACACACTCTGGAAACAAACTAAACATGAGTCCACACAGGTACACAACATGGACCATGGACTTCTAAAACCCTCAGTGGGATCATACTATGTATATAGATTTCTGCAATTTTTTTCACTTAATGTTTTTTTTTGTTAATCCTCACCCAATAATATTTTTTCCATTGATTTTTAGAGAGAGGAAGGGATGGGGAGAGACAGAATCATCAATGTGAGAGATAAATCCATTGATGGGAGCCAGGGAGCCTGCAACCAAGGACATGCCCTTGATAAGAATTGAACCCTCAACCCTTCAGTCTGAGGGACCAACACTATAACCACTGAGCCAAATCAGCTAGGGCTCACTTAATGTCTAAGATCTTCCCCATGGAGTTATTTCAATTTTATGAATATAAAAATATAGAATCTTGCCCTAACTGGTTTAGCTCAGTGGATAGAGCGTCAGCCTGGGGACTGAAGGGTCACAGGTTCAATTCTGGCCAAGGGCATGTACCTTGGTTGCGGGCACATCCCCAGTAGGTGTGCAGGAGGCAGCTGATTGATGTTTCTCTCATCGATGTTTCTATTTCCTCTCCCTTCCTCTCTGTAAAAAATCAATAAAATATATTTTAAATATATATATATATAGAATCTTTAAATGGCTTCATTGTATCAACACAGTAACAATTTAGCCAATTTCCTTTTTTGTTGTTAATCCTCACCCAAGGATATTTTTTTCCATTGCTTTTCAGAGAGTGGAGAGAGGGAAGGAGGGGGAGAGAGAGAAAAACTGATGTGAGGGAGAGACATCCATTGGTTATCTCCCACACATGTTCCTACTGGGGGTGGGGAGTGAACCCCCAACTGAGGTACGTACTCTTGACCAGGAATCAAACCCGAGACCCTTTTGTGTGCAGGCCGAAGCTCCAACCATTGCACACACTGGCCAAGATGCCAATGTTCATCAATATTTACTGTTTTTTAAAAAGCCTCTCAAATACTAGCCTCACTTGTAGGTAAGATTTTTTTCTTTCTACGTGGGGAAGAACCCAGTTCTGTGTTTCTCTCCAGTGTGTTTCCTTTACTACACAAGAAACACTTTACTTAAGGTCACCAAATATGGAGGGTTTTTTCCCCCCCAAGCAATTCTTTGCAACACCAGCTGCAAAGAATTTTATTCTGACACTATCTACCTGGACATAGACTTACTCCCACATAACTGTTCCCCACCCTGCTTCAGTTGCCCCTTGCAAGTAATAGGTCCCCAAGTTACTCACAACTGCTGTTCATCTTGGCTACAAATAAAAGGTTTCCATAACCCCCTGCTCAGTTTGGATCAATTTGCTCGAGCAGCTCAGAACTCAGGGAAACACGCCAGCAGTTCATTAAAGGATATGATTAAGGACAAAGATGATCAGCCAGATGAAGAGATGCATAGGGTGAGGTCTGGGCGGGTCCCAAGCACAGATTTAGTCCCCATTGAGTTAGGGTGCCAGCCTGCAAGTTCTCCAAACCTCCTACGATTGGGATTTTATGGAATCTTCCTCACATGGGTAAGTGACTCCATTTCCAGCCCTTCTTCCCCCTCTGGAGTAGGAGGGATAGGTCTGGAAGTTCCAAGCTTTTTCTAGTCTTTCTGATGACCAGTCCCCATCCAGGAGCCCACTCAGTCACCTCATTGGAACAAAATAAGCTTCTAGTGCTCTTACTTAGAAAATTACAAGGGTTTTAGGAGCTGTGCCAGGAACTGGGGTCAGGGACCAATACATATATTTTCTATTATCTCACACACGAGAAGCCTGGTGCATGAAATTCGTGCACAGGGTGTGTGTGTGTGTGTGTGTGTGTGTGTGCGCGCGCGTGTCCCTCAGCCCAGCCTGCACCCTCTCCAATCTGGGACCCCTCTCACAATCCAGGACTGCTGGCTCCCAACCACTCACCTGCCTACCTGATTGCTCCTAACCGCTTCTACCTGCTGGCCTGATCACCCCCTAACCACGCCTGCCAGCCTGATCAACGCCTAACTGCTCCCCTGCCAGCCTGGTCACCCCAACTGCCCTCCCCTGCAGGCCTGATCATCCCCAACTGCCCTCCCCTGCTGGCCATCTTGTGTCCACATGGGGGCGGCCATCTTGTGTGTTGGAGTGATGGTCATTTTGCATATTACCTCTTTATTATATAGGATTATACACATCTCTATATGAATTTTTAAAAGTGGGGTTGTCAGTAGAGAGATTATGTGGTGAAACTTGAACACATATTGTCATATTACTTCTTTTTTTCACAGTTAAGCCATTTTATACTCCCCACCAGAAATAATTCTTTGCTCATATCCTCAGCAACACTGGTGATTGCCTATCTTAGGCAAAATAATGAAGCTGAGCATCTTTATCCATGCTGTAACCAATCAATCCTATTTTTTTATTTTTATTAATCCTCACCCGAGGATATTTTTTCCATTGATGTTTGTGTTTTTTTTTAAATATATTTTATTGATTTTTCACAGAGTGGAAGGGAGAGAGATAGAGAGTTAGAAACATCGATGAGAGAGAAACATCGATCAGCTGCCTCCTGCACATCTCCCACTGGGGATGTGCCCACAACCCAGGTACATGCCCTTGACCGGAATCAAACCTGGGACCTTTCAGTCCGCAGGCCGACGCTCTATCCACTGAGCCAAACTGGTTTCGGCTCCATTGATGTTTAAAGAGTGTGGAGGGGATGGATGGAGGGGAGAGAGAAAAACATCGACATGAGAAAGAATATCAATTTGTTGTCTCCTGCACAGACCCCATCCCAGGCTGGGATGAAACCTGCAATCCAGGTATACTAGTATGCCTTTGACCAGGAATTGAACCCAAACCCTTCGATACATGGGCCAATGCTCTAACCACTGAGCAACCCACCAGGGCCTCACATCTGTTTTTATGATCACCAGCAGTATGTCTGCCTAGGAATACCTTTCCTATCCCATTATAAAAGTCTTTACCCATCTTTTCCTGTAGTACCTTCCTGCTTTCATTTTCTGATAAAGTCCATGAGCCATCTGGAATGTGTTGCCAGAGGCAAACAGAAGCATCTTTACCTTTCCCCAAATGTATAGCACATTGATCCAGCATCATGTCAAATAATTTTCCCCCCACTGATCTATTGACCATTTAAGGGACCATTTTTCTTTTTTTACAAGTAATATATGCACATGGTATGAAAATGAAATAGCATAAAGGGGCACACAGTGAACTGTAATCCATTACCCCTCATTTTCCTCTGGAGGCAATCCAATTAATAGTTCAGTGTCTCCTTTCAGATATTTTGCATATGCAAACAGAACTGTAACAAATATCCTTATAATTATTGTTCATAATGCATAAGTAAATCAACAAAACTCCTAAAAGTAGAACCTGATAGGTCAAAGAATATGGGCATTTGAAAACCTGATATTATCAAGTTGTTCTCCAAAGATATTGCACCATAAATTTATACTTCCACTAAAATATGTGATAGTTCAGTATTCTTCAAGATTGAGATAATTTTATTGGCTCTGGTGTCCTCTGCAACGTAGGCAGCACAACAGTTAACAAATCTAATGGACATTAAATTAACCACTTCAATTATTTTCTGAACGTCAGTGTTCATTTTGTGGGTAATAAGTTACAAAGAAAAAGTCCTCAAGAATTTATAATCTAGGCAGCTCTTTGACCCACCTGCTCCAAATTTCTCTTTGAGTGTACTTTCTCTTTGCTTGCTCAAATAAATTTTCTCTAGTGAAAAAAAATTTATAATCTAGTGAGTTGGGTTGTAAGTATTTAAAACCAATATATGGCTAAATGAAATTAGTACTAGATAGGCAGCCAGAAATGTTAGTCTGTGTGGAGGCCATGGAGAGTTATGGAAGAATGCTGCTGGAGTTCGAAAGCGTGGATAAAAAGAATTACATTGCGTGGGGAAAGGTGGGAAAGAGCCATTCTTGGTGGAAAAACAAGATGCCATGAATTAAGGAGTAAAACCTCTATACCAGACGGAAGGCACTGAAGCATTAAAGACCATGACAGTAATATAGGGTTGTTAACCGCACTTACAAAAAGCTGTTACACAGAAGGAACTACATGTTAGTTCTCATCCCTCTAGTCTGGGGGCAAGTAAAACAAGTACAAGAGGCCAACATCACTCAATTTTCCCAGAGTGGTTCCAAAAAGCTAGCTTATGAGAAAGGAGAAAAGTAAGGCCAAAGTGATATCATTAGTTCTATTCTAATTTTAAATCAAATTTTAAAGAGTCAAAATTTGGCCATCTAGTTGTTAATCCTTCCTACTCCAAACAGGGCTGAATTAGCATACCTCTTCCCAAAGGTTGCTTCATATCTACTGGCCTTGTTAGGGGCAGAAATAGAATATTAGGGACTAGCTACAATTATAAAAAAACTAGAGGCCCGGTGCACAAAAATTTGTGCACTCGGGAGGGGAGGGGGGTCCCCCAGCCTGGCCTGTGCCCTCTCGCAGTCTGGGACCCCTCGGGAGATAACGACCTGCTGGCTTAGGCCTGCTTCCGGGTGGCAGAGGGCAGGCCCAATCCCTAGGTGCAGCCCCTGGTGGGGCTCAGAGCAGGGCCAATTGGGGAGTTGGGGCGCCGCCCCCTGTCATGCACAGAGCAGGGCGGATCGGGAGGTTGCGATGCCACCCTCAGTCACGCTCAGGGTAGGGCTGATTGGGGGGTTGGGGCACTGCCCCCTGTCACACTCAGAGCAGGGCCGATCAGGGGGGTTGGGGCTCCGTACCCTGTCACACACAGAGCAGGGTCGATCAGGGGGTTGGGGAGCTCCCCCCTGTCACTCACAGAGTAGGGCCGATAGGGGAGTTGGGGCATCGCCCCCTGTCACACACAGAGAAGGGCGGATCAGGGGCTTGGGGCGCTGCACCCTGTCACACTCAGGGCAGGGCCAATGGGGAGGTTATGGCTCTACCCTGTCATACACAGAGCAAGGCCCGTGGAGGGGGGTTGGGGCGCCACCCTCTATCACCCACAGAGCAGGGCCAATCAGGAGGTTGGGGCGCCGCCACTGTCACACTCAGGGCAGGGCCGATGGAGAGGTTATGGCTCTACCCTGTCACACACAGAGCAGGGCCTGTGGCGGGGGGGTGGGAGGGGGGGGTTGGGGCGCTGCACCCTGTCACACACAGAGCCGCAGGGCAATCAGGGGATTGGGGAGCTCCCCCCTATCAGGCACAGAGCAGGGCTGATCAGGGGGTTGGGGCTCCTTCCCCTGTCACAAACAGAGCAGGGCAGATAGGGAGGTTGTGGCCCCGCCCCCTGTCACACACAGAGCCGCAGGGCGATCAGGGGGTTTGGGCGCTGCCCCCTGTCACGCTGATCCCGGTGCTGGGAGGCATATTACCCTTTTACTATATAGGATAGAGGCCTGGTGCACGGGTGGGGACCGGCTGGTTTGCCCTGAAGGGTGTCCTGGATCAGGGTGGGGGTCCCCACTGGGGTGCCTGGCCAGTCTGGGTGAGGGGCTGAGGGCTGTTTTCTGGCTGGCAAGTGACTGAAGCTTCCAACCGCTCCTTGCTTTCTTTTTTTTTTTTTATTCTGGGCCAGCTTTAGCTCTGAGGCCTCGCTGCTGAAAACATCGATACAATGTTGCGGTCTGGCTGGCTTTCAGTCCGGCTGGTTTCTGGGGTTTTGTTTAGCTTCTTATTTGCAACATAGTACATAGTTGCTTAGAGTTGCAGCTGAGAGGCCGGCAAACGTTGGAGTCTGCAGTCACTGGACTAAGCAAGCCTCCCTGCTCGCTTCAGTGCATGGCTGCCGGCCGCCATCTTGGCTGACAGTTAATTTGCAAAAGGATATGCTGATTAGCCAATGGGAAGGGTAGCGGTCGTACGCTAATTACCATGTTTCTCTTTTATTAGTGTAGATACTATTAATGCTCTGTTAACTGTGATTGTTCTGTTCTAATTAGAGAAAGTGCATTCTAACCTGGCTGAGACTTATATGCCTGGGGACATGGGAGCTAACATCAGAATGCAGTCCATCCTCCTTTCCCGAGAACTGCCTATCATTATGGAAAGATTTACAACCTTGTGGCTGAAACAATCTAGTCCTGGAGGCACCTGCCCTTCGCAATCCCCAGCCCCTATTGCCTGTAATCTCAGAGGTGCCCAAAGGCACCCACCCTCTGCAACCCCGACACAGCCCACATTACCGTAACCTGTAATGATTATACTGTGCCTACTTTCCTATGCCTATAATTCTTTTTTTTAAAATATATTTTATTGATTTTTTACAGAGAGGAAGGGAGAGAGATAGTTAGAAACATCAATGAGAGAGAAACATTGATCAGCTGCCTCCTGCACATTCCCTACTGGAGATGTGCCCTCAACTAAGGGACATGCCCTTGACAGGAATCGAACCCGGGACCTTTCAGTCCGCAAGCCGACGCTCTATCCACTGAGCCAAACCGGTTACGGCCTATGCCTATAATTCTTACTTTCTCACATAATCTTTGTCCTTCTACCCAATATAAGCAGCTGGCTTATGGGGAGAGGCAGAGCAGATTTTTATGGATGACCTGTTCTCCCATATTGCCAGCATTAATGGAATAAATATTCATATATGATTCTGATGGGGAAAATGAGACATTTTAGGGGGGCTAGCAATCTGAATCTGTGCCAGTAACCTAATGCACATTCTTGTTAGCCTATAGTCTAGTCCAGTGATGGCGAACCTATGACACGCGTGTCAGAGGTGACACGTGAACTCATTTTTTTGGTTGATTTTTCTTTGTTAAATGGCATTTAAATATATAAAATAAATATCAAAAATATGTCTTTCTTTTACTATGGTTGCAAATATCAAAAAATTTCTATATGTGACATGGCACCAGAGTTAAGTTAGGGTTTTTCAAAATGCTGACACGCCGAGCTCAAAAGGTTCGCCATCACTGGTCTAGTCACTGCCCCTTCTTTAATTATCTGGTCCTGCAAGACCTGTTTACCTAAAGTACTATTCCCATTTTAGAGGCCATAAACCATGAACAATACACAACCCCCAGATGGAGTTATCAGTGCTGGCGCCAGGCCAGGCCTTGAGATGTGGTCTCGCTGCCCCCATCCCAGCACATGGGGCTTTTTGCAAAGCCTGCGAAAGGTCCAGAAGTATGATCCATATTTGGGGGACAAAGAAACCAAAGGGTATAAAGGGAAAGCTTCCTCAATATTGGTTTGCTCAGGATTTGGAGAGAAACAGCCTCCCCGGAGTCCTGTACTAGTACATGAGAAACATCTGAAAATAAATGGATTTTTCCTGTGCCTCTCGTACTCCTGTGTATTTTTCGGTCGCCTGGTAAATTCTTTAACAATTCAACCCTATCTCTGCTTAATTGGCTCAAGTAGTGACCAGACCCCTTGGTTGTCCAGTTACAGCTTCTGCCAGTTCCTGGGAATCAGCTCTGTCTCAGATCCTTCTTGCTTCATTCAGCAGCCTCAACTTATTAACCTGTCCCATTGGAGGGGAATTGGAACACATATGCCACAAAAGAATTCTACATAAAATAAAATTTATTATTCAGCATTTTGAAAACCACAATTCAACAACTTCTAGTGTTTCGCAAGTACTTATGATCCAAAAGTTACTTCTGAATTGAAAGTTATGTTCAGTAAAAACTAAGTTAAAAACTTTTTGAATAAAGCAATCTATACCTCTGGCTTAGGTAAACTATAATATTGTTACATTCAAATATTAAATGTCTTAGATGTAGTAACTCCAAATTATTAGCCAAATTTCTAACTAAACAATATTTGACCAGATTTATGACCAAAATAATAGTTATTCTTTCATTTGGCAAATACCACTTTATAACGACAACAAACTGTTCAAACACAGAACTTTTATTTTTATATAAAAAAGTAAGTTATGATTTTTGAAAAAAGTTTAAAATGTTCAGCCTTCATGTTAATGTAGTTAGGCTATCCAAAAGACAAAGCAAAAAATTAACATTAAGTCATGGTCCAGGGTTATATTTATGAAAAACAAATACAAGACTTATGGGAGGGACTCGGTAAGTAAAGACAACCAAAATAAACTGTATTTCAAATCTGTTTAAATAAAAACATTAAAGATCACTTTAAAATAGTGTCCATCTTTTCTTTTAAATGGGCATGCACTCATCTGCAATCATGTACAAATACAATAAACTTGACTAATAGCTTTCTCAAGCTTTTAATATAAATACAAATCCTTGCTTCCTTATGTAAACCAACAAAATAATACAAAGTGAACTTGTTAGAAAAATATGGACCTTTCTGAATCTATATTGCATTTTAAATTTAAATTGTAAAACATAGTTCTAATTATATGAAACCCCTGTTGACTTATTATTACCGGTATCTTACATATTATTACATCTGGTCTTTATTTTGGCTGAAATGCAAAAATATACTTAATTTCGTAGTAACAGATTAAAAGTATTTTCCATTGATAACAATGCTATTCCTAGAACAAAACATAAGCTATGCAAATCCCTTAATATACACCAAGCCCTTAATATACATTTATTGCTTTAAAGTTTACTGAATGGAAATCTGACATGTCTGATAATCTTGAATTTAAACACTCTGTAAACAAAGTAAAAATCTGTATTCTGTTGGAAATAAAATTCAAATAAACATTGCCTATCTGATTTAAACTAATCTTAGTCAAATTAACTTATGACACATTGAATCAGAACCATTAAATATGTAAAAATATTTAAAAAATCAGCCATATGTAAAGATGAAACTAAACTGTAAACGTGTCCCTGATTAATAACTACTCTGCTGCAGCTACTCTTTGGTTTGGCAAAGTGATACTGGTCAGATACCTCAGGGACTGAATGGAAGTTTGTACCAGGTAAAATCAAGTCTCCTGTCTACTTTTTTTTTTTTTAATGGCAATGGCAATACCTGAAATTCAACTTAATATCCTTAAATGTCATCACATTTGTTCAAGTGTTTGAAGGACCAAAGACAGTACTAATAAATTTTCACAGGGCTTCATTTTGACCTTTCTCCCCAAAGAGTGACAGCACTAACCAATACCAGTTGAAATACCAAAGAGGCAGCTGGTCCCTGATTCCCACACTACACCAGTAGGCCCTTACTGAAGAGTAGTGAATGTGTATGAATAAACTCAGCCAAATATTATTCAGAATGTGGTAAAATGTTGGCCATTAATTAAACCAAAGGTAATTAAAAGGCTTTCATTGAAAATTTCTGAAAAGGTGTTTACTACACTATTAAAGATGATATTGAATTACAGAACTTAAAAGATTACACCACCACAAAAGTGCCTGAATACACTAAGGGGGTAAATTGTTTCCTCACTTGTTAATCAGGTGCATGCAATCCTGATTTAGATGTAGAAATACTCATGAACAGTGCCAGATCATTTCTGAAAGTATTAAGTTTAAAACATTGACTATTTCTTTATCATATGGAAACTGCCAAAATAATGATTTTGGTTGGTAACTGGTATCACTCATTTAACTCTCATACTTAAAAGTTTTTTAGAATAAAGATTATCAAGACTAAAGATTATCAAGAGGTGAAAAAAAAGTGGAAGAATCCATATTATATTTTTAAAGCTACCATATTCCTTCAGTTCAAAGTAGAAACTTCCTTTTAAAACCCAATATTACTATTTAGTCAATGGAATTAGGCAAATCCTATAAATTGTAAACCTGGAATAGTTTATTATAAAACTTATGTGGAAAAAAAATAAAATGTATATGACATTAGGAAAGTATAGAGCTATCCCTAGTATACTGTTTGATGTATAGAAGGTACTCCAGAAGTATTTGTTGGATGAATGAAAAGTAAGGTGATTATGCAAAATCAGAAATCAAAGAATGTTAGAGGTCATCCAGTCCAAGTCATTGGTATCACCCCGTCCTCTCAATCCTATGTTACAGATAAGAAAACTATAATCCTAGATAATTATAGATTCTGGTTAACATTTAGCTCTGCTGGCGTGGCTCAGTGATGGAGCGTCAACCTATGAACTAGGAGGTCACAGTTTGATTCTCGGTCAGGGCACATGCCCGGGTTGTGGGCTCCATCCCTAGTGTGGGGTGCAGGAGGCAGCCAATCAATAATTCTCTCTCATCACTGATGTTTCTTACTCTTTCTCCCTCTAAAATCAATAAAAATATATTTAAAAAAAACATTTATCTCTATCCACTACTGGAAGCAATCAATTATTTTGGTTTGTGTGTGTATATTTGACTGGCTAGTATAAATAAGGATTGACATTTTTACATTGTTTCTCCTTTGTAAGATATTGAATTTTTATTTATAATTAACTAGAGGTGGAGGGGTCCCTCAACGTGGCCTGTGCCCGCTGGCAATCTGGGATCCCTCGGGGGATGTCGGACTGCTGGTTTTGGGCCGAACCCGGCAGTCTGACATCCCCTGAGGGATGTAGTAGTGCGCAAAGCGGACCTGGGCCAGGGACCACGCTGCTCCCACTCATCCTGGCCCCACTGCACCTGCCCTGAGCCTGGCGTCTGATGCCTGTCAGTCAGGTGAGCGGCACTCCCGCTGTGAGAGCACACTGACCACCAGGGGGCAGCTCCTGCATTGAGTGTCTGCCCCCTGGTGGTCAGTGTGAGTCGTAGCGACTGGTCACTTAGGGTTTTATATATATTGTATAGATGCAACATTTCTTGTCCCTTAAACTGGATTTCAAAAGGAAAAGAGGGTATGTGTCTAGGTAGAAAGATGTTGCTGTTCAGTCAGATTTAGTATTTTGGATTTATGAGTGGAATCCATCTTTCAGAGACTGGAAGTTTTAAATGACTACTCAGGTTGCCTGACTGGTGTGGCTCAGTGGTTTAGTGTCAACCTATGAATCAGGAGGTCACGGTTTGATTCCTGGTCAGGGCCTGGGTTGTGGGGCCTGCCTTTGTCCAATATTTCTGAGTGCCTTTGTGTTCTCCTGTATGTATACTAATAAAATTTTTTTTAAAGTAATTATAAATCAGAGAGAAACAAAAATCTTTTTTATACTGCCAAGTTTCCTTTAAGCCTTGGGCACAACACTATACAACATTGTTGTATTAATGCTTAGAACTAAACCTTCAATGAATTATACAAATGTGCTCCATTTTGTAAATCATTATATTTAGATATCTTAATCCTTCTGAGTATTACTGTATAGCCAACAATAAAAAATCTTTATTAAAAGTGTTGAAAAGTATAAAACAGTATTTATAAATGATCAAACACCCAATTTTTAGAAAGCAGTCATTTCCTTTTCCCTACATAGTACAAGCAACAGTAATTTGGATATTATTATTCAGTTTCAGCCACCATACTGTCCTAGATGTTCTTTACTTAAGAGAATTTGTTAGCTTCTGTTTCTGGAGTGAAAATTCATATAGACACCAAGAAACAACTCTGATAACGTAACTCAGGTATCAAAAAAAAAAAAAATACATATGCCATGTTAACATGTGATCCGACATATTATAGCATTTCATAACAATAAGTGTTATTTGCAAAGTAAAATCAAGTCACTTTTGCAGCTTTAAGTCAATGCTGGACTTAAGATTAAGGCATCTTCCTGCTCTGCAGTAGCGCTTCTGTGGATCCAGGAATCTGTACAAAGGCTTCCTTTTTTGAAAAAATATATCTTCTGTTATACTTCAATTATTTCATCCCATTGATAATTTTCTGGCAAATAATACTGAAAATATCAGTCCATGTTTTTATAAACCTATAAAACCAGAAACAATTGAGTTATTGGTTAAAACTTGATTTTATATTTCTGAAAACAAGATTTATTAAATGGTTCTGTGGGCTAAGATATAAAGCTACTAATATAACAAGATAAGAAATAAATATTTTAATATTACTAAACTGTAATAATAATGACTTTTGTAAGCAGTAAATAAGGGATATCACTGACTTTCTTCCTCTGAAGCATCAAGAAAGCATTTTAAAAGAGAAAGATTCTCAGGGTTTTCCCTTACTGTTAACTTGGACATAATCTGAAGAGTCATCTTATCCACACCTTTCTAAGGCTGTTGAAAGGATGTAGGGAAGACTCACAGCAACAGTTCTAGGAACTTTAGCTGGGGATTCTCAACCATCACAGGCAGCAGCCACTATTCTGCCTATATTAAGAAGAAATAAAGCCAGGACTGAGGCCCAACTGCTGTACCACAGTTCTCAGTGGCACTGACAGGTGCTCCTGCTGTTCATCTTCCGAGTCCAGCCTGCTCCACCTGACATGAGCCTGGCCAGAGTGCCTGTGTTCTGATTCTGCCTGGGTCTCAAGCTCTAGGTCCTTGGTACAGAACTGAATGCTCACGACAAATGCCTGCAAGGAAGCAAAGGCTTCCTTAAGACTGCAGATGACAACCCTTTACAAAAAAAAATGAGCTCATGACAACAGGAACTATGGTAATGAATGTGTGTTGTCTGAAGCTGCTAGGTTTGTGGGCATTCATTATAGGCAGTAGGTAACTAAAACACTTTGTTTGTTAAAAATTGAACACCTTCACAAGATGCTACCTAGCACGGAGCTCAGCTACTGAATGATTGCAGACAGCTGCATCCTTAACTTTAGCATCAGGAGAGACTTCACTACATCCCTGCAGTTCAACTTAAGGTTAGCAATTATCCTCACTGCTCAGACTGCAGATCCACCTGGACTGTCTTCTGTGGCTCCTGTCTCTGGACACACAGTAAAGAATAGCTTATCCATGTACTTGCCTATAGAGTAAGCTGCTCTTTTACAAAATAAATAACATTTTTTCAGACTGTAGTGTTAGTCACTCTTCTCTGGATCGAATTTCTTCAATAGTAGGCAAGTCACATTTTTTTGTCTATTGTCACTGTAACAAGGTTATTTATCCCTATAAGCACATAATTATATATGATCCAATAAAAAAATGAATTGAGTTGCTGGCTAAACAGCAAAATTGATGATTAAAGTAAAAGCAACTCTTATATAAGCACTAAATAGGTATATGGTGCCAACCATTTGTCTTCTTGTAGAACCCAGAAGCAGTGCTAAGAGCTGAAAGTCTAGTTTTATGCTTTTTAAATTATTTATTTATTTTTAAATATGTTTTTATTGACTTCAGAAAGGAAGGGAGAGAGAGAGAGAGAAACATCAATGATCAGAGAGAATCATTGATCAGCTGCCCCCTGCACACCTCCTACTGGGGATCGAGCCTGCAACCCGGGCAGGTGACCCTGACAGGAATCGAACCTGGGACCTTTCAGTCCGCAGGCCAACACTCTATCCACTGAGCCAAACCAGCTAGGGCCCACAGCTTCTTTATTTTGTTTTGTTTCCATTGTCATGAAATATCTTTTTTCATACCTTTACTTTCAGACTGTGTGTGCCTTATGATCTGAAGTGAGTCTCTTGCAGACAGCATAAGTAAGGGTCTTATTTTATTATCCATTTCAGGTACTGAATATCTTTTGATTGGAGCATTTAACCCGTTGTATTTTTAAAATACATTTATTTATTGATTTTAGAGAGGAAGTGAGAGAAATAGAAACATCAAAGATCAGAGAGAGAATCATTGATCTGCTGCCTCCTGCCCCCCTCTCCCCACCCCTTATCAGGTACTGAGCCTACAAACTGGGCATGTGCCTTGACTGAGAATTGAACCATGACCATCTGGTTCATAGGTCAATGTTCAACCACTGAGCCACTCGGGCTGGGCTATTCCATTTGCATTTTTAAAAAAATATATTTTTATTGATTTCAGAGAGGAAGGGAGAGGGAGAGATAGAAACATCAGTGATGAGAGAGAATCATTGATTGGCTACCTCCTGCACACCCCCTCCTGGGGATCAAGCTCACAACCCAGGCATGTGCCCTTGACCAGAATTGAACCCAGGACCCTTGAGCCCAGAGGCCAACACTCTAGCCACTGAACCAAACTGGCTAGGGCCCATTTGCATTTTAAAGTAATTGTCGACAGATATGCATTTACTGCCATTTTATTATTCATATTTTTGATGTTTTGTGTTTTTTTTTCCCCTTCTTCTTCTTAAAGAAGACCCTTTAATGTTTCTCGTAATACTGCTTTGGTGGTAATGAACTCCTTTAGATTGTTCTTGTCTGAGAAGTTCTTTATCTGTTCTATTCTAAATGACAGCTTTGCTGGGTCGAGTAATCTTGGTTGTAGGTCCTTGCTTTTCATCACTTTGAATATTTTGTGCCAATCTCTTCTGGCCTGCAAAGTTTCTGTTGAGAAATCAGATGACAGTAATAAGGGAGTTCCCTTGTAGATAACTAACAGCTTGTCTCTTGCTTTTAGAATTCTTTGTCTTTAATCTTTGGCATTTTAATTATAATGTCTTTGTGTGGGCCTCTTTGGGTTTATCTTGTTTGGGACTCTTTGCGCTTCCTGGACTTGTATGTCTATTTCCTTCACCAGGTTAGGAAAGTTTTCCATCATTATTTTTTCAAACAAATTTTTAATTCCTTGCTCTCTCTTCTCCTTCTGGCACCACCATGATGAACTGTTGGTATGCTTGAAGTTGTCCCAGAGGGTCCTTACACTATCTTCTTTTGGGGTTCTTCTTCCTTTTTGCAATTCTAAATGCACATTTTCTGCTTCCTTATCTTCCAAATTGCTGATTTGATCCTCTGCTTCATCTACTCTACTGTTGATTCCCTGTAATCTTTTTCTTCACTTCAATTATTGTATTCTTCATTTCTTACTGGTTCTTTTTTTTATAATTTCCATGACCCTTTTCATGCTACTGAAGTTCTTGCTAAGTTCCTCGAGCACACTTATAATCATTGTTTTGAACTCTATCTGGTAGACTGCCTTCATTTCATTTAGTTCTTTTTCTGGAGATTTGTCCTGTTCTTTCATTTGGGACATGTTTCTCTGTCTCCTCATTTTGGCTGCTGCCCGGTGTTTCTTTCTATGTTTTTGGTAGAGCTGCTATATCTCTGGACTTGGTAGAGTGGCCTCATGTAGTAGGTGTCCTACAGGGCCCAGTGGAGCAGCCTCCCGTCACTTGATCTGGGCACTCCAAGTGCACTCTGTGCACTGTCCTGTTGTAATTGAGTCTTGATTGTTTTTGGCAAATCACTGGTAGGGACTGACCCCCAGGCCAATCAGCTGCAAAGACCAGCTGAGAGGACAGGCTTTCACTACAGTGGAGAAGCTGCTGTGCAGGGGCTGATCCTGTAGAGCAGGACTTGCTTTAGTGGGGCTTTGGTGCCTGTGACCTCTACCCCTTGAGTGTGTCACTTGTAGAGGTGGTTGGGTTGAAATCTGGGGTGGTCTGGTGCTGTCCACTGAGTGCACTAGTTCTGGGGCCTCCCAAGAGGTGCAAGGTCAACCACCGCCTGTGCCCTGCCAAGGGCCACCCAGCATGAGCTACAGAACAATCTGTAGTTGACTGCTAGTTGTGCTTACTTGGAGGTGTCTAGAGGAGAGGCCAAACTGCAAACCAAGGCTAGCTGCCACTAGTATCAGGCCTGGAGCTACTTAACAAGGAGTATGAGGTAAACAGAGGCCAGATGCTGCTCGTTTGAGAGATTTTAGAAATGTCCAAAGCATAAGCCAGAATATGGAAAAGCCACTGGAAAGGGCTTGGGTGGGCCTGCAAATGGGAAGGTGGAGTCGGGGGTCTCAGCAAATCACCAGGGTGAGGCCAACAGTGTTAGCCAGTGTTGATGGGATTCAGATATAGTGTCCACCTGGGGATTTTGAGGGGGGAGGGCTCAGAAAAGGAACAATGACCTCTGCTGGCACTTCTATCTGGGAGAAAGTTGCACCTCCAAAACTTACCCTGCAATCAGACAATTCAGTCCCTCCCTGTATGTCCCCATATGGCATCTTTCGAGTTGCTGCTCCAGCACTAGGGCTCAGAGAAAGTGAGTCTGACTAAGTCCTTTAAGAGGAACACCTGGACACCAGGAAGCCTCACTAAGCCACAATTCCCACTGGTTTTAACAGATAGAGAAGTTATGGGGACTGCTCCTCCTGGCACTGGGACTCCGGGCTGGGGGTTCTGATGTGGGACTGGGACCATCACTCCTTAGGGGGGACCTCTGCAGCTGAGATATCTCTTCCAATTTTTAACTGCCATCCTTGAGTATGGGACCAGCCGACCAGCCCATTCCCCAACCCCACCTTTCCTACCAGTCTTGATGTAGCTTCTTCTAATATATCCCTAGTTGCAGGACTTCTGTTCAGCTAGATTTCAGACGCTCTGAATGATGGTTGTTTTGTATTTTAATTGTAATTTTGATGTGGTTGTGAGAGATTCTGAGTACCGCATTTACCTATGCTGCCATCTTGACCAAAACTCACCTTGTTTAAGATTTATTCAGAATTATGCCAAATGAACTTTCTATGCCTGAGTTAAAGAAATACATGGCTGGGTAACAAAAAACCAACAACAACCTATCTGTGAACAGAACAAGACACAGCAGCAGCCACTACACTTCCTCACTGAACCCCCTTCTCCATAAAATCTACCAATAAACACTAACACCCCGTGTGTGTGTGTGTGTGTGTGTGTGTGTGTGTGAGTGAGAGAGAGAGAGATGTTTTATTTAAAAGTTTCACATAATTTAGTATTTTACAATTTTTATACAGTAATTCAACCTGGTGAATTTATTTTAACCAGATGAAGTGATGTTTTCAGATGACAAGTATTACCTGATCTGACAGTACCTTCTTCAGATCCATTCTCTGTCCATTGAGATTCACTATCCAGCAATCGGTTTTTTGATTCACTAAGTGGTTTGATAGGAAAGGGTTGATTTGAGCCAATACTGAAAAGAAGAGCAAACAATTTAGTAAATAGTTTGATGCTCAATTAAGAACACTAAATTAGCCTGGCTAGTGTGACTGAGTGGCTGCGCATCGACCTATGAACCAGGAGGTCACAGTTCAATTCCTGGTCAGAGCATGTGCCCAAGTTGAGGACTCGGTCTCCGGTGGGGGGCAAGGGGGCATACAAGAGGCAGCTGATCAATGATTCTTTCTCATCATTGACATTTCTATCTCTCTCCCCCTCTTCCTTCCTCTCTGAAATCAATAAAAATAAAAAAAATATTAATAAGCAGAAAATTAGTATTCCTTCTCCTAAACATGAGGCCAAATCATAAGATCTCAGCACTCTGAAAAAACAACTCAATCTTCAAAAGAAAAATATGCCCACCCCCTCATTAAATGATTCTCTAGATCAGCCGCGGGCAAACTACGGCCCGTGGGATGGATCCGGCCCGTTTGAAATGAATAAAACTAAAAAAAAAAAAAAAGACCGTACCCTTTTATGTAATGATGTTTACTTTGAATTTATATTAGTTCACACAAACACTCCATCCATGCTTTTGTTCCGGCCCTCCAGTCCAGTTTAAGAACCCATTGTGGCCCTTGAGTCAAAAAGTTTGCCCACCCCTGCTCTAGATCCAAGAATCTGTACTCCAACTGCCAATGAAAATAATTAGGCAAAAGAAAAAAGCTTCAGAGGCCAGCCTGAAACATTTTTAACATATGTTAATCAAGAGCCATAAGGTAGCATTAGGATAGGTCTGTGTGGCCAGGACAAAAAAATTACCTGTCATCTTTCAAGTTTTCTGCTTTCTATCTCTGCAGTTTAGATCTAAGGGGAAAAAATGATTAAGTGATTTAGTGTAGACTTATTTTTCTAGCTAACAGATTAGGAAGAGAGGGAACGGAGAATGAAAGAAGGAAAAGGGAACTAATATGTTGTATACCTACTATGGGCCAGATATTTGTGCTAGGTGCTGTATATACATTATTTCAACCTTTGCAAAAACTGGAGGTAGGTATATAGCTGGAAACTGAGGCTCTGACAGTTTAAGTGATTTGTTTAGACCCATAATAAATGTTGGAGGTCTAAGGTCTTAGCTAAGGCCTAAAGTTCTAAGGCCTACATGCTTTTGATATTATATGCAAACTTGTAATTAATAATCTCTTCTCCCCCACAATTAATTTCTGTAGTAAGTTCCAACTATTTCGCTTTGACAGAGTATCCCTCTCTCTCTTTTTAAAATTGATTTTGGAAAGAGAAGGAGAAATATCGATTTGTTCCACTTATTTATGCATTCATTGGTTGCTTTTTGTATGTGCCCAGACCAGAGATCAAACCCACAACCTTGGCTATCATGATGACGCTCTAAACTGAGCTACCTGGTCAGTACCAGAAGTATCTTTATCTTCTTTGAAATTTCATTTCAAATGAATTACTCTGAATGTATGGATCAGTTTGCTTGCCATACAAATACTGAGAAAATATCCTATAAATGAATGAATGAAATTTTATATTTGTATTTTTTGAATTCTCAATCTCATTTTCACACTACAGTTAAAATCTGTTTATAAAAATAAAATGGTGAATAGAGAAATGACTAATTTCTTTGAAGAAAAAAACTTACATACACCAATTTAATCAAATCTCAAAAGAATGTATAAGTTTCTAGGAAAATGCAGCACATTTAGGGGCAGCCTTGCTTCCTAGTTTGCCCAGACATTTCGTTTTATGTGATTATTCTGGTTCAACTAGTAAGAGCAAGCATTCCCTTTCTTACTTTGAAAAGTATTCTGGTTTGGATGATAAAAAGTATGGTTATCCTAAGCATATATATTATATAACAATATAATATATGAGGAGATATATATTATTAACCCTAAGTTAAAATTTAGCCCTGGTCAGTGTGGCTCAGTTGGTTGTGGTGTCACCCGTACATCGGATGGTCATGGGTTTGATTCCCAGTCAGGGCCCATACTCAGGTTTTGGGTTCGATCCCCTGTTGGGGTGTGCACACCAGTCAACCAATCGATGTTTCTCTTTCACACAGTTTTTCTCTCTCTCTCACTTTCCTTTCTTCTCTCTCTAAAATAAATAATAAGTTCAGGATTAAAAAAATATTTAAAAATATATTAAAAATTATTTAGATGTTCTCTTTTGCTGTGTATGCTGGCTTACTAAATTACTGCTGTATTTATAAGATATGTTTGTATCACACACACATATATATATTTTGTTTTACAATGAATACTGAAAAACATAATGACAAGAAGCACACCTTCTGGCATATTCATTTTGGTTTGTAACAGAAGCTTGTTCTGGATCCATTCCCACAAGGCGAGTTGGAAAACTGCAACCATCACCCAAACTGCATAATAAAAAATATCAGTAATATTTTAAATCATATTAAGTAAATCAACGTTGTCAAGTTTAACTCCCACTTTTCAGAGACCTGGTATAAGGAAATAACTTGTCATTTCAAAGAAAATTTCCTAGTATTTCTAATTAAGAGGGTGATTAACCTCCACTGAAAAAAAATGCAGCCTTTTTCTTTTATAATTTACATAGATTTAAAAAGAGGATCTTCCATAATATTGTATGCCAACTATACTTTATTTATTGAATGCCTATGATATTTCAGGTACTATTTTAAGTGCTAAGGATCTGGCAGTTAATGAGAAGGAAATCTCTGCCCTCAAAACGTTTACAATCTAAAAAATGCAGATATGCCTACTTTCACTTTTTAAAAACATCAAAATTGTGTATAACAAGAACTTTCACTTCCATCCAAGATGAATTAACTACAAAATCTGATCTTTCAGTCTTAAACAACCAGAAAACTGAATAGTATATACAATACTGTTTTCAAAACATCATAGAACTGTGCTTTGTGAAAGAAGAGAACTGACCGAGTGAGTTCCAGCCTTTGCCAGGCCAGGAGGGGACACAGAGCAAGGTAGTCTCACTGATCTGAGGTGACAGAGATAGGAATTTCTAAAGTTAAGGCAGCTTAAATCTATCTGATAGAGCTGAAGAAGAGGGAGAGATGCAGAAGCTGAAGCACAAGAAACTGTATTGATGATAACTCCCTACAAAAAGAAAAAGAAAAAAACTGTCTGCCTCTTTAAAGGGAGACAAAATTTAAACACTCAGAATTCAAAATGTCACTCATCCAATAAAAAATTACTAGTGTGAAAAGTAGCAAGTAAATATATACACAAGAAAAAAGTCAATAAAAAAGAAGTTGAAACAAAGACTTTAAACTACAGGAAAAGTGAGGAATGAAAATGTAAGATATAAAAAGAACCAAATTGAACTTCTAGAGCTGAAAAATATCTGAAATGAAAAATTCACTGGATTAGCTTAACAGTTGAGTAAACATTCCAGAAGATCATGAACTTACAAATAGGAACTATTCAATCTAAAGCAAAGAAAAAAGATAGGGGAGGGAAAGAGAGGGGCAGGAGAGCAATGGCCTGTGAGTCACAAACAATTTAATGTAGGTATATTTATCAAGTACCAGTATCTGAAAAGGTAGTGGGGGGAGGGTATGGGAAGAGGTAGAGCAGGCAGCAAAAACAACTGAAGACATATGATGAAAATTATTCAAATATGATGAATACTATAAAGTCAGATTTAAAAAGCCTAATGAATTCTAGAGAGAATAAACACAAAGAAAACCATCCCACCAAACATTATCATCAAACTGCCTAAAACCAGTGATAAAGATAAAATCTTCAAAGTAGCCAGAGGGAAATTTATAAACACTGCAATAAAGATAAGAGTGGGGCTCATTTTTTTGTTCCTAAGCCAGAAGATAATAGAACAACATTAAAAAAATTTTTTGAGACACAGAAAGAGAAACATTGATTGGTTGTTTCACTTATTTATGTATTCATTGGTTGATTCTTTTTCTTCTTCTTTTTTTTGGTTAATCCTCTACCTGAGAATATTTTTTCCATTGATTTTTTTGGGGGGGGGGAGTGGAAGGGAGGGGGAGAGATACCAAGAGAGAAACATCTATATGAGAGACACATCAATTGTTTGCCTCCCACACACGCCCAACCAGGGCCAGGAATCAAGCCTACAACCAAAGTGTGTGTCCTTGACCAGAATTGAACCCAGGACTCTAGTCCATGGCCAATGTTCTATCCACTGAGCCAAACTGGTTAGGGCCATTGGTTGACTCTTGTATGTGCCCTGACTGGGGATCAAACCCACAAAATTGGTTTATCGGGACAATGCTCTAACCAACTGAACCAACCAGGGCCATGGAGCCATATTTTTAAAGAAAAGAGAAAAACAAAACACCTTAATATTGAAATATCTGTTTAGAAAAAATAACCTTAAAAAAAAAGTCTGTTCCAACTACAGTGGAAAAACCTTGCAATACAAAAAACAAAATATAAAGTACACAGAAGAGATTGGCTCTTGAAAATATAGCAATAAGATTTAGTCAATGACACACAGAAAAAAGACTACACAAAAAAAATTTACAGTGCATCAATAAGCTGTGGTTAGAACTTCTTCGAGTGGATAAATGTAATTGGAGTCCCTGCAGTAACGAGGAGAGGGGGATGTCAGAAGAAATAGTTGAAGAAAAAATAGTTGAAATATTTCCAAATCTGATAAAAGTTATAAAATCATAGAACTGGGAAGTTCAATCAATCCTAAGCCCAAGAATACAAATAAAATTATACCAAGGGACAACAAAACCCAATTTCATGAAACTATTTACAAATAGAAAATCTTAAAAGCAGCTGGAGGAAAAAAAAAGACATTACATATTCATTAAAAAAAAGAATAGTGACTGCAAATTTCTCATCAGAAAAACCACAAGCCAGAAGGCAATGAAGCAAAATGTAGAATTCTATGCCAAGCAAGAATGTTTTTCAAAAACAAAGACAAAATAAGTCATTTTCACACAAAAATAGGCAATACAGTTAAGGAAAATAAAAACCTACAACACTCACAAATATATCAGTTGAATATCAAATATTTTTTCCTCTTCTATAATGACTTTTGTATATAGATAGCCTAGGATGGTTATGAATTTGGAAGAAAAGGAAACTATATAACATCTCAAACATATATTCCCATTTACATTTGAGTAAAAATTACATTATGTGTTAGATCTTCTATGATTTAGGATAAAACAGAATATATAATCTGTGATAGAATTTTTGAAGATATGGCTAAAAATATCACCTCTGAATATTTCATCACCCTTATAAAAATGTCAAAATAATTATCTAATATTACTGAAAATCTACTAAAATGTGTTTAATATACCTTACTTTTAAAAAATATTTATTTACTTATTTGTTTACTTATTTAATAAGAGTTTATTTAAACCAAACTGGTGACATGCCAGGAAGCAAGATCTCAAAATGCTTCATCTTTTTTAATATTCTTACTCTTGCAACTTGGCTCATTCATTATTTATATACTTTCTCTATTTCAACTTATTTTCATTTTGAAGGAAATAGGTAGTAATTCTTATTTTTTATGAATCATCTTTTTCAATATTCCATTCAAATATATGCCCAAACTCTCCTTTACCCTAATAAAAAAAAAAAGAAAGAAAATACTTTATAGAATCAAGTTATTCTGGGTTTCCATTCTTAAGGCTAAGAATTATATATTGTAGTCTCTGAACCTTAAGACATTTAACTGTAATTTTCATAATTTCTGAGACCTGCATTTTATAAATTACCTTGAAAATATTGGAAGTAGCCAGTATTTCTTTTCATCGCCAAAGACTTGTCTCCAATTTTTACTGTATCCAAGAGAGAAACCATTTCCATCAGGTCCATATGAAAATGTGGGTGCACTAAATGATTCTGTTACAGGTATACATAAAAAATGAGTTAATCTATTTAAAATTATAATAGGAACGAAAGTAACAATTTTCTTGTTTTATATCTTTGATATCAAGAGCCGGTTGGAGCATCGCACCAAAAGATGGCAGGTTCAATCCCTGGTCAAGGCGCATGCAGGAGGCAACCAATTAATGTTTCTCTCTCACATCAATGTTTCTTTCTCAACCTTCCTTTCTCTAAAAATCAATAAAATTTAAGAAAGAAAAAAAGGATTAAAGAAAATCTTAATAAAAAAGCTATAAATAGAATTTAAAATAATGTATTCTATATAATAAAGAGCTAATATGCTAATTAGACCAAACAGCAGAATGACCATCTGGATGACATTCCAGAGGACCTTCTGGACGAAGCCGGGGGCTGTGAGAGCCGGCTGAGGCAGCTAGGGCTGCAAGGGCTGAGCCCCTTGCATGAATTTCGTGCATCGGGCCTCTAGTTTATAATGAAAATATAAATTTCTGAAATGTATTTCAGAAGATTATATCACCTCTGAATACTTCATCACCCTTATAAAAATGTCAAAATAATTACCTATTACTGAAAATCTGCTAAAATGTGTTTAATATATCTTACTTTTTTTTTTTTTAAATATATTTTATTGACTTTTTTACAGAGAGGAAGGGAGAGGGATAGAAAGTTAGAAACATGAATGAGAGAGAAACATCAATCAGCTGCCTTCTGCACACCTCCTACTGGGGATGTGCCCGCAACCAAGGTACATGCCCTTGACTGGAATCAAACCTGGGACCTTTCAGTTTGCAGGCTGACGCTCTATCTACTGAGCCAAACCGGTTAGGGCTTACTTTTCTTTTTTAAAAATATTTATTTATTTGAGTTTATTTAAACCAAACTGGTGACATGCCAAGAAGCAACATCTCAAAATGCTCCCTCTTTTTTCTTTCTTTTTCTTTTTTTGAAAAATATTTTTTATTGATTTTTTACAGAGAGGAAGGGAGAGGGATAGAGAGTTAGGAACATCGATGAGAGAGAAACATCGATCAGCTATGTCTTGCACACCCCCTATTGGGGATGTGCCCGCAACCAAGGTACATGCCCTTGACTGGAATCGAACCTGGGACCCTTCAGTCTGCAGGCTGACGCTCTATCCACTGAGCCAAACTGGTTAGGGATCCCTCTTTTTTCATATGCCTAGTCTTGCAACTTCTCTCATTCATTATTTATACATTTCCTACTATGTGCTTGATGGTACATTACTAGGTGTTTGGGATTCAAAGATAAATTAGATAAAATTTTTACCAAAGAACCCAAAGTCTAACAAAATTACAATGTGATACAGATATGTGTGTATTGAGGGTGTGGTAGAGGAGGGTTAAATATGGAGGAGAATAATCTTGAGAATAATCTTAAACAAGGAATAACAGAAAAGGAAGCAGATGGTTATTAAAGACTATTCTTTTTTTTAAAAAATGTTTTTATTGATTTTAGAGAGAGAGGAAGGGGGAGGGAGAGAGAAACACTGATCAGCTGCCTAACCCAGGCATGTGCTTTGACAGGGAATCAAACCTGCAACTTTTTGGTGCATGGGGCAATGTTCAATCAACTGAGCCACCCAGCCAGGGCTAAAGACCATTCTTTTAAGCTTGGTTGTAAAGTGATATGGAGTGAGGGTTAGAGATAGACCTAATTTTCACCAAATAAATGTATTTTTTGAAAATTTAAAAACAGACTGCATTTCAGCATGTTTTATAAGCTAAGAATAAGCCAGGGAGAGTTTGATTGGGAAAGGTTGATAATATAGAAAAGTAATGTAAAAATTGATGGAAGACTATGCTAGAAGAAATGGGATTGGTTCTAGAAGAGTTCTAAAGATTAGCCTTAGATACTAGAAAAGACATATCTTATCCTCAGAAGTTAGAGGAAGGGTAACTGTGATGGGTTTGAAAGTAGAAATGATTGTGTGATGTTATAAAGATAAGAATTTACATGTGACAGCTTCTAATTCATCTATGAAGAGCTCACAAAATGGGTAAGAAATTAGGGAGAATGGTGAAAATCTGGAATAACTGTTGTAAGTAATATAAGGTGATCAACCTGATCAGAAACACTACATTACTCCCAAATAGAGGTGAGGGCCTAAGTGAGGGCTGAGACTTTAAATCTGTAGTTGTAACAATCTCTATGGGAGTGAGATTGCCTTCACTGGCTTTCTACAACCCTGATTCACATGTAGATAAAATAGACAGCTGGAGTAACCCAGGTCATGGATTAGCAAATGCATTATGGGAGAAAGCCTAGGGGCAGGTATAAAGTGAATGTACAGTCAAGAATTATTAAAATCAGCCCAGCCGGGTGTGGCTCAGCGGTTGAGCGTCGACCCAGGAATCAAGAGGTCGCCGGTTCGATTCCTGGCCAGGGCATATGCCCAGGTTGCTGGCTCGATCCCCAGTGGGGGGCATGCAGGAGGCAGCCAATCAATGATTCTCTCTCATCACTGATGTTTCTATCTCTCTTTCCCTCTCCCTTCCTCTCTGACATCAATAAAAATATATTAAAAAAAAGAATTATTAAAATCATTTACTATAGGACCTAGAATGGAAAAGACTGGAAAATTAAACAAGAAGAGAGAGAAACACTTGAAAGAAAAGTGCTGGAAAACAGAGGACTCAGTAATCTATAAAAGGAATTAAAAGTATAGAAAAGAAAGAGCTAAAAGGACAAAGACTGTGGTTTAAAACTTCAGGGGCTCTTCAGTTCCAAGCAATGAAAAGGTTCAGTGTTTATGGAAATTACTGGCCATCAAATTTAAAGGGACTAGCCTGCCTGTTTGGGATGGTAGTAGTTTGACTACAGAAACTCTTACTGTGGGGGAATTATCTCACGGTATGTAGATGACTGTTATGAAGAAGGGTAGAGGTGATTCTCCAAAGGACAGAATAAGATACCTTCAAAGGACAGAAAGACAACAATTTGGAAGAAGCAGTGGAGAACCAGCTAACATCCAAGGGTAGGGTTGTGGAGGGTGAGGCTATAAGGGAATGCTGTGCTAGGGTAATCCTATAGAATAAAAGGCTAATATGCAAATTGCACAAGATGGCCGCCCCCAAAGATGGCCAGCAGGGGAGGGCAGTTGTGGGCGATCAGGCCAGCAGGGGAGGGCAGTTAGGGGCAACCAGGCCTGCAGGGGAGGGCAGTTAGGGGCAACCAGGCCGGCAGGGGAGGGCAGTTAGGGGCGACCGGGCAGGCAAGGGACGGCAATTGGGGGCAACCAGGCTGGCAGGGGAGGGCAGTTAGGGGCAACCAGGCCTGCAGGGGAGGGCAGTTAGGGGCAACCAGGCCAGGCCAGCAGGGGAGGGCAATTGGGGGCAACCAGGCCAGCAGGGGAGGGCAGTTAGGGGCGACTGGGCTGGCAAGGGAGGGCAATTGGGGGTGACCAGGCCGGCAGGGGAGGGCAGCTGGGGGCAATCAGGCTGGCAGGGGAGCAGTTAGGCATCGATCAGGCTGGCAAGGGAGTGGTTAGGGGGTGATCAGGCTGGCAGGCAGAAGCGGTTAGGGCAATCAGGAAGGCAGGCAGGCGAGCGGTTGGGAGCCAGCAGTCCAGGATTGTGAGAGGGATGTCCGACTGCCGGCTCCCACAGGGATCGGGCCTAAACCAGCAGTCAGACATCCCCCAGGGGTCCCAGATTGGAGAGGGTGCAGGCTGGGCTGAGGGACACCCCCCCTTACACAAAATTCGTGCACTGGGCCTCTAGTTTTTTATAAAGTGCAAGTTAAAATACCTTGATAGTCTGTAAAATTAATTCAGTGGTTTGTAACCACAGAATTACTTAAGGAACTAGAACAGAAAATATTGACATCACTGCATATAGTAAAGTTAAATAATATTTTGTGAAATTTTCGCTTATTTACATAAATTTATACATATGTGTGCATGCACTAAGTTATAGAAAATGATGCATTTCTTACTGTAGTCACTGGCCAAAAAAAGTTTGAAAAAGTCTGTTTGAAGGGATCAACAAGCTTCACAGAAATCACTGGCCTCCCAAATACCCACGCAGGTTTGATGGGAAATTAATGACCTGGGCTGGGTGGGAACTGTGGCAAATTACTGTTTGCAACCCATTTAAAGCAGTCTGCTACTACTTAGCTGTGAATAAATGATGCTGGATGGAAAAAAGAGGACCACAATATCATATTTATCAGTTTCGAAAGAAGAAATCTACTTTTCTATGTAAAATCTCTAAGGTTTTAGCTGTTGTGGAAGGTTTTAGCTGTTGTGGCTAGACTCTGCATGTAGGATACACTTTGTATTTCTCATTATAGGTAAGAAAATGGCAGGAAATTCTATGAAGAGGGTAACAAATTAATTAATGGGTATAAGGAAGTTTATTTACATGGATGAAAGCACGACAGACTGAAGTGCTCAAAAGTGAAGAGTGAGTTGAGGTAGGAATGGCACAGAAATCCTTTCATTCCTTACATGACATAGTTGGGCACAAGTTTAAAATAATCCATAAATGAAAGTATCTAAAAGGCTTCCTAAAATGTCTTCATCTTTCTCTATTAAAATCTATCCCCTTCTAATTTAGCTAGCAGACACATGGCATAATAGCAGGGAAGGCTTTAATTTTCTTTTTTTTAATGTTTTTATTGATTTTAGAGAGAGGAAGGGAGAGAGAGAGAGAGAGAGAGAGAAACATTAAAGATGAGAGAGAATCATTAATCAGTGGCCGCCTGCACACCCACTACTGGGAATCAAGCCTGAAGCCTGAACCCAGACATGTGCCCCTGACTGGGAATCGAACCCTGACCTCCTGGTTCATAGGCTGACGCTCAACCACTGAGCAACACTGGCTAGGCAAAGGCTTTAACTTTCTAATAAAATGTTGCAACAAATCATTATTTTGTATCTTGGTACATTAGCTGATAATTAAATATTTCAATTACAGCAGTGAGGGGCTGCTTACATGCCAATAGCTCAGTATGAGCAGTGCCACGTCATCTTGTTTTCGAAATGTTTGTCCAATTATTTGAATATCTTACTGAATTCTTCCTCTATATTTTAAAAATATATTTTATTGATTTTTTACAGAGAGGAAGGAAGAGAGATAGAGAGTTAGAAACATCGATGAGAGAGAAACATCGATCAGCTGCCTCCTGCACATCTCCTACTGGGGATGTGCCCGCAACCCAGGTACATGCCCTTGACCGGAATCGAACCTGGGACCTTTCAGTCCGCAGGCCGACGCTCTATCCACTGAGCCAAACCGGTTTCGGCTCTTCCTCTATATTTTAGGTTTAAAAAATGAGTAATGCTGATATTAGTGATACAATACGTAAGTTCTACTGTCAACTAACACAAAGATGGAAATGATTAACCATGTCAAAAACACTATTCCTTAGTCTCAATCATGAAACACTGTGAGGAAAAGTCAAAGAACTTACATTTTAGCTCAATGATAAACTGTAATTAAGGATTTAAATTTTTTTTTTTTTACCAATCTCAGAATGAACCACCACATTAACATGTCAATCTATTATTCACCTTTCATAGATTAATTTTTGAAGACACTGAGTAAATGAAGGAAACAGCTTCTTAAAAAAATCTTTATTGTTCCAAGTATTATATATGTCCCCTTTTTCCCCCCATTTATCCTTTCTAGCCTACCCCCAACCCCTGCCCCAGGCCTTCATCACCCTGTTTTCAGTGTCCATGGGTTATGCATATAAATTCTTTGGTTGATCACTACCCACCTCCTCACCCTCCCCCGCCTTCCCTCCGAGATTCCAAAATTTGTTTTATGCTTCTATATCTCTGAATCTACTTTGTTCATCAGTTTATTTTGTTCATTAGATTTCACATATAACTGAGATCATGTGATACTTGTTTTTCTCTGACTGGCTCATTTCTCTTAGCATAATACTCTCCAGGTCCCTCCATGCTGTCTCAAAGGGTAACAGATCCTTCTTTTTAAATGCTGCATAGTATTCCATGCTGTAAATATACCACTGCTTTTAAAAAATATATATTTTATTGAGTTTTTTACAGAGAGGAAGGCAGAGGGATAGAGAGTTAGAAACATTGATGAGAGAGAAACATCCAATCAGCTGCCTCCTGCACTCCCTACTGGGTATGTGCCCACAACCAAGGTACATGCCCTTGACCGGAATCAAACCTGGGACCCTTGAGTCCGCAGACCGATGCTCTATCCCAGTGATGGCGAACCTATGACACGCGAACTCATTTTTTTGGTTGATTTTTCTTTGTTAAATGGCATTTAAATATATAAAATAAATATCAAAAATATGTTTTTGTTTTACTATGGTTGCAAATATCAAAAAATTTCTATATGTGACATGGCACCAGAGTTAAGTTAGGGTTTTTCAAAATGCTGACATGTGGAGCTCAAAAGGTTCGCCATCACTGCTCTATCCACTGAGCCAAACCAGTTAGGGGTACCACTTCTTTTTTATCTACTCAAATACTGATGGGCACTTGGGGCTGTTTCCAGATCTTAGCTATTGTAAATTGTGCTGCTATGGACATAGGGGTGCATACATTCTTTCTGATTGGTGTTTATGGTTTCTTAGGATATATTCCTAGAAGTGGGATCACTGGGTCAAATGGCAGTTCCTTATTTAATATTTTGAGGAAACTCCATACTGTTTTTCATAATGGCTGCACCAGTCTGCATCCCCACAGCAGTGTACTAGGGTTCCCTTTTCTCCACATCCTCACCAGCACTTGTCATTTGTTGATTTGTTGATGGTAGCCATTCTGACAGGTGTGAGGTGATACCTTATTGACATTTTAATTTGCCTCTCTGATGATCAATGACTTTGAGCATTTTTTCATATGTCTCATGCCCATCTATGTGTCCGCTTGGAGAAGTGTCTATTTAGGTCCTTTGCCCATTTTTTTGGGGGGATTGTTTGTCTTCCTTCTGTTAAGTTGTAAGAGTTCTTTATATATTTTGGATAGTAACCCTAAGTCAGATGTATCATTGCCAAGTATATTCTCTCACAGTGGGCTCCCTTTTGGTTTTGTCAATAACTTATTTTGCTATGCAGAAGTTATTTACTTTGGTGTCGTCCCATTTGTTTATTTTCTCCTTCGTTTCCTTGGCCCTAGGAGATGTATCTGTAAACATATGGCTACAAGAGATGTTTGAGATTTTGCTGCCTATGGTGTCTTCTAGGATTTTTATGGTTTCCTGACTTACATTTAAGTCTTTTAACCATTTTGAGTTTATTCTTGTGTATGGTGTAAGTGGGTGGTCTATTTTCATTTTTATACATGTATCTGTCCAAATTCCCCAACACCATTTATTAAAGAGACTATCTTGACTCCGTTGTATAATCGTGCCTTTGTCAAATATTAATTGAGTGTAATGGCTTGAGTCAATTTCTGGGGTCTCTGTTCTGTTCCGTTGAAGTATATGCCTATTCTTGTGCCAGTACCAGGCTGTTTTGATTATAGTGGCTTTGTAGTATAACTTGATATCTGGTATTGTGATTCATCCAACTTTGTTTTTCTTTCTCAAGACTGCTGTGGCTATTTGGGGTCTTTTTTGGTTCCATATAAACTTATGGAGTATTTGTTTTAGATCTGTGAAATATGCCATTAGTATTTTAATAGGATTGCATTGAATGTGTCGATTGCTTAGGGTAGTATAGACATTTTAATGATGTTAATATTACCAACCCATGAACATGATATATTCTTCCACCTTCCTCTATCTCTTTTTTCAATGTCCTGTAGTTTTCTGAGTACAAGTCTTTTACTTCCTTGGTTAAGTTTATTCCTAAGTATCTTAATTTTTTTGTTGCAATGGTAAATGGGATTGTTTATTTAGCTTCTCTTTCTGAGAATTCATTATTGGTATATAAAAAAGCCATCCATTTTTGGGTATTGATTTTGTATCCTGCTCCATTGCCAAATTCATTTATTAAATCTAGTAGTTTTTTGGTGGGGTCTTTAGGGCTTTCCACATACAAATCATGTTATCAGAAAATAATGAGAGTTTTAATTCCTCATTTCCAATTGGGATGCCTTTTATTTCTTCTTGTCTAATTGCTGTATCTAGAACTTACAGTACTATGTTGAATAAAAGTGGTGAAAGTGGACATTTTTGTCTTGTTCCTGTTCTTAGGGGAATGGTTTTAGTTTTTGCCCATTGCATATGTTGATGGCTGTAGGTTTGTCATATATGGCATTTAATATGTTGTGATATGATTTTATTAAAAATAGTTTTTGGATTTTGTCAAATGCCATTTCTACATCTATGGATATGATCGTGTAATTTTTGTCTTTCCATTTGTTTATGTGATTTATCATGTTTATTGATTTGCAAATATTGTACCAGTTCTATATATGTCCTGGAATAAATCCCAAGTAGTCATGGTGCATGACCTTTTAAATATATTGCTGGATTCGATTTGCTAATATTTTGTTGAGGATTTTAGCATCTGTGTTCATCAGGGGTATTGGCCTGTAATCCTCTTTCTCTGTAGTGTCTTTATCTGGTTTTGGAATTAGGATAATGCTGGCTTCAATAAAAAACTTGGAAGTGTTCCTTCCTCTTGGATTTTGGGAATAGTTTGAGTATAGGTGTTAGTTTTTTCTTTGAATGTTTAGTAAAATTCTCCTGTGAAGCCATCTGGACCAGGGCTTTTGTTTGCTGGGAGTTATTATTATTATTATTATTAATTATTATTATTATTATTATTATTGCTTCTATTTCCTCAGTTGTTACTGGCCTATTTAGGTTTTCTGATTCAGTTTTGGGAGACTGTAGTTCTTTTGGAATTTGTCCATTTCATCCACGTTGTCCAGCTTGTTGGCATATAGTTGTTCATAGTATATTCTTACCATCTTTGTATTTCTATGCTGTCAGTGGTTACTTCTCTGCTTTCATTTTGATTTCATTTATTTGGGTCCTCTCTCTGTTTCTTGATGAATCTGGCTAATGGCTCATCAATCTTTTTTATCATTTCAAAGAACCAGCTCTTGTTTTCATTGACTTTTTAAAAATATATTTTATTGATTTTTTTACAGAGAGGAAGGGAGAGGGATAGAGAGTTAGAAACATCAATGAGAGAGAAACATCAACTAGCTGCCTCCTGCACACTCCCTACTGGGGATGTGCCCGCAACCAAGGTACATGCCCTTGACTGGAATTGAACCTGGGACCTTTCAGTCCGCAGGCTGACGCTCTATACACTGAGCCAAACCGGTTAGGGCTTCATTGACTTTTTATATTGCTTTTTTAGTCTCTATGTTCTTTATTTCTGCTCTGATCTTTATTATTTCCTTCCTTCTACTTACTCTGGGCTTTTCTTGTCGTAATCTTTATAATTCTTTAAGTTTTAGGGTTAAATAATTTATTATTAATTTTTGTGTGTTTTTTTTTTTTTTTTTAGGTAGGACTGTAGTGCTATGAACTTCCCTCTAAGGACTGCTTTTGCTATGTCCCATAGATTGTGGGTTGTTGTGTGTTCATTTTCATTGGTTTCTAGTAAGTTTTTAATTTTATTCTTGATCTCATTGGTAACCCATTCATTATCTAATAACATGCTATTCAGCCTCCAGGTGTTTGAGTGTTGTTACTATAGTTGATTTCTAATTCCAATCCATTGTGATCTGAGAAAATGCTTGATATGATTTCATTCTTCCTGAACTTGTATAGACTTGTTTTGTGTCCTAACATGTGGTCTATCTCTGTGAATAACCCATGTGCACTTGAGAAGAATGTATATTCTGTAGCTTTAGGATGAAATGTTCTATAAATGTCAATTAAATCCATCTGATCGAGTGTGTCATTTACAGTCCCTGTTTTCTTGTAAATTTTATTGTCTGGAAAAGCTGTCCAGTGAAGTAAGCAGAGTGTTAAAGTCCCCTACTATGAATGTATTCCTGTCAATCTCTCCCTTAAAGTCCTCTAGAAGTCTTTTTTTTTATATTTAGGTACTCCTATATTGGGTGCATATATGTTTACCAGGGTTATATCCTGTTGTTGGATCAATATCTTTAATATTATATAATAAATTTATTAATATTTTATTAATATTATATATTAAACCTTTGTTGTCTCTTGTGATGGCCTTCAATTTGAAGTTTATTTTGTCAGATATGAGTATTTCTACCCCAGGTATTTTTTTAGTTTCCATTTGCATGGAAAAATTTTTCCCATCCCTTCACTCTCAGTTTGTATCTTTTGTTCTGAGATGGGTCTCTTGTAGGCAGCATATAATTGGGTCATGTTTTTGTATCCATTCAGTAACCTTATGTCTTTTGATTGGAGCATTTAATCCATTTACATTTAAGGATATTATTGATAGGAACTTATTTATTGCCATTTTAATTCCGTATACCTAGTTTTCTCTTTCCCTCTATTTCTGCTCATTACAGCAGTCCCTTTAACATTTCTTATAGTGCTGGTTTGGTGGTGATAAACTCCTTTAGCCTTTTTTTTTGGTCATGGAAACTCTTTATCTCATCATCTATTTTGAATGATAGCCTTGCTGAATATAGTAATCTTAGTTTTAGATCCTTGCTTATCATTACCTTGAATACTTCATGCCACTCCATTCTGGCCTGCAGAATTTCTGAAATATTATCTGACAGCCTTATGGGAGCTCCTTTGTAGGTAACAAATTGCTTTTCTCTTGTTGTCTCTAAGATTCTCTCTCTTTTATTTTTGGAATTTTAATTATGATGTGTCTGGATGTGGGCCTATTTGAGTTCTTCTTCTTTGGGACTCTCTGGGCCTCCTGAACTTGTGTTCCTTTTTCCTTCACCAGGTTAGGGATGTTTTCTGCCCTTATTTCTTCCTACACATTCTCTATGCCTTGCTCACTCTCTTCTTCTGGCACACCTATGATGCAAATATTATTCAATTTCATGTTGTCCCACAGCTCCCTTAAGCTGTCCTCCAGTTTTGTAATTGTTTTTTCTTTTTGGTTCTCTGTGTGATTTTTTTCTACCCTATCTACTAATTCACTGATCCGATGCTCTGCTTCCCCTATTCTGTTGTGTATTCCTTCCTCTGTGTTCTTTATTAATTCTGTCATTCTTCAGAGTTACTATATCTTTTCACATGTTGTTGAGCATCTTTACCATCATTATTCTGAACTCTGTATCAGATAAATTTATCTCCAATTTATTTAGCTCTTCTTCTGGAGAAATCTCTTGTTCTTTCATCTGGGGGGTGTTTGTCTCCTCATTATGGCTGCCTGTTTGGGTTTGTGACTATGTACTAGGTAGATCTGCTACACCACCCAATCTCAAGTGTAGGACAGTGTCAAATGCTGTTTCTGATTAATTAGATTGGGCAAAGACTCAAGGCCTCCAGACACTGCTGCTCTCTGCGGACTGATGGGATTTACTCTTGAGTAGCCCTCAGATCATCAATCATCGACAGGTGCAGTGCTAGGTTTGCCAACAGGATGGGGCAACTGCTTCTGCCTGGAGGCTAATTGTTATTCTCAATCTCTTAATGGGCCTCAAAAACTCCACACGGTGGGCCAGGGGTTTTCCAGTAGGGTGGGTCAACTGTCTTCTCCCCCAGACAAAAATTGCCTGGATAGCCAAAGTCTACCTGACAAAGATGACCTCCACAGGGTGAGGGAATGAATCAGCACAGGAAACCAGGGTATCTGCCTTCTGAGCTCTAAGTCCAGAACCCCCAACCCTGGCTTCTAGTCACATAGCTCCAGTCCACTCTGCCTTCCCTGTGCTGGAGCTCAAGGTGAGTGGCTGCACACAAAATTTTGTGTGTTGGCCCTTTAAGAGGGTGCCTGCATTTCTAGCTGTCTTTCCCCGGCAGACAGCAAATCTGCTGTTTTTTACAGCCAGATGTTATGTGGGCACATTTCTCAGTTCTGTTGCTCTCTGCTGGAGGACCCAGCTTGGGGATTAGACCCCAGATTTCTCAGTGGCAACCACCCACAGCTAAGCTCTCTCTCCAGAACTTCAGCTGCTATCTGTGGGAGCCCAGCCAGCCTTTTTGCACCTCTCTCCTTCCTACCAGTCTCTATGTGGTCTTCCACTTTTCATCCTTGGTTATCAGAGTTCTCTCAAGCTAGTCTTTAGTTGATTATTCAGGATTTTTTTTTGTATTTTAGTTGTAATTCCAGTTTGGTCCTGGGGACATGTTGGTGTAGTATCCACTTACTCCACCACCATTTTTAATCTCCCAGAAAGTAGCTTGTATTAAAATATGTCTTGTTCTCTACTTTTATATACAATGAGCTACTGAAAAAATATATAAAAGTCAATCTAACTTCTTCAACCTTTACATTACATATACCCATTGTTCCTGTCCAGTCACGGTGAATTTTCACATATAATTATTTTACACTTCTTTATCATCTATTGTCCTCTAGATTTCATATTCACTTACGGTCATTTCTCTAAATCATTATGATTAATTTTGACCTACTTACCTATTGTTGTTCTATTTTTTCCAACTAGCCAGCAGTGATAGCTGAAAAGTGATAGGACACTGATGAAGAACATTGTAGACACGAAGAAAAGAAAAAGTACGTGGAATTTGGCACGTGTATCTGTGAGTTCATTCTGAGAAAAGAGAAAAGAAGTGTTAATTTTGAAGATAGTCAACTTCTAGCATGTACTCTTATGTGGTTTTACTAAAAATGGTTAAATCAATAAAAATTTGCCAGATATGAAGAGTAACAAATTAGATATGTCCAAAAATAATATTTTGAAAGCAGAAAATTGGTATTATCAAAGGAGCTTACTTACATAAAATCAGCGCTATCTAAAAAATTGCTTTTAAACATTAAAAAAATTGCGATACTTTCAGTAATAAAAAAAGATGGATTCTTTAATCAACATTTTTATTTTGTACTTTCTGCATAAGTGAAAGAAAACCTTCCCCCCAACATCCAGGAAGTAGGACAGTTTTCACATCAATGCTAAATTATCTGCTAATGTTAATCATATATAATGATTACCAGAAATTAATTGTGATATATTTATTTTTGTACTTTTCTAATCTCTATTCTTGGAATACCAATACGAATATGCCCATCCTCTCAGCTGTTTCCATTCCTATCTTTTTAAGCCTTGCTCCATTCCTACAGAGCCTTTTTTGGTAATTAGCAATTTTGGTAAATGAATTTAAATTTAACACAAATTATGAGTGAAAGAAAACAGTTTGTTGGTTACCCATTCTTATGACTATGTTCATTTTAACAGAAGCAAAGTCTTAACTCAGAAGAAATTAGTATCTATTGATAGGATAAGGAGGAATCTATAATCATGAAAGCTACTACAACACAAGGTGGTGCTACTTGACTTAAACACTGTTTACAGGCTAAAAGAAAGGTCTTTAGTATTACATAACTCTATTGTTCATCTTCTCTTCTCCTCAATAGTAACCACAATACCTTGAATTTTTATTAATTTTAGAGAGAGGAAGGGAGAGAGAGAAAAGAGAATGAAATATTGATCGATTGCCTCTTGCACATGCTCCAACCAGAGATAGAACCTGCAACCTGGGTATGTGCTCTGACCGAGAATCGAACCTGCCACCTTTTGGTGTACAGGGCGACAATCCAATCAACTGAGCCACACCGGCTAGGGCAACCACAATACCTTTTAAACATCTAGTGGCTCTGGCTGGGTAGCTCAGTTGGTTAGAGCATCCATCTCAATATGCCAAGGTTGTGGGTTTGATCCCTGGTCAGGGCACGTACAAGAAGCAACCAATTAATACCTAAATAAGTGGAACAACAAATCGATGTCTCTTTCCCCTTCCTCTCTTTAAAATCAATAAATAAAAATTTTTTAAAAATCAAGTGATTCTCCTATCTCCCTTCTTGTGAAGCAAATGAATATTATATATTTATGTGTATATTCACTACAAACATCACAAAGGAGATGACAAAAATGTCATGGCAGTAATGTGTTTTACCTTTGGACAACTCTGTGTAGACTTCCTGCGGCAAAGCTTGTACAAATAGAGACAATGTATTAAGAAACCAATTTTTAAACAACATTTTTCTGAACACTACCGTTATATTTTTGTTCTGAAAGAACACTAAGATGTTGCTCTCTAAAAATCATTGACATTTTCTCAAAAAACACAAAACAAACAAGAACATTTAGCTCTTCAAGCACATTTCAGGTATACTTTAAATACACACTTTTCCATTGTGTTTAAAACAGATATTTAAGATATAATAAAATTAAAAAATTTTAGCAAATAGTCCAGCCGGTGTGACTCAGTGGTTCAGTGTTGACCTATGAACCAGGAGGTCACAGTTTGAGGTTTGGGGCTCGATCCCAGTGTGTGGCATGCAGAGGCAGCTGATCAATGGTTCTCTCATCATTGATCTTTCTCTCTTTCTTTCCCTCTCACTTCCTCTCTCTGAAATCAAGTAGCTTTAAAAAAAAAAACTAATTAGCAGTTTCTAGATCCAGATGGGACAATTTCTTATCCCCTTCATTGTTATTGCAATAGCCTTTTAAAAGGTTGTTGCTTGCCCCTTTCTGTTTTAGTGTCAACACAGCAATCAGTGATCCTTCACATCACAGCTGTTCGCATTTCACTGAGTAGAAGCCGTGGTCCTTACTACACTTTCCAAGGCTCTTTATTTTGGGGGCCCATATCAGGGACTTCCCACTAGTCTCACTCTTGCTCACCCCCTCAGCTACACCAGATTACTTTCTCCTGCTCAAACATGGCTGGAACACTCCTAATTTCAGATCTTTTCCTCTGTTTGAAATTCTGTACTCTCAGATATCCCCAAACTCTCTTTAAGTCTCTGCTCAAATATTATTTCTTACTTAGGTCTATCCTGATCACTTTTCTTTTCCTTAGTTGAGATATAACCGACACAACATTTTATTAGTGTCAGGTGCACAGCATAATGATTTGATATTTGTATGTACTGTGAAATATCACCACAGTAAGTCTAGTTAACATCCATCACCTCACATGGTTATAATTTTTTTGTGATGAGAACTTTTAAGATATACTGTTATCAACTTATTAACTGTAATCACCATAGTGAACATTACATCTCCAGGATCTATTTTATTTTTACTATGTCCACCCACTTCACCCATTCCCCACTCCCTACTTCTGTCAACCACCAATCTCTAGATCTATTAGCTGGTGTGTTTTTTTATGTTTACATATAAGTGAGATCATAATTACTTATCTTTGACTAATTACATTTACAAAAATGCCTTCAAGTACCATCCATGTTGTCCCAACTGGCAGAATTTCCTTCTTTTTTATGGCTGAATAATATCCCACTGTATAAAGATACCACATCTTCTTCTTTATCCATTCATCTGTTGATGGACACTTAGGTTGTTTCCATGTCTTCACTAATGTAAATAATGCTGCTATGAACATGGAGTTTACAGATATCTCTCTGAGATAATTACTTTTGTTTCTTTTGACTATATTTCCAGAAGTGGAATTGTTCGATCATATGGTAGTTTTCTTTTTTAATGAACTCATTGAGGTCACATTGGTTAATAAAATTATATAGGTTTCAAGTGCACAGTTCTACAACATATCATCTGTATATTGTATTGTGTGTTTACCACCCTAAGTCAAGTTTCCTTCCATCACCATTATCCCCCCTTTACCCTCTTCTACCTCCTCCACCCTCTTTCATCTGCCTATCAAATTTTAAGACTGTTTATTTCTGTGGAAAAATGCCATTGAAATTTTGATAGGAATTGAATTGAATCTGTAAATTATTTTTGGTAGTCTGAACATTTAAAAAAAAATCTCTATTGTTGAAAGTATTACATATGTCCTCCTTTTCCCCCAGTGACCACTTCTAGGTAGTCTGAACCTTTTAACAATTTTTATTTTTCCTATCCATGCACACAGTCTATTTTTCCATTTATTTGTGTCGTCTTCAAATGCTATCATCAATGTCTGTTTTCAGTATAACAGGTCTTTCACCTCCTTAAATTTATTCCTAGGTATTTTATTCTTTGTGGTATGATTGTAAATGGGAATGCTTTCTCTTTCTGATTATTAGTGTAGCAAAATGCAACTGATTTTTCTGTACTGATTTTTATATCGTACAATTTTACTGAATTTGTTAATTCTAAGTTTTTTGATGGACTTTTTAGGGTTTTCTATAAATAATGTCATCTACAAATAGACACAGTTTTACTTCTTCCTTTCCAATATCAAAGTCTTGATTTCTTTTTTTTTAAGTAGTTTAGTAACTTTTAAAAAAGTATATTTATTTCAGAGAGGAAAGGAGAGGGAGAGAGTAGAAACATCGATGAGTGGCTGCCTCCCACTCGAACCTCACTGGGGATCAAGGCCACAACCCAGGCATGTGCCCTGACTGAGAATGGAACCATGACCTCCCAGTTCATAGGTCAATGTTGAACCACCTAGCCACACTGGCTGGGCAATGTCTTTATCTTGCCCAATAGCTCTGGGTAGGACTTCCAATATTATGTTGAATAAACAAGTGAGCATCATTGTCTTGTTCATTATCTTAGAGGAACAGCACTCATCCTTTCACAGTTGATGTTAGCTGTGCACTTATATATTTATACTAGAGGCCCGGTGCACGAAATTCGTGCAGGGGGGGGGGGGGGGCTCAGCCCCGCCTGCACCCTCTGCAATTCGGGACCCCTACAACTTTGTCTTATCTAGCTAACCTCCTCACATTTAAAAAAATTAACTGAAATACTACCTACTCTAGGAAATCCTCTTTGAACGAATCTCTTTACAATCTGTATTAAGTATTTTCATATTATATCATTCTTTTTCTTTAATAGGAACTTAGAGTAGATGCAATGTGCTTCTCATTCTTTTTTTTTTTTTTTTTTTTAAATTAAATCTTTATTGTTCAGATTATTACATTTGTTCCTCTTTTTTCCCCCCATAACTCCCCGCCTTCCAGCTCCCACCCCACCCTCCACCCTCACTCCCCACCCACTGTGTTCATCCATAGGTGCATGATTTTTGTCCAGTGACTTCCCGCATCTCCCACACCCCTTTTCCCCCAAGAATAGTCAGTCTATTCCCTTTCTATGTCCCTGATTCTATTATAATCACCAGTTCATTCTGTACATCAGGTTATTTATTCACTTGATTCTTAGATTCATTTGTTGATAGATGCATGTTTGTTGTTCATAATTTGTATCTTTACCTTTTTCTTCTTCTTCCTCTTCTTAAAGGATACCTTTCAGCATTTCATATAATACTGGTTTGGCGGTGATGAACTCCTTTAGCTTTTCCTTATCTGTGAAGCTCTTTATCTGACCTTCAATTCTGAATGATAGCTTTGCTGGATAAAGTAATCTTGGTTGTAGGTTCTTGGTATTCAGCACTTTGAATATTTCTTGCCATTCCCTTCTGGCCTGCAAAGTTTCTGTTGAGAAATCAGCTGACAGTCGTATGGGTATTCCCTTGTAGGTAATTGAGCCTCTTTCTCTTGCTGCTTTTAAGATTTTCTCTTTGTCTTTTGCTCTTGGCATTTTAATGATGATGTGTCTTGGTGTGGTCCTCTTTGGATTCCTTTTGTTTGGGGTTCTCTGCGCTTCTTGGACCTGTAAGTCCATTTCTTTCTCCAGGTGGGGGAAGTTTTCTGCCATTATTTCTTGAAATAGGTTTTCAATATCTTGCTGTCTCTCATCTTCTGGCACTCCAATGACTCTGATATTAGACCGCTTAAAGCTGTCCCAGAGGCTCCTTACACTATCTTCACACTTTCGGATTCTTTTTTCATTTTGCTTTTCCAATTGGGTGTTTTTTGTCGAATCTTTGGTTTGATTATTGTACTCCTCTGGTCTGCTATTGGGTATAATATTCTTTATTTCAGTCCGTGTATGCTTACTTTCTAATTTCTTTATCGTAGCATCGAGGGTCTCATTAGTTTTCGTGAGGCTCTGCACAAATTTATGGCAAGCCCTCAAAATTGCGATTCTTAGCTCCATATCCTCCATTTCTGTCATGTTTCTTTGTCTCCGCATCTTTTATGCTTTCTTGGTGCACCCCCTTGTGGTCTCTGTGCGCAGTCTTGTTCTAGCCAAGCCTTAATTGTTGTAGTTAACACTAGAGGGATTTGACCCCCAGGCCGGCTGGCTATAGGAATCAGCTGTACGGAAAACGTCTGCCTTCTGGGGAGGTGCTAATCCAGCCTTTGCCTGAGGCGATCGGCAAATGGCTGTGCGCAGGCTTTGGGCGGGGCGGGATCAACAGGGCGGGCGGAGGGAGCGGTTATGGCCACGCTCAGTGCTCAGTCCCGTTCCCAGAGGCTCTGCTTCTCAGAACCCCGGCAGCCGCTGCAAACCTCGGAGAGAAAGCTGCCCTCAGGTTCCAACTGATGCCGGATAATCCCGCTTCTCCCGTTTGAGTCTGGGTCCCTAGAGACTCGCCCGGATCTGGAGCCCAGAGTCTGAGACTCACTCCCGACAGAAAACGACAACCGCGCCCTCAGCCACCAGCCCGCTTTGCGCGCGCACCTCGGTACCTTTGTATTTTCCACACTGCGCCGCCTCTGAGCCTCGATTTGCTGTTCTCTTTCCTTCTAGTTGTAGAGTCTCTCTTCAGCCAGCCTTCCTGTGGTTCTGGGTGATGTCCGTTCAGTCTTTTAGTTGTATTTTTGAAATGGTTGTTTGCGGCAGCGGTCTCCGGTGTTTACCTACGCCGCCATCTTGGTCCCCCTAGTCTTTTTTTTTTTCTGTGCTTCTCATTCTTGCATCTAAATTTTTTCTTCTTGCTCTTGCAATAGCAAAGCTTATCCAATTTACATTTGCCCTTCAAAGGCTTATATTTGGTTCAGTTTCTACTTGGCTCCCTGCTTTTTTTTTTTAAGCAATAAATTTGGGTTGTGATAGTAAGCCTCACTTGTAATCAAGCGTGTAGGACTCATTATCTGAATATTTCTATAATACCTATCACTTTAGCATACCAGAGATTGTGTTCATTTATAGAAAATAACAATAAGTGTCACCTGATCATTTGCTCTTCTAGTAATATTTTACAGCAAGATGTATTATTCTAGTAATTTAACTATTACAAAACAGGCATGCAGAAATAAATCACATTGAACAATAAAGAATGATTCAAATTATCAAAGCATAGTACACTTAGGGCAGCGGTTCTCAACCTGTGGGTCGTGACCATCGGAAAACAACTATAGCATATCAGATATTTACATTACGATTCATAACAGTAGCAAAATTACAGTTATGAAGTAGCAACAAAAACAATTTTATGGTTGGGGGTCACCACAACATGAGGAACTGTATTAAAGGGTCGTAGCATTAGGAAGGTTGAGAACCACTGACTTAGGGCCTCCCTTGTCCTGTGCCTCAGATATCATAGCATATTACATAGTTCACATGGAACTCAGTTTCCTTTAAAAAGGGAAGGGATCCCATACTCACGAAGCACCTACTTCCACACATGTTTTTTATTTAATTCACAGCACATACTCTTTGTACTAATTGTTGGAAAATCATCCTAGCAATTGCCTCTTCCTCTCTGTATTGTTGCTTTACATTCTGATGTCATTACTGCGCTTTTATCATCCACTCGCTCTAATAAGATTGTGAATTACTTAAGGGCAGAGATCATGACTTGAGCTTGTGTGTTCCCTGTCATGGTGCCTAGATAAATACTCAAATGCCATCCAGTCCAAATGACTGTGATGAGAGAGGCCCACCATTGCTGGAGACCTCTGATTTTTATTTAAGGGGCCTCACTTGTTCTGTGCCTTTATAGAGGGGTGAGTAGTGGCTGAGGGAATTTGAGGAAACCCAGAAAGAATTCTCCTCTTAAAAGATTCTGCTAAGCTGGCACCTGGGACCACCGGGCATTTGTTCAATTAAAACCTGGACACACAGCAATAACAGAGGCACTGGTCTCCTACTGCTAATGCCTAGGGATCAAACCCCAGCCTGCAGGAACTCACCCTGGCAGTCAGGACCCGGTGCTGGTTGGACCTGGGCTGGTGCTCCTAACTCTAGGGAAAGAGAGACTTCCCATGGCTGCAGGCTAGAGGCCCCCGACTCTGTGCCACCCACCGGAACAGGTCCATAGTGCAGGCTGGTCAGCAGAAGGGCTTCTTCACCTGGGATCACAGGGAGGCGTGGCCTGTTCTATTCGCCCAGTGATCTTTCGCAGGGAGGCCTGTTCTGTTCACCCTGTGATCGTTCGCGGGGAGGCCTGTTCTATTTGCCCTGCCAGCCATGCGGGAGGCCTCTTCTGTTTGCCCTGGGAGCGATCACGGGGAGGACTGTTCTGTTCGCCCAGTGATCGTTAGCAGGGAGGACTGTTCTGTTCACATGATCCATGTGGGGAGGCCTGGCCTGGCCTGTTTGACCCCGGTGATGGATGCTGAGCTGGGGGGGGACTCAGGCTGCCGCTTGGCGCCTGTGCAGGCGAAAGCGGCCACAGGGTGGGAACATCCGCTTGGCGCTTTCGCCCCTAGGCTCGGAGTGGCGGGGGACTTCTGGGACCCCAGCTGCTCAGGACCTATGGGCAGGCCTACAGGCTAGGAGCGGCCTGGGTCCCGAGGATGTTCCCAGGACCCAGGCCGCTGGGTGCCTGCATATGCAAATTAACCGCCATCTTGGCTGGCAGTTAATTTGCATATCGCCCCGATTAGCCAATGGGAAGGGTAGCGGTCGTACGCTAATTACCATGTTTCTCTTTTATTAGATTAGATATATAAATATAGCCTTTATTATGGTGCGGTATGTTCCCTCTATACCCACTTTGTTGAGTTTTGTATACAGAGTTGAATGTTAACAAATGTCTTTTTCTGAATCTATTAAGATGAACATGATTTTTATCCTTCATTGTGTTAATGTGGTGTATCACATTGATGAATTTGTAGATGGTGAAGCATCCCTGGAATAAATCCCACTTGATCATGGTGTATGATTCTTTTAAAGCATTACTGAATGCAGTTTGCTAATATTCTGTGGAAGGATTTTTGTATCTATGTTCACCAAGGATTTTAGTATGTAATTTTTTCTTGTAGTGACCTTGTCTGGTTTCTGTGTCAGAGTAGTGCTAGCCTCATAAAGTGAGTTTGGAACTATTCCCTCTTCTTCCATTTATTGGAAAAGTTTAAGGCAGGAGTTAGTTCTTTAAATATTTGGTGAAATTTATCAGTGAAGCCATCTAGTCCTGAACTTTTCTTTGGGGGGGGGGGGGGGGGTTGATGACTGATTCAATCTCCTTATTAGTAATTAGTCTGTGCAGATTTTCTATTTCATCATAATTCAGTGTTGAAAGGTTGTATGGTTCGAAGAACTTATCCATTTCTTCTAGGTTGTTTAATACTTGGCATATAATTGTTAATAATAGCTTCTTATAATCCTCTGTATTTCTGTGGTATCAGTTGTAATGTCTCCTCTTTCATTTTTTAATTTTGAGTCCTGTCTTATTCTTGGTGAGTCTAGGTAACGGTTTATTTTTGTTTCTCTTTACAAAAACCAGCTCTGGTTTTCACTAATCTTTTCTATTTTCTTTTTAAGTCTATTTCATTGATTTCTGATCTATTTTTTTAAATTTGTAGACGTTAGTTGAATTTTTTGTTTATTGTTGAAAGTATTACATATGTCCCTTTTCCTCCCATAGACCCCTTCCAACTCGCCCCCGCCCCCTGCCTTCACCACCCTATTGTCTATGACAATGGGTTATGCATATATGCATACAAGTTCTTTCGTTGATCACCTCCCACCCATCCATACTCACCCTCACCTGCCTTCCCTCTGAGATTACCCACTCTGTTCCATATCTCTGGAACCACTCCATTCACGAGTTTGTTAATTAGATTCCACATGAGTGAGTTCATGTGTTACTTATCTTTTTCTGACTGGCTTACTTCATTTAGCGTAACACTCTCAAGGTCCCTCCATGTTCTCTCAAAGGGTAACAGATCCTTCTATTTTTACTGCTGCATAGTATTCCACGCTGTAAATGTACCACAGTTTCTTTATCCACTCATCTACTGATGCACACTTGGGCCGTTTCCAGATCTTAGCTATTGTAAATTGTGCTGCTATGAATATAGGGATGCATACTTTCTTTCTAATTGGTGTTTCCGGTTTCTTAGGATATATTCCTAGAAGTGGGATCACTGGGTCAAATAGCAGTTCCTTATTTAATTTTTTGAGGAAACTCCATACTGTTTTTCATAATGGCTGCACCAGTCTGCATTCCCACCAGCTGTACTAGGGTTCCCTTTTCTCCACATCCTCATCAGTGCTTGTCATTTGTTGATGGTAGCTGTTCTGACAGGTGTGAGATAATACCTCATTGGTCCTGGGAACGTGTCTGTGTAGCATCCACTTACTCCACCACCATTTTTAATCTCCCTGGTAGCTGAATTCTGAATGAACCCTGATCTGATTTTTGTTATTTCCTTCTTCCTGCTGACTTTGGCTTCATTTGTTCTTCGTTTCCTAGTTCTTGAGTTTTGAAGTTGCATTGAGATCTTTCTTAATTCTTAATGTAGGTGCATTTCACTATGAACTTCCCTCTATGAATTGCTTTTGCTGCATTCTGTAAGTTTTGGTGTGTTTTACTTCCATTTTCATTTGTCCCAAGGTATTTTTTAATATCTTCTTTGATCCACTGGTTGTTCAGTACCATTTAATGTACACTTATGTGTGAATTTCCCAGTTGTCTTCTTGTAAATGACTTCTAGTTTTATACCATTGTGGTTGGAAAAGATACTTTGTATGATTTCAATCTTCTTAAATTTATTAAGACTTGTTTTTTTGACTAAAAAAGATCTATTGTTTAGATCTTTGAGAATGTTCCATGTGTGCTTAAGAAGAATGTGTATTCTGTGGTTTTTTGATGGAGTGTTCACTACATGTTTGTTGAGTACATATGGACTAATGTATCATTTGAGGTAGATGTTTCTTTTTTTTAAACACATTTTTTATTTTTATTTATTTATTTTTAATATATTTTTATTGATTTGAGAGAGGGGGAGGGAGGGAGGGAGAGAGAGAGAGAGACATCAATGCTGAGAATCATTGATTGGCTGCCTTCTGCATGCCCCCTACTGGGGATGGAGCCTGCAACCCAGGCATGTGCCCTTGACTGGAATCAAACCCGGGACCCTTCAGTCTGCAGGCTGACGCTCTATCCACTGAGCCAAATCAGCTAGGGTGAGGTAGATGTTTCTTTATTGACTTTTTGTTTGGATGATCTATCCACTGATTAAAGTGGGGTATTAAAGTCCCCTGCTATTATTGTATTGCTGTCTGTATCTCCTTTTTAAAAATATTTTTTAAATTTATTTCAGAGAGAGGAAGGGAGAGGGAGAGAGGAGATAGAAATATCAATGATGAGAGAAAATCATCGATTGGCTGCCTCCTGCCTGCAACACAGGCATGTGCCCTGACTGGGAATGGAACTGTGACCTCCTGGTTCATAGGTCAACACTCAATCACTGCACAACACCAGCCGGGCTATATCTCCTTTTAAGTCTGTTAATATAATATTTGCTTTATATATTTAGGTGTTCCTGTGTTGTGTGCATAAATGTTCTTCTCTCAGATATCCACTAACTTAATGTCTTTCCTCAAAACTTCTTACTGAGGTCTACCTGATCACTCTCTTTAATGCTGCAAACTGCACCTATCCTACCCACTCTCATACACTTGCCAAATCCCTTACCCTAGTTTTATTTTCTTCACAGCATTTACTTTCTAATATATAATTTACTTATTTATTATGTTTATTATTTGATTCCTTTTTCCAAAGACATTACTCTTTGTTTTGTTCACTGATATATCCCAAGTGCCTAGAATACTGCCTGGCACATTATAGGTGGTAAGTAAATATTTGTTGAACAAATGAAGAAAAAGGTAGATTTAAGTTTACTAGACTTTCTTAACATGATTAACCTAAAAAAGTTAATATTCCTTAATTAATAAATCATTACATGAAAACAGTGCTGAAGTTTCTGATAAAGAAATGAGAAATTCTATAATTTGGACTTCATTCATCTGGCACTGAATCCTTTTCCTTTAAATAGGGCCATTGAGTATGGTTAAGTAGGTTGTAAACTGAACAAAGATACCAAGGTAGGGAAACAATAGAGGCCAAAATTCATTAGGCTAAGACCACATAGATATGGGGTGCTCTTTTCTAACATGCTCAAAGGCAATATCAGCATCCCCTGGTTTTAAATACCCAAATTTTAAACATCTAGTGATGTTTTAAATAAAATCCTTCCAAAATGTATTAGGTATTTCATGAAAAAATAACTGTGTTTTATGACTTGAGCCTTTAATTATGTTCTTCCCAACTATGATTATGAATAGCAAGTCATAGTGGTAAGTATCTGTATGTTGGAATAGACAGATGTCAGTTAAAATTCTGGCTTCCAATACTATTAAATATGTGACCTTGGGTAGTTATCTAACTTCTCTATCCTCATTTTCCAACTCTGAAAATTGGAATAATAATAATAGCCCCTCTGCATTAAGTATACTTTCTTATTTTCTATGTTCTTGATGCTCTGATATCTTGGGCCTTGCTGACTGGGAAGAAACTGCCACTCCCAGGGCTATCTAATTCTTAAGAGATAGCAAGGAATGTGTCTCTCATGTACAAACCAACCAGTTAGAGCCCAAATTCCAAACCACCCCCTCTGCCTGACTCTTACACTCTAGGATGCAATATTCCCCTGCCCTAGAGTTAAGTATCAGACAACCAGGAACAGCCTGTATGCCCAGAGAGTACTGAATTATTCAAACTGGTTAATTATAAATCCCTGTGCCCTACAATGCCCTGCCTTTCCTGCAGAAACCACAATAAAGGCTCTGGGCTTGCCCCTTCTGCTTACTGCATGACCCCAGTGCTTCCCTGTGTGGCTCTGTGTGGTATAGCACGGTATGGCATGCCTTCGCCCTTGGGAACTGTGAGTGACAAACTATCCTTTCAATGGCAATCACCTCCTTATCTGTTGGCTTCACCATACCTGAATAATAACAAAACCTGTATTTTAAAACACCTTCAGAGGGTTTTTAGGAATAAATTCCTAAAGTACTTTTTTTTTAATCCTCACTTGAGGATATTTTTTCCATTGCTTTTCAGAGTGGAAGGGAAGGAGGGGAAAGAGGGGGGGAGAGAGAAACATCAACTGACTGGTTGCCTCCTGCAAGCAGCCCGACAGGGGTCGGGGATCGAACTGCAACCCAAGTACATACCCTTGACCGGGAATCGAACCCATGACCCTTTGGTGCGTGGGCCAACATTCTAACCACTGAGTAACACAGGCCAGGGCCAAAAGTACTTTTCAACCACAACAACCCCCCTTTCAAAATCAAAGAATTAAATGTGAAAACACAAACAAAAATTCCAGAAGAAATTTATAGCAAACAAACTAAAGCAAGGAATCATAAATACAAAATACTGCTTTTAAATTTAAAAAACCCTTAAAATTGGAAGTCATTAAAAAAGTACTGCTTTAGCCCTGACCGGTTTGGCTCAGTGAATAGAGCATCGGCCTGAAAACTGAAGGGTCCCAGGTTCGATTCCTGTCAAGGGCATGCACCTTGGTTGCAGGCACAGCCCCAGTGGGGGGTGTGCAGAAGGCAGCTGATCGATGTTTCTCTCTCATCGATGTTTCTAGCTCTCTGTCCCTCTACCTTCCTCTCTGTAAAAAATCAATAAAATATATATATTTTAAAAAGTACTGCTTTAAAATATAAAACTTTGATTTGATAAAAATAAAGCAGGGTTATCCTATATAATAAAAGCCTAATATGCAAATCGACCAAATGGCAGAATGACCGGTGGAACGACCAGTTGCTATGACGCGCACTGACCACCAGGGGGCAGACGCTCAACGCAGAAGCTACCCCGAGTTTGCAGGCCCCAGGCTAGCCAAGGTGGGTGCCAGGGGGGTCCCCTGATCGCCCCGCTGGTCACCCCACAGATTGGCCCTGATCGCTGGCCAGGCCTAGGGACCCTACCCATGCACAAATTTCATGCATCGGGCCTCTAGTAAGATATAAAATGAAAATGTGGAAAAAACATTTGCAACTCATGATAGAAAAAGGATTAATGTCTATACAGATATGACAGAGATTAGTGATTATATAGGCTTGAGAATATCAGTTTTATTACTATAAAACTTCAGTAAGTCTCATCAACTCAAATAAAAGCAATTACTTCCCTAAAATTGTTATGTCCACTATTAAGAGTGTGGCTGAAAACAGTTTGGATCACTAAAAAGAAGCTCACTATATCCTGTTTAGTATTCATTTACTTAAAATAAACATGTATACATGTAGGAAAATATTACCCTGTTTGCCCTCTGATCCGTTATAAATTCAAACTAGTAAAATTAAAATAAAGTATATCTACTTGTAATAAAGAATAAATTATTTATGAATAAAGCATTTTAAAAAGTCTTAAACATGTTTTCGGATAAAAAAAGACTTACCGTCCAAAATTTTATAAAGTACTGTAAAACTGTTGTAGCCACGAACAGGCAATATAATAGGGAATACAATAAAAACAGCAGGAAGAATTTGTAATTAGAAAATCCCACACAGTTATTCACCCTAGAAGAATAAAGAAGGTCACACTGTAAAAATAAGACAAATCATAAACTCACAGAAAAAAAAACTAGAATGTTTGCCAGGGGCTGAGGGAGGGGAAATGAGAAGCTGTTTAATGGGTACATTTTCAGTTTTGCAAGATCAAAAAGTTCTGAAGACTGGTTGCACAATATGAACATACTTCACAATACTAAACTGAACTTAGAAATGGTTAAGATGGTAAAATGTATGTTTTTTTTAAATCATAATAATAAACAAGACATTTCAAAAAAACTTAATCATTATTATCAGGAAATGGGTCATTTGGAAAGTAGGGAGCAATGTCTTAATTGTGAATGTGTTTTAATAAATTCCATAAGGAACTTGGAAATTTAATATTAATTCTTAATATATAATTATTTGGATTACCAATATCAGAATATATTTGTAAAGGAAAACATTTAACATAAACATGTATATAAATAGAGCAATCTTATCCTATATAGTAAAGAGGTAATAAGCAAATTGACCGTCATACCCTCGCACAAGATGGCCGCCCCATGTGGTCACAAGATTGCCACCACAAGATGGCTGGCAAGGGAGGGCAGTTGTGGGCGATCAGGCCATCAGGAGAGGGCAGTTAGGGGTGACCAGGCCTGCAAGGGAGGGCAGTTGGGGGCGACCGGGCCAGCAGGGGAGGGTAGTTAGGGGCAACCGGGCTGGCAGGGGAGGGCAGTTGGGGGTGATCGGGCTGGCAGGGGAGTGGTTAGGGGTCAATCAGGCTGGCAGGCAGAAGCAGTTAGGGGCAATAAGGCAGGCAGGCAGGCGAGCAGTTGGGAGCCAGCAGTCCCGGATTGTGAGAGGGATGTCCAGATTGGAGAGGGTGCAGGCTGGGCTGAGGGACACCCCGCCCCAGTGTACGAATTTCATGCACCAGGCCTCTAGTTGTATATAAGTAATTAAGTTGATCTTGAAAATTTTCTCTCCTTCCCACCTCTCCACCCTTATATGTGACTTCCTCTGTGTTTATACATACCAAGGACAGTGATGATCCATCTTAAGAATACATCTAAAAAACAAATAAACATAATTCTCATTGTTGATAATTTTTTCCTTACATTTTTCTCTTTACAAATACATCTTAGAAAAACCAACCAAGTAAGCATTAGATTAGAGAAATTTTCTGATATTTTCACCAATACTTTCATAGGTAAAAAGGTAATAGTTTTCTGCCTTGGACCACATTAAGAGACAGACATTTTAACACACAGATATGATGCACTTGGTACATTAGCTAGTCCAGCTCACAAATCAGCTAAGGGAAATGAAATGAAATACAGACAATCCCTATTTTAAATCTGTGCAAGTCATAAGAAGAAAACTTTAGAAGCAACTATGTTAAAATATTAATACTGATGGGCTTATATGTGGTTATTTTTTCCACATCCTATATAATAAAAGCCTAATATGCAAATCGACCGAACGGTGGAACAACCAGATGCTATGATGCGCACTGACCACCAGGGGGCAGACGCTCAACGCAGGAGCTGCCCCCAGCCTGCAGGACCAACGGTGGTGGGGGGGGGCAGGGCTGGCGAGCGGGCAGCACCAGGCCAGCCAAGGCGGGTGCCAGCGGGCGTTCCCCCAATCGCCCCACCGGTCACCCCACAGATTGGTCCTGATTGCCAGCCAGGCCTAGGGACCCTACCCATGCATGAATTTCAAGCACCAGGCCTCTAGTATTTTATAAAATTCTATCCATGGATAAGCATTACTATATTTTTATAATTTAAAAAAAAATCCCAAAATTTGCCTCCCTGCCAGTATATGTAATCTATCTATATATGAAAGCCAAAGAGACCATTCGAACGGTAGCTATGACGCACACTGACCACCAGAGGGCAGATGCTCAGACTGGTAGGTTAGCTTGCTGCTGAGGTCCAGCCAATTGGGACTGGGCAAAATGGGCCAGACATGCCCTGGAGCCCTTCCGTGGCCCTCCCCGGCCCCGATCATACACCAGGCCTTTTGTATATTTATAAAGTCAGACCACAGATCATCTCCATTAACATAATAAATGATAAAGTTAAACCCAGAAGGTTAAATAACTTGTCTAACTCAAGTTCAAGAATTAACTGGGATTCCCAAACCAGGGATCTTTCCTTTCCAACACATTATCTTCTAACAAGTGCACAGGAATAAAATCTTTTAAGTTTTTTCTGGGAACAATGTTACAGACGAAAATTAAAGAAATATTTTTTTGTGTGTGGCTTGTTAGGTTTTAATATCAACATTTATAATAAAAAACAAAAAAATTAACATTTTAATCCAGGAAATAGTTATTCTTAAGGGGGTAATTGCTTACTTGTTCATCAATATTATATTAAGCATAAACATAAAAAATATATTTAAAGAAAACTCCATCAGCCCTGGCTGGGTGGCTCAGTTGGTGGAAACATCGTCCCAAACACCAAAAGTTTATGGGTTCGATTCCTGGTCAGGACACATACCTAGGTTGTGGGTTTGATCCCCAGTTGGGGATCGTTCGGGAGGCAACCAATCAATGTCTGTCTGTCTGTCTGTCTGTCTCTCTCTCTCTTTCTTCCTCTCTCTAATAACATATATCTTCAGGTGAGGATTAAAAAAAAAGAAAATTCCATCAACCAGTACAGGAACTATTATTAAAGATTACGTCAAAGTATATTCTAGCTTATGGAAATATTAATGTTAGCCCACATATATAGCAAATAATGGGAGAGGATGAAGTGTTTTTGCTAAGTATAAAGCATATAAAATGTTCCTTCCCCTTCTGTTCTCCTGTCACCAATTTCCAATGCTGGGGTTAAAGGAAAGCAAATGAGGGTAACACTTACATGTCACATGCTGAGCAGTGATGCGCCCGGTCAGGTTTAATCAACTGACATCTTTCACAATATCTGATGGCTACATTTAAGAATTAAAAGGTGTTGAAGGATATACAAGTTTAGTTAATTTGACTATAAAATTTGCTTTCATTTCTTGTATAAATAACTCTGGGGAAATGGACAACTAATAACTCTGTCATCAGTTTTGATACTAGTACGCCCAATGACTAGCTCAGGGGTGGGCAAACTTTTTGACTCGAGGGCCACAATGGGTTCTTAAACTGGACCAGAGAGCCGGAACAAAAGCATGGATGGAGTGTTTGTGTGAACTAATATAAATTCAAAGTAAACATCATTACATAAAAGGGTACGGTCTTTTTTTTTTTAGTTTTATTCATTTCAAACGGGCCGGATCCAGGCCATAGTTTGCCCACGGCTGGACTAGCTGATGACCTTGGGCCACTAACTTACATTCTAAGAGCCTCCGTTTCCTCTTCTGTAAATGTAAATAATATCAATTATAATGAACTAGTTTGCAGATTAAAATGAAACCTTTGAACATAACAGATTCTCAATAAAGCAGTTATCACTATAATAAAAATATTATTTTTAATAAAATATAAAGTAAAATTCTATGATGAGAAAAATTAGTGAAGGAGAGAAAACCAGGGAGATAAAAAGTGCACACAGCCCTAACCGGTTTGGCTCAGTGTATAGAGCGTTGGCCTGCGAACTGAAAGGTCCCAGGTTCGATTCCGGTCAAGGGAATGTACCTGGGGGAATTCCAGGTCAAGGGAATGTTACAGGCACATCCACAGTAGGAGGTGTGCAGGAGGCAGCTTATCCATTTTTTTTTTTTTTTTTTTTTTATATTTTATTGATTTTCTACAGAGAGGAAGGGAGAGGGATAGAGAGCCAGAAACATTGATGAGAGAGAAACATCGATCAGCCGCCTCCTGCACACTCCCCACTGGGGATGTGCCCACAACCCAGGTACATGCCCTTGACCGGAATCGAACCCGGGACCCTTCAGTCCGCAAGCCGATGCTCTATCCACTGAGCCAAACCGGTTTCGGCAAGGAGGCAGCTTATCGATGCTTCTCTCTCATCGATGTTTCTAACTCTCTATCCCTCTCCCTTCCTCTCTGTAAAAAAATCAATAAAATATATTTTTTTAAAAAGTGCACACAAATAAATACATAAATGAATAAATAAATAAAGTACAAACAGCCATGAAAGAGAACACCCAGAAATAGAGTCACTCCACAGACATCTCTTGATGCCTGTTTATTGAGACACTGTGTTAGAGACCATGGGAGAACTCTTGGCTGCCAGAGGCTTAAAGAACTCTTGGCTGCCAGAGGCTTAAAGTCAGTAAAGTGAGAAGGACATCGATAACTAAAAGGCTTTGACTTATAGTCTACAAGGTAAAAATTTGAGATGTTCTGAGAAGACTCACTAAATCACTTCTTGTTAAAGTGAAAAAAGTTGCAGAGGTGGATAGTGAATTAAAACTTTAAACTGGATTTAAAGGGAGAAAAATAATCATTCCAGGCAGACACAACAACCAAAAGGAAAAAGAAAAAAAAGGTGGGGAAGGACAACTCCACCTCTGTGTTAGCAGAGTTAACACAAGGAAACTGTGGAACAAAGCTAGAGATAACGGCTGGGCTGGGCCTTGTGCACTGCACCGAAAGGCTGCCAGTTCAATTGCTGGTCAGGGCACATGCACGGGCTGTGGGCTTAATCCTCTGCAGGGACGATGATCCATTCTCAAACCGATGTTTCTCTCTCCCTCTCCCTTCCTCTCTAAAAACCAATAAAAATATATTTTATTGATTTTTTACAGAGAGGAAGGGAGAGAGATAGAGAGTTAGAAACATCGATGAGAGAGAAACATCGATCAGCCCCCTCCCGCACATCTCCCACTGGGGAGGTGCCTGCAACCCAGGTACATGCCCTTGACCAGAATTGAACCCGGGACCTTTCAGTCCGCAGGCCAACACTCTATCCACTGAGCCAAACCGGTTTCGGCAATAAAAATATTTTTTTTAAAAAAGAGTCAAGCCTTAACTGGTTTGGCTCAGTGGATAGAGCACCGGCCTGCGGACTCAAGGGTCCCAGGTTCGATTCCGGTCAAGGGCATGTACCTTGGTTGCAGGCACATCCCCAGTAGGGGGTGTGCAGGAGGCAGCTGATCGATGTTTCTCTCTCATCGATGTTTCTAACTCTCTATCCCTCTCCCTTCCTCTCTGTAAAAACATCAATAAAATGTATTTTTTTAAAAAAGAGTCAAGATTTTACATCATGGCTCTTAACTCTTTGGAGCACATGTACTGCTCAGATGATCTTGTTATGAATAGGCTATCTGAAATTTTGTGTAAAACCTCAGGGCTTCCTAAATTCTTTGAAATCTTGGACTTTGGGTTAAACACATCTAATCTGCAGAGAAGTATTGTTAACTACTAAGAATCATTATTAACCAGATCTTTCTTAATTAAATATAAGAAAGGATTGCCCTGGCTGATGTGGCTCAGTTGGTTGGGCAATGTCCATGCACCATAAGGATGTACCATAAGGTTCTATCCCTGGTAAGCGCACATGCTGGGGTTTAGGGCTTGATCCCTGGTAGGGGACGTACGGGAATCAGCTGATCGATGTTTCTCTCTCTCTCCCTTTTCCTTTCTCTCTCTCTCTAAAAACCAATAAAAATATTTTTTAACAAAGGATTATTTTAAATTAGCTATCATATATTGAAAATTCATTATGTACAAAGATCTATACTAAGTGCATATCTCATCTATGTTTCTCATTTAATACTTCCACTAACCCAGAGATGTAGATATTATCCTCATTTTAAAATGAGGAAACTAGGGCTTAGAAAGTTTAACTAACTCTCATTGTACTACTAGTAATAGAAAAGTTGGGGTTTGATCTGAAATCCATGTTTTCATTCCATATGGTAATATACTAAATTATGTAAGAAGGACAGCATTAAACGCATTAAAAAAAACCCGAAAAACTTGGTCAAATATCCCCTCCAAAAATCTTGTGCAAACTTTATAGTTTCTGAACTCACAATGTGTATATAACTATACACAGGAAAAATCTTTTCTTTCCCATTGGGTGGAGAAGCATTGGTGGGTCCTGAAGCCAGAGCACTTTGATTTAAACCCATTTTTTTTACATGTATCTGTGTGACCTTGAAAACGATACTTAAGCCCATTGTGTCTCAGTTTCCTAATCTGTAGACAACAGTATCACCCTCACAGGATTATTGTGAAGTTTAAATGAGTTTATAGGTACAAAGCACTTAGAACAGAGTAATTGTTAGCTATTACTATTATCTAGTATTTAATGAATTCATGAGTTACATGATACATAATTTAAAACAGACTACTATATTTAAATAATCAGTTTGGCCACTCATAGTTTCACCCCTATCATAAGGTTCTGTCCCTGAGAAAAGGAAGCTGCTACTGCAGTCACGTATCTCTCAATGGAGGCAGTGGGACAGTGGAAATACCAACAGCTTTGGCACCACACAAACCTGAGTTCAAATTCTGGCTCTGAATATTAGCTTCTACTTCTCTCCTCTCTAATTTAGCATGTTCTTGGTTTTTTATAATTACTCAGAGATGACACATAATATTCAAACTCAAACCAGAATTTCCAAATGATAGTTTACTAAGAATCATAACTGAAACTTTTAGCCATAAAGGTGAAGTTGGGAAAAAAAGAATATGTAGAGAAAAAGAGACTCACATTAAAGGGAACCTCTTAAAAAATCTGTATCAGTATATGTACATATCTATATCTAAAATATCACAGAAGACAGAACATTAGAAAAATCTTATTCTTGCCTATGTTATTTTAGGAATTGCAATACCCATTTAGTAGTCAAATCATGCAAATAAATCTTGGCAGGTATGACCATATTTTTAAAAATGCTTTGAGTAGAAAAGCTTAAAATTTGTTTTTCTTACTCCTTGAGCCTGATGTGGTGTAGATAGGTAAGTCCTTTGCTGTTCTTCTCAAAATTTCTTGTTGTCGTTCTTGGCTGAATTCTTTTTCATAATGTTCCCTTTCAGAATTGGACAAGTAGAACTATAAAAGTAGAAATAACTATTAATACATTTAATCCCAAAATTATTAACTATCGGGCTCAGAAAAAAACAAAGTTTTATCCAGAACAGAAAAAAAACCACACACACGAAAAAATTTTCTTCTATGAAGGCAAAATTTGTCTTAAAATTTCTTTAAGAAGCTAAATCAATTATATTTTAACTATACTACATACTTTCTTTCCTTGTCCCTTTGGTTGTTTTTTTTAGTCTTTATTTTTGAAAGTATTACATATGTCCCCTTTTTTCTCCTACTGACCCCTTATAGCCCGCCCCCCGCCCCTTGCCTCCACCACCCTATTGTCTGTGTCCATGGGTTATGCATATATGCATACAAGTTCTTTGGTTGATCTCTTCCCACCCCCCACCCCACCCCCACCTTCCCTCTGAGATTTGACAATCTGTTCCATGCTTCTATGTCTCTGGATCTATTTTGTTCAACAGTTTATTTTGTTCATTAGATTCCACATGAGTGAGATCATGTGATACTTGACTTTGTCTGACTGGCTTATTTCCCTTAGCATAATACTCTCCAGGTCCCTCCATGATATCTCAAAGGGTAAGAGCTGCATAGTATTCCATGATAAAACTACATACTTTTGATAGATTAAAAAATATTTGCTCTACTTAATGATGGCAAAGAAGATCCAACTAAATATTTTTGCATCTTTGTTTCTTTACAGAGAAAATTTAATTCCTCCAGCAAAAAGGTAATGAAATAGGTAGCAGTAAAAATTTTGGTGTTTAAAAGTTAGTATCAAGAGATTTTTAATTTTTGGAAAAATGTCTGAACTACGCATAGTCTCTTTTTCTCAAGCAAGGACTCCTTTAGGTAGTGGTTTCTAGTTTTCATTTCCTAAATATTTATTCCCATGGTGTATTCTGCCTGTAGTTCATCTCTTAAATAGCATTTTCCCTAAAAAGGACGTCAGTTGCTCTTCTGATATCATCCCAGAAGACTTATTTCACTTAGCATGATTTTAAGGAACCCCAGTTTTATGCTTCTATTCCATGTAACCAGGAACTTTACATTTCTATCAGTCTTTATTTCACAGAAGTCTTTTAAAACTCAAAATGACTTGAGACTTGCTCTTAATCATGTTTTATATTTTAACAATACTCTTACTCAATTTTTACTTAGGTACATGGTTTTGCTCAAAAGGCCTAAGGAATCATGACTGGAATTTTAACCTTGTATATTTACACTAGAGGCCCGGTGCACGAATTCATGCACGGGTGGGGTCCCTAGGCCTGCCGGTGATCAGGGCCAATGGGAGCCATCTCGCCCAATTCCGATTGGGACCTGTTGGCCAGGGGAAAAAACCTCGGGAGGTTGGCTGTGGGAACGCACGGACCACCAGGGGGGAGGTCCTGCATTGAGCAACTGCCCCATGGGGGTGTGCATCATAGCGACTGGTTGACCAGTCATTCAGACGTAACGGTCACTTAGGCTTTTATTTTATTTTTTTGGAATATTTTATTTTATTTTTTTAATTGTTTTATTGCTTAAAGTATTACAAAGAGTATTATATATGTCTCCTTTTTTTCCTCCCCGTGACCCTCCCATAGCCTCCCATGCACCCCAGTGTCTTGTGTCCATTGGTTATGCTCGTATGCATGCATACAAGTCCTTCGGTTGATCTCTAACCCCACCCCTCTGAACCCCCAACCCTCCCCAGCCTTCCCGCTGTAGTTTGACAGTCTGTTCGATGTTGCTCTGCCTCTGTATCTATTTTTGCTCATCAGTTTATAATGGTCTTAATTATCCATAAATGAGTGAGACCATGTGGTATTTTTCTTTCATTGACTGGCTTATTTCATTTAGCATAATGCTCTCCAGTTCCATCCATGCTGTTGCAAATGGAAAGAATTCCTTCTTTTTTAGAGCAGCATAGTATTGCATCGTGTGGATGTACCACAGTTTCCTAATCCATTCATCTGCTGATGAGCACTTAGGCTGTTTCCAAATCTTAGCTATGGTGAATAGTGCTGCTATGAACATAGGGGTGCATATATCCTTTATGATTGGTGTTTCTGATTTCTTGGGATATATTACTAGAAGTGGGATCACTGGGTCAAAAGGGAGTTCCATATTTAACTTTTTGAGGAAACTCCATACAGTCTTCCATAGTGGCTGCACCAGCCTGCATTCCCACCAGAAGTGCAGGAGGGTTCCTTTTTCTCCACATCCTCTCCAGCACTTGTCGTTTGTTGATTTGTTGATGATAGCCATTCTGACAGGTGTGAGATGGTACCTCATTGTTCTTTTGATTTGCATCTCTCGGCTGATTAGTGATTTTGAGCATGTTTTCATATGTCTCTTGGCTTTCTGAATGTCCTCTTCTGAAAAGTGTGTATTTAGGTCCGTTGGCCATTTTTGGATTGGGTTGTTTATCTTCCTTTTGTTAAGTTGTATGAGTTCCCTGTAAATGTTGGAGATTAAACCCTTATTGGTGATAACATTGGCAAATATGTTCTCCCATGCAGTGGGCTTCCTTGTTGTTTTGCTGATGGTTTCACTTGCTGTGCAGAAGCTTTTTATTTTGATATAGTCCCATTTGTTTATTTTCTCTTTAGTTTCCAATGCCCTAGGAGCTGTATCAGTGAAGAAATTGCTTCGGCATATGTCTGAGATTTTGTTGCCTTTGGATTCCTCTAGTATTTTTATGGTTTCCAATCTTACATTTAAGTCCTTTATCCATTTTGAGTTTATTTTTGTGTATGGTGTAAGTTGGTGGTCTAATTTCATTTTTTTTGCATGTATCTGTCCAATTTTCCCAACACCATTTATTGAAGAGACTGTCTTGACTCCATTGTATGTTCTTGCCTCCTTTGTCAAATATTAATTGAGCATATTGGTTCAGGTTAATTTCTGGGCTCTCTATTCTATTCCATTGATCTATATGTCTGTTCTTGTGCCAGTACCAAGCAGTTTGGAGAACAGTGGCTTTGTAATATAGCTTGATATATGGTATTGAGATCCCACCTACTTTGTTCTTCTTTCTCAGGATCACAGCAGCTATTCGGGGTCATTTTTTATTCCAGATGAATTTTTGGAGAGTTGGTTCTAGGTCTGTGAAATATGCCGTTGGTATTTTAATGGGGAGTGGGTTGAATTTATAGATTGCTTTGGGTAGTATGGACATTTTAATGAAGTTGATTCTACCAATCCAAGAACATAGTATGTTCTTCCATCTCTTTATGTCTTCCTCTATCTCTTTTTTCAATGTCCTGTAGTTTTCTGAGTAGAGGTCTTTTACCTCTTTAGTTAAGTTTATTTCTAGGTATCTTACTGTTTTTGATGCGATGGTAAATGGGAATGCTTTTTTAGTCTCTCTTTCTGTAAGTTCACTATTGGTGTATAGAAAAGCCATAGATTTCTTGGCATTAATTTTGTATCCTGCTACATTGCCGAATTAATTTATTAAGTCTAATAGTTTTTTGATAGAGTCTTTAGGGTTTTTTATGTATAATATCATGTCATCTGCAAATAAGGACAGTTTTACTCTTTCTTTTCCAATTTGGATGCCTTTTATTTCTTCTTCTTGTTTAATTGCAATGGCTAATACTTCCAGTACTATGTCAAACAGGAGTGGTGAGAGTGGGCATCCCTGTCTTGTTCCTGTTCTTAAGGGAAATGGTTTTAGTTTTTGTCCATTGAGTATGATGTTGGCTGTGGGCTTGTCATATATGGCTTTTATTATGTTGAGGTATGATCCTTCTATTCCCACCTTGCTGAGAGTTTTTATCAAAAATGGGTGTTGGATTTTGTCAAATGCTTTTTCTGCATCAATTGATATGATCATGTGGTTTTTTTCTTTCAATTTGTTTATGTGATGTATCACGTTTATTGATTTGCAGATATTGTACCATCCTTGCATCCCTGGGATGAATCCTACTTGGTCATGGTGTATGATCTTTCTCATGTACTGCTGGATCCGATTTGCTAAGATTTTGTTGAGGATTTTGGCATCTATGTTCATGAGAGATATTGGCCTGTAATTCTCTTTCATTGTGTTGTCTTTATCTGGTTTTGGTATTAGGGTGATGCTGGCTTCATAGAATGAGCTTGGAAGTGTTCCTTCCTCTTGAATTTTTTGTAGTAGTCTGAGGAGGATAGGTTTTAGTTCTTCCTTGAATGTTTGGTAAAACTCCCCTGTGAAGCCGCCTGGCCCCGGGCTTTTGTTTGCTGGAAGCTTTTTCATGACTGCTTCAATTTCTTCCATAGTTATTGGCCTATTGAGATTTTTAGATACTTCCTGATTGAGTTTTGGAATGTTGTCTTTTTCTAGGAATATGTCCATTTCCTCCAGGTTGTCTAGTTTGTTGGAGTAGAGTTGTCCATAGTATTTTTTAATAATCATTTGTATTTCTGTGGGGTCTGTTTTTATTTCTGATTTTGTTTATTTGGGTCCTCTCTCTTTGGTTCTTGGTGAGTCTGGCTAGAGGTTCATCAATCTTGTTTATCATTTCAAAGAACCAGCTCTTGGTTTAGTTGATTTTATGTTTTGTTTTTTTGGTCTCTATGTCATTTATTTCTGCTCTAATCTTTATCATCTCCTTCCTTCTGCTCACTCTGGGCTTTTCTTGTTGCTCTCTTTCTAATTCTTTGAGATGTAGAGTTAGATGATTTACTACCATTTTTTCTTGTTTTTTGAGGTAGGCCTGTAGGGCTATAAACTTCCCTCTCGGGACTCCTTTCATTGTGTCCCATAGGTTTTGGATTGTTGTGTTTTCATTGTCATTAGTGTCCAGGATGTTTTTAATTTCTTCTTTGATGTCATCGGTAACCCAATCAATATTTAATAACATGCTATTCAGCTTCCAAGTGTTTGAGTATTTTGGGTTGTTTTTATTGTAGTTTATTTCTAATATTATGCCATTGTCATCTGAGAAGATGCTTGGTATGATTTCAATCTTCTTGAATTTGGGGAGACTTTGTTTGTGACCCTATATGTGGTCTATTTTTGAAAATATCCCATGTGCACTTGAGAAGAACGTATATTCCGTGGCTTTGGGGTGAAATGTTCTGAAGATGTCAATTAAGTCCATCTGATCTAGTGAGTCATTTAGGATTGCTGTTTCTTTGCTGATTTTTTGTCTAGAGGATTTATCCAGTGATGTCAGTGGTGTATTAAAGTCCCCTACTATGATTATATTGTTGTCAATCTCTCCCTTGATATCTTCCAGGAGTTTTTTTATGAATTTGGGTGCTCCTGCATTGGGTGCATATATGTTTATCAGGGATATATCTTCTTGTTGTATCGATTCCTTTAGTATTATGAAGTGGCCTTCCTTATCTCTTGTTATGGACTTCACTTTGATGTCTATTTTGTCTGATGTAAGTATTGCTACCCCAGCTTTTTTTTTCATTTCCATTTGCCTGAAAGATATTTTTCCATCCCTTCACTTTCAGTCTGTGTGAGTCCCTTCTTCTGATGTGGGTCTCTTGTAGACAGCAAATATATGGGTCATGTTGTTTTATCCATTCAGCCACTTGATGTCTTTTGATTGGAGCATTTAGTCCATTTATGTTTAAAGTTATTATTGAAAGGTACTTTTTTGTAGCCATTTCTATTTTTTGTGCCTGTTTTCTTTCTTAGCTTTTTATTTCTTCTTTTTACACCAGTCCGTTTAGCATTTCTTGCATTACTGGCTTGGTGGTGATAAACTCCCTTAACCTTTTTTTGTCTGTGAAGCTTCTTATTTCCCCTTCAATTTTGAATAATAGCCTTGCTGGATAGAGTATTCTTGGATTCAGTCCTTTGCTTTGCATCACTTTGTAAATTTCTGTCCATTCTTTTCTGGCCTGATGTGTTTCAGTTGAGAAATCATTTGATAATCTAATGGGAGATCCCTTGTATGTAACTTTCCGTCTCTCTCTTGCAGCCTTTAAGATTCTCTCTTTGTCCTGAATATTTGCCATGATACTTATGATGTGTCTTGGCATGGGTCTTTTCGGGTTCATCTTGTTTGGGACTCTCTGGGCTTGTGTGACTTTTTTCTTCCCCACCTCAGGGAAGTTTTCTGATATTATTTCTTCCAATAGGTTTTCTAACCCTTGTTCCTCTTTCTGTTGTTCTGGCACCCTTATTATTCATATGTTGTTTCATTTCATGTTGTCCCAAAGCTCCCTTAGGCTCTCCTCCTGTCTTTTAATTTTTTTCTCCAATAGCAGTTCAATTTGAGTGTGTTTTGTTTCCCTGTCTTCTAATTCGCTAATTCAGTCCTCCGCTTCTCCTAGTCTACTGTTGAAACTTTCAATGGTGTTTTTTATTGCAGCTATATCACTCTTCATTTCTTCTTGGTTCTTACGTAAGTTATTGATTTTTTCATCCATTTCTTTTTGATTCTTACATAAGTTGTTGATTTTTTCATCTGTTTCTTCTTGATTCTTGCATAAATTGATTTTTTCCTCAATCTGGTTTATCCACTCTAGGACCCTTAATCTGAATTCTCTGACATGTTGCATGCCTCTGTTTCACTTAGCTGCTTTTCTGGCAAGTTCTCCTCTTCTTTCCTTTGGGGGTTTCTTTGTCTACCTATGTTTGATCTCACCAACAGATCTAGATGTTGAATCGTTAAGGGGCTTCTCCTAGGGTGGCTGTGGCTCCTCGGGCCGCAGTTGCTCCTTTGGTGGTTGTGGTAGCAGTTGCTCCTCAGTTGGCAGTAGCTCCTCTGGTGGGTGCTGTTCACAACCGTGGTGGCTCCTCTGGCTGGTGGGGGGAGGCGTCTCACACAGCTGCTGTTCCTCAGAGGGTGTGCTGATCACGAGGCTGCTACTCCTTGAACTGGGGCGGACTGCTCACGTGGCTGCTGTTCCTTGAATGGGGCCTGGGTGCACGCTGCTGTTGTTCCTCTCATGTGGTGGGCTGCTTGTGGGGCCACTGCTCCTTGGACTTGGACAGGTTGATTGCAAGTCTGTTGCTCCTCAGATGGGGGTGGGTTACTTGCACGGCTGCTGCTCTTTGGATGGGAGTGAGCTGGATGCGTCACTGCTCCTCCTCTCCAAGTGTCTGGCTATGTCACTTAGGCTTTTATATACAGTGGGGCCTAGACTTACGAGTGTCCCAACTAGTGAGTTTTTTGAGATACCAGCTGTCTCTCGGCTGATTTTTTGCATTGAGTTGACAGAGTAATTTGAGTTAACGAGCTCCTTAATGAGCTCCTTAACCAGCTCAGTCTCGGAACGAATTAAACTCATAAGTCAAGGCCCCACTGTATATAGATATTTTGGTCTGCCTGTTAACTCAAATACCAACTCCCCATACTCTTAATGCCTCATCAGCAATAACAGTACTAGCTTATCAATGTAGCCTATCCTATCTAATAATAGAGAAACATGCAATTTAACTGTCCCTCCACTACACTCGAGCCATGCCCACCAGCCAATCAGAAGCAAGTATGCAAATTAACCCAACTAAGATGGCGGCGGCCACAGAGCTGGAGTGAGCAGGAGGCTTGGGTTGCCTCCGGCAATGAAGGAAGCCAAGCTTCCCGCCTGCCCTGGCCGGCCCTCGGCTCCGCTCAAGGCTACAAAGTTTCAATTATATAAGATAAATAAATCCCATAAAGAAAAAAAAGAAAAAAAGGAGAGGCTGGGAGCTTGGGTCGCTGGGGGGCATGGCCAGCCTGAAAACGGCCATCAGCCCCTCACTCAGGCTGGCCAGGCACCCCAGCGGGACTCCCCCACCCTGAAGGAGCTGTGGGCAGCCTGAAAACGGCCCTCAACCCCTCACCCAGGCTGGCCACACCCCCATGGGGTGAGGGTCCCCACTGGGGAGCTTGACCAGCCTGCAAACAGCCATCAGCCCCTCACCCAGGCTGGCCCGGCACCCCAGTGGGGACCCCAACCCTGAAGGGGGTGTGGCCAGCCTGAAAACGGCCCTCAGCCCCTCAACCAGGCTGGCCAGGCACCCCAGTGGGACCCCCACCCTGATCCAGGACACCCTTCAGGGCAAACCAGCTGGCCCCTACCCGTGCACCAGGTCTCTATCCTATATAATAAAAGGGTAATATGCAAATTTACCCTAACAGCAGAACAAATGGGAATGCCTGGTCACTATGACACACATTGACCACCAGGGGGCAGATGCTCAATGCAGGACCTGCCCCCTGGTGGTCAGTGCGCTCCCACAAGGGGAGTTCTGCTCAGCCACAAGCCAGGCTGACAGCTGCCAGCAGAGTGGTGGTGGCAGGAGCCTCTCCCGCCTCCTCAGCAGCGCTAAGGATTTCCGACTGTAGCTTAGGCCTGCTCCCTGCTGGCAAGTGGACATCCCCAAGGGCTGCCGGGCTGCCAGAGGGATGTCTGACTGCCAGCTTAGGCCTGATCCCCCGGGGAGTGGGCCTAAGCCAGGAGGTGGACATCCCCTGAGGGGTCCCAGACTGCGGGAGGGCACAGGCCGGGCTGAGAGACCCCTCCCTGCCCCCAAGTGCACAAATTTTTGTGCACCGGGCCTGTAGTTTTGTTATAAACAAGGCAACAGTTTGGCATAGAAGAAAGAGCTATGGTTGAGGAAACTGATCCCAAGAGGCTCAGGGAACTGTCTGAGACTATACAATTAATGGCAGAGCTGCTATTAAATATGTCTTTTTAAATTCATTTTTAAAAATAATTAGTTGAAAGTATTACATATGTCCCCTTTTATCCCCCATTAACCCCGTCTAGCCTACCCCCACCCTTCACCCCAGGCCTTCATCACCCTGTTGTCTGTTTGCATGAGTTATGCATGTATGCATACAAAGTCTTTGGTTGATTACCTCCCTTCCACTTACCCTCCTCCCACCCCCGCCTTCTCTCCGAAATTCCTCACTCTGTTTCATGCTTCCAGGTCTCTGGATCCACTCCCTTCATCAGTTTACTTATTTATTTAGTTAGTTAGTTAATCCTCACCCAAGAATATCTTTCCATTGATTTTTAGGGAGAGTGGGGGAGAGAGACAGAGAAACATTGATGTGAGAGAAACACGACTGGTTGCCTCCCTGACCAGGGCCTGGGCTGGGAGGAGTCTGTAACCAAGATACATGCCCTTGACCTGAATTGAACCCAGGACCCTTTGGTCTACAGGCCAAGGCTCTATCCACTGAGCCAAACTGGCTAGGGCTCATCAGTTTATTTTGTTACTTAGATTTCACATGAGTGAAATCATGTGGTACTTGTCTTTCTCGGACTGACTTATTTCACTTAGCATGATTCGCTCCAGGTCCCTCCATGCTATATCAAAGGGTAAGAGATTCTTCTTTTTCACTACTGCATAGTATTCCATGGTATAAATGTACCACAGCTTTTTTATCCATTCATCTACTGATAGGCACTTTGGCTATTTCCAGATCTTAAGCTACTGTAAACTGTGCTGCTATGAACATAGGGGTGCATACATTCTTTCTGATTGATGTTTTGGGTTTCTTAGGATATATATTCTTATCCTAGAAGTGGGATTACTGGTTCAAATGGCAGTTCCATATTTAATTTTTTGAGGAAAGTCCATATTGTTTTCAATAATGGCTGCACCGTCTGCAGTCCCACCAGCAGTGTACTAGGGTTCCCTTTTCTCCACATCTTCACCAGCACTTGTCATTTGTTGATTTGTTGATGGGATCCTTCTGACAGGTATGAGGTGATACCTCATTGTTGTTTTAATTTTTTTTAAATTTAAATTCTTTATTGTTTAAAGTATTACATGAGTTTCCTTTTTCCCCCATTGACCTCTCCCCGGCCACTCCCACCCCCCAGCACATGCCCTCACCCTCATACTGTCTGTGTCCATTGGTTATGCTCATATGCATGCATGCAAGTCCTTTTGTCGTTTTAATTTGAATCTCTCAAATGATTAGTGCCTTTGAGCATTTGTTTCATATGTCTCTTGGCCTTCCATATGTCCACTTTGGAGAAGTGTCTATTTAGGTCCTTTGCCCACTTTTTAATTGGATTGTTTGTCTTCCTTTTGTTAAGTTATATGAGTTCTTTATATATCTTGGATATTAACCCTTTATCAGATACATCATTGGCAAATATGTTCTCCCATATAGTGGGCTCCCTTTTCATTTTGTTGATGGTTTCTTTTGCTGTGCAGAAGCTTTTTATTTTGATGAGTCCCATTTGTTTATTTTTTCCTTAGTTTCCTTGGGAGATGTAGCCATAAACATATTGCTATGAGAGATGTCTGAGATTGTGCTGCCTATGGTTTCTTCTATAATTAAATACAAGTCTTTTGAGTTCTATTCTAGCATGTTTCCCTTGGTACTACTGATATAAAATACATGTTCTTGCTTTTTAAAGACCATTACTCTAACCTGACCAAAACATCACAGTGTAAGAAGTGGAGGAATGTATTCAGATTACCTGGCCTGGCTCCCCCAATCCAATCTTGATGGCATAAGAAATCCCAAACTACTTATAAAAACCAAGAAGCAACACGGACAAATAAAGAGGACAGAAAGAAGTCAGGAAAGATTCCAGTGATCTTACAGTTGAGATCTGAGGTCACTTATCTAACCTCAGGCAGGGAGGAATCTTCAGACCACATTTCCAAGATCCACCCCTCTTGAAATTTTCAGGTACAGAAATATTTACCTACGTTGTAAGATGGCCCATTCTTTAAAAAAAAATTATAATTTGTTAGAAAGTTCTTCCCTGAAAGGAATGTCTCTGAAACATTCATAAGCAGAGAATGAAAACCTTATGGTATGGCTGAGACAGCAAAGGGCTCCAAGGACACCAGATGGCCAGAGGAAATCCAGGAGGCAAAAATTTCACCACCCTTCCACTCCCTACTCAAAAACGCAGAGCGAGCTGATTTTATATCCTTTCTAAGTGCAGATGTTTAAAATACATACACAATTGATCAAGGTTTGACCGCTATACTACCTTTCTAGGATGGCAGTAATGAACAGTTCAACATCTTGGCCCTCACAGCCCAGGAACAAAGATAGTTGTTAAGCAACCTGACAGAAGGAGGAAGTAGACAGAACCTGAAATGGAAAATTCCACAAGCCCACCTATCTCAAAAAAGCCTGTTTTTTCACACAAGCCCACTCTGTTCCCAGCTTATCAAAGCCGCCAAGCAGAGCCAGTTTGAAGGATCTTCCTCTGTGCTGCCTCCCTTGTGCTCAAGCAAAAGCTTAATAAAATCTGTCTGAGAGATTTCTTGTCAAGATGGAAGTGTAGGTAAACTCTGTACTTGCTTCCTCCCGCAATCACATCAAAATTACAACTAAAATACGGAACAACCATCATTCAGAACTGCCTAAAATCTAGCTGAACAGAAGTCCTACAACTAAGGATATGATGAAAATGCCACTACAAGACTGGTAAAACAGGCGAAGACATGGAACAGACTGGTCCCAGTTTATTAAATATCAGAAAGGTTACCTTGCCTGTGGAGGTCCCTCCTGAGGAATGAGGGTCCCAGGCCCACACTATGCCCCCCAGAACAGGGTTCTGGTGCCCATAACTTCAGCTGTGAAAACCAGCAGGGATTGTGGGTGAGTGAGAGAGAGGACTCCTGGTTACCCAGCCAGATGTTCCTCTTAAAAAGTCCACACACAAACTTGCTGATGAACTCACTCTCTGAGCTCCAAAGCTGGGGCAGCAGCTCGAAAGGTGTCGTACGAGGAGATACAGGGAGGGACTGAATTGTCTGGTGTCAGGGTGATGGTTGGAGGGGCAGCTTTCTCCCAGACAGAAGTGCCAGCAGAGGCCATCGTTCCTTTTCTGAGCCCTCCCCCGACAAAGCCAGCAGGCAGGCACTATATCTGAGTCTCCATCAACCTGGCTAACAGTGTTGGCCCCTCCTTGCTGATTTCCTGAGGCCCCACCCCACCTAAATTGTGGGCCCACCCATGCCGTTTCCAGTGGCTTTTCCATGCAAACAGCCTATTTTGGTTCATGCTTTGGACTTCCCTACTCTCTCTCAAACAAGCATCATCTGGCCTCTACGTATGCCATACCTCTTGCTGTGGCCCCAGGACTGGCACTAGCAGCAGCTGGCCTCTCTCAGCTTGGATTCTCCCAGGAACCTCCAGTCCCAGCACAAGTAGCATCCATCTTCAGACAGGTTTGTAGGTCCTACCTACAAACACGTGTGCAGGACATAGGCCGCTGAGATTTGAGTACACTTCCTGAGATGCCACAGAGCCAGTGCACCCACTGGACAGCTTCAGACCATGCCAAAGCACCATACAACAACCTCCACAAGTGATACATGCAAGGGGCAGACTTAGTGGGCACCACAGCCCCCCTGAAATGAGTCTTTCACTGTGAGGTGAACTGCTGCATAGCAGGTCATCCACAATGGTCGCAGCCAGTTGTGGAAGCCAATCAGCCTGGGAATAAATCCCTCCCATTGATGTGCCAACAGCAATCAAAGCTCAACTACAAGAGGAGGGTGTACATGGCCCACCTGGTGGGTGCACCTCGAGGACCCAGCATAGGTGATTGAGGAGGCTGTGCCATTGGATCCCATAGAACACTTATAACACTAGGCCATTCTACCAAGCCTGGGAGACACAGCAGCTCTACCTAATACATAGAAACAAACACAGGGAGACTGTCAAAATGAGGAGACAAAGAAATATGTCCCAAATGAAAGAACAGAAAACTCCAGTAAAAAAACTAAAAAAAAAAATGGAGACAAGCAATCTACTAGATGTAGAGTTCAAAACACTAGTTATAAGGACGTCCAATGAACTTAGTGAGAACTTCAACAGCATAAAAAGAGTCAGTCAGAAATGAAGGACACACTGTCCTGGCCAGTGTTTCTCAGTGGTTAGAGCGTTGACCCACACACTGAAGGGTTACAGGTTCAATTCCCGGTCAAGGGCATGTACCTGGCTTGCAAGTTCGATCCTCAGTTCTGATCGGGGTGAATAAGGAAGGCAACCAATCGATGTGTCTCTGCTTTGTCTCCCCTCGTCCTTTCTACTCTCTCTAAAAATCAATGAAAAAGTATTCTCAAGTGAAGATTAACAACAAAAAAAGACACACTAACTAAAATGAAGAATAACTGAAAGGGAATCAATCAATAGTAGAGTAGATGAAGCCAAGAATCAAATCACTGATTTGGAATATAAGGAAGCAAAAAATACCCAATCAGAACAGCACAAAGAAAGAATCCAAAAAAAGAGAGCATAGCCCTAGCTGGTTTGGCTCAGTGAATAGAGCGTCAGCCTAGGGATTGAAGGGTGCCGGGTTTGATTCCAGTCAAGGGCACATGCCTGGTTTGCAGACTCAATCCCCAGTAGGGAGTGTGCAAGAGGCAGCCAATCAATGATTCTCTGTCATCATTGATATTTCTATCTCTCTCTACCTCCCTCTTCCTCTCTGAAATCAATAAAAATATATTAAAAAAAGAGAGAGAGAGAGAAAGAAAGCATAGTGTAAGGAGCCTCTGGGACAGCTTTAAGTGTACTGACATTTGCATCAGGGGGATACCAGAAGGAGAACAGAGCAAGGAGTTGAAGACTTGCTTGAAAAAATAATATCAGAAAACTTCCCTAATCCAGTAAGAGTTCCAAACAAGATGAACCCAAAGAGGCCCATACCAAGACACGTCATAATTAAAATACCAAAGGTTAAAGATAAAGAGAGAATCTAAAAAGCAGCCAAAGACAGTTAGTTATCTACAAGGGAGCGTCCATAAGACTGTTGGCTGATTTCTCAACAGAAACTTTACAGGCCATTAGAAAGTGGCAAGAAATATTTAAAGTGATGAAAAGCAAGGACCTACAACCAAGATTACTCTACCCAGCAATACTATAATTTAGAATTGAAGTACAAATAAAGAGCCTCTGGGACAAGAAAAAGCTAAAGGAGTTCATCACCATCAAACCAGTATAACAAGAAATGTCTTCTTTAAGAAGAAGGAGAAAGATAGAAAATAGGAATAATAACATGGCAAAAACTCATATCTATCAACAAGTACTTTAAATGCAAATGGATTAAATGTTCCATTCAAAAGACATATGGTGGCTGAATGGATAATAAAACAAAATCCTTACATGTTGTCTACAAGAGACTTGTTTCAGACGGAAAGACACACACAAACTTAGAGGGATGGAAAAAGATATTTTGACACACACAGACTGAAAGTAAAGGGATGGAAAAAGATATTTTATGAAAATGGAAAGTGGGGGGGGAAGGTGGGGTAGCAATACTTATACCAGACAAAAAAGACTTTATTTTTATTTTTTAAAATTTATTTATTTTTGATCTTCACCCAAGGATATGTTTCTATTGATTATTTTTAAAGGGGGGGCGGAGAGAGAGAAACATTGATGTGAGAGAGAAACATTGATCATTAATTGCCTTCTATACACTCCCCGTAACCTAGGTATGTGCATACCTAGGAAATATGCCCTGACTGGGAACTGAACCTGCAACCTTTTGGTGCATGGAACGATACTCCAACTAACTGAGCCACCCATCCATGGCAACAAAACAGACTTTAAAACAAAGGCTGTAACTAGAAGCAAGAAAGGACCCAGCAATTCCACTTCTAGGTATTTATCCAAAAACTAAAAAAATAAATACTAGGTGTACTGGTTAATAATGGTGGATTTTGTAATAAAAAACACACAATAATTTCAAGAGAAACATCAAAAGTGCTTTATTCAAAGTAATGTTCATCACTAGTTACACATTTCCCCCACCTTTCAGGTAATTTGTGGATATCATCCCAATATAACTTTTCTTGTTTTGAGGCAAACCATTCAGAGATCCAATTTTCCACGTTTTGAAGTGCTGCTCAGAAAGTGCGTGTGCCATCGATCGGAACAAGTGGTAATCTGAAGGAGCAAGGTCTGGTGAATACGACAGGTGGGTTAATACTTCCCAGGCAAGATCTTTTAATATGTCTTTTAACTGGTTTTGAAGTGTGTGATGGTGCATTATCATGAAGCAAAATTACTTTGCCATGTCTTCTGGCCCATTCTGGTCATTTCACGATCAAAGCGTGGTTCAAATTGATTATTTGTTGTCAGTAGTGATTAGTATTAACGAGTTCACCTGGTTTTAGAAGCTCATAATATACCACACCTTCCTGATCCCACCAAACGCAGAGCATTGTCTTCTTTCCAAAGCGATTTGGCCTTGCAGTTGATGTTGATGGTTGACCTGGATCAACCCAGGATTTTGTGCATTTTGGATTCTCAAAATAAAACCACTTTTCATCGCCAGTCACAATTCGATGCAAAAAAGACTTTCTTTTGTGCCATTGAAGCAACATTTTACTGGTGACTTTTCGGTTTTCCATTTGTCTTTCATTCAGTTGATGTGGGACCCATTTTCCTTCCTTTTAAATCTTTCCCATTGCTTATAAACAATTGGAAATGGTTTGCTGAGCAACGTTTAATCTTTCTGCAAGTTGTTTTTTTGAGTTTGACATGCATCTTCATCCAATAATGTTTATAATTGTTGGTCTTCAAACTTTTTCAGTTGACCTGATTGTTCTTTGTCTTTCACATCGAACTCGTCACTTTTAAAGCGTTTAAACCAGCGTTCACAAGTATCTTGAGATGGAGCATGTTCACCATAAGCTTCCCAAAGTATTCAGCAGCACTTTTCTTCAAAATATTGAATTAAAACTTCCTGCAAATACTTTTTTTTTGGCACAAACTTTGACATTTTTAAGCATAAAAATATCTATGATGTTAACACCTTCAGCAAATTTGACAGATAAAGCTTTGAAGCTTGTTGTCAATACAACAAAATAGCATACATATCAAATCGCGTATATATCAACATATGTTAACTCCACCTATTGAAAAAAATCCGATTAACTAGTACACCCAGTATATAGCCCTGCCAGAGTGGCTCAGTTGGTTGAGTGAACCGAGAGGTTGTTGGTTGATTCCCAGTCAGGGCACATACCTGAATAGTGAGTTCAATCCCTGATTGGGGTATATGCAGAACACAACTGATAGATGTTTCTCTCTCTCTCTCTCTCCCTCCCCCTTTCTCTCTTTAAGCATGTCCTCCGGTGAGGATTAATAACAACAACATATACTGTACATCCATATGTTCACTGTAGCATTATTTACAATAACCAAGATATGGAAACAACCTAAGTGTCCATCAATAGATGAATGGAGCACTGCCGGTGTGACTCAGTGGTTGAGGGTTGACCCATAAATCAAGAAGTCATGGTTCTATTCCTGGTCAGGGCACATGATTCTACTCCTGAGTTGGGGGCTCGATCCCCAGTAGGGGGCATGTAGGATATAGCTGATAGATGATTCTCATTATTAATATTTCTATCTCTCCCTCTTCCTTCCTCTCTCTTAAATCAATAAAAACATAAAAAAAGATGAATGAATAAAGAAGTGATGCATATATACAATGGAATATGACTCAGCTATAATAAAGAATGAAATCCAGTCATCTGCAACAACACTGATGGACCTAGAGGAAATTGTGCTGAGTGAGATAAGTCAGACAGAGAAAGACAAGTGCCATATGATTTCCCTTATATGTGGAATCTAAAAAAACAAGTTAAATGAACAAGAAGAACAGAAACAAAGTCACACAAACAGAGAATATTTTGATGACTGCTAGTTGGGAGGAGGGTTGAGGAAATTGGTAAAAAAGGTAAAGGATTAAGATGTACAAAATGGTAGTTACAGAATAGTCACAGGGATGTAAAGTACAGCATAGGGAATCCTATATAATAAAAGGCTAATATGCAAGTTGTCCCCATGGGCAGGAGTTTGATGGACGGGGAGTTAGATATGTGCTGACCACCGGGGGGCGGCGTGGAACATGGCGGGCGTCAGCAACGCAGCGCTGGTAGCGGGCGGCAGTGGAGGCGCTGCTGGCCCCGATGGGCCCTGATGAGAGCTGGACCGTGGAAGGATGGTGGAGCAGGTGAGCGGGCAGTGCCAGGCCAAGGCAGGTGTGAGTGGGGGCAATCAGCGAGCGGGTTGCATCAGGCCAAGGTGGGTGCAAGCGGGGACACCAATGGCCCCGCCAGCAGCCCCACAGATTAGCCCTGATTGCCGGCCAGGCCTAGGGACCCTACCAATGCACTATTTTTGTGCACCAGGCCTCTAGTATAGTAAATAAAACTGTAATAACTATGTATGGTGCCAGGTGAGTAACTAGATTTATTATATAAATGTCTAATCACTGGGCTATACACCTTGAACCAAGCATGTCAAACTCAAAGGCTAACACGGGCCAAATAAATGAGGCATATGGGCTGCGACTTTGACATGCTTGCCTTAAACTAATATGCTATTGTACATCAACTATAATCTAAAAATAAAAAGCTATTTTTTAAAATCCTGTCTGGAAGTTTCTCTGGGGGTTCTTCTTGATTTCTATCTTGGGGAACCCAAAAACTCCAATGCCGGTAACATGACCTTAAATACGTATCTGGATAGGAGATGTTCTAAGCAAATTTTAGTTTCCTTGTGAAATCTGAACAAATTTCCCTGGGCTGTCCTATCTGTAGCCTATCACAGTATTCCAGGCCTTAACATAATTATTTTTCCTTAAGAATTAAGGTTATAAATTATGAAAACTAACACCAAATGAAAATCTCAAGAAATGCCCAAATTTTAGATGAGGAATGGAATAAAACAAAATTTAAAATGAATTAGTGTTTTGAAATTATTACTAGAAGTCTATTTTCCATTAAAAACTACTGAACATAATTCAAACTATGAAATATCATTTTAGGTTTGGTGTTCAGACAGTTTTAATTTAAATATACATTAAATACCAAGAAAGAGTGTGGCACTGTCCCAGTTATTAAGGGTCCAAAAACTAAAAATATACACCTTGCCTTCAAAAGTACATTCATAAAGTCTAGTAAAAATGTTTCTTTTTTAAAAAAATATATTTTTTTATTGATTTCAGAGAGGGAGAGGGAGAGACAGAAACATCAATGATGAGAAAGAATCATTGATTGGCTGCCTCCTGCATGCCCCCTACTGGCGATCGAGCCCATAACCCAGGTATGTGCCCTTGACCAGAATCGAATCTGGGACCTTTTGGTCTGCAGGCCAACGCTCTATCCACTGAGCCAAACTAGCTAAGGCACATTGCACCCACAGGGTAATACAAACAAGTAAAACACCAATTACAATACTAGATAATAGAGTCATGACAAGGAAGGCAGGATGTGTGAAGCAGGGACACTGGATGCATAATTGGACAGGCAGCTAAACTTGTGGAAATAGGGAAGCAGTGGATATAAAAGCTTAAGCCCTGGCCAGAAGGCCAAATGGGTGCCAAAAACAACCAATAGAAAAGAAGATAATGGCATTTAGATGACACTTATTGTGTCCTAGGCATTCTTTGAAGCACTTTACTAGTATAGTATTAATTATACACTGAGTGGCCATATTATTATGACCGGCCAGATTATTATGACCACCCCAGCAGTATTTCGTTGGGCCACCTTTTGCCTTCAATAAATACTGCAGCGATTCTTCTTGGCATTGACTCCACGAGATGTTGAAAGGTGATGCGAGGAATCTGACACCATGCCTGATGAATAGCACTGTCTAGTTCTGTGAGATTTGATGGTTGTGGAACCAGCTGCCTGATGGCTCTTTTAACTTTGTCCCACAAATGCTCAATTGGATTGAGATCTGGTGATTGTGGGGGCCACCCAAGCAAGGTAAAGTCTCCCTCACGTTCTTGAAAGCACTCCTGGACAATACGAGCACCATGGCATGGTGCATTGTCTTGTTGGAAGAAGCCATCTCCATTGGGATACGCCATCAACATGATAGGATGAACTTGATCAGCAACAATACTTAGGTATGTTGTGCTTTTCTGACGTTTAATGGTCTGGCCCTCTAGCAACTTCAGCGCAAAATTATAGCTAATTGGCCTACAAACGTCAGGTGGTCATAATAATCTGGCCACTCAGTATATATTACTATACATTTATTAATCACATATATTACTTGATTCAACCCTTAAAACAATCCCATAGGTATGTAGTACTGTCATCCTCATTTTACAGGGGAGAGGTCTGAGCTACAGACAGCTAAGCAAAGTCTCTGCCATCACACAACTGCTCAGTAGCAGAGATAAGAGTTGAACCTGGGCAGTCTGGAGCTAGTCTGAGTTCTTAACCTCTATACTATACTGCTTCTTAAAAGTATTACCAATTGCTTTTTCTTATTCTAATTTTTATTTTCCATAATGAGAACTAAATTCTCATGTATGCTATGTTTCAACAGCCATCACGACAAGTGATTGATTAAATAAAATCAGGCCCTTTTCTCAACTTAAGAGATTTAGATATGGATGGCATAAATCTAAGGGTCGACTATTACCAATGTCTGAAGAATGTACTTGAAGAAACACTGTTTTATTAATGTTTTATAATACCCCTTAAAACAAAAGCACACAATAAGAAAATGGACAAAAAAATTGGCATTATCTACTAATGACGAATGTATATATAACTTATGATCCAGCAATTCTATTCCTATGCATCTACCCAAAAGAACTATATATGTATGCACATATGTATGTGTGTATGTATATGCATTTGTCCATGCACTAGAATGTTCACAGCAGCACTATTTGTAGTAACCTTAAACTGGAAGCTACCCAAACGTCTGTACCCATCAACAGCAGATGAGGTATATAAATTGTGTTATAGACCACAACTAAATACTAAATAATGAGAATGAATTTCCCACAATTCTATACAACAGTAGGAACAAATCTCACAAACAGGATGTTAATGAAAGAAGCCACACACAAAGTATATGTCCTGTATGACCCCATCTATGTGAAATACTAGGCAAAACTAATCAGTGCTACTGGAGTGGCTTCCCATGAAGTGGGTTAGTGAAAGGGAGCATGAAGCTACGGGAAGCTGGTAATGTTCTGCTTCTTACCTGGGTGGTAGTCACTCAAGTGTGTTTAGTTTGTGAATTTTCAAATTCATCAGTACACTTATGGTATGTATATTTTTCTGCATATATATTATTCTATAAAAAGTTAAGTGGAAGTTGATCATTTTAAACATCTGGTCTATAAATTTAAAGAATTATGAAGAGAAATAATTACATTGTCATCATCAGCCAATATCTGAGTGCTAATCATGTGGCAGGTACTATATCAAAAGCTTTACATGAGTGAATCTCATTTAATTCTCACAAAAACATCCTACAGAGACAGGCATTAATATTAACTTCATTTTCCAATGAGAAACTAAGACTCAGATTCATTAAGTAATATGTTACAGCAGAAAAAACAAACTCAGACGATCCTAACTCTAGGGAATATATTAAACATCTAGCTATATTAAATTACAGGTAAAGGTGAATTCAGGCGATGTCAAGGCAAGAGAGAGACACTGGTCTTGAAACTTACTCTATGTAAACGTTCACTCACATTATTTTCCAGATAGAAACTTCAACTAGAAGAAACACTAGCCAAATTAAGGTGTAACAAGCAATACCCTAGACCAGCGGTTCTCAACCTATGGGTTGCGACCCCTTTGGCGGTCGAATGACCCTTTCACAGGGGTCGCCTAAGACCATCAGAAAACACATATATAATTACATATTGTTTTTGTGATTAATCACTATGCTTTAATTATGTTCAATTTGTAACAATGAAAATACATCCTGCATATCAGATATTTACATTATGATTCATAACAGTAGCACAATTACAGTTATGAAGTAGCAATGAAAATAATTTTATGTTTGGGGGTCACCACAACATGAGGAACTGTATTAAAGGGTCGCGGCATTAGGAAGGTTGAGAACCACTGCCCTAGACAATTTATTCCCACAATCAAATCAACTCTTTAGTTGTAGCATACTCATTCAGACCCGAGAAATATGTTAAAAGATATCTAAAACTAAAACCTACTTTTCTAACTTCATTCTGTCCCTTAAGATTTTTTTACTCCAGTAACATAAGTATGTCTTTAACAAAATATAACATGGCAGAAGAATATAAGTACAGCTAAACTTTAACACATCATTAATTTTTAACTATGCTATGTCAGTAGAGTTGTATCTGAGAATAGGCTTATGAGTCATCCACAATGCAGAATTACCAAGCAGGATCCATGAATGGAAACAGAACAAATACACCATATAATAAAGCTTTAACAAAGGTAACACAGGGAAAATATTTCCATAGTTACAACATTTGGCAATTTACCAACATTAAATTTACCTCTTTGGAGGGGGAAGCGGGAGAGGTGAAAATTGTCATCCAATAGGACCATACAAACATAACAAAGAACAGATGAAAAGCCACAAGGTAAACAACGGCCTTTCCTGGTAAATAAAAACAAATAATATTTCATTGAATCCTGGTGAAAACAGGAAAAAGCATTACATTAAAACACTATATTTAGGGTCAGGAGGTTTAACCTAATAAAAAATAATTATAACACACTAAAGATATAAAATATATAAAGTCCTTTATCTGCATGATGTAATATTACAGATATGAAGGAGCATTCTGTATTTAAGAGCATGATTTATAGTTTCTGTAATATTAGTCTGAGATGAGATTTGATTTTATTGAGTTGCTGAAGATATAAGTTGAAACACCTCTTTCACTGGTTGCATTTCAAGCTCTTCTAAAAGTTAGATTTTCAATGACTTAAACCAGATTCCATTACTATGAACATTAAATCCATTGCTATGAATATTAAATAAATGTTCCATTACTATGAACATTAACTATGAACTGAAAATAAAGGAAGTTCATAACACAGCAAATAATCAGTACATTAGAAAATTTAATTCTTGGATTGTTCAGAAAGATATCCTAAATTTCATTCTCCTTTCAACATAAGGTAATCAAAAATTTCAGCCACTTTGAATTTCTGTCATAATTCTTTCCCAAGTAAATTAGTGTAAGACTACAACATCTTTATCTCCAAATACATCTCTGTTGGGTTCTGTAGTTTTCTATTTGGAAGAAGTGAGAATGATTTCCACAAGAAGCAAGAACTATCTACCAGGTACTTAAATTCTAAGTTTAGAATTCAACATCACAAACCCACTAAAAAACACAAGTATGCCCAACCTGTGTGACTCACTCATTGAACGTTGATCCATGAACCAAGTGATCACTGGTTCAATTCCCGGTCAGGGCACATGCCCGGGTTTCGGGTTCAATCCCCAGTAGATGATGTGCAGGAGGCAGCCAATCGGTGTTTCTCTCTCATCGATGTTTTTATCTCTCTATCCCTCTCCCTTCCTCTCTCACTAAAATCAATAGAAATATATTTTTTAAAAAGTTTGTTCTACCCATTTTAAATTTCAGATCAAATACTACTTCTTCCACAAAAACCTTCTCCATTACCTTATGAATTCATTACCCCTTCATACTCTACTCCCCAAATAATTTGCTCAGACTTCAATAAACCACTAGAATCATTAAAGTTAGTTGCTTAATATTTATGAGTTAATATAATAAATGCAAAACACAACAATGCCTGGCACATAATAAATCCTGTTCTTCCTTTGGTCTGAGGTTATTTTTCCTTATGTTTTTGGTTTTAAAAAAGTTTCTTTTAAAATAAAATAAAAGTTGTCAACTCAGAGACCTAAAGTAACCACAAAGGATGGTCTGAAATTAAACTTTAACTAAAAGCAGTTATGGTGGGCAGTTATGTCCTAGGCCTGTATCTTCACTGACAAGGTCAAACTTTACCTTAACTGAGCCTATCTGTCTTTTTGCATCTATGACAACATACTCTTGAAGTGTCTGGGTAACTTGTACCTTCCCTTTTTCTGGACCTTCTGGGGCACAACCAAATGTGCTGGGTGCCAGAACAGATACCACTACCTCCTCTTACGTTCAAATTTGCCTTATTTTCACTTCCATTAAAACTGATTGTAATCCTCATTGAAAATTCTGGATTCTCAAAATCGGTACTTTGTATCATCTCTGTTCCCTCCAGTGTTCTACCCAGTGGATTCAATACAATTTCTTTACTTGTTTTTTTCCTTTGGAAAAGCATGCTGGAGCTCAGTCTCCTACTGTTATACCAACTGTCAACTTCTTAACTCACTTCACTGATTTATACTTTTGCCTGGCCTGATATTCAATCAAGTCTATTAATCCTCATCTACATAATATCATATAGCTTTGAAATAAATGGTAACCTAGAATTACTTTAAACTTGGTCATTTAGTTACTTACACTACGGCCAAAATATAAAACAATATACTCCAGAAATATGTTAAAAAACATTTAACATATTTTTAGAATATTTCAGCTCTCCATAAGAACAAAAACAAAATGGCTTTTGCTTTTAAAAATTGTAACCCTCAGTTACAAAACAGGTAAAATATATCTCTCAGCATAATGCCGGTAATATAGTAAGTACTTAACAGATCATTATTATTATCAAGTTGATATAGGAAAGGGGCATGAGAGCTATATAAATTAACTAAAGTCAAAGTTAAGTCAGGGGCCTGCTACGTGCTGTCTGACATGAAACTCAGCTGACTGGAGATGCAAGCAGATCATGAAGAGCCTCTGGACAAAGAAAATTCCTGCGAAGATTGATTAACAGCTACTCACTCATACCTTATCATTTACCCATACCATAAAGCAGTGGTTCTCAACCTGTGGGTCGCGACCCCTTTGGGGGTCGAACGACCCTTTCACAGTGGTCGCCTAAGACCATCGGAAAACACATATATAATTACATATTGTTTTTGTGATTAATCACTATGCTTTAATTATGTTCAATTTGTAACAATGAAATTGGGGGTCACCACAACATGAGGAACTGTATTAAAGGGTCGCGGCATTAGGAAGGTTGAGAACCACTGCCATAAAGGGAAAACACAATGCCACAAAATATACCTTGTAAAGGTCAGAGTTATTCTCAACCTTTTCCCACTCTCTATTTCCCCATACCAGCAATTTTCCATAGAAACTACAAACAGATGTAAGTCAACCTATAAAGATGGCTGGGATCTATCTTCCTTCTTTGGTGAGGAGAGTCCAGTAGAGTGGCTTTTCTTGCTTGTCCCCTCTGCTCAATAAAACCTGCTTTTCCACTTTAACCTCTTCTCTGGCTCTAGTCTTGAATTCTTTTCTGCTCCAAGCCCAAATACCTCTTGGCTCTGGGTTCGAGTTGCCACTAGGGACTTGCCCCTCCAGCATCAAAATTATGATGCAGCCTGGCTAGTGTAGCTCAGTGGTTGAGCATCAACCTATGATCCAGGACAGGGGTCCTCAAACTACAGCCCTCGGGCCACATGCAAATAGAAATATTGTATTTGTTCCTGTTTTGTTTTTTTACTTCAAAATAAGATATGTGCAATGTGCATAGAATCTGTTCATAGTTTTTTTTTTAAACTATAGTCCGGCCCTCCAACGGTCTGAGGGACAGTGAACTGGCCCCCTGTTTAAAAAGTTTGAGGACCCCTGATCCAGGAGGTCATGATTCGGTTCCCAGTCAGGGCACATACCTGGGTGTGGGCTCGATCCCCAGTAGGGGGAGTGCAGGAGGCAGTCGATAGATGATTCTCTCTCATCATTGATGTTTCTCTCTCTCCCTCTCCCTTCCTCTCTGAAATCAATAAAAATATATTTTTAAAAATATGATGTAAAGAATAAAAAATATTGCTTTTAAGTAAGTTTGAATCAATTTGATTGCTAATAACAAACTTCTGGTCATATATATGCTGGAAGAAATATATAAAGTAAAAGTTACCTAAGCAAATTAAATCAAAGCTGAAAGAAAAACTGAACCTATAAATCAAAATATCTGATTTAAATATCACCTATAACTGAATTAAAGACTAATAAGCAAACAAAAAACATCATCAAAACACTCTTTTGGAAGACATGGGGAAAATAGCCCCAAGAAATAATGAGAAATAATGATACAAGTTTAAAATTCTGTTGTAAGAATTTCAGAAATTCTCTGCATTCTGTATGTGCGTATTCAACATATGGAAAACAGTACTGATTTAAAGGAAGAAAAGCATGCCTACCAAGATTGAGTTTCTTCTGTTAATGAGAAACCAGATTCAAAGGTAACTTGAGATTTACATAATGAATGCCTAATTATTTCCAGTAATAAGGATAAATATTAATTTCTAACTATTCAACTGTTGTAGAAATCCTCTGGATTTCCATATCTCAAATCAAATTTTATTTTTGAAATTTGATCTCAATAGATAGAAAAATTTATTTTATCTCAGTGAATTTTGAGCAAATATTTTTCTCAAAATATTGTCATTGACTAGTCATTATAAAAACTTTAATTCCCTTTCAAAATGAACTAGCAATCTTCATTTTTACAGTCTGCCTATTTAACTAATTGTCAGTGCTATTTTTAACAGATGCACAAACAAAAGAAAATAAAATTCCTTCCTCCACCCTAGCTAAAACTGATATTAAATATCTAAACTATTACTATAGAATTCTGAAGTCTATACAAGGCAGAAATATGTAAGTATACCAAAGAAGTTTGGGTACTAGGTGCCTTACAAAATAACAACTTACTAATAGTGCAAAGAAGAATATATTGAGCCCTAGCCGGTTTGGCTCAGTGGATAGAGTGATGGCCTGTGGACTGAAGGGTCCCGGGTTCGATTCCGGTCAAGGGCACATGCCCATGTTGTGGGCTCGATCCCCAATAGGGGGTGTGCAGGAAGCAGCCGATCAATGATTCTCTCATCATTAATGTTTATATCTCTCTCTCCCTTTCTCTTCCTTTCTGAAATCAATAAACATATATTTTTTAAAAAAAGAATATATTGAATGTATAGAAATAAACCCAGTATTACATCTCATTTTAGTTACTTAAGCTTAAAATATATATATTGTCTTTCTAAAAATAAAAGCACAAATAGTCATCACTAAATAAAAAGGAGGAAGGTTGCAATTATGATACCATAAGAAGTCTACTTAAACTGAGACTAAAAGTGTCTTACCATTTTCTCCATTTCCAGAAAGAGTAACTAGAATAAAAGAAAAAACAGCGAATAAATATACTTTAAACATTTTGTACATAAATTTTATCGCCAGTTGACTATTCATCTTAATATCATTTTCATAAAAATAAAGTTTAGTTATAAAACGTAAACACTAATGCAACTTTAGAATTGCACAAAAAGTCCTGAAAACGCTAAAATGCTAAAATTCAAATTATTTATCATTAACACTGCAATCACATTACACATTTTTTCCAGACCTTTGTTCATTTTAAGTGTATCCATATGTTTATAGTTTGAAGTATCTTTAGCTCTTTCCTTAATGCTACCTAAAGAATGAACAGGAATCTCCTCTATGGCACTCAGAGTTATTTAGTCTGTGATGTATCTCTATAGAGGTTTTTAAATAATTTATTTGGTATCATATTTGTATCTCTTTGCTTTTACAATGAAAATCTTAGTTCCTAATTAATTTACTTATTTGTTTTTTCCTAAAATATACATAAAATAGTTTAAAAACTGCATACTAGTTTAAGATTTCTTTGCAACTTTTAAATTTATTTGGCTTGGCTTTAAACTATATCCCACTAAGGAGTACTATGTTCAAAAGTCATTTGAAATAATTCTTTCCTGTGTGTAGTTATAGTATCAACTTTATATAAAATCAAGTTCATTTTTAAAAAGAAAAAATAATTTAAAAAATTAAGTTCATTTATTTCATGATTTCAAACTGAACTGTTTGCTTTTATTCCCCTCTTTTATTTTTTTCAATTTGAATAAAGTATCAGTGGTTTAAAAGTCAAAACTCTATAAAGAGGTACTCAGAAAGGCCTGGCTTTTATTCCTCATCCCAAGTAATCATTTTTATTAATGTCTATTTTATCCTTCTAATATTTATTTTAGCAAAATAAGCAAGTAAGTACATACAGGGTGAGGTAGAAGTAGGTTTACACAGTTGTTTATATGGAAAATAATACATTAATAAATAATAATACAAGTATAAGCTCTGTGTTTCCTATACTCACAATTGTAAACCTACTTTTATCCACCCTATATTTCCCATTTCTCCATTTATAAACCATTCCACACCTTTTTTTCCATAATTATACATGAGTACATGGACACAATCATAGCTTGTTTGTAAAGCACTGCACAGTACTCCATTGTATGGGAGTTCCAGTAATACGATTAGGCCTCTATTGATAGACATCTGGGTTGTCTCTAATCTTCTGCTGCTACAAATGATGTGGCAATAAATAATTTTATGCATGTGTCATTTATGGAAGTTTATTTTCAGTGTAGATTCCTAATAGTAGGATTACTGGACTAAAAGTAAATCTGTCCACTTATCCCCAAAATCCCTGTTTTAGGGGTTGTACCATTTTATACTCCTACCAGTGCTTTAGCAATGTCACCATCAGAAAGGTCCTAGGCTGGCCCTGGCTGGTATGTACAATGGTTAGAGCACTGGCCTGCCCACTGAAGGGTCTTTGGTTTGAATCCCAGTCAAGGGCACATACTTGGGTTGCAGGTTCAAGCCCTGCCCTGGTTGGGGCAAGTGCAGGAGGCAATCGATGTGTCTCTGTCACATTAATGTTTCTCTCTCCCTTTCTTCCTCCCTCCCTGCCTTCCTCTCTAAAACCCAATGGGGAAAAATATCCTCAGGTGAGGATTTTAAAGAGAGAGATGAGAGAGATGAGAGATGAGAGATGAGAGAGAGAGAGAGAGAGAGAGAGAGAGAGAGAGAACGAACGAGAGAGAGGAAAGGAAAGGAAAGGAAAGGAAAGGAAAGGAAAGGAAAGGAAAGGAAAGGAAGAAAGAAAGAGAGAAGAGCCCTGGCTGGGTAGTTCAGTTTGTTAGAGTGTTGTCCCAATATGTCAAGGCTGGGGGTTCGATTTCCAGTCAGGGCACAGACAAGAAATCAACCAATGAATACATAAATAACTGGAATAACAAACTGATGTTTCTTCTCTCTCTCTCAAATCAATACAAAACAAATAAATAAGAAGGAAGAGCACTAGAAATGGTAACTACATGGGTAAATACATAACATTTGTTTTCTTATTATTCAAATCTTTAAAAAAATAATAAGCTGTTTGCTTAAACAAAATGATAGCAATATAGTGTTAGTTTTACAACATAAAATGTATGACAACAATAGCATAAAGGCTTGGAGGGAAGAAATGAAGGAATGCTTTTATAAGGTAAAAGCATGTGAAATTGTATATCACTTGAAGATAGGTTATGATAAGTTAAAAGGTGTAAGCTATAAACCTTAAAGCAATCACTAAAATAACAGAGTTACAGCTAATAAGCCAACAAAGAAGAGAAAACCATAAGAATAATTCAGAAATTTTAAATCATTTAAAAGTTGATTAATTCAAAAGAAGGCAGAAGGAAGGATAGGACAGATTAAAAAATAACAAATGAGAAGGCTTAAATTTAACCATTTCAATAATCACATTAAATGTAAATAGTCAAAACACCTCAGTTAAAAAGGCAGAGATTGTACAGCATGGTGACTATAGTTAATGATACTGTATTGTATATTTGAAACTTGCTAAGAGAATAAATCTTAGAAGTTCTCATCACAAGGAAAAAAACTTGTAACTATTTCTGGTGATGAATGTTAACTACATTTACTGTGGTGATCATTTTTCAATATAGATACATATGAATAGTATGCTGTAGACCTGAAACTAATATGATGCTACATGTCAATTTTTTAAAAGGCAGAGATTTTCAGATTGGATTAAAAAAAAAAACAAGACCTGCCCTAGCCGGTTTGGATCACTGGTTAGAGCACTGGTCCATGGAGTGAAGGGTCGAGGGTTTGATTCCAGTCAAGGGCACGTACTTCAGTTGCTGGCTCAATTCCTGGCCATGTCTGGACATGTGTGGGAGGCAACCAATCGATGTGTCTCTCTCACATCAATGTCTCTCTCTCTCTCTCTCTCTCTCCCCCTTCCAGTCTTTCTAGATATCAATGTAAAAGATATTCTCAGATGAGGATTAACAAAACAAACAAAAAAAAAGACAAGACCTACTATATGCTGTTTACAAAAAATGCATTTTTTAAAATATATTTTTTATAGATTTCAGAAAGGAAGAGAGAAAGATAGAAACATCAATGATGAAAGAGAATCACTGATCGGCCACCTCCTGCACACCCCCAAGGGGGAGCCTGAAATCCAGGCATGTGCCCTGACAGAGAATTGAACCGTGACCTCCTGGTTCATAGGTCTATCGACGCTCAACCACTGGGCAACAACGGCCGGGCAAACAAATACATTTTAAATATACAAATATAAACAGGTTAAAGTAAAAGGAAGGAGAAAGACATACCATGCTAACACTAATTCAAAGAAAGATTAGTAGACATGTTAATATTTGCCAAAGTATATTTCAAAGTAAACAATATCACCAGGAGTAGGAAGGTCATATCACAATGATAAAAGGTCGATTCATCAAGAGGACACAACAATCCTAAATATATTTATAATTTTGTTAATCTTTACCCAAGGATATTTTTCTATTGATTTTTAGAGAGAATGGAAGGGAGCAGGAGAGAGAGAGAAAAACATTGATGTGAGGGAGACACATCCACTGGTTGCCTCCTGCATGTGCCCTGACCAGGGTTGGGGAACAAACCCATACCCAGGTATGTGCCCTTAACTGGGAACTGAATCCTTGACCCTTCGGTCCAAAGGCTGACACTCTAACCACTGAACCACATAGGCCAGGGCATCAGATGGCTATTATTGTGTTGGCTGTTGTCATTTTTTTTATTTGACAATCTAAGGGAAAAGAGGTCAGTGGCCCTGACTAAACAGGTACTGTATGATTTTTATTGATTTCAGAGAGGAAGGGGGAGAGGAAGAGGGGAGGGGGAGGGAGAGAGAGAGGGGGAGAGGGAGAGGAAGAGGGAGGGGGGAGAGGGAGAGAGGGAGAGGGAGAGGGGGAGGGGGGGAGAGAGAGAAATATCAATGATGAGAATCACTGATGGGCTGCCTCCTGCACACCCCCCACTGGGGACCAAGCCCACAACCAGGGCATGTGCCCTTGACCGGAATCCAACCTGGGACCCTTCAGTCCCCAGGCGGACGCTCTATCCACTGAGCCAAACCAGTTAGGGCCAGGTACTGTATGTTTTAAAAATTCTTGCAGCACACCAGTGTGCCTCGCCACATGGGTTGAAAATCGATGCCTTATAAAGGGTGTCCCAAAATTCATGCAAGAAGTAATTTTGATAGAAAACACAGGTTTATAATTAAAAATTGTAAATTTTTTATTAATTCATAAAGTATACAGTATAGGGTTATGTATGGAATAGCACATCAGGTTAATGGCCTCCATGGCTTTGCTGGCACATACGAAAAGCCGTGGTCTTCACTGTTCCTGCTCCTGGGCCATAATTGGTACTTGGTAATGCTATTCAAATTGAAGGGATTGAAATAAAAGGGCAACAGATATTAGAATCTGATTCAATAAACCAAGTAAAATTAGGCTTTTATTTTTTGTTGTTGTTAATGCTCACGCAAAATTCAAATCTTGCATGAATTTTGGGACACCCTTTACAAATGGATCATAAATAATTCTGAAATGTGCCCGAGTGTCCAGGTCTGGATAAACAAGTAGACTTGCCTTGCATAGTAATTTATTTTTATTGATTTTAGAGAGAGAGGAAGGGAAGAGAGGGAGAGAGAAAGAGAGAGAGGGGGGAACACAGATTTGTTGTTCCACTTATTTATGCATTCACTAGCTGACTTTTGTATGTGCCCTCCTGGAGAATGAACCCACAACTTTGGTGCATCAGGGATGCTCTAACCAACTGAGCTACCCGGCCAGGGCCTACTTTATGGAGATTATTATGAGCATTAAATAAATTAACACATGTAAAGATAATTATTATCATCCTTTCCCATATAGTTTGATAAAGAATACCAGAAGCTATGAAAATTTTATAAAAATTATGAAAACAGCACATTAAGACACTTCTCTCAATTTAAAGTTACATATTAATAAAAAAATATAAAAAAGTTATATATTAATGTATTTCAGTGGGAGGGTCTGTGCTTATTAAAACAAATATACATGAATAATTTAAAGAAAAGTGTGAATATGAGACTGACCGTTTTTATTTTTTTTATTTTTATTTTTTTATATGTTTTATTGATTTTCTACAGAGAGGAAAGGAGAGAGACAGAGAGTTAGAAACATCGATGAGAGAGAAACATCGATCAGCTGCCTCCTGCACATCTCCCACTGGGGATGTGCTCGCAACCCAGGCACATGCCCTTGACCGGAATCGAACCTGGGACCCTTCAGTCCGCAGGCCGACGCTCTATCCACTGAGCCAAACCGGTTTCGGCGAGACTGACCGTTTTTATGCTCAAGTCCAGCAGACCTCCCAAATTCTCCCTACTCTAACTCAGATAACTTATAAGTATTAAATACAGGCACTATGTAAGACCTTTCACCATCAGTATTTTAAAATACCCTTATGGCTCACTAAAAATTATATGTATAATAGAGAGATGTGGTACATTCTAATACCCACTCAACAATTGTGTGACCTAACCAAAGAACCTATTTGCTCAGTCTCATTTCTTACATCTGTGGTATATTGAAGGAAGAATGATGAAATGACCCCCTCCATCCCCATTAGTGCACACAGCACTTCTTAATTCATGTTCATTTTCCTTTCTTTATGTTTGATGTCATCTTTCGATAGATTAAATGTGCAATTTCAACATAAATGCACATTTTTAGTGTTCCGTCAGAGGCTTTACTTCAAAACCACTATGGGATTAAAATAGGGTGGAGGACAATCTTCTGACAGAATTAAATAAGACAGGTACAACTTTTGTAATGAATGCCCACTTCAGAGTAAATAAGATAAAGTATTACCATAAGCTGATGAGAACCCTATGATCACTATCACCTACTGGAAGTAGTCTCAAAAAAAAAAAAAAAAATACCTAACTCTAGCCAACCTTAATTGATTCGAAAATCATTGATAGTAAACATTTTGGTCTCCAAGAAGATGAGACTAAATAATATTCAGCAGATTATTATTTGGAAATGTATTCCACAACTAATTTATTCTGGTTCTATTTTCCTTGGAATTAAATATTCCAGAGTACAAAATAATTTTCTTAAAGGTGGATAGTTTCATTTAAAAACCTATCTTCAAGCCTTCTGAGGCAAAGCTTTCTCCTCCACGTGCAGAACTCGGTTTTTGCCAAGTACTTATTTGAGAGCTGTACAAACCCGCAGCCATAACTGCGGAAGTCCTGGTGGTGCCAACCTTCAAGCGGAGCGGGCGGCACAGCTTTCCATTCTCACAACTCGTTTCTATCTCATGTGGCTCTTTCTTTAAGTATATATAACAGCGGTCCTTTTTTGATAGCGTGGACTCTGCGTGGACGCGAAGGCGAGGGATAGCAAGGGGCTGCTCTGACAAACCCCGCAGACGGTGTGGCCCCAAGTTTCCCGAAGAGCGGACACTGCCGGCGGACAGACAGGCACAGGCGGTGTCAATCTGAGCGGTCGCACCACGCCTATCCCTTAGGACAGACCAACCGCGCAACAGCCAGAACAATGTTTGGATTGACAGCCAATTTCCTTCCATCTTAAGCACAACCTAACCAAACCAGTGTCCTAAACCTCTGAGGTGTAACGGGATGTTCCTTCCCTTTTCCAGGGACTCGGGTGAGAACTAACGAGGGAAACAGTTAAGGGCAATAAAAGGAGATCTCCACATCTGAGGAAACCTCCGTTAAAAACAGCAGCGAGGACGATCATCACCTCACTTACTCTTTGTCTAAAAGCAGTACTGTCTGCGAGTTCCTGACTCTGACGTGAAATAAAGAACTTCCCACGCGCCGGCAGCGCGGGAGGCTGGGAGCGGCCGCCCGTCGCGTCCGCGGCCGTCGCCCTCGGCAGAGCGACCCCACGGCCCCGCCCGCCGGCCCGACTCTTCGCTGCGAGCGTCACAGACGCAGAGCCGGCCACACACTTCCGCCCCGGCTCCTCCGGGAAGCCCTGCGGAGCGAGCGTCCACCCCACGGCGCCGCTGAGGGCCGCGTCCCGCCCGTCCGCCCGCCCGGTACTCACACACACACAGCTCCACCACGTACGCGTAGTAGGACCACGCCACCACGAAAGTGATGAACAGCACTGGCACCCAGCCTGCGCCGCGTAGGCAGCAGCGCCAGAACCGCCCCGGCGCCATTTTCGGGGCGGTGGCAGCACAGCGTCCGTGAGGGGCGCGACCCCGCCCCTGATGCCGGCGTCGCCTCACCCTGGGGCGGGTCCCGCAAAAGGGGCGGTGCTGGGGGCGGGGCCTCGGTGCGACTCCGCCCTGGGGGCGGGGCGGGCGGGGCGGGCGGGGCGGGGCAGGTTCTGGAAGGAAAGGAGGGGGAAGCTGCCTGGGGAAGTGCTGCGGCGGAAAACACTACCTTGTCGGAGAGCTGAGCTAGTGGATGTCCTTTGTGTCTACAAACGACTCTCCTGGAGCCCGTTGTCAAGTGGGGCAGACCGTGCCCGCCAGGTGCAGGGGAGGACGTCAGTTGTCGTCAGACTCCTCCGTGGAGGGCGATGTGCAGCTGTGATTAAGAACCGTGAACTTTGAAAACATCTGCGCTGCGTTTCAGGTCAACCCCTCCATTTTTTGAAGATGGACTTAGTAGATGCCCGTGATTTAAGATGGGAGCCCTATAGAAGCTCTCAGTTTGATTTGAAACACAAACTGAAGGCTGAGTTGTGAGATGGGGTGCAACAGCCTCTCTTCCTGACCCCCAAGGGACTACTGAAATTTTGAGAATTTATTTACAACTGGAGTATTCTGTTAAGCAGTGCTTGTAATCATAATAGAACATAAATGCAGCACTGTGAAGATAGCATAATACAAGTAATTCCAAACTGCATTTCCTGCTACTATCAAGTCAAATTTGGTTAGACTAAGATTTTAGTTAGCCGCTGCTCAGTACAACTGTAACTGAAGGCAGGTCTCAGCTGCCTGCCACAAGGAAAGCCAAACTCATGAGGCAGGTGCTGGTAAGAAAGAAAGTGGTTTATTCCAATGCCAGCAAACTCAGAAAGTGGGGGGGTTCGCACCCAAAGCCCATCTTAACATCTCACCGCCAGCGGGGAGTTTCATTAGCAGGGAGAGGGAAAGCAGAACAAAGAACCCAGGGAGGAGGGTATTTGAAAGGTCTCTATGTGTAAGACAGCATAGTCCATGCCAATGATTATCTTGAAATTGGTCAAGCATAGGTCTGGTTTATTTTTTTTTAACTTTAAAAAAAATGTTTCTGTTTCTTTTAGAGAGAGAAGAAGGGAGAGGGAGAGAAAGAGGGGAACACCAATCAGTTGCCTCATGAATGCACCCTGACTGGGGATGAAACCCGCAACCTGGGCATGTACCCTGACTGGGAATCAAACCATAAGATGATGCTCAACCAACTTATCCATACCAGTTAGGGCTTTCTTTTTTTAATCCTTACCTGAGGATTTTTTTTAAAAAAAATTGATTTTAGAGAGGGAGGAAAAGAGAGAGAGGAGGAGAAACATCAGTATGAGAGAAACACCAATCGGCCACCTCTCATATGCATCCTGACTGAGGATTGACCCCAAAACCTAGGTATGTGCCCTGACCAGGAATCCAATCGGCAACTTCTCAGTGCATGGGACTACACTCCAACCAACTGAGCCACCCAGCCAGGGCAGCGAAGGTCGGGTTTTTATGCTTGAGAATCAGCAATCCCCCTGGAGCCAGAATATCTAGTTGCTGGAATCAGCCTCCTTCCCCAGCAGTTCCTGGAACTCTTCCACAAATGTGCAGCTTATCCATCAGTTATATATTAGTTAACAATTCGTCTTCTATAAAAACACTTAAAAAAATAAAAACACTTTAACAGAAACAATATTAAAGGAATACAAGGGTGGGTTACAAGGTCTTCATAAAGCATACTTCTCCCTTTTTATCATGTGATATCCTATATAAATAAAAGCCTAATATGCAAATTGTCCCCTCAGGCAGTCGTTTCACCAGGAGACCGGGAATTCTATCATTCGCTATGACATGTGCTGACCACCAGGGGGTGGTGCGGAACATGGTGGGCATCAGTGACGTGCTGCGACCTCTCACCTGCTACCTGAGGGTGAGGGTGGGGGTGGGGGTGATGGGGACGGAGGTGCAGTGAGAATGTGGGGTGTACACTGAGCTTGCTCTCACTCCCCCTGCTACCTCCCCCGGGACTCCAGGGCTTGTGCACCAGGGAAGCCCCTGCACTCAGGTGCCAGGTGCCTGCAAGGGCCTCTTCCGGGTGAGCCAGGCCACAGCCACCGGGACAGCAGGGGTCAGTCAAGCTCCCTGTAAGTTCATGCAGGAGCCGGTCTGCGAGGCCAGCCAGGAGAGAGCGTGCTGCTCACCCACCGGCTTCTGTGCGGTGCTGCTGGGCTGCCCAGAGGCCCATGTTGCATCCAGCCACGCTCACCGCATCTCCGCTTGGGGACTCAGGCGCTGTGACTCAGGTGGAAGGGGGAGCGCGGGGCCCAGGGGTCCAGGTGCTGCTCAGGGTCCAGAGGTCAGCTTGGACCTGCCTTTCCATGCCAGATGCTCACACTTCAATTGCCAGCCAGGCCTAGAGACCACACCCGTGCATGAATTTCATGCACCGGGCCTCTAGTAAATTTATAAAAGCAAATAATATTTCTAATGCTGTAAATACTAAAGTGTGTGTAAAGTATTTTCTCCCAGATTTTATACCTTGAAAGTCATGTTGTCAAAGTTGACTGTAGCTTCAAGGCATTAAAGTGAATCAAATTCAGCTTGTTTTCAAGAGATCCTGCTTAAGAAGGTTAGGCTTTTAAATGAAATTTGGATTGTTGACACAGAAGACCATAACTTAAAGCCTTTCCCGTTCCTGCCATCTCTACAGCTCAGCACAAATTCCATGTCCTCTAGAGGTCTTTCTTTAAAAAAAAAAAAAAAAAAGTTTTTATTAGTTTCAGAGAGAGGAAGGGAGAGGGAGAGAGAGATAGAAACATCAGCGATGAGAAAGAATCATTGATTGATTGCCTGTTTCCTGCACACCTCTTACTGGGGATTGAGCCCACAACCCAGGCATGTGTTCTGACTGGGAATTAAACCTCGACTTCCTGGTTCATGGGTTGACACTCAACCACTGAGCATCACTGGCTGGGCTAGAAGTCTTACTTGATTACATCAGATGGCAATGACTTCTTTCTGTTATGCCATTTTGCTTGTGGCACGTCTATTATTTCCTAGGGCTGCCGTAACAAAGTGCCACAAACTATGGCTTATCACAACAAATTATTGTGATGGTGGCCTGAACTGGAATGTAGCAGTGGAGAAGGTGATATGGAAGCTATAGGACTTCAGGTCAACTTGGATGCACCCACTCTGCTCCAAAAATATAGCAGTAGTAAATGTAAATAAAAAAAATAGAAAACCAACAGACAGATTCAGGCTCAAACCTGCATCCTACCCAGCCCCCAACAAATGAAACAGAAAAAAATTGCATTGACCACCCAACTGGTGTTGCTCAGTGGTTGAGCTTCGACCTGTGAACTAAGAAGTGGATTCCAGGTCAGGGCACATGCCCTGGTTATAGGCTTGATCCCCAGGAGGGGGTGTGCAGCAGGTAGCCAATCACTGATTCTCTCTCATCATTGATGTTTCTACCTCTCTATCCCTCCCCCTTCCTCTCTCTCTAAAGTCAATAAAAACATATTTTTTAAAAATTGTATTGATCACCTCCTAGAATTGTGGCTTTTAACAGAAACTAGCAGACACACAGAAGTTCCCTGACCTGTCTTCTGGCCTAGTGACTAGATCTACGGTGTCCCCACTGTTACCACCAGCCAGAAACTTCAAAATGTCATTTTAAGTTATAGTTCTGAACTGAGAGCTGAGGTAAAATAAGGGCAACTAGAGGCATCTATGAAACCATTAAACAGGTTTTATGGAAACCATGTAGCAGTCAAGAAAATAAATCTTCTCTGGTCCAATGGAAGATAGGAAATGAAAGGGGAAAAGCAACAAAATAGGATTGGAAACAGAAAACACACAAGAGATGAGAATGTTACAACTAGATAGATTAGTAATTACAGTAAATACATATAAACAGAAGAACGCTATGTTTAATTTTCATATAAAGTGCATGGGGGGAAATTGGAAGCAACATGTTAGCAGCAGAGGTTGCTATTGTATTTTCCATAGTTCTGCAAAAGGGTGATACTTTTATAATCATTTTTAAGAAGAGGAAAATGTCTGGCAAACAGTAGCAAGTGTTAATATCATAATTAACAATGAGGAGAAAAGGAGACATATGTAATACTTTCCAAAATAAAGAATTATTAAAAACAAATATCACCATTAAAAGTGCAGAGACATGTCCTATTGGTGTGGCTTAGTGGTTGAGCGTCGACCCATGCACCAAGAAGTTGCTGGTTCGATTCCGGGTCAGGGCACATGCCCCATTAGGGGGCATGCAGGAAGCAGCAGATTGATGTTTTTATCTCTCTACTACCTCTCCCTTCCTCTCTCTCTAAAAAAAAATAATAAATAATAAATAAAACTTTTTTTTTTTTTTTTAAGTGCAGAGACAGGCTTTCTGTTGCAGTGGGGAGGAATCTTATCTCAGCCTTTTGAATATGCCAGAGTGTGGGTCAGGGGTTAGAGCGTTGGCCCACATACTGCCCACAACCTCCCCCCCACCACACACACACAAAATCCTGTTTTTTTATTTCTACTGACAATAAAAATAATCTTTAAGAACTTCAGAGGGTTTTGTCTTGCTTTAGGAACAAATGAGCCAGGGAAAGTTGCAAGTCTCCATTCTTTAATGATGGGCTCAGAGAAAAGAGGAGGGGGAGCAGGTATGGGGCAGGATGAAGAAAAGAGGGGGGTGGGGAGCTGCTTGGAGAAGCAGAGGCATCACCAAGGCTAAAGGCCTATGTGCCTCACTTCATTAACCTGTCCTAAGTCCTGTGCCTCCTTCCCTCCTGCCTGCTCTCCCCACACTGACAGTGCTCTTCCTCCCAGTCCAACAAATCCCTTTCTTCCTTAGTTACTCCTCTAGCAAACATTTACTGATTACCTGATTTGTGCCAGGCTCTGTTCTAAGCAGGGGCAACAGAGACAAAATCTTGATTAGGTTGCCACTTTTGTTCTTTTTGGTATTCTGTTCAATTCCATACCAAGGTCAGAGTGAGATTTTGGGAAATCAAATCTGCTTGACATGCTTGTTTGTCCACAGTGTCCCCTCCCCCTGGTATTTTGACCCCTCCTTCAGACGTGGGTCTTCTCTGCCTCAGGGGAGCCTTCCCTGAACCCTGTGTGTTCTGACTGGTAAGGAATTAGACCCAAATCTTACATGTCTGTCCTCTCCTCCACATGTTACTTGTAAAAGTAACATTCCCTATCGCTTAACAACACAAATGCTATATGCATGAGTAGAGATGGATTCCAGTTTGTGGTGGCTTTTTTTCCTTTTCTTTTAAAATCTTTTTATTTTGAAATAATTTTAAATTTGCAGAAGAGTTATTAAGATAGTGCAGAGATTTCCTATGTAGCTTTCACCCAACTTCCCCTAATGTCAACATCTTACATAACTATGGTATGTTGATCCAAACTAAGAAATTAACATTGGCCACATGATCCCACTCATTCATGGATAATAAAGACCATTATAAACTTATGAACAATAATAGATACAGAGGCAGAGCTGCCTCAAACTGATTGTCAAACTGCAGCGGGAAGGCCAGGGAGGGTTGGGGGGGCAGGAGGGAGGGGGGTAAGAGATCAACCGAAGAACTTGTATGCATGCATTTAAGCATAACTAATGGACATAAGACACTGGGGGGTAGGGGAGGCCAGGGGATTGTTAAGGGCGGGGGAAAAAAAAAGGACACATATGTAATACCCTTTGTAATACTTTAAGCAATAAAACAATAAAAAAAATAAAAATTAAAAAAAAAAGAAATTAACATTGGTACAATACTTTCAACTGAAGTGCAGACTGATATTTACTGGTTTTACCAGTAATGTCCTTTTCTGACCCAGGATATCACATGGCATTTACTTGTTACATCTTCTTAGTCTTCTCTAATCTCTGGCTGTTTTTCAGTCTTTCCTTGCTTTGCATGGGAAAATACTTTATAAAAGTACTGGCCAAGTATTTTGTGGAATGTCCTTCAATTTGCATTTATCTGATGTTTTCCTATACGTAGACTGGGGTACAGATTTGGGAGAAGAAAACCACAGAGATGACCCCCTATCTTACGTCCTGCCAGGGTAGACATGATACAACACGCCTTCTTACTGGTGATGTGTTGGCCTTGATCAGTTGATTAAAGGGTTGTTGCCACTGTGAAGTCACATTTCCCCCTTTCCCTACATTAGTCATTAGAAAAACAGTTGGCAACCCATGGCTGGCATGGGTCAGGAGTTAGGGCGTTGGCCCGCATACTAAAGGGCTGAGGGTTCAATTCCCAGTCAAGGGCATGTACCTGGGTTGCAGTTTTGATCCCTGCCCTGGTTGAGGCGTGTGTGGAAGGCAACCAATCGATGTGTCTCTCTCAAATCAATGTCTCTCTCTCTTTCTCTCTCTCTCTCTCTCTCTCTCTCTCTCTCTCTCTCTTTCCCCTGTCCTCCCTTCCACTCAATCTCTACTAAAAAAATAATTATCCTCAAGTGAGGATTAAAACAAAAAGAAAGAAAAAGAAAACAGTCGTCAAATCCAGCCACACACAAAGGGAGAAGAGTTAAATTAAATTGGAGGGAAGATTGATAAGGAATTGTGGACATCTGTTTGAACCACTACAGTAATTAGTATTTGGGGGTAGGTACTCTGAGGCTATGCAAATATCCTGTCTCTATAAAGTTTCTCCCACTAATTTTAACGCCCATCAATGGCTGTGGCTACTGCAAGGCCTTTCTCTTTTCCTTTGCTGCATAGTTGACTAATGAACTATTTCTTGACTAATAAAATGCAGCCAAAAAGGGAGTTTAGATATTTACCTGTTGTGGTAGAGTGACAGAGATTCCTGACCCTGATTATAGCAGAGTTTCTGGTTTGGTTAGATTTGTGTTTGCACATCTGGAAGTCTGTCTCCCAGAAAGCTTCCTGGCCACTTGTCCATGGGTCAGTCCAGGCATGTGTTACTGATTGCATTTAGGCTACCAGAAAAGTCTGGGTGTGGCTGCTGCCGTGGAAACACTGATTGACTCCTGACCAGAGGTGAGCAGGTTTTTATTTATTTTTATTTATTTGTCTGTTTGTTTATTTTTGGAGGAGAGCAGATTTTTAGGAAATATCACACAACTGCTCTGTTGCTGTAATGTCTCCCTCTGATCACGTTGGACTGAGAACTACCAAGTTCCTGGCCAACAAAAGCAGAGTGGACATGCCATTCCAGACAGGAGAGGGGCAGATGTTAAACTTGGGTGTGTATGTGTGCTTTGGGGTGGGGAGGGGGGGAAGTTCAGTGTTTGGAACTGCCCTGTAGTCATGCAGCTTGTCTAAAATCCCTGCATAGAACACTCAGGTACCTCTCCTCCACATGATTATTTAATTAAAGATAGTCTCTTCCCCTCGACTATAGCTTTGCTGAACATTGTGAGCCCAGCACATTGGCAGGTACATAAAAGGCACTAAACCATATTAGTTGAATTAGACGAATGACAAGTAACCTGGAATTAGGAATGTCCCATGCTTTTGATATCATTGTAATGAACCTGGTTATAAATAACTGGAAAGGAGTAAAGGAACTGGACAGAAGGAAAATAGACACATGCCCAGTAAAGTCTGGGTGACCTAGGGAACATACTTGCTTGTAATTCACACCTGTGGGGAAAGGGATACCCCACTTCCACCAATAACACTTTCTCTACAGTTTTCTCAAACTTCCCATAACTTCAATCATAGAAGCAGTATTGTATAAGGTGGTTATATTTTCTAGTAGAGTTAGAATAGTGTTACAGTTTACTTATATTATGAAGTAAAAAACAGTTGTAAGCTAACCTAGGGATTGAACTGTATGTAGAACACTATTAGGGATAAATTGACCGGGCATAATTGAAAAAAGATACATGTGTTGTCCAGTGATATTTGAACTCAAATCTCAGCTTCATCACTTACCAGCTATGTAATATTGTGGAATTTATTGTCTAAGCTCCCATACACTCAGTGTCTTCTTCTGTGTAACATAGCATTTGTTGTGAGCATTAGCTGAAATTTTATATGCAAGGTTTGTATATATAGGCATATATGTATAAATGTGCATATATGTACTTATATGTATATGTGCACCTACCATATATACATGTGTGTGTGTATAATCTTGTAATGTATATCTATCTATCTATCTCTCTATATGTTTATTGTCTATCTATCATCTCTCCATCTATATTGTGTATCTACAATTCCTGGCATATGGTCATTATATTAGTCAGGGTCTACATTAAGTATTTACCAAAGAAAGTTTAATATAAGAAATTGGTTAAATAGGCATTAGAGTACTAAAAGAGCAAAGGGGACACTAAGGTAATGCAGATAAAGTACCTGCTGGAAGAGGTACACCCTGATGCCAGTGACACAAGGAGAGGTTGTGGGTATCAGAATCTAGAAGCTCAGAGGGAAGGTCCTGTCCTGCTCAGGGGCGGGTGTGTGTGTTTGTGTGTGTGTGTGCCTGCTGGCTGGTGCTGGTTTTGCAGGAAGACACAATGAGTTGGTTCTGGCAGTGCCAAAACATTAATAACAACAAAAGTGGAGACTGGTACCAACTGCTGGGGGTGAGGCTCTGGGGACATAAGACACATGCCCTCTGCTCCTCTGCCCTAGCAGAGCCTGACAGCAAAGGGGAAATGGGTAAGGTCATGTCCTGGTATCATAAAACAGATATGTATGGAAGGGAGTGGAACTGAGAGATAATAGCTTGGCAACCAGCAACATCATGGAACTTGATTTGATTTATTCATAATTTTAACAGCTGCCTAGCATTTCATTGTACAACCATAGCACAATATACTTATCCATTTCCATGGGACATTCAAGTTAGTTCCAAATTTTTATTATTTGAAATGATGCTGCAATGGACATTCCTTTAATTCTCTTTGTATTGTAGAATTTTGTAGTTGGGGAGAGCTTATATAACATTCTGCATACCATAAAGGAGTTATTAATTAATACTTTTTCCCCCAACATTGAATGTCTAAATATTATGTAAAATCCAATGTTATACATTTTATAGTAAAATATTTTCTCCTTTTGTTGTTGTTGTTAATCCTCACCCGAAGATATTTTCCCATTGATTTTTAGAGAGAGTGGAAGGGAGGGGGAGAGACAGGGAGAGAGAGGAACATTAGAGAGACACATGGATTGGTTCCCTCCCACATGTGTCCCTCACCAGGGCCAGGGATCAAGTCTAGAGCCTGCAACTGAGGTACATGCCCTGGAATAGAATTGAACCTGGGATCCTTCAGCAGATACTCTATCCACTGAGCCAAACCAGCTAGGGCTTTCCTCCTGTTTTATCCTCTTGGAGGGAAGACTGTCAGAGAAGGAAAACAAGCACCTAGCAGAGTGCACAGAATAAGACATCTAATCTAATAAAAGAGAAACATGCAAATTGACCGTAACTTCGCTATGCCCCAAGCCAGGCCCACCAGCCAATCAGAGCGACTATATGCAAATTAACCCAACCAAGATAGTGGCCCCCAGCCACAGAGCTGGAGCAAGCAGGAGGCTTGGTTGCCCCGGCAATGGAAGAAGTCAAGCTTCCCACCTGCCCTGGCCGGCTGTGGCCTCCACTAAAGGCAACAAAGTTTCAATTATAGAAGATAAATAAATCCCAGATACCTGCTTCCAGCCAGCCTCCACTGGGAGCTTGGGTGGCTGGGGGCCGTGGCCAGCCTGCAAACAGCCATCAGCCCCTCACCCAGGCTGGCCACACCTTCAAGGGGTGAGGGTCCCTGCTGGGGGGCTTGACCAGCCTGCAAACAGCCCTCAGCCCCTCACTCAGGCTGGCCAGGCACCCCAGCAGGGACCCCCACCCTAAAGGGGCTGTGGCCAGCCTGCAAACAGCCATCAGCCACTCACCCAGGCTGGCCAGGCACTCCAGCAGGGACCCCCCACCCTGAAGGGGGTGTGGGCAGTCTGAAAACGGCCCTCAGCCCCTCACCCAGGCTGGCCAGGCACCCCAGTGGGACCCCCACCCTGATCCGGGACACCCTTCAGGGCAAACCAGCCAGCTCCCACCCATGCACCAGGCATATAATAAAAGGGTAATATGCAAATTGACCCTAACAGCAGAACCACTGGGAATGACTGGTCACTATGACACACACTGACCACCAGGGGGCAGACACTCAATGCAGGAGCTGCCCCCTGGTGGTCAGTGCGCTCCCACAGGGGGAGCTCTGCTCAGCCACAACCCAGGCTGATGGCTGTCAGCACAGCATTGGTGGCGGGAGCCTCTCCTGCCTCCTCAGCAGCACTAAGGATGTCCAACTGCAGCTTAGGCCTGGTCCCCGCTGGCAAGTGGACATCCCCCGAGGGCTCCTGGGCTGCCAGAGGGATGTCTGACTGCCAGCTTATGCCTGATTCCCCGGGGAGCGTGCCTAAGCCAGTAGGTGGACTTCCCCCGAGGGGTCCCAGACTGTGAGAGGGCACAGGCTGGGCTGAGGGACCCCCCGAGTGCACAAATTTTTGTGCACCAGGCCTCTAGTCTATAATAATAAAAGGGTAATATGCTAATTAAACCGGACGTCTTCCGGATGTCATTCTGGATGTCCTCCCTGTCGAAGCTGGGGCCGGAGGGAAGCCAGCCTGGGTCCTGGGTGACTGCGGGTGGCCGGAGGAGGGAAGTAGCCCGGGTCCTGGGTGCCAGAGGGAAGCCAGTGCTGGCAGCTGGGGGAAGGAAGGCCCACTCTTGCATGAATTTTTGTGCATCAGGCCTCTAGTCTACACTAATAAAAGAGAAACATGGTAATTAGCTTATGACCGCTACCCTTCCCATTGGCTAATCAGCATATCCTTATGCAAATTAACTGTCAGCCAAGATGGCAGCCAGCAGCCATGCACTGAAGCGAGCAGGGAGGCTTGCTTGCTCCAGTGACGGCAGACTCCAACTTTCCCCGCCTGCCGCTGCCAGCCTCTCAGCTGCAACTCTAAGCAACTATGTACTATGTTGCAAATATAGAAGCTAAACAAAACCCCAGAAACCGGCTTTCATTCAGCCAGGCTTCAGCCAGCCGGACCGCAACATTGTATCGATGTTTTCAGCAGCCGAGGCCTCAGAGCTAAAGCTGGCCCAGAATAAAAACAAAAAAAGAAAAAAAGGAGCGGTTGGGAGCTTCAGTCACCCGCTTCCGGAAAACAGCCCTCAGCCCCTCACCCAGACTGGCCAGGCACCCCAGTGGGGACCCCCACCCTGATCCAGGACACCCTTCAGGGCAAACCAGCCAGCCCCTACCCATGCACCAGGCCTCTATCCTATATAGTAAAAGGGTAATATGCCTCCCAGCACTGGGATCAGCGGAGCAGCGAGGCTCCCGGCACCGGGAGCAGTGTGACAGGGGGCAGCGCCCAAACCCCCTGATCAGCCCTGCTCTGTGCCTGATAGGGGGGAGCTCTCCAATCCCCTGATTGCCCTGCGGCTCTGTGTGTGACAGGGGGGAGCTCCCCAGCCCCATGATCGCCCTGCAGCTCTGTGTGTGACAGGGGGCGGGGCCACAACCTCCCTATCCGCCCTGCTCTGTTCGTGATAGGGGAAGGCACCCCAACCCCCTGATCAGCCCTGCTCTGTGCCTGATAGGGGGGAGCTCCCCAATCCCCTGATTGCCCTGCGGCTCTGTGTTTGACAGGGTGCAGCGCACCAACCCCCTGATCGGCCCTGCTCTGTGTGTGACAGGGTGCGGCGCCCCAAACCCCCCCCCCCCCCCCACGGGCCCTGCTCTGTGTGTGACAGGGTAGAGCCATAACCTCTCCATCAGCCCTGCCCTGAGTGTGACAGTGGCGGCGCCCCAACCCCCTGATCGGCCCTACTCTGTGGGTGATAGAGGGTGGCGCCCCAACCCCCCTCCACAGGCCTTGCTCTGTGTGTGACAGGGTAGAGCCATAACCTCCCCATTGGCCCTGCCCTGAGTGTGACAGGGTGCAGCGTCCCAAACCCCTGATCCGCCCTGCTCTGTGTGTGACAGGGGGCGGTGCCCCAACTCCCCTATCGGCCCTACTCTGTGAGTGACAGGGGGGAGCTCCTCAACCCCGTGATGGGCCCTGCTCTGTGTGTGACAGGGGGGAGCTCCCCAACCCCCTGGTCAACCCTACTCTGTGAGTGACAGGGAGCAGCGTCCCAACCCCCTGATTGGCCCTGCTCTGTGAGTGACAGGGGGCAGCGCCCCAACCCCCTGATTGGCCCTGTTCTGTGCGTGACAGGGGGTGGCGCCGCAACCTCCCTATCGACCCTGCCTTGAGTGTGACAGGGGGCAGTGCCCCAAACCCCCAATCAGCCCTACCCTGAGCATGACTGAGGGTGGCATCGCAACCTCCCGATCTGCCCTGCTCTGTGCATGATGGGGCGGCGCCCCAACTCCCCAATCGGCCCTGCTCTGAGCCTGACCAGGGGCTGCACCTAGGGATTGGGCGTGCCCTCTGCCACCCGGGAGCAGGCCTAAGTCAGCAGGTCGTTATCTCCTGAGGGGTCCCAGACTGCGAGAGGGCACAGGCTGGGCTGGGGAACCCCGCCCCCCCAGTGCACAAATTTTTGTGCACCGGGCCTCTAGTTCTATATAATAAAAGGCTTATATGCAAATCAACCGAACTGGGGAACGAGGGGTTACTATGATGCACATCGACCACCAAGGGGCAGACACTCAATGCAGGAGCTGCCCCTGGTGGTCAGTGCACTTCCACAGGGGGAGGGCCTCTCAGCCAGAAGCCAGGCTCAGGGCTGGCGAGTGTAGCAGTGGTGGTGGGAGCCTCTTCCACCTCTGTGGCAGCGCTAAGAGTGTCTGACTGACGGCTTAGGCCCACTCCCCTTGGCTGTCAGTTGGACATCCCCCAAGGGCTCCTGGACCATGAGAGGGTGCAGGCCAGGCTGAGGGACCCCCCTCAAGTGCTTGAATTTTGTGCACAGGGCCTCTAGTGTTTTGATAAAGTTTGATAGTGAAGCTGCTTGAAGTAATAACCTACCCCAATTACAATGTGCTGCCTGGAGAGTGCAAAGACTCACTTCCTTTCTCCAAATGTAGCCAACCACAAATTGCACAGGTTAATAGTAAATGTGCTAACTCTCTGCGTTCACTTTCCTAAGACCTGATGAGTAGTTCAGGACGTCAGGCCAGTCTCCCACCTCAACAAGGAAGTCATTTTTGAAATGTTCTGCAATTTTCTTTATATTTGCTTTTTTTTTCTGTTGAAGATCATGGGTGGTGCTCAAGGAAGATAAAAGGTCTTAGAAAAGCAAGAGCGCCATCTTGTGGAGTATTGGTGCAGCATTTAATTTTTATTTTTTCCTTTTAATGATTTTATTATTAGTATGGTCACAAGTTTGATGACTTACAGTACATTGATAATGTAGCCAAATACAAATATTTTAAATAAGTAAATTACATGTGTGTCAAATTTTAAAATGTCAAGTTTTAGTACCCATGCATATCCTATGCATTTGCATTTGTACCCCCACATTGCACAGCTCAATCTGTCCTTATCCTCACTGGGTCAGTGTATGCCTCATCGAGGTCTGGGCAGGAGCTATTGTGCCTTTTTTTGCAGACCCAGATTTTCAAGAGCAACGGTGTTGAACTCAGGCATTCCATGGAGCATGGTGGCAACACCAGGTTTTGCTTTGGTCCAAGCTAAAAATGCAATTACCAACTATTGCTTCTGTGGGCCACCTGATCCCCCCCATGGCTTGGGCTAGCACAAAGGGTTTCTCAGTATCCCTGCATGAGGCCAGCAGGAAATCTCTGTACCCATAGTTTCCTCCTGGGAGAAAAGTCTCATAGTGAGGTGGGCAGTCTTCCAAAATGCTGTCGGTGATATAGCTGGAACCAAGATAGGATTCACAGTAACTTTTTTCATCAAAAGTATTAACAGTCCAACCAATGACCTGAATGCCTTTAGCTGACCATTTCTTTAAGTAGTTCGGGGATATAAAATCCTTTTGTATGAGGAAAGCTGAAATTCCACACAGGTACCACAAGATATTCTGCATGCTCCAGTTGAGGAAAATGTCTGAGACCACAAATGTGGACTGTTTCCAGATGTTATCATAGTGTGGTTTCCCATCTCCCAAATGGCTAAGGCTCCAAGGTCTGTGAGTTAAAGCTGTTACTACATTCCGATCTGTTTGTCTCATCTTAGAGATAACTTCTGGCAAGAAAGAGCAGACCATACTAGTATTGTATAGATGAGGAAATTCCATATATATTTTCTTTAGAGCATCAATAGCCTTATTTGCATGGCCCTTGACATCAAAGAAGATGGTGAGGTTTTGGTTTAGGGACTCTACAACTCCTCTCAGGGTAGAAATTTTTTCATTAGGGAAATCATTCCTTAATCTGTGATTTGCTGCAAGATTAAGCTTCCTAATTTGTTCAAATGTCAAATCACATATTGTGCCATCTGTTGTCCTTGTTATGCCCAGATTTCAAGATCCCCACATACCAACAGGAAGCCATGTTCGATGCAAAAGCAAAGGATCCTTTATTGAGCTAGCCAGCCTGATTCCGCTCCAGGCCAGCCCAGCGACCGGAAGCAGAGTGAAACCGCCTGGGAAAAACAGGGTTTTAATAGGGGGTGGAGTGAGGGGACTGTGGGCCCTGCCGATTGGCCAGGCGCAAGCCCGGTCTTGTTACACAGGATGTGGTCATCTCTATGGCACGCACGTCCCTTGATTGTCATCGGTTAGTTTAAAGAAATCCCAGGCGTGGCCAGCAGAGGCCTGGGCTTCCGGGAAGAAAGGGGGTCTGAGCACATGGCTCCTACCCCAACATGGAGGATACAGGGCAAGATGGAGGGCATAGCCCTCACCCTTTCAGTCCTATCTACTGTATTATCTTGCGTTAAGATGGGAATCCCATCAGAAGTAAACTCAATGTCCAGCTCCATGCCTGTTGCTCCATTCTTAGCTGCCTGCCGAATGGCCGCCAGTGTGTTCTTGGGGGCATCATGGCAGCTGATGCGGTGGGTGATGGCGGAAACCCAGTCATGGTCCTGAGCACCTGCAGGGCCTTGCGCCAGCAGAGGCTCCAAGCTGAAGAGGTGCAGCAGAGGTAGAGGATGCCGGTGAAGAGGCAGGCATTGTAGGGGCTGCGTGTCACCAGCAGGAACAGCAGCAGCAGGAAGAAGGGGCCCAGGAGGCCCCCCCTATGTCTCCCACAGCCACATGTTGGGCTCCCCTAGTTCTTTTATTTTAAATTAACTGTTGTGCTATTGAAATGGGATTTTTAGGGGAATATAGGCAGGTCTAGGGAATTTTTAGAATTTGGGTCCATGGAAAAAACACAGGGCTACAGATTGGGAGAAGGTACATTTCCATAACATAAGGGCATGGCAACAGTTATATTTACATAAGACAAGGGAACTGGGAGTAGCCAAAAGGTCTATATTTACAAAATAAAGAAGGAAGAAGAAAGCCCAGAAGGAATATGAGAACAATGAGGGAGGAGGGCCTTTGGAGTTATTATAGTAACCAATTCAAAAGGGAATATTGACCAATCAGAGGGGATATCAGGACACAGGAACTGCAGCCTTTGCAGCCTTTATAAACCCTGGCAACTGGAAGTTGGTGGGACTCTTTCCCCCTCCCCATGTGGGAGTCTTTGCTGTGAGATTCTTTCCTCTTCCCCACGTGGGAGTTTATACTTGTTCTTCAATAAAATTTCCACCTTTGCTATACCACCTTCCGTCCATGGATTCATTCTTTGACTCCAACGGACAAAGAGCCCAGGAGCCATTCTGCCCAGGGGAACACCTTGTGTTCCCATCCAAAACTTCCGTTTCACTATCACCAATGATTTTCAGGATTCTTTTAATTTTTCTGCTTGCATCTCATCTTTTTGTGTTATTTTCTCTATGGCATTGGGGGTGGTATTGGTGTCAATTTGCATACCAGCTTTTGCAGACATGAAATTTCCATCAAATATAACTTAATGCATCATCTGTCCTGTGCTGCCTTTGTCTACTTGTTCCCTAATTTTCATATTTTGCACCAAACTCTGATTTTGCAGTTTTCCAGTACTTCCACAGAGAATATCAAGAAATTTCTTTTAAAATCCATGTAACTGCTATAATTTAGAGGAGAGGGAAGAGAATGTGGAATTGAATAAAGGTCAGGCATGCTTCCTTATAAACATGGAAACTTCTCTCCCCAGTTGTTTGGAGTGGGCTCAGTTGTTCAGCATGTGCACTTGCAGATATTGGTTCTGTTCTTTGTTGGTATGATATTGGCAGAGAGATTAGAACCTGAAGAAAGATTTTACATCATTAGAAGGATTCAGGGAGTAGTATTCAAAGTAGGTCTTTTTCCCTGATTATCCCCATGTGGGCAGAGATGAGGAATGGCAGGAATATGAAGCACATAGAGGCTTAGAAAGCCAAGATCTAGATCTCAAAAGGCTGGCAGTGGAGGGCCTAGCTGGCTCCTCTTGCAACAGAGTAAATGCTCAGAATCTTTGACTCCATTTTCTTTAAACCTGCTTTGTTCCCATGGCTAATAGCTTTTGCTTAGTCTTGCATGCAGCACTAGAGGAATTCTACTTGTAGCTTGAGATGTACAAAAACAGCCCCTTAGCATAAATTTCCCATCCTGAGGAAATAAGGAAAGTATGTATTGTGTAACCTCTTGATTAGACTCACATCAACTAAAGTCATCAGACTAAAAGCAAAGCTTCCTTGAGCCCCTGATGGCACCAAGATGTCTTTGATAGTCAGTTACCTCTTGTTCCTCCCATTTCTCCCTTCCCTTGATTCTTAAATCAAGCCTGAATTCTGTACTTTGTAACATGGTTCTTTAGAATGCTAGTCTACCATCTTCTAGGCTTGCAGGCTTATAAAGTTCCTTGCCCTAACATCTTGTCACTTGATTTTTTGGCTGTCATGGGACAAACAGTATGAACTTAGACTCAGTTACAATCTCTGCTTGCCCCAATCCCCCCACTATCTTGCCTTCTAGCCCCAAATAAAAGTCTAAAACATGCCCTAGGAAGAGGAGGAAAAATAAACATACAAATAAAGATAAAGTCTTTTATATAGTTGTTAATTTATTACATGTATTGGTGAAAAATAGTTTCATAGATAGAATTATTGAAGCAACTTGCTCAGCACTATCCTTTTTGGGGTCAGGCAGCCGACTTCTTGAAAATTCTCCTGAAACTTACTTATCACTTTCACCCTGATCCTCTGTTGTTGAGTAATAATAGCTTGCCCTGCACGATGGACCCCAAAGATACCTTAACTGGCCTTAGCCTATAGTATTTAAATGAAGGGAGGATGGCTTCGCTGTGTGTCTGCCCAGTACCTGCACATTCTTCTGGGAGTAGTGACCTTCCTCTTTTAGAAAAGGCTCCTTCTTTGCAATACTCCAACCATGTGGGGTCATGGAAACTGCCATGACCCCATCTTTCTGGCCACAGTTAATTGGAATCTGATCCAGATGTCCAACCAAGCAGCACCTTTCCCAGGAGCTTTTGAATTTCAGTGAGAGCAGAGTTGATCTTTACTGGGTGCATGTGCAGTAAAAGAGAATGAAACTGATGCACAGACAGAAGCAGAGAAAAAGGTGGTGAGTGTTTTGGTGGTTTTCAACTTTTTGGTTGGAGTTTTCCTAAGTCCCAGCTGCTCCTCTGACCCTCCCAGGGTTTAAATATGTGACACACTTTTATATCCTTCCAATAAATTCTTCTTTTGTCTAACCTACTTCAGAATGGCTTTCTATTGCTTGTGTCCTAGAGTCCTAATAAATACATATGGGAAGGCCCATGTCAAGGTCACAGCATGGTCAAGAAAGGTAGGCCCGAACACAGTATTCCTTCCCTGTAAGGAGACGATATGGAACTAAATTATCAGAAGATTGCTTGGTGAGCAGAAAATCAGAACAAGGGCCACTAACTATATGATTGGAGAGTTTGATAGCAACAGACTCTGGGAACCTTATGTATCCTACTTTTAATAGGGATCAATCTGTGGTTTGTTTGTTTTCTAAAGACATTGATTTAGTCATAATCAGACTATTAAATTTATCAATCAACATCATGGGTGAAAAAGAAATCTACCTAAAACCCTTTTTAAAAAAATATATATAGCCGTAGCCGGTTTGGCTCGGTGGATGGAGCGACGGCCTGCGGATTGAAGGGTCCCGGGTTCGGTTCCGGTCGGGGACATGTACCTTGGTTGCGGGCACATCCTGACTGGGGAGTGTGCAGGAGGTGGCTGATTGGTGTTTCTCTCTCATCGATGTTTCTGACTCTCTGTCCTTCTCCCTTCCTCTCTGTAAAAAATCAATAAAATATATTTAAAAATAAATATATATATATTTTTTTATTAAATCTTTATTGTTCAGATTTTTACAGTTGTTCCTCTTTTTTCCCCCCATAGCTCCCCTTCACCCAGTTCCCACCCCACTTTCTACCCTTACCCCTGCCACTGTCCTCATCCATAGGTGTGTGATTTTTGTCCAGTTTCTTCCCACACCCCCCACACCCCTTCCCACCTGAGAATTGTCAGTCCACTCCCTTTCTATGTCCCTGATTCTATTATATTCACCATTTTATTCTGTTCACAAAATTATTTATCTTCTTAAAGGATACCTTTCAGCATTTCATATAATACTGGTTTGGTGGTGATGAACTCTTTGAGCTTTTTCTTATCTGTGAAGCTCTTTATCTGACCTTCAATTCTGAATGATAGCTTTGCTGGGTAAAGTAAACTTGGTTGTAGGTTCTTGCTATTCATCATTTTGAATATCTCTTGCCACTTCCTTCTGGCCTGCATAGTTTCTGTTGAGAAATCAGCTGACAGTCGTATGGGTACTCCCTTGTAGGTAACTAACTGTTTTTCTCTTGCTGCTTTTAAGATTCTCTCTTTGTCTTTTGCTCTTGGCATTTTAATGATGATGTGTCTTGGTGTGGTCCTCTTTGGATTCCTTTTGTTTGGGGTTCTCTGCGCTTCCTGGACTTGTAAGTCTATTTCTTTCAGCAGGTAGGAGAAGTTTTCTGTCATTATTTCTTCAAATAGGTTTTCAATACCTTGCTCTCTCTCTCTTCTTCTGGCACCCCCATAATTCGGATGTTGGTACGCTTGAAGTTGTCCCAGAGGCTCCTTACACTATCTTCATATTTTTGGATTCTTTTTTCTTTTTGTTTTTCTGGTTGGGCGTTTTTTGCTTCTTCGTATTTCAAATCTTTGACTTGATTCTTGGGATCCTCTAGTCTGCTATTGGGTCTCTGTATAATATTTTTTATTTCAGTCAGTGTATGCTTAATTTCTAGTTGGTCCTTTTTCATATCCTCGAGGGTCTCACTAAATTTATCGGCAGTTTCTAGAAAATTCTTGAAAAACCTTATAAGTGTGGTTTTGAACTCTATATCCAGTAGTTTTCTTTCCTCCGTTTCTGTCATTTGTGACCTGTTTCTTTTATTTTATTTTATTTTATTTAATAAAGGTTTATTTTTCAAAATGTACAGCCAGTGAGATCTATTGTTCATGCATCTTCTCCAGCAGCCGGGGCGTCCCCACCTTTGGTGTTTCTGGTGTAAATCACTTGAGCTCTGTGCTTTGAGACTAGTTTAATAAGTCCTTTACTAAGGAGCTCCTGAAGGGCTGCCCTGGCCAAGGAGCCGCGAATCTTCAGCCTCTCGGAGACCACAGCTGGGGTTATGAGCTTGTAGTTGGGAACCTCCTTACAGAGCTTGTCGTATGTGGCTTTGTCAAACAAGACCAGGTTATTGAGCTTGTCCCGAACTTTGCCTTTGGACCACTTCTTCTTTTTGGCCTTGCCCCCCGACTTGTTCACGGGGTCCTTGTCTTTCTTGGCCGACTTTCCAGCATCTTTCTTCTTCTTGTCGTCCTTGGGCGGCATCGCGGGACTCGGAGAGCACGGATGCGCTGCTGCCTCGCCAAGATGTCGGCCCGAGAGCGTGACCTGTTTCTTTGTCTTCACATTTTTTATGCTTCCCTGTGTTGGTAGAGTGGCTTTGTGTGCTAGGTGTCCTATAGGGCCCAGTGGCTCAGCCTCCCCAATTACCTGAAGTGGACACTCTTGGTGCACCCCTTTGTGGGCTTTGTGCACAGTCTTGTTGTAGTTAAGCCTTGATTGTTGTAGGTATCACTGGGAGGAATTGACCTCCAGGCCAATTAGCTGTGAGAATCAGCTGTGGTTATGTTGAGAGAACTTCTGTGCTGGAGACACCCTTATGGGGCAAGACTTGCTTCATTGGGGCTTTGGTGCTCACTGAGTCTGCCCCCTGAGTATGTCCCTTATGGATCTGAGGAGTTGTAATCTGGATGGTCCCACTGTGACCACTGGGTATACTGGCTCTTGGATCTCTAAGGAGGTGCTAATTTAGCCTCTGCCTGAGGCTACCCAGCAGGAGCTATGGAGAGATCTGCAGATTCCTTTTCTTTGTTTGGAGTTTGGAGGTGCCTAGATGAGGCCCAGCTGTGAAGCAATGCAAGCTGCTGTGGGGCCTTGGGCCTTCTTTTTGGATGTTCTGGGTTTCTCTGACCCAGCTGCAGTTAGGTGATTTTAGATTGCAAAGGGCCAGGGCATTCATATGCAAAAGCCTCTGCACACAGCTTGGGTAGGGCGGGGTCTCAAAGAATCAACAGGGCAGAGCAAACAGCTATGGCTGATCCTCAGCCCTGCCCTAAGAGGACCCTGGTCTTACTGTTCCGCTGTAATTGTTGCAAGTGCCTCTGAAAGAAAGCCGCCCTCGAGTTCTGCCCGATGCCAGACAGTCTAGTTTCTCCCCGTATGAGTCTGCGTCCCAAGAGACTCACCCAGAACTGGAGTTCAGAGCAGTCGGGAGCTTGTGTCTCACTCCCGATTAAAAAAGACAACCGTGTCCTCAGCTGCCAGCCCTTTCCGCGTGTGCCTCTGTACCTCTGCACTTTACTTCCACACCACACCTCCTCTGAGTCTCAGTGTGCTTTTCTCTTTCCTTGTAGTTGTAGAATTTCCACTTGGCCAGCCTTCCTGTGGTTCTGGATGATGTCCGTTTTGTCTTTTAGTTGTTTTTTTTGAGGTGGTTGTGTGAGGCACCAATTTCCGGTGTTTACCTATGCCGCCATCTTGGTTTTTCTCTACCTAAAAACCCTTTGTTGGGGAGAGAACCAAGATGGCGGCATAGGTAAACACCGGAGACTGCTGCCGCAAACAACCACTTCAAAAATACAACTAAAAGACAGAACAGATATCACCCAGAACCACAGGAAAGCTGGCTGAGGAGAGACTCTTCAACTAGAAGGAAAGAGAACAGCATACCAAAGCTCAGAAGAGGCGCAGTGTGGAAAATATAAAGGTACCGAGGTGCGCGCGCAAAGCGGGCTGGTGGCTGAGGGCGCGGTTGTCATTTTCAATCAGGAGGGAGTCTCAGACTCTGGGCTCCAGATCCGGGCGAGTCTCTAGGGACTCAGACTCAGACGGGAGAAGCGGGATTGTCCGGCATCAGTTGGAATTTGAGGGCAGCCTCCTCTCCGAGGTTTGCAGTGGCGGCCGGGGTTCTGAGAAGCAGAGCCTCTACGACCGGGACTGAGAGCAGCCATAACTGCTCCCTCCGCCCACCCTGTTGATCCCGCCCTACCCAAGCCCTGCGCAGAGCCATTTGCTGGATTGCCTCAAGCGAAGGCTAGATTAGCACCTCCCCAGAGGACAGAAGTTTTCCACACAGCTGATTCTCACAGCCAGTCGGCCTGGTGGTCGAATCCCTCTAGTATTAACTACAACAATCAGGGCTTATCTACAACAAGACTGCGCACAAAGACTACTAGGGGGTGTACCAAGAAAGCGTAAAAAATGCAGAGACAAAGAAACAGGACAAAACTATCAAGGGAGGATACTGAGTTCAGAACCACACTTTTGAGGTCTCTCAAGAGGCTTCTAGAGTCTGTCGATAAACTTGATGAGATGTACAGGAAATCTAATGAGACCCTCGATGGTGTGATAAAGGACCATCTAGAAAGTAAGCATACACTGACTGAAATAAAGAATATTATACAGACTCCCAACAGCAGACCAGAGGAGGGCAAGAATCAAGTCAAAGATTTGAAATGCACCGAAACCGGTTTGGCTCAGTGGATAGAGCGTTGGTCTGCGGACTGAAAGGCCCCAGGTTCGATTCCGGTCAAGGGCATGTACCTGGGTTGCGGGCACATCCCCAGTAGGAGATGTGCAGGAGGCAGCTGATCAATGTTTCTCTCTCATCGATGTTTCTAACTCTCTATCTCTCTCCCTTCCTCTCTGTAAAAAATCAATAAAGCATATTTAAAAAAAAAAAAGATTTGAAATGCGAAGAAGCGAGAAACACCCAACCAGAAAAGCAAAATGAAAAAAGAACCCAAAAATACGAAGATAGTGTAAGGAGCCTCTGGGACAGCTTCAAACGTACCAACATCAGAATTATAGGGGTACCAGAAGATGAGAGAGAGCAAGATATTGAAAACCTATTTGAAGAAATAATGACAGAAAACTTCCCCCACCTGGTGAAAGAAATAGACTTACAGGTCCAGGAAGCGCAGAGAACCCCAAACAAAAGGAATCCAAAGAAGACCACACCAAGACACATCATAATTAAAATGCCAAGAGCAAAAGACAAAGAGAGAATCTTAAAAGCAGCAAGAGAAAGAAACCAGTTACCTATAAGGGAATACCCATACGACTGTCAGATGTTTTCTCAACAGAAACTTTGCAGGCCAGAAGGGAATGGCAAGAAATATTCAAAATGATGAATAGCAAGAACCTACAACCAAGATTACTTTATCCAGCAAAGCTATCATTCAGAATTGAAGGTCAGATGAAGAGCTTCACAGATAAGGAAAAGCTAAAGGAGTTCATCACCACTAAACCAGTATTATACGAAATGCTGAAAGGTATCCTTTAAGAAGAGGAAGAAGAAAAAGGTAAAGATACAAATAGTGAACAACAACATGCATCTATCAACAAGTGAATCTAAGAATCAAGTGAATAAATAATCTGATGTACAGAATGAACTGGTGATTATAATGAATCAGGGACATAGAAAGGGAATGGACTGACTATTCTTGGGGGGGAAAAGGGAATGGGAGATGCGGGAAGAGACTGGACAAAAATCGTGCACCTATGGATGAGGACAGTGGGTGGGGAGTGAGGGCGGAGGGTGGGGCGGGAACTGGGAGGAGGGGAGTTATGGGGGGAAAAAAAGAGGAACAAATGTAATCTGAACAATAAAGATTAAAAAAAAAAACCCCTTTGTTGGAATACTTTACACTTTACACAACAGAAACTAAAATAACCTGTTATACAACTAGTCACAAATATAGTCCTCCAGTTTTTTGTTCATTCATAAGAGTATTGTCTAAAACTTATCTTCTTTTGTAGCAGTGAGGTTCTGTCACCACTGTGCTTGGCTGAGTTCACAAATCTGTTGTAACCAGTAGCTTCCCTGTCAGTTCTCTGACTCTCCTCTCCTGCTAAGCTTTGTTTCTTGGTAGTAATTAAAACTTCCTGCCACTGCCTTAGCTATTACTGCTGCTGGAATTGCTGTAGCCACCTTTTGTGGTTTGGCAAAGTATTGGTCTCCACCACCATAGGAGCCAGATCTTCTACCTCCAAAGTTTCTTCCTTTCATGGGTCCAAAATTTAAAGATTGCTTATTGTAATTGCCCAAATCATTGTAGTTTTGGCCACCTCCAAAATTGCTTCCATCATTACCAAATCCATTATAGCCATCCCCACTGCCACCATATTCACCACCACCATGGCTGCCAAAGCCACCTCCACCACTGAAGTTTTCTACATGACCAAAGTTGTCATTTCCACCAAAACCACCTCCGTGACCACCTCTGAAGATTCCAGAACCACTTCAACCTCTTTGGCTGGATGAAGCACTAGCCATCTCTTGCTTAGACAGGGCTTTCCTTACTCCACAGTTGTGGCCATTCACAGTATGATATTTTTGAATGATAATCTTGTCTACTGAGTCATCAAAGGCTACAAAAGCAAAGCCTTTCCCTGCCACTGCCTTGGTCAGTCATGATTTCAATCACTTCAACTTTCCCATATTTTCTTTCTTCCTTTCTTCTTTCTTTTTTTCCCCTTTATTGAATAAGATATTACAAATGTGTCCTTATACCCCCAATGTCCCCTCATCCCCCCAATCCTGCCCTCACCCTCACCCTCACCCCCTGTTGTCCACATCCATCACTTATGCTTATATGCATGCATACAAGTCATTTGGTTGATCTTTCCCTCTCACCCCCACCATCCCCCGCTTTTCCTCCGAGTTTTGAGCATCTGATTGATGCTTCTCGGTCTCTACATCTGTTTTTGTTCATGGGTTTATGTTGTTCGTTATAATCCACAAATGAGTGAGAGCATGTGATATTTATCTTTCTCTGACTGACTTATTTCACTTAGCATAATGCTCTCCAGCTCCATCCATGCTGTTGCAAATGGTAGGAGTTCCTTCCTTTTTACAGCAGCATAGTATTCCATTGTGTAGATGTACCACAGTTTTTTAATCCATTCACCTGCTGATGGGCACTTAGGCTGATTCCAAATCTTAGCTATTGTAAATTGTGCTGCTATGAACATAGGGATGCATATATCCTTTATGATTGGTGTTTCTGGTTTCTTGGGATATATTCCTAGAAGTGGGATCACTGGGTCAAATGGAAGTTCCATTTTTAGTTTTTTGAGGAAACTCCATACTGTTCTCCACAGTGGCTGCACCAGTTTACATTCCCACCAGCAGTGAACGAGGGTTCCTCTTTCTCTGCATCCTCGCCAGCACTTGTCATTTGTTGATTTGTTGATGATAGCCATTCTGACAGGTGTGAGATGGTACCTCATTGTCGTTTTCATTTGCATCTCTCCGATGATTAGTGACTTTGAGCATGTTCTCATATGTCTCTCAGCCTTATGTATGTCCTCTTTCAAAAAGTGTCTATTTAGGTCAGTTGCCCATTTTTTGATTGGGTTGTTTAACTGCCTTTTGTTACGTTGTATGAGTTCCCTATAAATGTTGGAGATTAAACCTTTATCGGAGATATCATTGGCAAATATGTTCTCCCATGCAGTGGGTTTTCTTGTTGTTTTGTTGATGGTTTCTTTTGCTGTGCAGAAGCTTTTTATTTAGATATAGTGCCATTTGTTTATTTTCCCTTTAGTTTCCATTGCCCTAGGAGCTGTGTCAGTGAAGAAATTGCTTCAGCATATATCTGAGATTTTGCTACCTGTGGATTCCTCTAATAATCTTATGGTTTCCCGTCTTACGTTTAAGTCCTTTATCCATTTTGAGTTTATTTTTGTGTATGGTGTAAGTTGGTGGTCTAGTTTCATTTTTTTGCATGTGTCTGACCACATTTCCCAGCACCATTTATTGAAGGGACTGTCTTGATTCCATTGTATGTTCTTGCCTCCTATGTCAAATATTAATTGAGCATAGTGGTTTGGGTCGATTTCTGGGTTCTCTATTCTGTTCCATTGGTCTATATGTCTGTTCTTGTGCCAGTACCAGGCAGTTTTGAGAACAGTGGCTTTGTAATACAGCTCGATATCTGGTATTGAGATCCCACCTACTTTGTTCTTCTTTCTCAGGATCGCAGCAGCTATTCGGGGTGTTTTTTTTTATTCCAGATGAATTTTTGGAGCATTCTTTCTAGACCTGTGAAATATGCTGTTGGTATTTTAATGGGGAGTGCACTGAATCTATAGATTGGTTTGGGTAGTATGGACATTTTGATGATGTTGATTCTACCAATCCATGAACACGGTATGTTCTTCCATCTGTTTATGTCTTCCTCTATCTCTTTTTTCAATGTCCTGTAGTTTTCTGGGTAGAGGTCTTTTACCTCCTTAGTTAAGTTTATTCCTAGGTATCTTAATTTTTTTGGTGCAATGGTAAATGGGATTGTTTTTTTAATTTCTTTGTCTGTAAGTTCACTATTGGCGTATAAAAATGCCATAGATTTCTTGGCGTTAATTTTGTATCCTGCTACATTGCCAAATTCATTTTTTAGGTCTAATAATTTTTTGATGGAGTCTTTAGGGTTTTCTAAGTACAGTATCATGTCATCTGCGAATAATGACAATTTTACTTCTTCTTTTCCAATCTTTTTTTTTTTAATCTTTATTGTTCAGATTATTACATTTGTTCCTCTTTTTTCCCCCCATAACTCCCCTCCTTCCAGCTCCCACCCCACCCTCCACCCTCACTCCCCACCCACTGTGTTCATCCATAGGTGCATGATTTTAGTCCAGTCACTTCCCGCATCTCCCACACCCCTTTTCCCCCCAAGAATAGTCAGTCTATTCCCTTTCTATGTCCCTGATTCTATTATAATCACCAGTTCATTCTGTACATCAGGTTATTTATTCACTTGATTCTTAGATTCATTTGTTGATAGATGCATGTTTGTTGTTCATAATTTGTATCTTTACCTTTTTCTTCTTCTTCCTCTTCTTAAAGGATACCTTTCAGCATTTCATATAATACTGGTTTGGCGGTGATGAACTCCTTTAGCTTTTCCTTATCTGTGAAGCTCTTTATCTGACCTTCAATTCTGAATGATAGCTTTGCTGGATAAAGTAATCTTGGTTGTAGGTTCTTGGTATTCAGCACTTTGAATATTTCTTGCCATTCCCTTCTGGCCTGCAAAGTTTCTGTTGAGAAATCATCTGACAGTCGTATGGGTATTCCCTTGTAGGTAATTGAGCCTCTTTCTCTTGCTGCTTTTAAGATTTTCTCTTTGTCTTTTGCTCTTGGCATTTTAATGATGATGTGTCTTGGTGTGGTCCTCTTTGGATTCCTTTTGTTTGGGGTTCTCTGCGCTTCTTGGACCTGTAAGTCCATTTCTTTCACCAGGTGGGGGAAGTTTTCTGCCATTATTTCTTGAAATAGGTTTTCAATATCTTGCTGTCTCTCATCTTCTGGCACTCCAATAATTCTGATATTAGTCCGCTTAAAGCTGTCCCAGAGGCTCCTTACACTATCTTCACACTTTCGGATTCTTTTTTCATTTTGCTTTTCCAATTGGGTGTTTTTTGTCGAATCTTTGGTTTGATTCTTGTGCTCCTCTGGTCTGCTATTGGGTATAATATTCTTTATTTCAGTCCGTGTATGCTTACTTTCTAATTTCTTTATTGTAGCATTGAGGGTCTCATTAGTTTTCGTGAGGCTCTGCACAAATTTATGGCAAGCCCTCAAAATTGCGATTCTTAGCTCCATATCCTCCATTTCTGTCATGTTTTTTTGTCTCCGCATCTTTTATGCTTTCTTGGTGTACCCCCTTGTGGTCTCTGTGCGCAGTCTTGTTCTAGCCAAGCCTTAATTGTTGTAGTTAACACTAGAGGGATTTGACCACCAGGCCGACTGGCTGTAGGAATCAGCTGTTTGGAAAGCGTCTGTCTTCTGGGGAGGCGCTAGTCCAGCCTTTGCCTGAGGCGATCGGCAAATGGCTCTGCGCAGGGCCTGGGCGGGGCGGGCTCAACAGGGCGGGGGGGAGGGAGCAGCTATGGCCGCTCTCAGTCCTGTCCCAGCAACCGCTGCAAACCTCGGAGGGGCCGTAGCCAGACAGTCCCGCTTCTCCCGTTTGAGTCTGGGTCCCTAGAGACTCGCCCGGATCTGTAGCCTAGAGTCTGAGACTCCCTCCTGAGTGAAAACGACAACCGCGCCCTCAGCCACCAGCCCGCTTTGCGCACGCACCACCTCACCACCGCACCACCGTACCTTTAAATTTTCCACACTGCGCCTCCTCTGTGCGTCGGAATGCTGTTGTTTTTGCTTCTAGTTGAAGAGTCTCTCCTCAGCCAGCCTTCCTGTGGTTCTGGTTGATGTCCGTTCCGACTTTTAGTTGTATTTTTGAAGTGGTTGTTTACGGCGGCAGTCTCCGGTGTTTACCTATGCCGCCATCTTCCCCAATCTTAATGCCTTTTATTTCTTCTTCTTTTCTTATCGCTTTGGCTAGCACTTCCAGTACTATGGCGAACAGGAGTGGTGAAAGTGGGCATCCCTGTCTTGTTCCTGTTCTTAAGGGAAATGGTTTTAGTTTTTGCCCATTGAGTATGATGTTGGCTGTAGGTTTGTAATATAAGGCTTTTATTATGTTGAGGTATGATCCTCTATTCCCACTTTGCTGAGCGTTTTTATCAGAAAAGGGTGTTGGACTTTGTCAAATGCCTTTTCTGCATCAATCAATATGTGATTTTTGTCTCTCAACTTGTTTATGTGATGTATCACGTTTATTGATTTGCGGATATTGTACCAGCCTAGCATTCCTGGAATAAATCCCACCTGGTCATGGTGTATGATCTTTCTAATGTAATGCTGGATCCGGTTTGCTAGAATTTTGTTCAGGATTTTAGCATCTATGTTCATCAGGGATATTGGCCTGTAATTCTCTTTCTTTGTGGTGTCTTTATCTGGTTTTGGGATTAGGGTAATGCTGGCTTCATAAAAGAGCTTGGAAGTGTGCCTTCCTCTTGAATTTTTTGGAATAGTCTGAGAAGGATTGGCTTTAGTTCTTCTTTGAATGTTCGGTAAAACTCCCCTGTGAAGCCATCTGGTCCAGAGCTTTTGTTTGCTGGAAGCTTTTTGATTACTGTTTCAATTTCATCAGTAGTTATTGGCCTATTCAGGTTTTTTGATTCTTCCTGGTTGAGTTTTGGGAGCTTGTATTTTTCTAGGAATGTGTCCATTTCATCGAGGTTGTCCAGTTTGTTGGAGTAGAGTTGTTCATAGTATTTTTTGACAATCCTTTGTATATCAGTAGGGTCAGTTGTTACTTCACTCTTTCATTTGTGATTTTGTTTATTTGGGTCCTCTCTCTTTGTTTCTTGGTGAGCCTGGCGAGAGGTTCATCAATCTTGTTAATCCTTTTAAAGAACCAGCTCTTGGTTTCATTGATCTTTTGTATTGTTTTTTTTGTCTCTATGTTGTTTATTTCTGCTCTAATCTTTATTATTTCCTTCCTTCTGGATACTGTGGGCTTTTCTTGTTGCTCTCTTTCTAACTCTTTGAGTTGTAGGGTTAGATCATTTATTACCAGTTTTTCTTGTTTTTTGAGGTAGGCCTGTAGAGTTATGAACTTCCCTCTCAGGACTGCTTTCATTGTGTCCCATAGATTTTGGATTGTTGTGTTTTCATTGTCATTTGTTTCCAGGATGATTTTTATTTCTTCTTTGATCTCTCTGGTAACCCAGTCATTGGTTAATAGCATGCTAGTTAGCCTCCAAGTGTTTGATTTTTTTTCAATGTTTTTATTGTAGTTGATTTCTAATTTTATGTCATTGTTATCTGAGAAGATGCTTGTTATGATTTCTATTCTCTTGAATTTGAAGAGACTTTGCCTGTGTCCTAATATATGGTCTATCTTTGAAAATGTCCCATGTGCCCTGGAGAAGAATGTATATTCTGTAGCTTTGGGGTGAAATATTCTGAAGATGTCAATTAAGTCCATCTGATCTAGCGAGTCATTTAGGATTGCTGTTTCTTTGCTGATTTTTTGTTTACAGGATTTATCCAGTGGTGTCAGTGGGGTATTAAAGTCCCCCACTATGACTGTATTGCTATTGATCTCACCCTTGATATCTTCCAGAAGCTGTTTTATGTATTTGGGTGCTCCTGTATTGGGTGCATATATGCTTACCAGAGTTATATCTTCTTCTTGAATTGCTCCCTTTAGTATTATGTAGTGGCCTTCCTTATCTCTTGTTATGGCCTTTACTTTGAGGTCTATTTTGTCAGATATAATTATCGCAACCCCAGCTTTTTTCTCTTTTCCATTTGCCTGAAAATTTTTTTCCATCCCTTTACTCTGTCTGTGTGAATCCTTTGTTCTGAGGTGGGTCTCTTGCAGACAGCAAATAAATGGGTCATGTTTTCTTATCCATTCAGCTACCCTGTGTCTTTTGACTGGAGCATTTAATCCATTTGCATTTAATGTTATTATTGAAAAGTACTTGTTTGTGGTCATTTTTATTCTTAATGTTTGTGTTTCTTGTTGTTTTTCTGTTTCTTCTTTTTACAGCAGTCCCTTTAGCATTTCTTGCATTGCTGGTTTGGTGGTAATAAACTCTCTTAGCCCTTTTTTGTCTGTGAAGCTCCTGATTCCACCTTCAATTTTGAATGATAGCCTTGCTGGGTATAGTATTCTTGGATTCATTCACTTGCTTTGCATCACTTTGTATATTTCATTCCATTCCCTTCTTGCCTGGTGTGTTTCTGTTGAGAAGTCAGCTGATATTCTAATAGGAGATCCCTTGTAGGTAACTTTCTGTCTCTCTCTGGCAGCCTTTAAGATTCTTACTTTGTCCTTGGTGTTTGCCAATTTAATTATGATGTGTCTTGGTGTTGGTCTTCTGGGATTCATCTTGTTTGGCACTCTATGTGCTTCTTGGACTTGTGTAGTTCTTTTCTTGCCAGTATCAGGGAAGTTTTTTGTCATTATTTCTTCAAACAGGCTTTCTATTCCTTGCTTCTCCTCCTCTCCTTCTGGTATCCCTATTAAGCGAATGTTGTTTCCTTTTGCATTGTCCCAAAGCTCCCTTAGGCTCTCCTCTTGCTTTTAAAGTTTTTTTTTCCAGTTGCTCCTGTGTTTGTGTGTTTTTTCCTACCTTGTCTTCTAATTCGCTGATGAGGTCCTCAGCCTCTTCTAGTCTGCTGTTTAAGCCTTCCATTGTGTTCTTTATTGCAGCTATGTCGTTCTTCATTTCCTCTTGGTTCCTTTTCATGTTGTTGACAGTCTCATTCAGCTCCTTATAATTCTCATTGAATTGTGTGCATTTGTCGTCCAGCCGTTTGAGCATCCTTATAACCATTACTCTGAATTCTTTCTCTGATAAGTTAGTAGCCTCAATTTCATTTAACTCCCTTTCTGGTGACTCCTCTTTTTCTTTCCTTTGTGGGTTGCTTTTTTGTCTTCCCATGTTTTGCTGTAATGTTTTAATTGTAGCTCCAATTGCTTTGCTACCCAGTTTCTTTAGGGTGTGGTGCTACTGGTGTGACCTCTCAGGTCTCCTGGGTTTGGTAGTCTAGTGTAGCTCCCTACTTGGGCTATTTGAGTTCTCTTGATGTAGGCCTGTGATCAGGAAAGGCGCAACTGAGGTGTCTAGAAGTCAGTAGCTGTGGAGGGGGTGTTCCAATTTTTGCTGTCTTATGCCCTTGATTGAAATCACACGTGCCTTGCAGGGACTCACAGTGGCATCCAGGAACCGTCTATTGGGGTGGTGGGGTTCAGAAAGCCTGCGTTCTGGCATAGTGTGATTGTGGTGTCCAAGAGTTCTGTCGTTGTAGGGTGGGTAGACTCAGCTTTTGCTGCTGCCTCCGTGGTTGGATACACGCAATTCCAGCAGCAGCTCATAGAGGCACCTGTGGTGTGTTTGCCTGCAGGGTGTACTGACACACTCTGAAGGGCCCTGGCACTGAAGCCACTGGATTGCAGTGTCTGTGGGCAGGTATCCCAGAAGAGGGAATCCAGCGTTTCTACAGCCCAGCAGTGCACCCCTGTTTGTTTAAGTGCACAACCAGCAGGGCTCGCAGCGGGGCCCCAGGGCTGCCTGTGGAGACCTGCATGCTGGAAAAGCATGCACCTGTAGTGTCCAGAGTTCTGCAGCTGTGGGGTGGGGAATCTCAGATTTTGCTGGTGTACTTGTGGTGGATGGGCTCACATTCCCCGGAGCGGCACACAGGAGCACATGCAGTGAGTTTGCTAGCTCAGGCGCACTGAAGCACTCTGAAGGGCCCTGGCACGCTTTGGGCATGTATCCAGGATGGGTGAATTCAGAATTTCTACTGCCCAGGGGAGTGCGTCCCTATTAGTCCAAGATCGGACCCAGCAGAGGCTCACCACGACTTCCCCAAAGTGCCCTGTGGATAGATGGGCTGAGGGGGAGTGAGTTACTGCAGCGGTGCAGTTCGCAGGAGCAGTTCCCCGGTGCTGAGCTCTGACGCACTCTGTGGGGCCCTGGCACTGAGGGGCCCTGGCGCTTAAGTTGTGCAGCTGGGTGTGTGGGGGCAGTTATTCAGGCAGAGGGAATTCAGAATTTCTACTGGGTGGCAGTGAGCCTGTGTCTGTACAAAATCACACCCAGCTTAGTCTCCCAGTGACTCCAAAGAGGAGTCTATGGAGTGGTGTGTCTCGGAGACCTGTGTGCATGCAGGCAATGTCGGAGGTCTGCCGCTGGGGAGGGGGAGACTGCACTTACAGCTCCTTTGGCGCAGAGTCCCAGAGTCCCAGAGTCTGCGGGTGTGGCTTCAGGATTTTTGCCGGAGTGGCTGCTGGGTCACGGGCAGTGTCCAAGGCCTGTCTGGGTGGTGGTGCTGCTGAGTTCTTAGAAGAGGCCGCTCTCCCCTTTAAGATGGCGTGGGCTCCGTGTCCGAGTCCCGCAGTCTGGGGAGTACCACAGCGGTGGTAGTCTCTCGTGTCCCAGAGAGCCTGTTCTGTCAGCCTCTTCTGCTCCTGCCGGATTTAACTGTCCCTCACTCACTCACACACCACACACATCCACACACTCTCCATTCATCCCCTCACTCACTCACTTCCTATCCCTCACCTCCGTCCTGCCAGCCGCCATCTTCCTTATACGGCCCCTTTCTTCCTTCCTTTCCTTCCTTCCTTCCTTTCCTTCCTTCCTTCCTTTCCTTCCTTCCTTCCTCCCTTCCTTCCTGTGCCTTAGGCATGGAACTGCTCTGGCCACCGACACAGGCATCAGGCTTAGTTCAAGATGAACTAAGAACTGTAGTCTGCTTTGCCCCTGATTGATATAAGTGCAGCATCACCAATCAGGTGTCTCCTTGCCCATTGCCAGGGAGGAACTTTCCCATACTTTTCAAAATAATCTCTTAGGTGTTCTTCAGGGTCGTCGTCGTCTTCTTCCTCTCTTTTTTTTTGTTTTGTTAATCCTCACCCGAGGATATTTTTTTCCATTGATTTTTGGAGAGTGGAGAGAAGTGAGACAGAGGGAGAAAAATTGATGTGAGAGAGACACATTGATTGGTTGCCTCCTGCATGTGCCCCAACCAAAGCAAGATTGAACCTGCAACCCAGGTACATGCCATTGACTGGGAATCGAACCCAAGACCCTTCAGTTCTTGGGCCCACACTCTAACCACTGAGGAACACCCGCCAGAGCTTGTTCCTGTTCTTAAGGGAAATCTTTATAAATATCTTAATAGTTTGTGTTCTCCACCCCTCCTCCCCCAAATTGTCTCAGTTAATTGTGAGTTGTGGATCTGCAATATATTTTTTTAGAATTGGTTTCCACATTCCCCAATAAAATCTTGCTAGAATTTCTATTGGGAATATTGAATAGTCAATGTCTAATTTGGAGAGAATTGACAAAAATGGTGTTTTGCTCTACTTATTTTGATCTTTAAAATTCTTTAATAAAGCTTATATATATTTATATTTATACTGTTAGGGGATGATAAAGTTCTATGAAGAATAATAAAATAGAGTAAGAGGAGGGAGTGACTGATCACAAGAGGATGGGATTAGTTTGTGATAGTCTCTTTAACAAAGGGAACTGAGCAGAGCCGGATTACATGGAAGAGTGAGTCTTATGGAAGACCCATGGTCACAACATTAAAGGCCAAGCGAATGGCAAGGGCAAACATCTTTAGCTTGTGTGTGTGGGGGGAGGCGTGAGTCCAGAAAAAACAAGACAGCCATGGTGGCTGAGCAAGAAGGAGAAGGACAGGAAATGAGGTTGGGAAGTCAGGGGCAGTTGCAGACCTTGAGACCATAGAAAGGGTTCATATTTGATAGTTATGGGAAGCCTTTGCAAGTAAACTAAATTTATTAATTTTTGTAGTGGTTGGCCTGGAATTTGCAATATACATTTATAATAATCAATACTGGGACGAACATCTTTGTACATGCCCTCATGCAGATTTGTGCTTGTTTCTCTGGGGGCATATATCCCAGAGTAAGATTTCTGAGTCACAGAGTGAACATAGACTTAATTTCACTAAAGAAGGTCAGATTGTTTGGTAACCAGCAGTGCATGTGGGATCCCATTTTTCTATGTCCACTTGAACATTTGGTATTAATAGATTTATATTATTTGCCAATCTGATCCACATAAATTGGTATCTTGTTTTAATTGCATTTCTCTGGTTACTAGTGAGCAAATGTTTTTCCATAGCCACTTAGAGCCATCTCCTGCTCACTGCTTCACCTTTCCTTGGTGAATTACAAAAATCTATATTAACTGCTTTTTATTGAGTACATTTGTTTTATTTTTGTTATGTATATCCTAGATGGTACTGACTTTAGGGGGTATTTTAGAAATATGTAGGGACTTTTTGTTGGATTTTCTAGTATAGTATAGTATAGTATATATATATATATAGATATAGATATCACATGCTACTTTATTGTAAATTCTTAATTTATGTTAATGCCTTATTACTAAAATGTTTATTTTTTTTAGAGAGGGAGAGGGAAACATCAATGTGAGAAATATCGATTGGTTGCCTCCCATATGCACCCTAATCAGGGATCGAACCTGTAACCTAGGTATGTGCCCTGACCAGGAATTGGACTCACAACCTTTTGGTGTATGGAACGAACTTCCAACCGAGCCACACCAGCCAGGGCTGCTTTGTTATTTTAAAAAATATGTATAGTTTATTTTGTTCATTAGATTCCACATGAGTGAGATCATGTGATACTTATCTTTCTCTGACTGACTTATTTCACTTAGCGTAATACTCTCCAGGTCCCTCCATGCTGTCTCAAAGGGTAAGAGATCCTTCTTTTTTACAGTTGCATAGTATTCTATTGTGTAAATGTACCACAGCTTTTTTATCCACTAATCTACTGATAGGCACTTGGGCTGTTTCCAGATCTTAGCTATTGTAAATAGCACTATTATAAATAAACATAGGGGTGTATATATTCTAATGGGTGTTTCAGGATTCTTAGGATATATTCCTAGAAGTGGGATCACTGGGCCAAATGGCAATTCCATTTTTAATTTTTTTTAAAAAAAATATCTTTATTGATTTCAGAAAGGAAGGGAGAGGGAGAGATAGAAACATCAATGATGAGAGAGAATCATTGATTGGCTGCCTCCTTCAAGTCCCACACTGGGGATGAAGCCTGATACTGGGCATGTGCCCTGACTGGGAATTGAACCACGATCTCCTGGTTCATAGGTTGACGCTGAACCATGAAGCCACGCTGGCTGGGCCCATTTTTAATTTTTTTGAGGAAACTCCAAACTGTTTTCCATTGTGGTTGCACCAGTCTGCATTCCCAACAAAATAAACTGATGAACAAAATAGATCCAGAGACATGGAAACATGCAACAGACTGAAGAATCTCAGAGGAAAGGGGGTGGGAGGAGTGGGCAGGAAGATTAACTAAATAACTTATATGCATACATGCATTACCCATGGACACAGACAATAATGTAGTGAAGGCCTGGGGAGGGGGTGGAAGTGGGGTGGTGGGCATCAATGGGGAGAAAAAGGAAACATCTATAATACTTTCAAAAATAAAAATAAATTTAAAAATATGTGTAAAACTGCGAATTTCATTTCAGGAGAAAAAAAGGGCACCATAAAATGTATTTTAAAAAATGGCTGGTGGTGGAGGGAAGGATATTGTGTCTCACTTGGTTGGCTTTTGACATTTCTAAATACTTTTTCTCAACCTATTACCCATTGGTTAACCTTGTCTATATTATACAATGTTGTTGTTTTTGTGTGAAAAAAATAGCTTCATTAATCTCGGCTGGCTTGACTCAGTGGTTGAGTATTGACCTATGAACCAGGAGGTCATGGTTCAGTTCCCGATCAGGGCATATGCCTGGAATGCAGGCTCCATCCCCAGTGTGGGGCATGCAGGAGGCAGCCAATCAATGAGTCTCTCTCATCATTGATGTTTCTATCTCTCCCTCTCACTTCCTCTCTGAAATCAATAAAAATAGATTTTAAAAAATAGCTTCATTAAGATATAATTCCCATACCATATATTTAACCCATTAAAAGGGTACAATCTAGCATTTATTGGTATATTACTAATTTTAAAAATTGTGTAAAATATATATACAAAATTTGCATTTGCCATTTAACCATTTTATTTTTTTGTTAATTCTCACCTGAGGACATTTTCCCATTGATTTTTAGATAGAGTGGAAGAGACAGAGAGAAACATTGATGTGAGAGAGATACATTGATTGGTTGCCTCCCACATGTGCCCCTGCCCACGAATTAAACCCTCAACCTTTCAGTTGGTGGGCCAATGCTCTATCCACTGAGCCAAACTGGCGAGAGTCATTTAAACCATATTAAAATGTATATTCAGTGGCATTGACATCCACAATATTATATATTCATCACCATTATATATTTCCAAAATTTTTCATCACCCCAAACCAAAATTCTGTAAAGCAGTAACTTGCCATTCTTCCTCCCCCCATCCCCCTGGTAACTTCAAATTCACTTTCCATCTCTAGGAAGTTGCCTAATCTAGGTACCTACATAAGGGGAATCGTACATTAGTCCTTCTGTATTTGGATTATTTTACTTAGCATAATGTTAAGATTCATCCATGTGGTAGGCTGTCAGAACTTCATTTCTGCTTATTGCTAATATTCCATTGTATATATGTACCACATTTTGCTTTTCCATTCGTCTGTTGATGAACAGAAGCTTTTACCACTTGTCAATCTCAAGCATTAAATTAGAAGAGTTTCCAAGTTATCAGATTTAAAATATCTCAAGGCCTTTCCCTTTAAAAATCATTAGGGAGAGGTTTCCCCTATTAATCAATCAATATTCAGTATAAGATCATATTTCTTATTTTATTCTATAGTTTATAATTCATTAGTAACATTAATGATTTTGCTCAAATTGTACCAGACTTGAAGGGGGGGCACCCCTTCAGGTTGGCTCGTCCTTTGACATGTTCTCGTTATTTTTTGAGTACTTCCTTACTTCTATGCATATGGTGCTCCAGGCTCCTCTTGAGCTTTCCCTGCCCCAGCCTTGTAATCAGCAATTTACCCAAGGAGTCAAACATGTTTTCAGTATTTGAAATATTCTTATTTGAGAAGCATATGTTTTAAAAATAATTTTTATTTATCATGTTTAAAAGATGTCATTTTATATTTATGTAATTTTATATTTAATGCCAATTAATTTCTAGGGCCATTTTATTTTTTATTATTTTTTTAAAATATATTTTTATTGATTTCAGAGAGGAAGGAAGAGGGAGAAAGAGATAGAAACATCCATGATAAGAGAGAATCATAGATCAGCTGCCTCCTTTAAGTCCCCCACTGGGGATCGAGCCCACAACCCGGGCATGTGCCCTTGACCGGAATCGAACCTGGGACCTTCCAGTTCGCAGGCCGACGCTCTATCCACTGAGCCAAACGGGCTAGGGCTCTAGGGCCATTTTAAACATTTACTTACAACTCAATAAATCCCAAGAGACCCTGATCTTGTGATCAAGATTCTCCCAATTAGTCCGGCCGGTGTGGCTCAGTGGTTGAGCATCGACCTATGAACCAGGAGGTCACAGTTTGATTCCGCTCAGGGCACATGCCTGGGTTACAGGCTCAATCCCCAGTGTGGGGCATGCAGAAGGCAGCCAATCAATGATTCTCTCTAATCACTGATGTTTCTTTCTCTCTCTCCCTATCCCTTCCTCTCTGAAATAAATAAAAATATATATAAAAAAAGATTCTCCCAATTACTCTAGTTTTTAAGAATATAAACTAATGAGGCTGGCAAAGGACTAGAGTATTCACATTTAAAACAAGGTGGTTTTCGAACAACACATGTAAAATGAAACACATCTTAGTAATTTTTATATCTTTGTAAATACTTTATTGTTTCCAGGTCCAATACTGAAATTCACAGGTTATTTTAAAGTCAACTAATATATAGCTAACTGAAGTAAAATGTACAAGAAGTTTATGTGATATAAGATACACATGAAAAAAACCTGATTTGTTAACTTAATTTGCTCTACTAGGAACATCAGGGCTTGCAGAATTGATACTGGCCTTGTATATCAATTACTTGTTTCTGTAAATTCTTGTTGACCCTTCCAGAGAGCATGTGCTACTGTGTCTAAGAAATCAGTGAATAACTAGGCTTTCCATTTTATCAAAGTACAAAGCATTACTTCAATCCTAGGCCTTTCTTACTGAGTCCTATATCTGTTTTCTTAAAAGTATGCTTTCTTTTTACAAAGTTTGTTAATGAGATCTTAAGAAATTACTGAATCAGAAGCAAAAAAAGGTGTCTTTATATTACAAAGGAAATCAATGAAGACTTAAAAAGATAAACATCTGGTATTTAAAAAAATATCCAAATTCTGACATTCACAGCAAAATTCCCACATGATCTTTTCCTAAAAAAGACCTTTTCCAGCTTGTTTCCAAACTTCTTTTACTCCTTTAATGCTTTCTTTTTTCACACATTTCCAGTATTCCTGAACACTTAGTTGTTGTGGTACCTGTTAACCAAAAGTAAAAATTAAGGGGTCATTCTCTTTAAGGTTAAACATGATTTCAGGTATGTACTGTTACTATTTATCTCCCATACTCCTTTGAAATCAAATTGAAGTGGATTATGTTATAAAAAGTGATTGCAAAAGAACTGTAGAATTGATACTGGCCTTACAATAAGTGTAAAAATAAAAGTGAATGTGTTGCAAGAATATCCACAGGAGCCCTAGCCAGTTGCTCAATGGTTAGAGTGTCGGCCTGAGGACTGAAGGGTCTTGGGTTTAATTCTGGTCAAGGGCATGTATCTTGGTTGCAGGCTCGATCCCTGGCCCTGGTTGGGGCATGTGCAGGAGGCAACCAATTGATATGTCTCTCTCACATTGATGTTTCTGTCTCTTTCTCTTCCTTCCATTCTATCTAAAATCAATGGGAAAAATATCCTCCAGTGAGGATTAACAAAAGAAAAAAAAGGAAGAAAAAAGAATGTCCACAGGATAACCAAGGAATGGAGAGATTTCTCCCTCATAAGAAAGGGAAAACTTTGATTTTTTAATTTTTAATATATTGGTTTAAAAATGTAATTATTTAATGTTTTTCTTTTATAACATTTCCCCTCTCCTGGTGTATTTTATTTAGCTATGTGGAATAAAGTAAGCCTAAAATTTTGATTTAACCTTGGCTAAAATTATAAAGAAACTATAGGTCACAATATATTTGATGAGAAGCCTTAAGAAGAAATAATATAATTCATCTTAAGTGTTTTGTGAATTAAAAGTACTGTGTGGTTGCTGTGGCTGGTAGTGGTTGGAGCATCGGCCCATGGACCAAAGGGTCACAGGTTTGATTCCTGGTCAAGAACATATACCTCAGTTGCAGGTTCCCCAGCCCCAGTAGGGGCCCCTGGGGGAGGTGACCAATTGATGTGCCTCTCTTACGTTGATGTTTCTCTTTCTCTCTCTCTCTCTCTCTCTCTCTCTCTCTCTCTCTCTCTCTCTCTCTCTCTCCCTCTCCCTTCCCCCCTTCCTTCCACTCTCTAGAAATCAATGGAGAAAATATATCCTTAGGTGAGGATAAAAAAAAAGTACTATGTGGTTATTATTTCCTCTCAACTAAACAAGAAAGTGAAAGTTGGACAACACTGGGAGCACAGGAGCATAGCACTACTGGAAATCCGCCAAATGGAAGCAAAAGTCTACTTTAGGTTATGCATGTTTTTTTTATCATTGATTTACAGCTCTTCTCTTTTAAAAAAATATTTTAATTGATTTTAGAGAGGAAGGAAGAGGGAGAAAAAGATAGAAACATCAATGATGAGAGAGAATCATTGACTGGCTGCCTCCTGCACACCCCCTACTGGGGATCAAGCCGGTAACCTGGGCATGTGCCCTGACTGGGAATCAAACTGTAACCTCCTGGTTCATAGGTCAATGCTCAACCACTGAGCCATGCTGGCCAGGCTTACAGCTCTTCTCTTCAATGTTTTTTGAGAAATGATAGAGACTCCTGGATATATTAAATTGTTAACTGAAAAGGTTAGTTTAATCTCCAGGAATATGATTATTAACTATGAGATACTGGATGACTACAAAGCTTGTAAGACATGTTTGCTAACTGAAATCCTATTTGTTAATTTTCCATAAGTAATATTTGTGGCAGGAAATGAAAGTGATTTTCTAAATTGTAAATAGGTTTTTTTTTCTTTTTCCCCCACTTTATTGAATAAGATATTACAAATGTGTCCTTATCCCCCCAATGTCCCCTCATCCCCCCAATCCTGCCCTCACCCTCACCCCCTGTTGTCCACATCCATCACTTATGCTTATATGCATGCATACAAGTCCTTTGGTTGATCTTTCCCCCTCACCCCCACCCTCCCCTGCTTTCCCTCTGAGTTTTGCATATCTGATTGATGCTTTTCTGTCTCTACATGTTTTTTTTCATCGGTTTACGTTGTTCATCATAATCCACAAATGAGTGAGAGCATGTGATATTTATCTTTCTCTGACTGACTTATTTCACTTAGCATAATGCTCTCCAGCTCCATCCATGCTGTTGCAAATGGTAGGAGTTCCTTCCTTTTTACAGCAGCATAGTATTCCATTGTGTAGATGTGCCAAAGTTTTTTAATCCATTCATCTGCTGATGGACACTTAGACTGATTCCAAATCTTAGCTATTGTAAATTGTGCTGCTATGAACATAGGAATGCATATATCCTTTCTGACTGGTGTTTCTGGTTTCTTGGGATATATTCCTAGAAGTGGGATCACTGGGTCAATAGGTTGTTTTTTGTGAACCCAACATATTTTCTTTCTCTCTCATCCTCTCTTCTAGCCTAACTGCCTACTTACCATGTGGTCCTCTTTGGATCTGGGTTTCCAACCTGCACGCTGCCTTTCTAAGGGGTTTTAGCAGATTCTTATGTATATTAAATTTTGGGTTTGATCTGTCCCAGTTATAGACCAATATGTGAATTTGAGTGAATAATGATATAATTAGCTAACATCTACTGCAAGTGTCTCGGCCACTATACTAAGTATTTTACACTTAATTCTTATAGTAATTCTTTCTGGTAGATTCTATTAGTTTCCTCATTGTACAAATGAGGAATTTAAGGCTCAGAAAAATTAAGTGGTTTTGTAAGATTTGGCAGTTAACAGGTGATAGAGATGAGATTTGAATCTAGGTGTGTCTAACTGCAAAGCCTGAAGTAAATTCTAGGCTATGATTTCTGAATAGTGGTTTCTGATTAGATTCAGATTTTTAAAAAAGGCAAAAAATAAAAAACATTAGATCCTGTCTGGAGAAGTTATCTCTTTATAAATGATGAAAACTCTACTAGAGATTATACATTTCCTCAAATTCTACGTTTAACACCATCCATTTAAAAACTCAAAATCTGTTACCCATAAACCTCGGTGCATCCTGTTTTTTAACACTCCAAGAAACTCTCCATGACTAAGACATTCATCACCATCCAAATCAAAGATCTTGAAGACAGTGTCCAAAATATTGTTTGAGAGCTCCTGTCCTGTAGCTACTTTCACAGCTCTCTTAAACTCTGCTAAAAAAAACAAACATAAAACAACTCATTTACCATGTGAAACAGTGTAAGTAAAATTAATCTAACTTTTCATATTAAAAAAGTATTTTTATTGATTTCAGGGAGGAAGGGAAAGGGATAGAGAGAGAAACATCAATGATGAGAGAGAATCATTGATCGGCTGCCTCCTGCACGTCCCCTACTGGGGATTGAGCCCACAACCTGGGCATGTGCCCTCGACCACAATCAAACCCTTCAGTCCACGGGCCGACACTCTATCCACTGAGCCAAACCAGCTAGGACTAATTTTTCATAATTTGAGAAGTAAAAATAATCTAAATATTTGCTATATGGGAAGTAAATAAAAAACAAAAATAGCCCTGCTGATGTGGCTCTGTGGCTGAGCATCGACATATGAACCAGGAGGTTACAGTTAGATTCCCAGTCAGGGCACATGCCCGGGTTTCGGGATTGACCTGTGTAGTAGGGTGCGTGCAGGAGACAGCCGATCAATGATTCTTTCTCATCATTGATATTTCTCTCTCTCCCCCCTCTCACTTCCTCTCTGAAATCAATAAAAATATGTTTAAAAAAACAAAAACAAAAAACAAAAAATAGACATCAAGAATTTATTCAATTATTTATTATTTATTCAAAGAATAAATTTGGCTGAGAAGTGCCATGAAAGTAACTGTAAGATAAGTGGCTGTTTTAATTTAACCAATATTTTCAAACACAAGTAATTTAAACATTTCCCCTTCTCAGGGGAAAAATAAGAAAGTAAAAGAAAATAGAGTATTAATTTCAGAATAACCACAATGAATTATGTAAAAGGCCAGTTATTGTAACTGACTCCTTGGTTGATAACTTGTTGAAAAAATGATAAAAATTAAATGATTCATATAACTTACCTAGTCTGACAGGACGATGAGCTAAATTAAACATCTGCATGGCAATAGAGAAGTCTTCCAAGTGGGTTGTAAAATGACAAAATGACTTGAACTCATCCAAACTAATGCTCTAATAAAACAAAAGGGAGTTTTTATTACAATTTTATAATTGCATTATAAAACTGAACAAAGTGTGAGTCCTCTTTTCTATCATAAAGCTTATGAACTTCTATCTTCCTAAAAAAGTCTATTAAAAAGTTTGAGACGCGGAATAACAAAATTATAGATTTTAGAGATGAGGAGGAACCCCAAAAGATTGGCAGGAAACTGGGTATGACTGTGCAGACTATACGCTGTTGTGAATGGCTGCCTGAAGTTGTGCAGTGTACGACTTGAGGGGGTAGGGGGTTCCTGTGATATGGACTGAGTCTGTCTCTTAAATATTCCTGTGTTGAATAATCCCCAATGTGACTATACTTGGAGAGGGGAAGTCATAGACTGGGGCCCTAATCTGATATGCCTATTAATGTCCCGATGAGAAGAGATACCCAGAGTGCTCTCATTCTGCGTATGGGGAGGAGGAAGACCTCACCAGACACCAACCCTGCTGGCAACCTTGATCTTGGACTTACAGGCTCCAAACTTGTGAGAAAATAAGTTTGTGCTTTAAGCCACCCAGTCTGTGGTATTCTGTTATGGCAGCCCGAGGAGACTAATACATCCTGTTAAGTGGCCCACCTCATATATTTTCTGCTTAGTTTTGTCAGTGGACATAGCACTGGGTTTTGGAGTAGACGGACCTATGTCAAAATTTCTGATCTGCCATTTATTATGGCATTATATATTAAATAGGGTGAAATGTCAGATCATTCAAAGTTCTTGATTTTTTAAAGACTCCATTATAAATTAAAGACATTGGTCTATTATTGTGATGCCAATATTGCTCATTTTGTTAATTTTTATTTTTATTTTCATTATAACTTTTGTGGGGGGAAATGAGGGGAGTCAGCAGATTTTTAATTTTTAGGTAATAATTTAATAATTTTTCCTTAAAAAAAAAAAAGCTTCTGTTGTTAGTGGCACATGTAGGGCAGTTTGATTGCTCTATGTGGGGAATTGACATCAAGAGATTTCAGAAGCATGATTTTTTGGTACCTGGGCAGCTAAGTGATCGTTAGTCCTGGCACCTGCCAAAAAAACCTCCTCCCACCTTAAAAGCTTCTGGAAAGATAGGTGTACCCCACTTTAAGATGACTGTTTAGAAAGATAGGTATACTCCACTTTAAAATGACTGTTTTCAAATTTTCTTCTATTTTTACTCAGTTTCCTTTTACTCTTTAACATTCAATTCTTTGATCCATCTGGAATTTATTTCAGAGTAATGAGTGAGATAGAGACTTACCTTTAATTCTCTCTCAGATGGCCAGTGGATGTCCTAATGTCATTTATTAATAATTCTTTTACTCGCCCTAGCCAGTTTGGCTCACTGGCTAGAGTGTCGGCCTGGGGAGTGAAGGGTCCTAGGTTCGATTCTGGTCAAGGGCATGTACCTTGGTTGCGGGCACATCCCAAGTAGGGGGTGTGCAGGAAGCAGCTGATCGATGTGTCTCTCTCATCAATGTTTCTAACTCTCTATCCCTCTCCCTTCCATTCTGTAAAAAATAAAATATATTTAAAAAAAATAATTCTTTTACTCAGGTAATTTGTAATATAAGTTTACATGTACTAAATTTCCATGTGTATTTGGATCTATCTATAACTCTGGACTTTATATTCTGTTCAACTGATATGTCTGTCAAATTCACTGTAACTGTTTTAGTTACCAATGGTTGATGATATGTTTTAATATCTTGGCATTATTAAAAAAAAAACTATTTTTTAAAAGTGGGTTTAGGTTGACAGCAAAATTGAGGGGAAGGTACAGAGACTTCCTTTATCCCCCCTGGCCTCTTCAGCATTCTTTTCATATAAACTCTATTATGGCATTCTTATTGAAACCCATAGTGTTCAGCAGTGGCTGGTTCTCTTGTAATTCCTGCACATAAGAAGGATCACATTTCTGTGCCTTCTTGCAGTTAGATCAGGTCATGTGTGACCAGTCTGGCCAGCAGCCAAGGCTCATCATGTTTCCAGGACAAAACATTTAATTATCAGAAAAGGACTCACTTCTTTCTTTTTTTACTCCAGCCTCTGAGAAGTTTTTTTTTTTTTTTTCACATGGTGGAACACCAAGATGACAGAGCCTCGAAAAGTCTGGGTTCCTGAGCACCTTGTGGGTGACCTCCCACCTCTCATGATGGAAATGTGGTATAGTCGGAAAATAAACCTTTCTTGTGTCAGCCAAGGAGATTTCAGGGTTAGTTTGTAACTGTAGCAAACAGGTTGTTCTGACTGGTATGACCATCCCACTTATAGACTAATTTAAGGGAGAACTGCATTTATAATGCCACGACTTTCTATGCAATCACAGGGAATGTCTCTATAATTAGGTTAAATTTTCTTTCACATTCATCAAAACTTTAAAGTTTTCACATATTTCTAGTTAATTAATTTTTTCCATTTTGAGAGTATGTTTATTAAAGCTGGGGTGAGTGAAACACGGAAGGGCTTAGAATAGAAGAAGCAACAGAGAGAGCCTAGGTGGGGTTGCTTTAGCTCACTGGAGAGCCAGAGAAAAAGGGACTTTGAGGACAGGTTTAGGGGGTTAGCCTGGGAGGAGCTGCCACTGCCCACTGCTCCCCAGGTTGCAAGTCTCCTGGGGTCCCTTAGAGTTTAGGAGATGCATGCCTGTGGGGGAAGAAAAGAGGGAAGGGAAAGGCACAGGTGTGCTCCCAGGAGGGTGAGTGGGTGCTGGGGCATCAGGTTTTAAGGGTTTTTAAAGGCTGGTACTTTAGGGAATGTCTTGGGGGAGGATCTCAATATAAAATTTTTTTGCTGATGCACCAAAAGTAGACTTAATCCCTAACTTCATTTGTCCTTGGGTGTGGCTGGCAAATGGCACTAATTGGATTTCTCCTTTCTATCTCTCTGAGCACAGTGATTTAAGCTATTTGCCCTCTGATTGGGGAGAAATGTAACCCATTTGCTCTTTAAAAAAATATTTTTAATATATATTTAAATGTTTTTATTTTAAATTTATTTTTATTATTTAAAAGTATATATTTTTTATTTCAGAGAGGAAGAGAGAGGGAGAGAAAGAAACATCAATGATGAGAGAAAATTATTGATTGGCTGCCTCCTGCACGTCCTATACTGGGGATTGAGCCTGAAACCCGGGTATGTGTCCTGACCAGGAATTGAGCCATGACCTCCTGGTTCATGGGTTGATGCTCAACCACTGAGCCACACTGGCCAGGCTAAAATTTTTTTTAATAATTTGATTTTTAGAGAAAGAGGAAGGGAGGGCTGGGGGAGAGAAATGTCGATGTCAGAGTAGCTACCTCCTGCAAGCCCCCAACTGGAGATTGAGCTCCCAGCCCAGACATATGCCCTGACTGGGAATTGAACCAGCAACCTTTTTGTTCTTGGGCCGTTTGACTATCTGTATCAGTTTCCCTATTCCACTCGTCCTGGCTCACTAGCCTCTCATTCTCCCCTTAGAGACTTCCATCCCTGAAATCTTTTAGGGGTGATGAGGGAGGATGGTTGGTCTTTAGTAGCTAGTTAAATTATAATTGTTATATATTTCCATTGCAATTATAAATGGAATCTTGATATTTTATTATCTTTTTCCTCACTATAAAATTAGCTTTAAAATTATATATAAATACATGTCCTTTTCAAAATAATTTTTCAGAACAGTATAGTAAAAACAATACATAAAATAAAAATCCCTTGAAATCTCACTGTACATTAATCATTATTAATAGTTTGGCAATCATCATTTCATGCATTTCACATACACACCCATATCTACTACATTTTCTGACCTGGTATTTTTACAAAGGACAGCTACTTCCGATATACAGGGTGGGGAAAAGTAGGTTTACAGTTGTTTGAATGGAAAATAATACAATAATTACTCTTTTATCTTGTTAATTTGTACTGGCCACGATTTCCAGAACAAGAGAAAGTGACAGCAGTGATGGTGGACATTCCTGTCTTATTCCTGACTTTACTGAAAATGCCAAACTCATGGCTGCTACACTGATACTTAGTCAATAGTTCCTTAGTAAGAAAATAGTATGTGGAGAACATTCTCAACTTGATTTTATACTTAAATACTAGAGAGCAGCTCAGTCTTGGTTAATTTGGAAGTCACTTTTATTAATTATATAAATGTCTAACTTATTATTTTATATTCATCTCAAGCATAACAAAAAAGCATACCAACCTCTCCTGCTGACAACTTCTCTCTCACATTTTTCCAATAAATGTCTTTATTTTCAGTGTTAGTGAAAAAAAGGAGCCACTCTGCAAAGTCTTCTTTCCTCATGAAACTCAAACCTTTAGAGAACTGCAGGAATTCCATTTCTTGGACCTCCGTCTGTAGATTCTCCATAAACCTAAATGTTAAAGTACAGAACTGACAGAAGTGGCCAGTGCTTTCAACTGTAACACCATTAGCGGGAATGCAGCACCTTCATGAGTTGCATGAAGCACAGTCAAGGACTGTGGCGGTGGATCAGCTAGGTAAGTCCAACACCTGCTTCAATATGACTCCCCATAGTTGGTTTGTTTGCACACATTCTACTTGGCAACCTACATTCTAATAAACTTAAAGACTTAAAAAAGTAGAAAACAGTATTTTTCCAATATAGAAAAATTACCAATAATCAGAGAGACTTAAAATTCAGTTGGGATACTGTTTTTAGAATCATCATAATAATTAATGGTTCCTCATAGTTTTCAGATACCAAATTTGATCAATGTAATCAATGAATGGCTTTGCATCAAAGCTTAGATTTACCAAAAAATATTTATAACCTTTGGACAAGAACATATGTTTATGTGACTCAACATTCTTTTTAAAAAATTTTTATAAAAATAGATGACACTTTGCCCTAACCGGTTTGGCTCAGTGGATAGAACCTCAGCCTGCGGACTGAAGGGTCCCGGGTTCGATTCCGGTCAAGGGCATGTACCTTGGTTGCGGGCACATCCCCAGTAGGAGGTGTGCAGGAGGCAGCTGATCGATGTTTCTCATCGATGTTTCTAACTCTCTATGCCTCTCCCATCCTCTCTGTAAAAAATCAATAAAATATATATTTTTAAAAAAAATAGATGACACTTTGATCAAACTGTCATCAACAGCTTCCTAAGAAATGTACAAACTGAAAGAATGGGAATACACGGGGTGAAAGAGACACAGTCCAGTACAGAGGAAAGAAAGCTGCTACTTATTCCCCAAACCTTAGAAGCATGAGGAGGAGTTTGATTTTATGCTTTTATCTGTGACAAGTGAAAGTTTAAATGTATTTGATACACATATTTATTAGTGCTATGTTTCTTTTTGGGTCAAAGCAGAATTTTATCCAAAACTTGAAGCATTTCAGGTTTGGACTGATGGATCAACAAAATCTACTGATATGCTTCATCCTTTGTTTTACTATATTGTATACTCTGATAACATTCAATGTTTTTCTTATCAGGATTGTTAAAAGAATGCTTTACTTGCAAATAACTGTACAATGAATTAGAAAGTAGAAAATATGGCATAAGAACTTGAATAACTAGTTCCTTTCCTTTTTTAATTCAGGCTTTATCTGAGGCTGAAATATTATAAACTTAATTGCTGTTAAACTGTATATTGTTCTGGTTTAAGCTACTTCATTTTAATTAATTATGCTACTTTTGAAGAACATAATTTTTTTAAAAAAATGTTTTTATTAATTTGAGAGAGAGAGGAAGGGAGAGGGAAAAAGGAACATCGATGTGAGGGAGAAACACTGATTGGTTGCCTCCCGCATGCACCCCTACCGGGGACCAAACCCGCAACCTGGGCATGTGCCCTGACCAGGAATCGAACAGTGACCTTTCAGTGCACAGGCCAACGTTCAATCAACTGAGCCACCCTGGCCAGGGCAAATGTAAAAATGTTTTATAGTAATACTCTTTCTAAGTCCAAAATTATGTATTTTGTTATGACATAAAATCTGCAACACTATACATAAATATATGAATTGAAGAATTTATAATACATATGGCTACCAGATGCACTCTGAAAACATTTAAATAGTTTATCAATCAGTGAACTAATTGGAAACTGGGAAAATTCTGCTTTTCCTTAGCTGAGTGGTTAGGCCCTGGTGTGCTGGAGCTGGCTTGCTGCAGCTGCGAGTGTACTGTGCAGGTGTTGTCCATGCCAATTGGGTCCAAGCCCCATGCTAGGGACTGGACCTCCGTGGACACCGGGAACTGGAAGACATGAGTAGCTGCAGGCATATAAGAGAGACTTTATTGCAGACCAAGCAGCCATTTACACACAGGACAGTAACTGCAAACACAGCAGCCAGTCCTTGCTAACACAGTAGCAAACACAGGAGCCCTACAGAGCAGTTCTTGCTAACAAAGCCATCACACTTCACATCTGGCAGCTTGAGATGGGCTTGCTGGAGTATTCACACTATTACCTTTAAGTGTTACCAATCAAGGCTATTCTCCCTTTTAAGACCAATCTGGGTGTGAATATCTCCTCTTCAGTTTCTAAGGTACATGAACCCAAACCAAGTCCCTTTATCTCATTGAGTCTCAGTTATGAAAGCGAAGACTACTTGTCCCAAGTTTAAGGATAGGTGAAACAATACATGTAAAACACTTAAGACACTCAACTCTTTATTGCTTCAGCCACTCTCTTGCCCACATCCTCTGCTCCCTTGAGATTTGCCAGCCTTCTTCAAGTGTAGCTTGAAGAAAACTATACAATAGCTGCACATAATGGTACCAACATAAATTCACAGTCTATGCCTTTATTTCTGGAATACTGTTTGGTTAAACTTGACATTAGTATCTTTTTTAAAAGTATATGTTTTTATTGATTTCAGAGAGAGAGGGAAAGGGAGAGAGATAGAAGCATCAATGATGAGAGAGAATCATTGATTGGATGCCTCTTGCAAGCCCCCTACTGGGGATTAAGCCCAAAACCTGGGCATATGCCCTGACCTGGAATCGAACTGTGACCTCTTGGTTCACAGGTTGACAATCACTGAACCACACTGGCTGGGCAACATTAGTATCTTTTGCTCTATATACTATTTATTGCTCTATAACCTTGGGTTTCTTGACAAGTTTAATTACAACACTAGGCTACTTCCAGAAGGTTTTATAAGGATTAGGGGTCCTGCATAAAATTCATACACATTCTCATTATTTTGTCTTAAATAACTAATAAACCTATTGAATTTCCAAATAAAAAAATAACAAAATTAAAAAAAATATTAGCCATCTATGATGAAAAACAAAAGTTGTGTCCAGTGTCCAGTTTTCTAACTTAAAACAGTAACAGCTCTTCCCTTTGAAATTTAAGCAGTCAATCCCTGGGGGAAAAGACACTGAGAAAATAACACTTTTATTTTAGTTTTGATTTCTTTTTTACATGCTGAATTGAGACACCTTTTGGGAAAGAGATGGAGGATACTCCATGTTGAAGAAAATATGTGAGAAAGAGAGAGCTGAGAAAATGCAAACAGAAAGAAGCCAGGGACAGCTGAGAAGAAGCCCTCAGGAGATATCTGACAGCTGGGCAATAAGCTGCTAGACTAGCCTTTGAAAATCATTTGAGCCCTGACTGGTTTGCCTCAGCGAATGGAGCATTGCTCCACAGACTGAAGGGTCCTGGGTTTGATTCTGGTCAAGAGCATGTGCCTTGGTTGCGGTCTCGATTCCCAGTAGGGGGTGTGCGGAAGGCAGCTGATCGATGTTTCTCTCTCATCAATGTTTGTAGCTCTCTATCCCTCTCCCTTCCTCTCTGTAAAAAAAAAAACCAATAAAAATCTATATATAAAAGCCTAAGCAAATGTTATGATCAAATGACCGGTCGCTATGATGCACGCTGACCACCAGGGGGCAGACGCTCAATGCAGGAGCTGCCCCCTGGTGGTCAGTGTACTCCCACAGCCAACCTCCCACTGTTTTTCCCCTCCGGCCAGCAGGCCCTGATAGTCTGATTGGGGTTGGGCCCTGGGCTGGGATGAGGAATCGGGGGTGGGTGGTGGCGGACGCGGCCCCTTTCCCAGGGGGGCCAAGGGCCGGCTCTCCACTTGGGGTCTGCAGCCAAACTCCCATGCCCTGTTTCTTCCCCTGGCCAGCAGGCCCCAATCGGCCTGCCACCCGCCTGCGGTGGTGGTGCAACAGTGAGCGAAGGAGGAAGGGGGAGGCAGGGAACCACGTGGTGACGGGGCGCCAGTGTCCATTCCTCCTGTGCCTGGCCCGGTGACCATCACTTCCTCTCCTGACCCTGCTGGGGTGGGTGGTGGTGGACGTGGCCCCTTTCACAGAGGGGCTGAGGGCCAGCTCCCTCCTTGGGGCTGGCGGACAACCGCCTGTGTTCTGTTTTTCCCCCTGGCCGGCAGGCCCCAATCGGCCTGGCCCTGATTGCTGGCCAGGCCTAAGGACCCCACCCATGCACGATTTTCGTGCACTGGGCCTCTAGAATATATATATAAAAAAGAAAGAAAATCATTTGAGTTGACAGGAGTTCAGCACATATTCTGAGTGCCAACTGTGTTTTATGTTCTGTGTACTTCAGATACACTGCTTCATGTAATTATCAGATCCACCTCAGACTTCATGTAGGGAAAGAATACTAATGTGAATGAAAGGGGAAAGAATTGAAGATTAGGAAGGAAAATATTTGCGTGAATTAGAGATTGCCTCTTTTCTGTTATTAGATGATTATAAAATTATTAGAATTTACTAGGGGCCCGGTGCATGAAATTCGTGCACAAATGGGGGGGGGGGGGCGTCCCTCAGCCTGGTCTGTGCCCACCTGCACCCTCTCGCAGTCTGGGAGCCCTCGAGGGATGTCTGACTGATGGCTTAGGCCTGCTCCAGCCAGCAGTCGGACATCCTTAGCGCTGCCACAGAGGCGGGAGAGGCTCCCGCGACCGCCACTGCGCTTGTCAGCCATGAGCCCGGCTCAGTGCTTCTGGCTGAGCGATGCTCCCCTTGTGGGAGCGCACTGACCACCAGGGGGCAGCTCCTGCATTGAGCATCTGCCCCTGGTGGTCAATGTGCATCCACTGTCGGTCTATTTGTATATTAGCTTTTTATTATATAGGATAGTTTACTTTCTTTTTTTTAATCCTCACCTGAGGATATTTTTTCCATGGATTTTTAGAAAGAGTGAAAGGGAGGGAGAGACAGAAACCTCAATGTGAGAGACACATTGACTGGTTGTCTCCCGCATGTGCCCAGATGAGGGGAGGGAGGTGATTAAACCTGCAACTGAGGTATGTGCCCTTGACTGGAATCAAACCTGGGACCCTTCAGTCCACAGGCTGACGCTCCATCCACTGAGCAAAACTGGCTAGGGCTATAGTTTATTTTTACATTTACTCACAACTCTGTAAAGTAGGCAGGAGAGGACAAGTATCACCAAATAAATTTTTTCAAGACTAAAAGAAGGTACAGTTGATCCTGGAATAATGTGAGATCACTTACACTTGGATTTTTAAAAATATAAGTATATGAATTTTTAAAAATCATGTGTAAGTGGACCCACACAGTTCAAACTTGCATTTTTTAAGGGTCAACCATACTCAGTTGTTTCTTCACTTACCTATAAAATTTCCCTAAATGAATATAAATATTTGCATTTACCTTCGAAATTCTCTATAATGAAGTTTTCTTTCTCCTCTTTTCCCAAAGAAACGTATCTGAAGGGTTGTGTTAATTTCAGGTTCTTTCACTTTTGGTTCCTATAAAAATGTTACAGTAATTTCAAATATTATAACCAAAATAGATCCTATAGCCTGGAACTCTCAGCACAATATCCACAAAAGACTCTTGTACCAACAACAACAACAACAACAACAACAAAGGTGGAAAAGAGAAAGGCCATTTTGTCTGTTACTTTGTATAATAATAATAATAATCTAAATCATCTTTGCTCAGGAAAGAAAAACATGGCCTACAATATGCAAAATACTTACGGTGGACTTCAGCAGTAAACGAAATTTTAGAAATGTTCATACCTTTTGACCCAGCAATTGAGTTTCTGAGAAGTTGTCCCTAAGATATATTCACATACGTATAAAATGATATAATTACAGACTTATTAACTGTAGCGTTATTTGTAATATCAAAAGACTGGATATATTTAAACATCTTTCAAAAGGGAAATGATTACATAAATTGGTACATCAAAGTACTATGAGATACTCAGCTATTTTTAAAAAATATTAAATCTTTATTGTTGAAAGTATTAAATACGTCCTGTTTCACTCCCCCCAGCCCCCCAGTGTTCAGCTATATTAAGAAAAAAACGGGAGAGTGGGAAACAATGTATATAGTACTAGAGCAGTGATGGAGAACCTATGACACGCGTGTCAGAGGTGACACACGAACTCATTTTTTTGGTTGATTTTTCTTTGTTAAATGGCATTTAAATATATAAAATAAATATCAAAAATATAAATCTTTGCCTTGACCGGTTTGGCACAGTAGATGGAGCATTGGCCTGCGGACTGAAAGGTCCTGGGTTCGATTCCGGTCAAGGGCATGTGCCTTGGTTGTGGGCACATCCCCATTAGGAGGTGTGTAGGAGGCAGCTGATCGATGTTTCTCTTTCATTGATGTTTCTAACTCTCTATCTCTCTCACTTCCTCTCTGTAAAAAAATCAATAAAATATATTAAAAAATATATATAAATCTTTGTTTTACTATGGTTGCAAAGATCAAAAAATTTCTATATGTGACACGGCACCAGAGTTAAGTTAGGGTTTTTCAAAATGCTGACATGCCAAGCTCAAAAGGTTCACCATCACTGTACTAGAGGCCTGGTGCACAAAATTCGGGCACTGGAGGGGTGGGGGGGGGTTGATCCCTCAGCCCAGCCTGCATCCTCTCCAATCTGGCACCCCTTGGGGGATGTCTGATTGCCTAAACCGGCAGTCGGACATCCCTCTCACAATCTGGGACTGCTGGCTCGCAAACGCTTGCCTGCCTGCCAGCCTGATCACCCCCTAACCACTCCCGTCAGCCTGATCGATGCCTAACTGCCCCCAACTGCCCTCCCCTGTCGGCCTGGTTGCCCCCAACTGCCCTCCCCTGCTGGCCTGGTCGCCCCCAACTGCCCTCCCCTGCAGGTCTGGTCACTCCCAACTGCCCTCCCCTGCAGGCCTGGTCCCCCGCAACTGCCCTCCCCTGCTGGCCTGGTCGCCCCTAACTGCCCTCCCCTGCTGGTCTGATTGCCCACAACTGCCCTCCCTTGCCGGCCATCTTTGACCACATGGGGGCAGCCATCTTGTGTGAGGGCATGGTGGTCAATTTGCATATTACCTTTTTATTATATAGGATGCTACTGCTTACATAAAAATGGAAAAAAGATATATAGATATATTTAATTATTTATATGCATAAAATACCCCTGGAAGAATACATGGTAAACTGACAGAACACATTGCTCAGGGAGAAGTGGTGACTGGGAGAAAAAGTCTACCCTATATACATACTCTTGTGAACCTTATCAAATCTACACCATATGAATGTAGCACATCTACTTAAATATTTAGAAAAAATAAATTACTAATAATTTTTCCAAGTATTTGGGAATACTTATTTGAACAAACAGAATAGAGAAACTAATATAATGTCAATCTGTTTGGAAATGTTTACATTATCTGTACATACCTGGCATTTTGTTTCATTAGTTATTGTCTTCAAGTCATCCTCTTTACTTATGATCTTCTGAAGCTAAAAAGATGGCAAATATGAATTTAGATGTGTGTCTACTGGATTTTTCAAAACAACCTAAAAAACAGATGCCATGTTTTTGTTATAAAATATATACTAGGTATTTGTTAAATAGTAACTGAAATTCTTTTTATTTTATTAACTCCTAATGTTATGTTTTTTCTCAGATCATGTAAGACTCTTGTATGAATCAGATATGCAAGAATTAACATTATTATTACAATTTGGATCATTTTTTTTCTCCCAAAGGACGCCAGCTTACTTAATATATACATATTCTGACTACCCTCATTCTTCATTTAAATTTTTATTCATAACTTTCTGTATTATTGATAGTTTATGGCAACATTTTCAAGTACGTAACTCTTAAAAAGCTACTTACAATATATATATGTTGTCCCTTTTCTCTTTATACATTTTAAAGCATTAAAATTATTTAAAGACCTACATTTCTACCAATTATAAATTGGTAATAGTACTGAGACTGAGCACATTAAAAAACCTACCTTTCAGAGTCATTTGTACCAATCCTCATGTGGAAAGCAAATAAAAAGAAAAGTTGAAGTTAAAAAAAAATTAAATGTAGACAAATTCTCAAACTATGAATTTAAATCAATTAAGAAATGAACCTTCACCCATTTCTTTCTAGGCTATTTTTAAAAAAACTAAATCTTTATTGTTGAAAGTATTATGTATGCCCCATTTTTCTCCCCATTGACCTCTTCTAGCCTGCTCCTGCCCCCCATCCCAGGCCTTCACCACCCTATTGTCTGTGTCCATGGGTTATGCATATATGCATACAAGTTCTTTGGCTGATATCTTCCCACCCACCCACCTTCCCCCATCTTCCCTCTGAGATTCCACAGGCTGTTTTATGCTTCTGTATCTCTGGATCTATTTTGTCCATCAGCTTATTGTGTTCATTAGATTGTACATATGAGTGAGATCATATCATATTTGTCTTTCATAGACTGGCTTATTTTGCTTAGCATAATACTTTCCAGGTCCTTCCATGCTGTCTCAAAGTATAAGAGATGTTCTTTTTACTGTAGTATTCCATGGGGTATATGTACCACAGCTTTTTTTTTTTTTTTTATCCACTCATCTGCTGATGGGCACTTGGGCTGTTTCCAGATCTTAGCTATTGTAAATAGTGCTGCTATGAACACAGGGGTGCAAACATTCTTTCTGATTGGTGTTTATGGTTTCTTAGGATATATTCCCAGAAGCAGAATCATTGGGTCAACTTGCAATTCCATTTTTAAATTCTTTAGGAAACTCCATACTGTTTTCCATAATGGCTGCACCAGTCTGCATTCCCACCATCTGTGTACTAGGGTTTCCTCTCCACATCCTCACTAGCACTTGTCATTTGTTTTGTTGATTTGTTGATGGTAGCCATTCTGACAAGTGTGAGGTATTAACTCATTGTCATTTTAATTTGCATCTCTCTGATGATCAGTGACTTTGAGCATTTTTTCGTATGTCTCTTGGCTGTCTGTATTTCCGCTTTGGAGAAGTGTCTATTTAGGTCCTTTGCCCATTTTTAAATTGGATTGGTTGTCTTCCTTTTGTTAAGTTGTATGAGTTTCTTATATATTTTAGATATTAACCCTTTATTAGATTTATCATTGCCAAATACCAGTATGTTCTCCCACACAGTGGGCTCCTTTTTCATTTTGTTAATCGTTTCTTTAGCTGTGCAGGAGCTTTTTATTTTGATGTAGTCCCATTTGTTTATTTTCTCCTTAGTTTCCTCTGCCCTAGGAGATGTATCCGTAAACATATTGTCATGAGAGATGTCCGAGATTTTACTGCCTATGGTTTCTTCTAGGATTTTTATGGTATCCCAACTTACATGAAAGTCTTTTATCCATTTTGAGTTTATTCTTGTTCATGGTGTAAGTTGGTGGTCTAGTTTCATTTTTTTTGCATGTATCTGTCCAATTTTCCCAACACCACTTACTGAAGAGACTGTCTTGATTCCACTGTATGTTCTTGCCTCCTTTGTCAAATATTGAGTGTAATGGCTTGGGTCGATTTCTGGGTTCTTTGTTCTGTTACATTGGTCTATATGTCTGCTCTTGTGCCAGTACCAGGCAGTTTTGATTATGGTGGCTTTGTAGTGTAACATTATATCTGGTATTGTGATCCCTCCAACTTTGTTCTTCTTAGGATTGCTGTGGCTATTGTGGGTCTTTTTTTGGTTCCATATAACTTTTTGGAATATTTGTTCTAGATCTGTTTTAATAGAAATTGCATTGAATATGTAGATTGTTTTTGGCAGTATGGACATTTTAATGATGTTGATTCTACCAATCCATGAACACAGTATATTATTCCACTTGTTTATATCTTCCTCTATCTCTTTTTTCAACGTCCTGTAGTTTTCTGAGTACAAGCTTTTTACCTCCTTGGTTAAGCTTATTCCTAAATAACTTAATTTTTTTGTTGCAATGGTAAATGGATTGTTTTTTTAATTTATCTTTTTGAAAATTCATTATTGGTGTATAAAAATGCCATCAAGAGCAGCTGGTGTGGTTCAGTGGTTGAGCATCAGCCTCCTATGAACCAGGAGGTTACAGTAGGATTCCCCGGTTATGGTATATGCCTATGATGAGGGCTTGATCCCCAGGGGGGATGTGCAGGAGGCAGCCAAACAATGGTTCTCTCTCATCATTTATGTTTCTCTCTCTCTCCCCCTTCCTTCCTCTCTGAAATCAATACAAATATAAATAAAAAGCCATAGATTTCTGGGTGTTAATTTTGTATCCTGCTACATTGCCAAATTCATTTATTAAATCTAGTAGTTTTTTGGTGGAGTCTTTATAGAGTTTTCTATGTACAATATCATGTCATCTATGAATGAGAGTTTTACTTCCTCCTTTCCAATTTGGCTGCCTTTTATTTCTTCTTCTTGTCTGATCGCTGTGGCTAGGCCTTTCCGTACTATGTTGAGTAAGAGTGGTGAAAGCGGACATCCTTGTCTTGTTCTTCTTCTTAGGGAAATTGGTTTAGTTTTTGCCCATTGAGTATGATGTTGGTTGTAGGTTTGTCATATATGACCTTTATTATGTTGAGATATGACCTCTCTATTCCAACTTTGCTTAGAGTTTTTATCAAAAATGTGTGTTGGATTTTGTCATGTGCTTCCCCCCCTTTATCTTTTTTTCTTTTTTTAAAATTAAATCTTTATTGTTCAGATTATTAGAGTTGTTCCTCCTTTTCCCCCCCATAGCTCCCCTCCATCCGGTTCCCACCCCACCCTCTACCCTTACCCCCGCCACCCACTGTTCTCATCCATAGATGTACAATTTTTGTCCAGTCTCTTCCCACACCCCCCACAGCCCTTTCTCCTCCGAGAATAGTCAGTCCACTCCCTTTCCATGCCCCTGATTCTATTATATTCACCGGTTTATTCTGTTCATCAGATTATTTATTCACTTGATTTTTAGATTCACTTGTTGATAGATGTGTATTTGTTGTTCATAATTTGTATCTTTACCTTTTTCTTGTTCTTCCTCTTCTTAAAGGATACCTTTCAGCATTTCATATAATACTGGTTTGGTGGTGATGAACCCCTTTAGCTTTTCTTTATCTGTGAAGCTCTTTATCTGACCTTCAATTCTGAATGATAGCTTTGCTGGGTAAAGTAATCTAGGTTGTAGGTTCTTGGTATTCATCACTTGGAATATTTCTTGCCACTCCCTTCTGGCCTGCATAGTTTCTGTTGAGAAATCAGCTGACAGTCGTATGGGTACTCCCTTGTAGGTAACTGACTATCTTTCTCTTGCTGCTTTTAAGATTCTCTCTTTGTCTTTTGCTCTTGGCATTTTAATGATGATGTGTCTTGGTGTGGTCCTCTTTGGATTCCTTTTGTTTGGGGTTCTCTGCGCTTCCTGGACTTGTAAGTCTATTTCTTTCACCAGGTAGGGGAAGTTTTCTGTCATTTCTTCAAATAGGTTTTCAATATCTTGCTCAATCTCTTCTTCTGGCACCCCCATAATTTGGATGTTGGTACGCCTGAAGTTGTCCCAGAGGCTTCTTACACTATCTTCACATTTTTTGATTCTTTTTTCTTTTTGTTTTTCCGGTTGGGTGTTATTTGCTTCTTCGTATTTCAAATCTTTGACTTGATTCTTGCGATCCTCTAGCCTGCTGTTGGAACTCTGCATAATATCCTTTATTTCAGTCAGTGTACGCTTAATTTCTAGTTGGTCCTTTTTCATAACCTCGAGGGTCTCACTAGATTTCTTGATGGTCTCACTAAATTTATTGGTGGTTTCTAGAAAATTCTTGAAAAACCTTATAACCGTGGCTTTGAACTCTATATCCAGTAGTTTGCTTTCCTCCAATTCTGTCATTTGTGACTTGTCTCCGCATTTTTTATGCTTCCCTGTGTTGATAGAGTGGCTTTCTGTGTTAGGTGTCCTATAGGGCCCAGTGGCTCAGCCTCCCCAATTACCTGAGGTGGACACTCTTGGTGCACCCCTTTGTGGGCTTTGTGCACAGTCTTGTTGTAGTTAAGCCTTGATTGCTGTAGGTATCACTGGGAGGAATTGACCTCCAGGCCAATTGGCTGTGAAAATCAGCTGTGTCTGCAGTGGGAGAACTTCTGAGCTGGAGACACCCTTATGGGGCAAGACTTGCTTCAGTGGGGCTTTGGTGCTCACTGAGTCTGCCCCCTGAGTGTGTCCCTTATGGATCTGAGGAGTTGTAATCTGGATGGTCCCACTCTGTCCACTGGGTACACTGGCTCTTGGATCTCTAAGGAGGTGCTAACTTAGCCTCTGCCTGAGGCTACCCAGCAGGAGCTATGGAGAGATTCCTCTTCTTTGTTTGGGGTTTGCAGGTGCCCAGATGAAGCCCAGCAGTGAAGCAATGCAAGCTTCTGTGGGGCCTAGGACCTTCTTTTGGAAGTTCTGGGTCTCTCTGATTCAGCTGAAGTTTGTTAGGTAATCTTCAGGTTGCAAAGGGCCAGGCCTTTCATACGCAAAAGCCTCTGCACACAGCTTGGGTGGGGCGGGGTCTCAGGGGATCAACAGGGCGGAGCAAGCAGCTATGGCTGTTCCCCAGTCCTACCCTAAGAGGCCCCGAGTCTCAGTGTTGTGGTAATCGCTGCAAGCACCTCTGAGAGAAAGCTGCCCTCGAGTTCTGCCCGATGCCAGACAGTCCAATTTCTCCCTGTATGAGTCTGTGTCCCCAGAGACTCACCCGGAACTGGAGTTCAGAGCAGTCTGGAGCTTGAGACTCCCTCCCGATTGAAAAAGACAACCGTGTCCTCAGCTGCCAGCCCTTTCTTCGTGTGCCTCCGTATCTCTGCACTTTACTTCCGCACCTCCTCTGAGTCTCAGTGCTTTTCTCTTTCGTTCTAGTTGTAGAATTTCCACTCAGCCATCCTTCCTGTGGTTCTGGATGATGTCCGTTTTGTCTTTTAGTTGTATTTTTGAAGTGGTTGTGGGAGGCAGCAATTTCCGGTGTTTACCTATGCCGCCATCTTGGTTTCTCTCCTTGTCATATGCTTTTAATGTACCTAATGATCACGTAATTTTTGTCTTTCAATTTGTTTATGTGCTGTATCACCTTTATTGATTTGTGAATATTGTACAGGTAGTCCTTGGGTTACATCAGACTTGACGTATGTTGTTTTGTGGATACATTGCCATCTCCCATTTACAGTAAAAAAAAAAAATTTCCATCATTTTGACGTATGTACATATATGTTTTATGTTTTTTATTATTTATTTACCACAAGTAAAGGTCAGGAATTGTTATCTTTCTTTTAAATTTTTTTTTACTGTTTCATTTCATTACTGCTGTGTATGTGCTCCATGTGAGTAACGTAGGTGCTTATGTAGGTGGGTTCCGACTTATGGCGAAAATCACGTTATGTTGTGCTGTAGGAACGGATCTCTGATGTAACCTGAGGACCTACTGTACCAGCCTTGCATCCCTGGAATAAATCCCTCTTGGTCATGGTGTATGATCTTGTTAATATACTGCTGGATCTGATTTGCTAATATTTTGGTGAGGATTTTAGCATCTATGTTCATCATGGATATTGGCCTGTAATTCTCTTTCTTTGTAGTGTCTTTACCTGGTTTTTATGCTGGTCTCATAAAAAGAGCTTGGAACTGCTCCTTCCTCTTGGATTTTTTGGAATAGTTTGAAGAGTATAGGTGTTAGTTCTTCTTTGAATGTTTGGTAAAATTCCTCTGTGAAGCCAAGGCTTTTATTTGCTGGGAGTTTTTAAATTGCTGCTTCTATTTCATCAGTTGTTATTGGCCTATTTCTGAATCTTCCTCATTCAGTTTTGGAAGATTGTATATTTCTAGGAATTTGTCCATTTTGTCCTATTTCTTTTTTAAAAAAAATTTTTCCATTGATTTTTAGAGAAAGCAGAAGGGAAGGGAGGCAGGGGGCAGGGAGCGGGGGGTGGCGGGGTGGGGGGAGAGAGAGAGAGAGAGAGAGAGAGAGAGAGAGAGAGAGAGAGAGAGAAACATCAATGTGAGAGAGACACATTGATTGGTTGCCTCCCATTTGCGCCCTGACCGGGGCCGAGGATTGAACCTGCAACCGAGATATGTACCCTTGACTGGGAATCAAACCTGTGACCCTGCCCTAACCCATTTGGCTCAGTGGATAGAGCATTGGCCTGCGGACTGAAGGGTCCCAGGTTCGATTCTGATCAAGGGCATGTACCTTGGTTGTGGGCACATACCCAGTAGGGAGTGTGTAGGAGGCAGATGATCGGTGTTTCTCTCTCATCGATGTTTCTAACTCTCTATCCCTCTCCCTTCCACTCTGTAAAAAATCAATAAAATATATATTTAAAAAATCCATCCATAAAAACAAAACAAAATAAAAAAAACCTGTGACCCTTTGGTCTCCAGGCTGATGCTCTGACTACTGAACAAACTGGCCAAGGCTAGGCTATTTTTTTTTTGTTAGCAGTTTAAAAATTGCTACAGCTAAATTCTAAATTAATTATCTCAGATTCTGCTGATTCTACTACATTTAATTTAGGCAAGTGGTTTATCTCTGGTTCTCTATATCTTTCAAACTTTTCAACATACTGTATACTTATTTAGGAAGAAAAGTTCAAAAGCTTTAGACTTGTTTTATCCTTTTTATTAAAGTTGACAATCAAATAGTATAGTGCCAAGTTCAATATGCAACATTTCTTCCTAATGGTGTTATCTCCTTTTCATTCCTAATATGAGTAACTAGAGGCCCGGTGTATGAAATTTGTGCATACGGTGTGGGGGGGTGTCCTTCAGCCCGGCCTGCACCCTCTCCAATCTGGGACCCCTTGAGGGATGTCCAACTGCCGGGATCGGGCCTAAACTCGCATTCGGACATCCCTCTCACAATACAGGACCGCTGGCTCCTAACCACTCGCCTGCCTGCCTGATCATCCCCTAACTGCTTGCCTGCCAGCCTGAATGACACCTAACTGCTCCCCTGCTGGCCTGATCACCCCCAACTGCCCTCCCCTGCTGGCCTGATCACCCTCAACTGCCCTTCCTGCCGGCCTGATCGCCCCCAACTGCCCTCCCCTGCCGTGACCCGCCTCCTCTGCGCCGCACAGAGCCGAGAGACCCCCAGGCCTCACTACACGGATTGGCCGCTGGGCCCGCCCCCGCTGTGCACACAGCCATCTTGTGACGGCCATCTTGTGACAACATGAGGGCATGATGCCACCTAGGCTATTATTAGTATAGATATGGATCCTCTTTTTTTTTTTTTACTAAAGTATAATTGACTTCCAATATTATACATATTAGTTTCAGGTGTACAACACAATGATTCAATTTTTATACACATTAAAAAGTGATCACCATGATAAGTCTAGTTATCTTCTGTCACCATATAAAGTTATTACAGTATTACTGACTATATTCTCTATGCTGTTTGTTACTTTCTCATAATTTATTTATTTTGTGACAGGAAGTTTGTATCCCTTAATTCCCTTTAACTATTTTGCCCACCCCCATCCCTCTGGCAACCAGCAGTTTGTCTCTGTATCTAAGTCTGCTATGTTTTGTTTGTTCATTTGTTTTATTTTTTTTTGATTCCCCATATAAGTAAAATCATATGGTATTTGTCTTTCTCTGTCTGACTGATTTACTGGTAGCATAATACCCTTCACGTCCATCCATGTGGTAAAAATAGCAAGATTTCATTTTTTTAAGGCTGAATATTTTTAAATATTCAACTCTACATATGTACCACATCTTTTTTAAATAATTGTCTAGCGATGGACATTTAGGTTGCTTCCATATCTTGGTGACTGTAAATAATTCTGCAGTGAATGTAGGAACGCATATGTCTTTTTAAATTGGTGCTTTGGATTTCTTCAGTTAAATACCCAGAAGTGAAATTGCTGGGTTTTATGTAGTTCTAATTTTAGGAGGTACCTCCATACTGTGTTCCATAGTGGCCACACCAATTTACAATCCCACCAACAGTTAACATAGGTTCTATTTTTTTCTGGATCCTTTTTTTTGCTGCATCAAGTACTAAAAATAAGTCCAAATTTATCATATATATAACAATTTTAAAAATAAAACACATTATTTATAAAATGAATATACATTTTAAAAGAAAATTCAAACTCATTTTCCTTCTATTACAAGACATTTAATACAGTTGTTATAATCGTCACATTGTCATTGTCAAATAGTTACAAATAAACAAAACAAAAATAGCAAATAGGATTAGTTCACTGAAATAGGAATTTTTTAGGCTTACTTATTGTAATACTAGAGGCCCAGTGCATGAAATTCATGCACAGGTAGGGTTCCTAGCAGTTGCCAGCTGCTGGCCGGGGTGGGGCTGGCTGGGGGAAGGGGCCGTGGGCAGTTGGCCTGCCAGCCTTGTCCCCTGGTCAAACTCCCGGTCAAGGGGACAATTTTCATATTAGACTTGTATCATACAGGATTGGCTTATTATAACATGGTATAGAATTTACAACAAGGGCCTGTCCTGAAATCTACCCAATGGGTTTAGTGCCAGATAAGGCTTGTCATGTCAAAGTCTTCCCTAAAACATTTCAGTTTAGACTCAGGGAGAGGGTTATAGTAGGTTCTAGTGTAATGTGAAGATTACAGTACTGTATAGTTAGTTCTGTAGTAATAGCTCCATAGAAAGATCATAAACACTTAGTACCCAGTTATGTGTACTAAGAAGGTCTCTCTAGTATATTAAGAACTTTCTAAAATGGCTGTACATGACATGGATTCATGATAGCAATGTACTAGGAACTCATTATGTGACCAAAGTTCTGTTCTAAGTTGGGAATATAGTGGCTAAGGACAGATAATGTCCTCGCTCTCACTGAAATTATGTTCTAATGGGCTAGAGATAACAAAACAAGTGAACAAATAAATAAGACATTTCAGATAATATTGAGTGCAATGACTAGAGTAAAATAAAGAAGGGTAACAGGAGTCAGGACTGCTGGGAAGAGATTGCTCTTAGGCTTATTCTGGGTAGTTCTCTTTGTGGACATGGCATTTGGGCTGAGACCTGAATGTCTGAAAGCTACCTATGGGGAAAGGATATTTTAGGCAGAGAGAAGAGCAAAGTTTCTGGCAGAAACAGGGGTGCTCTATAAGACAAACAGCAAGAAGATAAACTGGTTAGATACAAGTGGTAAAAGAAGCAGGAGGACACATTTACCAAATACAAATTCTGAATGTCTAAAAATGAACTTCCACATTGATCAAATTTACATTGATTTCTATTTTCAATTTCAGGCTGAAAATGGAAAAAAGTATGTTGGGTTAATTTAACTTATTTTTCTTTGTAGACCATGATAATTTAAATTCTGACACAAAAACACTATTCTTAAATCAAGAAGAAAACATTTTACTGAAGGTTTTTGTATTTATTAGAAAATAGTTCCATGAGGTACATTCTGCATGGCAGAATTTAACCTATATGAAGAGCACAGTTCTTCCTGCCAGGATGGAATAATGTGAAATAAAGGGCCACCAAGGAGAAATTTACACTAGTAAAAAGACTTGTTATCAGTCTACTGTTTAAAGAAATTAAACTAAAACCCTGGCACTTATCCCAAATAAGCAAGTGTGCCACCTATTAAGGGAAAGATTAAAACGATGAACTATTACTAGCTCTGTTCACTGTTGGTGTTAATATCTGACAGGGAACAGCTTATACAGATAGTTTCTATTTTACTTGTTCTTGGGGTAAAGAAGTAAGCAATACACTTGCCAACACAGTTTCTACATCTGGTTAAGAATAAAATATGAATGTACCACAAAACACCAAAGTAACAAACTGAAGGAATTTATATTTAAGGACAGTTTCACAAGACTTTATTTTAATATATTTCATCATAACTTTTTCATTTGCTGTTCAAATCACTTCTATATTTTCAATATTAAAGTTATTCAGAGGTACACCTGAAACATATATGATCCTATTAACCAACCTCACCCCAATAAAAGAACTGTTTGGTTTCTCCAATAAAATTTCAAATACAAGATGCTTCATACTTAGGTTTCCTAATATAATGACCATGGAAGTGAAATAATGTTAACTTTTTTTCTCCTCTATGCTGTTATTTTAAATTGACATGATCCATGGGTTATCATGTTTAGTGTTGCTTCTAAGATCAGCACAAAGAACCTTTTTTAGGCTTAGTAGGCTGATCCTTCATCCTCCCACAACCACATCAAAGTTAAAACTAAATTACAAAACCATCAAAGTTACAACTAAACTACAGAACCTATAACTATGGATATACAGAAGAAGCCACATGGAGACTGATAGAAGGGGTGGAGAAGTGGAAGGGGCTTGCCCCACATCCACGTGTGGCAGATAAAAATCGGGAGGCATACCTTGGCTGCAGAGGTCCCACCTGAGGAGCAAGGCCCACACCAGGCCCTCCAACCCAGGGTTCCAGTGCCAGTAGAAGTCCCTTTAACTTCTGGCTGTGAAAACCAGTGGGGATTATGGCTGAGTGACACAGAAGGATGCTAGAGGCCCAGGTGTTCTTCTTAAAGGCCCAACGGACTTACTCTGATTCACTTTCTCTGAGTTCCAATGTTGGGGCAGTTCGAAAGGTACCATACAGGGATATACAGGGAGGAACCGAATTTTTTGGCTGGAGGGGCAACTTTCTCCTGGACAGAAGTGCTAGCCATTGTTCCTTTGTTGAACCCTCTCCACACAGAGCCCACAGGCAGGAGCCATATTTGAGTCTCCAGCACCTGACTAAAAATCGTTCACTACCCTGGTAATTCCCTGAGACTGCACTGTACCCAAATTGTGGGCCCCTCCCCCCCCCAAGCCAGTTCAAGTGGTTTTTCCATACAACCAGCCTGTCCTGGCTTATATTGTGGACTTTCCTAAAATCTCTCAAACAAGCAGCATTCTGGCTTCGGCATGTCCTGTACCTCCTGGTAAGCGGCCCCAGGCCTGGCACTAGTGGCAGCTGGTCTTGGTTCACAGCTTGACCTCTCACAGACACCTCCAACCCAGTACAAATAGCAGCCATCTGCAGAACACTCTGTAACTCAAGATGGGAGGCGTGGGGAGGGTACAGGTGGCGGCTGACCTTGGCTTGAACTTCCCAGAAGGTCCTAGAGCTAGTGCACCTGGTGGGCAGTTTTGGACCATGCTGAAGTACCATGCAACCATAGCCAAGAGCTACACATTCAAGGCTTGGACTCAGCAGAGCCCTGTTGAACCCAGTCCTGCTCTGTGGTCTTGGCCCGTGCATAGCATATCCTCCACAATGGTTGCAGCCAGTCCTCACAAACGATGGGCCAGGGGATAAATCCCTCTCATATGTGCCAACAGCAATCGAGGCTCAACTACAACAGGAGGGTGAGCCTAGATAGGGGCTCACCTGAGTGCTCAGCTCTGGTAACCCAGAAGGCTATGCCACTGGGCATTACAGAACACCTATTGTATATGGCCATCTTACCAAGACCAGGAGATATAGCAGCTCTTCCTAACATATAGAAACAAACACAGGGAGGCAGCCAAAATAATGAGATAAAAAAGGTCCCAAATGAAAACAGAACAAAATTCCAGAGAAAGAACTAAATAAAATGAGACAAGCAATCTACCAGATGCAGAGTTCAAAACAATGGTTAAAAGGATGCTCAATGAACTTAGGTTAACAGTAGATGAACTTAGTGAGAACTTCAACAAAGAGCTAGGAAACATGAAAATGAAGATAGAAAGCATAAAAAAGAACCAGTCAGAAATGAAGAATACAAGAACTGAAATGAAGAATATATTAAAGGGAATCAACAGTAGAGTAGATGAAGCAGAGGATCAAATCAGATATTTGGGAGATATAAAATCAGAAAACATCCAATTAGAACAGCAAAAAGAAAAAAGAATCCAAAAACTGAGGAGATTGTAAGTAGCCTTTGGTTCAACCTCAAGTGTACCAACATTCACATCATAGGGGTGTGGGAAGGATAAGAGAGCAAGCAATTGCAAACATATATATACTTTTAACCCTCACCAAGGATATTTTTTCCATTGATTTTTTTTAGAGAGTGGAAGGAAGGGAGGAGGGGGAGGAGCTGAAGGACAGGAAGAGAGAGAGAGAGAGAGAGAGAAAGAGAGAGAGAGAGAGAGAGAGAGAGAGAGAGAGAGAAACACTGATGTGAGAGAAACATATTGATTGGTTGCCTCCGGCACACATCCTGACCAGGACTGGGGATTGAGCCTGCAATCTAGGTATGTGCCCTTGACCGGGAATCGAACATGTGACCCTTTGGTTCGTGGGTTGATGCTCTAACCACTGAGCAAACCAGCAAGGGCTGAAAATTTATTTGAAAAAATAACGGAGGTATTAGCCATTGTGATTAGACAAGAAGAAGAAATAAAAGGCATCCAAATTGGAAAAGAAGAGGTAAAACTGTTCTTATTCGCAGATGACATGATATTGTACATAAAAAACCCTGAAGACTCCATCAAAAAACTATTAGACTTAATAAATGAATTCGGCAATGTAGCAGGATACAAAATTAACGCCAAGAAATCTATGGCGTTTCTATACACCAATAGTGAACTTACAGAAAGAGAGACTAAAAAAGCAATTCCATTTACCATCACACCAAAAAAATTAAGATACCTAGGAATAAACTTCATAGAGGTAAAAGACCTCTACTCAGAAAACTACAGGACATTGAAAAAAGAGATAGAGGAAGACATAAACAGATGGAAGAACATACCATGTTCATGGATTGGTTGAATCAACATCATTAAAATGTCCATACTACCCAAAGCAATATATAAATTCAACACACTCCCCAATAAAATACCAACGGCATATTTCACAGACCTAGAACGAACTCTCCAAAAATTCATCTGGAAGAAAAAAAGACCCGAATAGCTGCAGCGATCCTGAGAAAGAAGAACAAAGTAGGTGGGATCTCAATACCAGATATCAAGCTGTATTACAAAACCACTGTTCTCAAAACTGCCTGGTACTGGCACAAGAACAGACATATAGACCAATGGAATAGAACCCAGAAATCGACCTGAACCAATATGCTCAATTAATATTTGACAAAGGAGGCAAGAACATACAATGGAGTCAAGACAGTCTCTTCAATAAATGGTGTTGGGAAAATTGGACAGATACAAGCAAAAAATGAAACTAGACCACCAACTTATAGCATACACAAAAATAAACTCAAAATGGATAAAGAACTTAAATGTAAGATGGGAAACCATAAAAATACTAGAGGAATCCAAAGGCAACAAAATCTCAGACATATGCCGAAGCAATTTCTTCACTGATACAGCTCCTAAAGCATTGGAAACTAAAGAGAAAATCAACAAATGGGACTACATCAAAATAAAAAGTTTCTGCACAGCAAAAGAATCCATCAACAAAACAACAAGAAAGCCCACTGCATGGGAGAACATATTTGCCAATGTTATCTCCAATAAGGGTTTCATCTCCAACATTTATAGGGAACTCATACAACTTAACAAAAGGAAGATAAACAATCCAATCCAAAAATGGGCAAAGGACCTAAATAGACACTTTTCAAAAGAGGACATTCAGAAAGCCAAGAGACATATGAAAACATACTCAAAGTCACTAATCATCCGAGAAATGCAAATCAAAAGAACAATGAGGTACCATCTCACACCTGTCAGAATGGCTATCATCAACAAATCAACAAATGACAAGTGCTGGAGAGGATGCGGAGAAAAAGGAACCCTCCTGCACTGCTGGTGGGAATGTAAACTGGTGCAGCCACTGTGGAGAACAGTATGGAGTTTCCTCAAAAAACTAAAAATGGAACTCCCATTTGGCCCTGTGATCCCACTTCTAGGAATATATCCCAAGAAACCAGAAACACCAATCAGAAAGGATATATGCATCCCTATGTTCATAGCAGCATAATTTACCATAGCTAAGATTTGGAAACAGCCTAAGTGCCCATCAGCCGATGAATGGATTAGAAAACTGTGGTACATCTACACGATGGAATACTATGCTGCTGTAAAAAAGAAGGAATTCTTACCATTTGCAACAGCATGGATGGAACTGGAGAGCATTATGCTAAGTGAAATACGCCAGTCAATGAAAGAAAAATACCGCATGATTTCACTCATTTATGGATAATAAAGACCATTATAAACTGATGAACAAAATAGATACAGAAGCAGAGCAGCATTGAACAGACTGTCAAAGTACAGCGGGAAGGCCGGGAAGGGTTGGGGGTGGGGGTAAGAGATCAACCGAAGGACTTGTATGCATGCATATAAGCATAACCAATGGACACAAGACACTGGGGGGTAGAGGAGGCTTGGGGAAGGTCAAGGTGGTGGGGTGTAAAGGAGACATATGTAATACTCTTTGTAATACTTTAAGCAATAAAACAAAATTAAAAATAAAAAGAAGATAAAATGATGGAAAACTTCCCTAACCTGGTGAAGGAAATAGGCATAACAGTCCAGGAAGTACAGAGAGTCCTAAACAAGACGAAACCAAAGATGCCCACACCAAGAAACATCACAATTAAAATGCCAAAGGTTAAAAACAAAATCTTAGCATCAAGAATAAAGCAGTTACCTATAAGGGCGCTTCCATAAGTTGTCAGTTGATTTATCAATATAAATTTTGCAGGCCAGAAGGGATTGGCATGAAATATCCCAATGGAAAGAAAGGACCCAATGGAAAGATAGAACCAGGAGTATTCTATCCAGCAAGGCCATCGTTTAGAATCTAAGAACAGATAAGCTTCCTAGACAAGAAAAAGCTAAAGGAGTTCAGCACCACCAAACCAGTATTACAAGGAATGTTAAAGGGTCTTCTTTAAGAAGAAGAAAAAAAAAGATAAAAAAGAATAAAAAGGCAATAAACACATATCTATCAACAATTACTTTAATTGCAAAATAAATTAAATGCTCTAATCAAAAGACATATGGTAGCCTAATGGATAACCACACAAGACCCTTACATATGCTGTGTGCAAGAGACTCATTTTAGATCAAAAGACGCACACAGACTGAAACTGAAGAGATGAGCAAAGATATTTTATGAAAATGGAAAAAAAGATGGAGTAGCAATACTTATACCAGACAAAAGAGACTTTATTTTTTATTTTTAATATATTTTTATTGATTTCAGAAAGGAAGGTAGAGGGAGAGATAGAAACATCAATGATGAAAGAGAATCACTGATTGGCTGCCTCAGGCATGCCTCACACTGGGGATCGAGTCTGCAACGCGGGCATGTGCCCTGACCAAGAACCAAACCATGACCTCCTGGTTCATAGGCCGATGCTCAACCACTGACCCACACTGGTCGGGCCCATTTCTCCCTATTTTTTATGAAGACCTAAATTTTTGTTTTTCGTATCTCTTTCTTTGGGTGGAGGTGTAAGAATAATTTTTAACAGACCCACAAAGCCCTTTATATTGTACTAGAGGCCCGGTGCACAAATTTGTGCACAGGTGGGGTCTGACCAGCTCACCAGGATCAGGGCGACAGGGCCTGCCAGGGGGAGGGGCAGCAGGCCGTTGGTCCCGCCCCCTGGTCAAACTCCCAGTCCAGAGGGGACAATTTGCATATTAGCCTTTTATTATATAGGATTATCTTTTGCTGAAATCGTAAAAATAAAATCTAAAAAACATAGATGCTTCAGCTCATTTCTTTTTGGAATCTTATGCTTTGTTCCTTGCCTATTTCCTCAAGGTTGCAATACAGAAAATTTACTATTTTTAATACATAAACGATTTCCTGACATCTGATATATAAGCAGCAAATATAATTTTAATTTTTATGAAAATGGTAAAATTATTATCACACAACTATCCAGGTGCTTTATGATACACCAAAAATAACTAGAATCTACTTACCTTAAAAAATTCCTTTTTCTCAACCATCTCATTACCATCTGCATCCAGCATTTTAAAAGCAACATGAAACCCGGTATGGGGTTCTGCAATCAAGAGAAAAATGAGTATTTAAACATTGATGAACTGTAAATTACGTGCAAATCTAATAGATCTTTGAATTTGAAATCAGCCACCAGAAGCTATGTGTAAGGGCTTAAACAGAGAAAAAAGTGATCTCTTCTTATGATAATGATTTTCAAAGGCTGATACACGTCCATGGGCGTGCTGTTCTGATATTAAGTGTGCTGCCTTCAAAGAAAAAATAATTTGAGAACTTTGTATCTTTAGCTTTCCTATACTCTTATAGGACCATGGCTATTTTCATATTGATTTTTACCTTTTATTTTCCTTTCTCAGAGTAGGGTTTTTAAAAAACTATTCTGAAATAATTTTAGACTTACAGCAATGTAAAGATGGCATGGTGAGTTCCCAATACCAGGTATACCAGTTAATAATGCGGATTTTGTAATCAAAGAAAACACGATAATTTCAAGAGAAACATCAAAAATGCTTTATTCAAAGTAATGTCCATCGCTAGCTACACATTTCTCCCATCTTTCAGGTAATTTGTGGATACTGTCCCAATGGAACTTTTCTTGTTTTGAGGCAAACCATTCAGAGACCAAATTTTCCACATCTTCGTATGTTTTGAAGTGCTGCTCAGAAAGTGCGTGTGCCATCGATCAGAACAAGTGGTAATCTGAAGGAGCAAGGTCTGGTGAATACAGCGGGTGGGTTAATACTTCCCACGCAAGATCTTTTAACGTGTCTTTAACTGGTTTTGAAGTGTGTGTTGGTGCATCATCATGAAGCAAAATTACTTTGCCGTGTCTTCTGGCCCATTCTGGCCATTTCACTATCAAAGCGTGGTTCAAATTGATTATTTGTTGTCAGTAGTGATCAGTATTAACAGGTTCACCTGGTTTTAGAAGCTCATAATACACCACACTTCCTGATCCCACCAAATGCAGAGCATTGTCATTGTCTTCTTTCCAAAGCGATTTGGCCTTGCAGTCGATGTTGATGGTTGACCTAGGATCAAACCATGATTTTGTGCGTTTGGGATTCTCAAAATAAATCCACTTTTCATCGCCAGTCACAATTCGATGCAAAAAAGACTTTCTTTTGTGCCGCTGAAGCAACATTTTACTGATGACTTTTCAGTTCAGTTGCCTTTCGTTCAGTTGATGTGGGACTCATTTGCCTTTCGTTCAGTTGATGTGGGACTCATTTTCCTTCCTTTTAAATCTTTCCCATTGCTTATAAACAATCGGAAATGGTTTGCTGAGCAATGTTTAATCTTTTTGCAAGTTGTTTTTGAGTTTGACACGCATCTTCACCCAATAATGCTTGTAATTGTTGGTCTTCAAACTTTTTCGGTTGATCTGGACGTTCTTTGTCTTTCACATCGAAATCATCACTTTTAAAGCGTTTAAACCAGCATTCACAAGTATCTTGAGATGGAGCATGTTCACCATAAGCTTCCCGAAGTATAGGATAACTTTCAGCAGCACTTTTCTTCAAAATAAATGAATTAAAATTTCCCGCAAATGCTCTTTTTTTTTTTAGCACGAAATTCAACATTTCTAAGCGTAAAAATATCTATGATGTTAACATCTTCAGCAAATTTGACATATGAAGTTTTGAAGCTTGCTGTCAATACAACAAAAAATAGCATACATATCAAATCGCATATATATCAACATATGTGTAACTCCATTTATTGAAAAAACTCCGCATTATTAACTGGTACACCTAGTATACCCTTCATCCAACTTCCTCTCATGTCAACGTCTTATATAACCACAGTACCTTTATGAAAACTAAGAAATTAATACGGTATAGCAATTTTTGTTGTTGTTGCTAATCCTCAACTGAGGATATTTTTCCACTGATTTTTTTTTAGAGAGTGGAAGGGATGGGGAGAGACAGAGAGAAAGAAACATCAATGTGAGATAGACAAATCATTTGGTTGCCTCCTGCACACCCCGGCCAGGGCTGGGAATCAAACCTGAAAACCGTGTATGTGCCCTTCACTGGGACTCAAACCCTCGACCCTTTGGTGCATGGGTGAATGCTCTAATCACTGAGATACACTGGCCAGGGCTCAATACTATATATATATTTAATTGATTTCAGAGAGGAAGAGAGAGGGAGAGAGAGAAACATCGATGATGAGAGAGAATCACTGATCAGCTGTCTCCTGCACACCCCCTACTGGGGATTAAGCCCGCAACCTAGGCATATGCCCTGACAGGAAATCAAACCCTGACCTCCTTGTTCATAGGATGACGCTCAAACACTGAGCCATATGGCCAGGCCCAATAATCTATATTTATAAAAGGCTAAGTGACTGTCTGACTGTCCGGTAGGTATGATGTGCACTGACCACCAGGGGGCAGACACTCAACACAGGAGCTATCGAGCTGTGGTGACTTCGCAGCTGTGGTTCTCAGGTGACACACCCCAGAACCAGAGAGGAGGGAGCCTGATTCCTCGTGGGGCCACGCGATTTCACCTTTGGCTATGGGTTATGTTGTTGCTGGGGCACTGTCGGCCCTGAATCTGGTTTACTGCACACTTGCATTTGCGTTCTACACCCTGTATGACAGCAACTTTGCTAGTGCCCTCTCATACTCCTGGACCCCTTGGGGGATGTCGGAGAGCCGGCTTTGGCCTGATCTTTGCAGGCCAGGCCGAGGGACCCCATCTGCCAGAGGGACCCTTCTCACTCTGCAGACACCCTTTGAGCTGCAGCAGGGGGAACCGTGGGAGGTTGGCTCCAAGGCGTGTCTGGGCCATCTTGCCCAGTCCCGCCCCGCTGGCCACCTTCTAATTAATTTCCTTTCAATGTGAATGAATCTATGCCAGGCCACTAGTATTTTTAATAATAAAATATAAATACTGCTCTGGCCAGGTAGCTCAGTTAGTTAGAACATCATTCCAATAGGCTAAGGCTGTAAGTTCGATCTCCGGTCAAGGCATATACAAGTATCCACCAATTAATGTATAAATAAGTGGAACAACAAACTGATGTTTCTCTCTCTCTCTCCTCCAATAAATAAAAAATTAAAAAAAACACATAAACACTAAATTTCCAAAACTCTGTTCATAAATAATAGAGAAGTCCACATGATTGTTGAGGAAAAAAATGTGATACTTACTAGTGAGGATTGTAAGCAAGAAAAGATACTCAGTATATGAAATTAACCCTGAAAGAGATTAAAATAAAAACGTCAGAAAATATGTTTTAGATGGTTTAAAAGTAATCATATATATACTACATGGAAACTTCACCTAATTAAAAACACATTTTCACTTTAAATTACCTCTTTGGTACAGTGGAAAACTTTTATAATAGAGTTAAGTACATTACTAATACTTAAAAAGATACTAGGTTTTATCAGATTACTCTTACTAGTAAGGAGGTGGAATGAATGCTGGCTGGGAAATACAGGTATCAATTAGAGGTTGTTTTTTTAAAAAATATTTTTTATTGACTTTAGAGAGGAAGGGAGAGGGAGAGAGAGAAATATCAATGATGACAAGAGAATCATTGATCGGTGGCCTCCTGCATGTCCCCCCCAACCCCCCCTGCCCCGGAGATCTAACTGTGACCTCCTGCTTCATAGGTCGAGGCTCAACCACTGAGTCACACCTGGCCAGACCATTAGAGGTTTTACTTGCATGGCACTCTATTTAGTTTCTGCTCATCTTTAACTGTTCATAACATCTCAAGTAAGCAAATTTACAAATTCAGTAGAATAACAGAGATTTGGATATACAAGGGGTAAACTGTATTATTTAAAATGAAACAGTGAAATCCCTGCGGCATATTGATTTTCCTCTGGGCAACCACTCCTTCCCCACTCTCCAACATGCAGTTGGAGTGGGATGGCCCATGATTTCCCCTTTGGAGGCAGAGGCTGACTGGTCTAGGCGGTCACAGTACTTTGTAGAGCTGGCGCTGGGATGGCATATAGCTGACCCAAGCTCATAAGCAGGATGCATTTGTCTGGCTGCAGTTCACTCAGGGATGAGCTGTGACCTGCACTGGGCCAAGCAGAGAGGGATTTCTGCAGAGAAGGCTGGATCATTCACTTCATCTTTCCCCCTAGATTTTGATGATGTGAAATTTGTTTCACGTAGCATGTGAGGTCATGGAAAGAGCCATAGATCAGTGTTTAGGGCTGAAAATGGAGCCAGTCTGTAACTGGCAGACCTGAAGGATATGAACACTGGTGATGCCTGAGCACTGGATTAAACCAGGTGACAAAATAAACTTTCTTTTCGGCTTGAGTAAATGGTGTTGGCTTTTTTTTTTTTTTAATCCTCACCCAAGAATAGTTTTCTATTTATTTTTAGAGAGAGTCGAAGGGAGAAAGGAGGGGGAGAGAGAGATAAACATCATGTGAGAGACACATCGATTGGTTGCCTCCTGCACGCGCCTGACCCAGGCCAAGGATTGAGTCTGCAACCAAGGTACGTACCCTTGACCAGCAATCGAATCTGAGACCCTTCAGTAAGAGGACCGAGGCTCTAACCACTGAGTAAAACTGGCTAGGGCAATGGTGTCAGGTTTTATGTGCTTGCCAGGAAAAGAATTACAATAAATATAGAAGCAGTATCTTATAAACCATAGCTTTTTAGTAAGATAAAAACAATTTCCCTCTGGATCATGAGCTTGGCATAACAAAAAACTTTATCATGGGAAACTTCAGTCATATACAAAAGTAGGGAGAATATGATGAATAATTATATGTATCAGCTTCAGTAATATTAGCTCATGGCAGGTGTTTTATCTATACCTCTCAATCCCTTTCCCTCACTATCTACTGGATTAATTTGAAACAAAACCCATATAGCATATTATTTCATAGTAGAAAATTCAGACTATATCTCTAAAAGAACTGTTCCCCCTCCCAAATATATTTACCACACCTAAAAAATTATCAATAATTCCTTAATATCATCAAATTAAAATCAGTGTTACAAACATCCCTGCTTCAGAAATTTTTTTTAAGTGTGCTCAAATCAGGATTCAAAGGAAGTTCTTATATTGCAGTTGATGGACAGATCTCAAGTCACTTACTTTTTTTGTAAAATACAGTAAAACCTCGATATAACAGACTAATTTGGGCGAGAGGGTGCCTGTTAAAGCCGAAAGTCCATTATATAATAAAGTAGGTTTTCCAAATGCGTATGTTAAAAAGACAAGTTAGTTTACCTGTTTTTACTTATGTAGAAATGTTTGTGTAATTAAAATTAAGTATGTGTGAAAAGTTTAATTTCACAGACAAGTTTTCTATATGTATTACTATAATTTTAAATTTATACTGAGTAGGTCTAGTAAATGTGTGCACTCACCAGTCACCGAGAGTAAACAAATGCAAAACCTTGGCGTATGGGGGACCACTCTAACCAACTGAGCTACCTGACCAGGGTCAACAATTACATTCCTTTTTAAGGTGCAATAATATTCCACTGTATGGATGCACCAGTTTGTTTAGCCATAATCTGTTTCCATCTTTTAGCTACTGTGACTACAAACACTGGTGTACTAATATCTGTTCGAGTCTCCGGTTTTAATTCTTTTTTTTTTTAAAATATATTTTATTGATTTTTTACAGAGAGGAAGGGAGAGGGATAGAGAGTTAGAAACATCAATGAGAGAGAAACATCGATCAGCTGCCTCCTGCACACCCCCCACTGGGGATGTGCCCGCAACCAAGGTACATGCCCTTGACTGGAATCGAACCTGGGACCCTTCAGTCTGCAGACCGACGCTCTATCCACCGAGCCAAACCGGTCAGGGCAGCCAGTTTTAATTCTTTTGGTATTTTCCCAGAAGTGGAATTGCTGGATCAAATGGTCATTTCATGTTTAATTTTTTGAGGAACCTCTATACTGTTTACACAGTGGCTGCATCATTTTACATCCCCACCAGCAATGTGCAAGGATTATAATTTCTCCACATCCTGGCCAACATTTATTTTCACTTTTTTCTTGATAATAATGGGTGTGAAGTGGCATCTCATTGTGGTTTATTTGCATTTCCGTAGTGATTAGTCATGTGGAGCATACTTTCATGTGCGAATTAACCATTTGTATATCTTCTTACGAGAAATATCTATTTCACTTTGCCCACTTCTAAATTGTTTTTTTTGTTAATCCTCACTTGGGGATATTTTTTCGATTTATTTATTTATTTTTTCAGAAAGAGTGGAAGGGAGGGAGGGAGGAAGAGAGGAACACTGTTGTGAAAGAGAAAAATTGACTGGTTAGTTCCCACACATGCCCTGACGGGGGTCAGGGATTGAACCTGCAAGCCAGGTATGTGCCCTTGACTGGGAATTGAACTTCAGTGTACAGGCTTTCACTCTAACCACTGAGCACACCATCCTGGGCTAAATTGTTTTTTTTTTTTTTTTTTATTGTTGAGTTGAAGTTCTTTTCTAAAAAAAAATTTAAGTATGTTTTTATTGATTTCAGAGAGAATAAGGGAGAGGAAGACAGAGATAGAAACATTGATGTGAGAGAAATGTCAATCAGTTGCCTCCTACATGCCCCCTACTGGGGTACTGGGGATCGAGCCTACAAACGGGCATGTGCCCTGACCAGGAATCCAACGGGGGACCTCCTCAACCAACTAAGCCACACCAGCTGGGTTATAGGAATTCTTTACATATCCTGAATATTAGCCCCCTATATATAATTTGTAAATATTTTCTTCCATCCAGTCAGTTGCATTTTTACTCTCTTGATAGTGTACCTTTTTTTTTGTTGTTAATCCACAACTGAGGATATTTTTTCCATTGATTTTTAGAGTGGAAAGGAGGTAGGGAAGAAAGGAGGGAGGAAGGGAGGGAGGGAGGGAGTAAGGGGGAGAAAGAGAGAGAGAGAGAGGGAGAGGGGGAGGGGGGGGGGAGAGAGAGAGAGAGAGAGAGAGAGAGAGAGAGAGAGAGAGAGAGAGAGAGACATGGCTGTGAGAAAGACATATCGATTGGTTGCCTCCTAATCGTGCCTGGGGATCAAACCTGCAACCCAGGTTACATGTCCTTGTGCGGAAATTGAACCTACGACCTACCTGTCAGTGTGTGGACTGATGCTCTAACAATGAAGCCACACCGGCCCAGGAGATAGTGTACTTTGATTCACAAAAGTTTTTAATTTTTCTTTGTTCCTTGTGTCTTAAATATCTTTTAATCTATAGGTTCTCCCTTGTCGTCCCCCCCCCCCCCCCAACTAATTTGTTGAAGAAGCCTGGTTCCTTTGTCCTGTAAAGTTTATTACAGTTTAGAAAATTTTTATGACTGCATCTTCGTCATTTCATGTTTCTCTACCTTCTACAATTTCTACAAACTGGTAGCTAGTTAGATCCAGAGCTGTGTTTAGATGCAAGTTTGATTTCTAGCAAGAATTCTTAATAGATGGTGTTGTATACATCAGGAGGCTGAAATGCAAATGTTTATAGAAAATGCTAAATACCATTAAGAGATACTGAGAGTAGGATTTATAGGACTTTAGAAAACTGTGAAATCATTTCCTGAGTTTGGATGATCAGAAGTGCAATTCTAAAAATGGTCTTTGAAGGATGGGTGAAAATTTTAATTAAACAGTTGTGATATAAATGGGAAAGCTATATAAGACAGGTCTGAAATGCTTATGTAGAAGAAGCAATGGGAAGTAAAGCTACCATGGTAGCACAGAAATGAGGAATACAGGCTTGAAGAGGGGATGGCAGAGGAGGAAGATCACATTATAATGGCTCTGCATTACATGTAATGCAGAAATGCAATGCAGCAATGTGGGGCCAGTTGTTCAGAGCAAGGCAGGTAAAGATTTTGCATCCAGGTACAATAATTCAGTGTTTTGATTGTAAGTAACTTCAGGTATGTATTTTAAATGTTTTTAATGACTTACATTATTACTTTATACCGCTGACTTTTCTGTTGTTTTTATTTTGAAGCAGGTGTACTTCTCTTGAACAAAAAAGCCTATACAGTAAGTCTTCATATATTTTTTCTTTTTTTTTTTTGTTGTTAATCCTCACCCGAGGATATTTTTCCATTGAATTTTAGGGAGAGTGGAAGAGAGAGGGATGGACAGAGAGAAACACTGACTGGTTACCTCCTAAGGGAGCCCTTACCAGGGCCCAGGCTGGGGAGAAGCCTGCAACCAAGGTATGTGCCCTTGACCGGAATGAAACCCGGGATCCTTTGGTCCACAGGCCAATGCTTTATCCACTGAGCCAAACTGGCTAGGGCCAGATATTTTTTTCTTTAAAATATTCAGTGTTCATATGAAGGCATTCTTAGTTAAAGTATTTCATCCCGTGGCAGCCTCACACAAAAAAAGTGAATAGTTTTTTTTCTAAATTTCAAAGGAATATGGCAATGTGAAGAAATGGCCAAACTGCTAGACTGCACTGGTGGGCTTGGTGCCAAAAGGAGACCTCATGTTTCTTTTCTCTAGACATAAGTCCATGTCTTTTCCGCAGGGGAGCTGTTTGAAAAAGAAAATTCGTTTTTCTTTGAAATGCTGACGTAAATAAAAAGCTTGAATGAAGAGTTGCAACAGTGTAGAAATAGCACCCTACCCTCTCAAGATAGATTATAGACAAAGATATTTGTAACAATAGCATTCTAGGCATTTGCCCCCTGAAAACGCTTTTTAAAATTTATGGACACTTCAGAATATTAATAGGAGAAACAATTTAATACATATTTGCCACATCTAATTGCAAAATAAATTCTGTTAAATGGCAATATTTTAAAACTGCATGTGAAGTAGGGAAGTATTTAAAATAATTTATATTTTAAAAATTGTTAAAAAATCCTTAGAGGCAACTAGAAGAGATGATTAAATTTTGTTACTATGCTTCTCTGGAAATATTTAAAAATTGGAATCATAAAATATGGATTGCCACTGAATGCAATTTTGAGAATCCTGTTCCCCAAAGAGAAATTACCACATCATAAGAATATATTTATATCTATCTTACACTATGTGATATAATTTATATTCAGTATATCTTTGAGAATGGTATTATATTGAGAATTCTGCTTAGGTTTAAAAAATACATAATAACTTTGACTTACAATTTCCTTTTTTATAATGCATGGTGGGTAAAATTATTTTATTTCAAGAATATACTACCTTTTGCTAGTTATAAGATAGTGGAAACTTTTATAGTTCTTTTATATGGATTCTCTTTACGGCCTTCTCTTGTTACTTTAGATCAGGGGTAGGAAATATCTGCACACAGGCAGTATAAAACACGAGGAATCATTTAGTCTAGCCCTGCCAAGGCATTAGGGGTGAGTTAATTAAATGTTTGACCAAATATACCAGGCTAATTTTTTAACTATTAATTTTGTATGGCCTGAGAATGTTATAAATATCCAAATGGCCCTTGGCAGAAAAAAGGTTCCCACCCATGCTTTAGATATTCTGCCTTGCTCCTCCTTTCTAAGCTTTAATAAAAATCGCTTGAGGCCCTGGCTGGTTTGGCTTAGTGGATGGAGCGTCGGCCTGCGGACTGAGGGGTCCCGGGTTCGGTTCTGGTCAAGGGCACGTGCCTAGGTTGTGGGCTTGGTCCTCAGTGGGGGGCGTGCAGAAGGCAGCTGATCAATGATTCCCTCTCATCATTGATGTTTCTTTTTCTCTCTTCCTCTCCCTTCCTCTCTGAAATCAATAAAAATATATTTTAAAAAATCGCTTGAATAATTTATCTGTGACTGTTCAGAGTATGATAAAGTTACTTACTACCTAATGAGTATTTTATTACAATTTATAAACACCTATTAACCCGTATGCCATAAGCGTCTGTAGACACAAGTGGCGGACCTTCCCCACACACCACACGCATCTATAAAAAAAAATGTTTGTCCTAAGTGGCAGCCCTGACCAACTTTTAAAATAATTTTTCATGAGAATTTTCAGCTGAAAATATTGAAGAACACTCAAATTGTATATTTATTTTTATAATATTCATTGCAAATTGATTTTTTAAATCAAATTCAAAATATCGTGGCGTGTCGGGGATGGTTCCCGTTTTGGACATGTGGTAGTTAACTGGTTAAATAACATGGTGTGTGTTATAACATTCTCTTTGTAGGTTCTCTACTGTATATTCTCTTACACAGAGCCACAAGCCTCATACCATAATTCCTTAGTAATGCTTTGGTTAATAAAAATACATAAGTAGTGCCTGCTGGTGTGGCTCAATGCTTGAGCGTTGACCCATGAACCAAGAGGTCACAGTTTGATTCCCAGTTTGATGACAGGTCAGGGCACATGAGCAGGTTTTAGGCTGGTCCCCAGTGGGGGGTATGCAGGAAGCAGCAGATGAATGATTCTCTCATCATTGATATTTCTATCTCTCTCCCTCTCCCTTCTTCTCTCTGAAATCAATAAAAACATTTTAAAACAAACACATAAGCAGAAAGTTAACAACAAATCAAAATTACCTTTATCGCCAAGGTCTCTAAAAAAGGTTGATCCACAATGAGTTGTTTGGATTGCTGCCAGTACATCCTCAATATCCTTTGAATATACACATAGTAAAATCTTTTAATTTAACTTATAAAAGTTCATTTCCTATCATAAGAACCCCTCCCTACACACACTGCTTACCTTTTTTGTCAGGCTCTTGACTAAAGTTTTACCTATAGCAAAGAAGAAACAGTACTTAGTAGCAATATTCCTTGGAAAACTCAACTTCCATTAAGAAAAACATAATTTAATACTCTTTGTAATACTTTAAGCAATAAAAAAAAAAAGAAAAAAAAAGAAAAAAAGAAAAACATAATTTAAAAGACAAAACAGCCAAAACCGGTTTGGCTCAGTGGATAGAGCGTCGGCCTGCGGACTGAAGGGTCCCGGGTTCGATTCCGGTCAAGGGCATATGCCTGGGTTGCGGGCACATCCCCAGTGGGAGATGTGCAGGAGGCAGCTGATCGATGTTTCTCTCTCATTGATGTTTCTAACTCTCTATCTCTCTCCCTTCCTCTCTGTAAAAAATCAATAAAATATATAAAAAAAAAAATAAAAAAAAATAAAAGACAAAACAACGATTTATTAAAAAAATAAGAGTTGACAATTTTAGCTAAAATCTTTAAATGAAAGTTATGAGCCAGAGAATTCTAAATCTAAATACAAAGACACTGTAGGTTCTTTGTAAGACCTGTATTCAATTTCACTCACCCCATCTCAAAAACATGAATTATAATCAGCAGATAATATCCTATTATTTTCAGGTGTACATCACAGTGATTTGATACTTACTAGTATATACATTACAAAGTGATCACTACAATAAGTCTAGTTACCAACTGCCACTATACAGTTATTAAAATACTAGAGGCCTGGTGCACGAAATTCGTGCATGGGGGGGGGTCCCCTCAGTCCAGCCTGCACCCTCTCTATTCCGGGACCCCTTGGGGGATGTCCGACTGATGGTTTAGGCTGTCCGACTGATGGTTTAGGATGTCCCTGATCTTGGGGATTGGGCCTGAACTGGCAGTCGGACATCCCTCTCACAATCCTGGACCGCTGGCTCCTAATTGCTCACCTGCCTGCCTGCCTGGCTGCCCCTAATTGTGCCCCCCCCCCCCCCCCCCCCCCCACCGCTGGCCTGATAGCCCCTCACTGCCTCTGCGTGCCGGCCTGGTCACCCCAACTGCCCCCTCCCTGCTGGCCTGGTCGCTCCTAACTGCCGCCCCACTGGCCTGATCGCCCCTAACTGCCCCTGGCTGCCAGCCAGGTCGCCCACAACTGCCCCCTCCCTGCTGGCCTGATTGCTCCTAACTGTCCCCCCCCCACCAGCCTGGTCACCCATCACTGCCCCCCCTGCTGGCCTGGTTGCTGCTAACTGCCCCTCCCGCCGGCCTGGTCACCCCTCACTGCCCCCCCTGCCAGCCTGGTCACCCCCAACTGCACACCACCCCCCCGCCAACATGGTTGCCCCTAACTGCCCCCCCCCCCCCCAGCCTGGTTGCCCCTCACGGCCCCCCCCCACCAGCCTGGTCGCCCCACACAGCCTGCTGTTCAGTTGTTTGGTCATCCCTCACTAACCCCCCTGCTGGCCTGGTCGTAGGCAGCCATATTGTGAGGGTGTGAGGGTTAATTTGCATATTACCTTTTTATTATATAGGATTATTGACTATATTCTTTTTTAAAATTTTATATATATATATTTTTTATTGATTTTTTACAGAGAGGAAGGGAGAGGGATAGAGAGTTAGAAACATTGATGAGACAGAGACATCGATCAGCTGCCTCCTGCACACCCCACATTGGGGATGTGCCCGCAACCAAGGTATATGCCCTTCACCGGAATCGAACCTGGGACCCTTCAGTCCGCAGGCCAACGCTCTATCCACTGAGCCAAATTGGTTAGGGCTATTGACTATATTCTTTTTTTTTATTTGTTAAGCCTCAACTGAGTATATTTTATCCATTGATTTTTAGAGAGAGTGAAAGGGAGGGAGGGGAAGCAAGAAAGAGAGAAAAACATCAATGAGAGAGACCCATTAATTGGTTACCTCCCATACACACCCCAACCAGGGCCAGGATGAAACCAGGGCCGGGATGGAACCTGCAACCCAGGCACATGTCCTTGACCAGGAATCCAACCAAAGACCTTCAGGTTCTTGGGTTAATGCTATAACCACTGAGCCACATCAGCCAGGGCTTAACTATATTCTTTATGCTGTATTTTACATCCCCATTACCTCTTAATCCCATTTCAACTGCCCCTCAACCACTCCCCCCTATAGAAACCACTAATTTGTTTCCTGTATCTATGAATCTGTTTCTGTTTTGTTTTTTAGATTATTAATATAAGTGAAATCATCTGATATTTATCTTTATCTGCCTGATTTATTTCACTTAGTGTACTACCCTTCAGGTCCATACACTGACATATAAAATCTTACAAGTATCTTTGACTTAGCTTAGTTATCTGCATCATAATTTCTTATCAAATGTGATTTTGTTCAGTTATTAAAATCTGCCTCTTTTTGCTTTCACTGATTTAAAAAAATACACCTGCATGTTTTAGAAAACTACCTTTTTGAACCCTGAAAAGTTCTCTTTAGAGCTCTGCAGTCAAATTAAAAAGGCTAGCAAATAGGACTATCCATTCTAACGTGATGTTACTTTCAATAATTTTCTCTTGGATAACAGAGATTTAAAATTCTTTCAGGTTTTGAGCCATTTTCTCTATGGCTTACATTACTTACCTCTTACTCACTATAATTCTAAAGCTATGACATTGCTTCTTTTGTGATTAGCCATTTTATACAGCTAGAAAAATGCTGGAAAAGGTCTCCTTTCATTTCTTACATAAGTCATGTGCATGCACTACAAACTTCCCCTTTTGCTCTCAAAATATCTATTTTTTTAAAAAAAAAAAATATTTTTATTGATTTTTTACAGAGAGGAAGGGAGAGAGATAGAGAGTCAGAAACATCGATGAGAGAGAAACATCCATCAGCTGCCTCCTGCACACTCCCCACTGGGGATGTGCCCGCAACCCAGGTACATGCCCTTTACCGGAATCGAACCTGGGACCCTTCAGTCTGCAGGCCGATGCTCTATCCACTGAGCCAAACCGGTTTCGGCTCTCAAAATATCTATGAAGTTCCTTTTGTACACTGAAAAATCAGCCCAGCCAACGTGGCTTAGTGGTTGAGCATCTACCAGGAGGTCATGGTTGGATTCCTGGTCAGGGCACATGCCCGGGTTGCAGACTCGATCCCCAATAGGTGGCATGCAGAAGGCAACTGATCAATGTTGATCTCTCATCATTGATGTTTCTATCTCTCTCCCTTTGTCTCTGAAATCAATAAAAATATATTTAAAAAAAAAGAAAAAGAAAAATCACGTGACAAGTTAAAATGAATACTTTCTCTATGTGCCTTTCCTGTAGTTTGAATGCTTAATCGGGACTATAAACCTAGTGGGAATAAATTCTATTTGATGTTAGCAAATTTTCAATATTTTAATTTTGCATTATAAACGAAAACATTAATTGTGAATATGATTAGATAGTTTTTAGAAACATCTATGACCATGTTTGTAAGCTTTGGTATTACAGTTTGGGATAATTTTTATTCACTGATACACTATTACATGTTATCAATAACAAAGAACTCTAGATTCTAATATTAGGTGCTATCTCATGAGGTCATCACACAAGTAAATATTACAATTTAATTTACAAATCTAAGGGGCCGTGTGAATGTGTATGTAGAATATGTAGTAATATGATGCTGATAACAAACCCCAGAAAAGTGTGTATGTAGTAGACGTATTTCCCTATCTTTGCATATTCTATTAGCTTAAGAAACTGACTATGCCCTGATTGGTGTGCGCAGTGGTTGGAGCATTTGGTCCATGCACAAAGAATCGAGGGTTCAATTCCTGATCGGGGCAGGTATCTAGGTTCCGGGACCCAACCTACACCCCATTTGGGTGTGTGCTGGAGGCACCAAGTTGATGTGTCTCACATTGATGAATGTCTCTCTCTCCACTCCCTCCCTTTCACTCTCTCTGAAAATCAATGGGAAAAAAAATCCTCATGTGAAGCTTCACAACAAAAAAACCCAAAACAAAAGCAAACAAACAAAAAACTGACCATGATTCACATGCTTTATACTGCTTTTCTTAGTTATGTCACATATTATTCATTATCATATGCAATTTCATTT